>NC_083523.1:3726562-4956250 GCF_032362555.1 Amyelois transitella
GAAAAAAAGCGAGAAACGACAAGAGTGGTCGACCAACCGCCGCCTTACATCGAATGCCTTATAGGATCCGCTAATCCTATTAAAGAAGAAAAAAAAGAAGCTGTTACTAACCAACCTACGCAACCAGATGGAGCCTCTGTAGCTTAGCTGTTAGCACAGAGCACAGAACCTGTCCTGCCCTCTCAGCCAAGTGTCAAACTCTCGAAAGCGTTTCCATATTACGAGCCGCTAAAGCATTAGATTAGTATATCACTAGATACCGCGTAGCAGCTAGAATAAAACTATTTTCTTAGATGATAGTATGGTATCACTCCATCTAGTGATAATTATTCAATGACCATCGCTTTGGCGACGGGGGCGCTTTTGTATTGATTGATATTGGCTAGAGGAACAGAGATACAAGGTATTCTGTGGCTAAAGTAATACTACGTTAGTTATTTTGATTATTTATGTATTAGGTTATAAGATTATACTTATATTTAGATGAAATGAAAGTCCTTTTTAGTTACGATGATTTATCTTATGAACCTACTACCAATCTTCTGGTTTTTTCTGGTTTTATATTTTACAAAAAGCCATCTAGGTTTTCAACAACACCAAATTTTGTCTTAAAGCTTCTATCCATTATACTATTAGGTACAAGTAGCTCCCTATATCAATAACAATATCTTCAATTTTATGTACTTATTTTGTTTAATCTCATTTGCATTATCAACATTAAATATAAATTTGAAAAAAAAATTTTTTTTTATTTTTGTATAAAATTAAAGTCAGATTACCTTTAATTTTTTCCCGTATATATTTATTTATTTAAAACCATATTAATATAATGTGAAAATTTGTTTGTTTGTCAATCATTATCGTCGAAACTATTTTTTTTACTACTACTGAACTGAACAACATGAAATTTTGGAGTACTTTCCACGGGGGCAAAATCTGATAAAATAAAATGAAATATTTAAACATAACAAGTACCTATACTGATACCTAAAAAACCTCTCAGTGGTTTACGTGGTATGGAGACAATATGTACTTTTGTAATTAATTAAACTGAATAAATAATGTAAAAAAGTCAAACAAAATCCAAAGTTTACAAGCGCAATCTGGTTATTAATAGACTATATCAAGCTTTAACACAATAGACGATAACAACTTCAAATGACGCTGGCTGCCAAGACCATACTGCATTTGTATGACAGAAATTAATAAAGGCATAACATTAGGAAATCAGAGCTTCCGCTAACCGCGGCGCTTTCTGTTTGGAAGCTTTCCAGGTAAAGCTGTAATTTGGTCCATAATATTCTGGCTTTCAGTTATTAGTGTTGAATAATTAACATGCATACAATTATATGTAGCTAAAATTATGTGCCGTCCGGTTCTAGGTTTGAATATAGGTATAAAAATATATATTTTTAATATTAGATTTATTTTTTACAATAGGCTAGGTATTGCGAACGATTTTTTTTAACAACCATTTTAAGTGAGTACTCGTATATCTATTTTATTATGTCTTGTCGTACTTCAAATAAAAAAATACCTATTCGACTGCTCACGAGTCGTATTATTTTATAATAATTACCGATTTTATGTCATCACATTATACTGTCCACCTTTTCACAACACAATGGCTCTTCCTAACAGTCGACAGTGCGGCTAATAGAAAAAATCAAGTTGTGGTGTCAAACTATTCTAGTTTATTTTCGTTCATGCAGAAAGAGCGACTAAGAACGCACTTTCAACGTCATGGAACGAGCTGGTTTAGTTTCGTTTTTTATAAGGTCACGGAGGTCAGATTATCACGGATTATGATTATCCTGGATAGTGGTCGTTAGGTCGTAGGCAGTGGTAGTGGGGACCTTAAGGGCAACTGAGACGAACGCCTATAAAATTATTTGGTCATAATCGATCCAGTAGTTTATAAATTGTGGCTTGATTTCTATAACTATTCTATAAAACAGCTAAGCCTGACTCAGACTAAGCTGCTTTAATTTTTTTAATTTTTCTTTCATAAACGATTTTGCTTGTAAACGATCAATTTAATTGGACCTTACATGATATGTTTACAGTTATATATGGACCGTTAAGTGTAGTATCTACACATATTCATTAGTATGGATGGACGCATGTCTCATCTCCCATATCAGAAGAAAACACGACTAGCGAAGTTTTTGCCATCATTACGGGGCCGCAAGGACGAATATGATATTATGGGAAGTGATCATTAGCTATCTTTTTCCTGGTGTAAGAAAAAGATTTTGAAGGCTTATAGAAATTCCATAAAATCTATAGAACATCACTCACATCCTTTCCAGAACCTTCTCCTTATCAGATACAGATGTAACTTTGTTTTTTTTAAATAAAACGGGTTAGATTAAGAAAAACTTTACGCTTAAGTTATCAATTAAACGTATTTCCACTTTCAATTTAAAATGGTTAGTACATTGTATTTCAATGGAATTTATCCGGAGTAAACTACTAACATGCCTAAGTAGTTTTTAAAATAACAAAAGAAATTATATATAAGCTATATACGAAAGTCCACCAAAATTTAATGTGCCATTTGTAAATCAAAGCGAAATTACGTATCACAACACAATTAAGAAAAAAATATATAGAAGAATCATAAATACCAATCCATATAACTACTTTGAAACTTTCCCCGGCACTAATCCGTAGAAATAATAGTTCAAGAATTACATGGAAAAATTTAATATCTCTAGTAGAAAATCTCGGGAGCTGTCAAATATAGCACTTGGAAAGTCCTTGAAGTGAGGATATCCCCTAGGAGCAGATCCATTTATTACACACTGGACGAGTTCCTGTTATGAAACAGCTAGGTCATAGACCAACATAGAACTAGACTAGAATAAAGAAATCTTAATGGCACTCAGTCCACATTTTTCTCATATTTAAGAGTAAGTAATGTCGGTAAAGATAAGCAGAGCGTCTTCTATATTTCTTTTTATTACATATAAAAATGGCTTTCTTATTCATAGTCATAACAAAAAATATAAGTCGTAAAAGGCGACTGAGGGATATGCTGATAACCTTAGGATTTCTCTTGTAGGCTATAGGCTAGCAACTTGTCACCTTTTGTATCTCAATTCCATCACAAATACAACTGAATGACCTCCCTGTCTTTTCTAGACTGTTGGCTCTGTCTACCGAAGGGTCGTAGACGTGGCTATGAGTATGTACGTATTACTTCGCCTTTATTTTTAAACACAATATTTAATTGCAATAATACATAAATGTAGTTTTTTCATCAAATTTTAATATTAAATTCATCGCCTACTAATTCATAGTATGAGTGGTCTATGAGACATGTTGGTCTATGAGTCGGATCTTACAAGAACACAGATTTATTTTACGTTCAATTTCGTTTTATTACTAGATTTTACCAGTCGAGTTACGTGGATTACTTCTATGTGACAACAACATTACAAGTCAAAAGAACTTTAAGTGTTAAAAACTGCAAAACAGCAGTATACTTTTGCACACTTATCTGTTTCTTGATGAAGGGATTTTCAGCTTTACTTTCATAGCAAATAAGAATATTCTGTGAAAAACTTATAACATTTTTTTTAAATCGAGAGACTGCTTTACTCCATTTTTTTATTGAGAAAGCCGAGCCTGGGTTTAGAGAAAAAAAAAATGAATTAGAAGAGATTTTTTCTAAATAAAAAACCACACCTACATCCGAAATACACGGGTCTTAACACTTTACGCGAACGGAGCTGCGAGCATTCTGTAATAATAGAATATTAAATCTGTAAATCTGTGTGTAATGACTATAATACCAAACGTATGTGGATGCAAACGTATTAAACTTTCAAACTATAATCACATTTTTATTTCTTAGCGGGGTAGACAGAGCCAACAGTCTTGAGAGACTGAGAGGCCACGTTCAGCTGTTCGGCTTGATGAATTGAGATTCAAATAGTGACAGGTTGCTAGCCCATCGCCTAAAAAAAGAATCGCTAGTTTATGAGCCTATCCCTTAGTCGGCTTTTACGACATCCATGGGAAAGATATGGAGTGGTCCTACTCTTTTTTGTATTGATGCCGGGAACCACACGGGACTTTCAAACTATTTCACGTAGAATTATTTATATTCCCACTGGCAGGAGATAGGATCGCACGATTTAATAGAATTAAGTGGGCACTTATTCGTAAGAACTAATTAAGTGGCGCGGCGAGAGCAAAGAGTAGCTAAAATAATGCCCAGACGTGCTGGAAATTTTATATTTTAGAAGAATTACTCCGAATTTATCACCAATGAGGAATGGGTGGCGGAAATACATTGCTGTTCCTGAATTTATTTTAAATATACTCCACACGGAGAGATTGGTACTTAAAAATTATTGAATAAACTTAAGTTAAACTTAACTTACTTAAAATAACTTCTTTCACCCTCCGTGACTATGCTTCGGGGCCTAATAATTCGCTTTGAAGAATTTAAGACTATTTAATGAAATTTTCTTGATATCTTATTTTTTTCCATTTCATTACTTACTGATTTACTATAATTAATATACTGACTGAAACTGATAAATTAATAGTAGTGTCCGACCGAAGGTCTATTTTTGGCCGAAGCCGAAGCCGAAGCCGATTAATCGGCTATCGCCACAACCTTCGGCCGTAGCCGAAGCCGAAGCCGAAGGTTTATATTCTCTCAGCACTCAGTAATTAATTTTGTTCAATATTGTCTACAAGCTACAATTAATATTAAAATCATTTTAAAACCTCAATATTGAAGGTTTATATATTGACTGTCTCATATAGAAGTTGATGATATATCATAGAGGTGGTTGGTTTAGAGATAAACTAGCTGTTGCCCGCGACTTCGTCCGCGTAAATTTCGAGTTGAATTTTAATCATACAGTCAGATACAGACAGACAAAAAATGTAAAAAAAATTCTCTATCCGTTTCAGTCAAAATATTAAATGTACAGAAAAAATATTTTTACCGTTTTATTATATGTAGTATTTTGATTTTCAGTTTTTTTATATAAAATACTCAAACAATACAAAAGAAATATATTTTTAATAATAAAAAATATCTTGTAATTGTTGGGATTCGAACTTGGACCGCCAACTTCACAGTCTCACGGGCTAACCACTGGACCATCGAAGCCGTTGCGTTGGTGTCGAAATTAAAGTAGACTACATACATATGGTCACGTCTTTATCCCTTGCGGGGTAGACAGAGCCAACAGACTTGAAAAGACTGAATGGCCACGTTCAGCTATTTGACTTAATGATAGAACTGAGATTCAAAAAGTGATAGGTTGCTCGCCCATCGCCTAAAAAAGAATCCCAAGTTTGTAAGCCCATCCCTTAGTCGCCTTTCACTTATATTTATATGTTATAGGTATAATGCCATCGTATAATGATAAATGACTTTGAATTTTTAATTTCGTAACTTATTTGCCGGCATACTGATGCCTTGAGTTCATTCAAATGTCGATAACTTTTTTTTTTTTGAACCGATTTTGATGAAACAAACTTTAAATGTTATTCTGAGTTAAAACAAAGCAATTGGTGAAAGTTTGAAGTAAATCGGTTTAGTACTTTCGGAGATAATCGTGATCATACATACAGACAGACAGACAAGAAATTAAAAAAAAATATTTTTGCTTTCTATTATTTATTCTAAGTGTCCCTCTATCCATTTCAGTTGAAAATACTAAATGTACAGACTAAATATTTTTACTGTTTTATTATATGTATAGATAAAAGTTTGTGATTTACCTACTGGTAAAAATAATGATTTGATTTCTTACAAAAACACTCGTTTAAATACACGTACGGACTTGTTTTGATGCATGCAATCAGCAATGTGATATTTTGACAGTGACTCCCCGCCGCCTCATGACTTTCGTAACAGTTCGTTCAATCTCGACGGTCGCTCGGACCTTCGGCGAAACCTTCGGCTTCGGCCGGATTTTGGGCCGAAGCCGAATGTTTCGCCGAAGGTGGATTTTTTGGCCGAAGGTGACCGAAGCCGAAGCCGAAGCCGAAGCTTCGGTCGGACACTAATTAATAGATTTTTGGTAAGGGCTCATTATCATTATTATGACTTTAGGAATCATCAACCCACATACAGCTAAACGTGGCATTTCAGTCTTTTAGAAATTGATTTTATGTATGTGTCAGGTTTTAATATCTTTTTCATGAATTCTATCATTTTCTTAATCTGAAGACTCTTCTGCAATGAATGCAGACTCTTTGCCAGCATGTAAATTAGCCTAGAAGGAAGACGGAGGCCGTAGAAACGTGCCGTATAATGTTGGTGCCTTCCCTCATTATACCTGCTCCCGGCGAGTTACCCACTGCACTTTGTCGGGTTATACCAATATTCGCATTTTATTCTGGTCATTAGTTGAGAAGATTTTTTTTATATTTCTTCGCCATCTTGCGCCGTTAGAGGAAATTTTCAGTTAAACTTTTTCAATTACCGGATTTATTTTTGTATTGTGCGACTTTTTATTTCATTTAAACTTATATGCCTGTGCTACAAAAATATCACAAAATAAAATCAGTGTTTATGTTTTTTGGTGCATACCTATATAAAAAAAAAACTTGTGTCCCATTGGGATTCGAACCTAGTTAAACTGGTTATTACTACTTGACAACTGATGCGCAGCTTTATACAATAGTATATATACTGTACTATATATCCTACTACTATTATAAAGGCGAAAGTTTGTATGGATGTATGGATGTTTGTTACTCTTTCACGCAAAAACTACTGAACCGATTACCATGAAATTTGGTATGTAGGTAGCTGAAGACCCAGAATAACACATAGGCTACTTTTTATCCCAGAGTTCCCGCGGGATTGATAGGGTTTCCATGCGGACGAAGTCGCGGGCGGCCTCTAGTACTGGTATAATCATATACTTAAATAAACTTGCCCCAAAATAACTTCTACACTTATGGATCAAAGGTCTAATAATATGATAGTATTATTGACGGCCTCTGTGGCGCAGCGGTACTACGCTTGTCTGTGATTTCGGTAGTCCCGGGTTCGAATCCCGGCCTAGGCATGATGAGAAACGAACTTTCTCTAATTGGCCCGGGACTTGGACTTGCTTATCTATATATAAGTATTTATTTAATATATAATATAGTACCGTTGAATTAGTATCTCGTAACACAAGTCTCGCACTTACTACGAGGCTAACTCAATCTGTGTAATCTGACCTGTATATATTATTACTGATTAATTTATTTAATCTAAGTTTGTTTGTTTGTTGTCTTCTGAACCAATCTTCTTGAAATTATGCGGATGTATATATAATAAAGAGTCTTATCACCCTGGCAAAAAGTATAGTTCCGTGCGATTTGAGAAATAAGTAGATACTGTATTCTTTTGCGCGCTAAAGCTTTACTGCGCTAAATTCGCACCTGTGCCGTAGGTGCGTAGAAGTATTAATAAGAATATTAGTAGGACTACTTACTAATATTATAAATGCGAATGTTTGTGAGTATGTCAGTATGGATGTTTGTTACACTTTCACGCAAAAACCACTGAACCGATTACGTTGAAATTTGGTATGTAGGTAGCTGAAGACCCAGAATAACATATAGGCTACATTTTATCCCGGAGTCCCCGCGTGAATGATTTCACGCGGATGAAGTCGCGGGCGGCCTCTAGTAAATTATAAAGCCGAAATGTTACAACGCAAATCACTCACCACTAAGTGATTCTAAGTTGGAACTGTCGAGCAGCGGCCTACCGCAGTGGAAATGGGGTGAACTCTGCTGAAACACCAAGATGTTAGAGCTAAATTACGCATAGATAGCTTAAATTACATCAGATGCAGCGGCTGATTTTACACTATCGCGTTGCATTGTACTATTTATAAATACTACAGGTATTTAACGTGCGCGTAAAACCTTTATTTTAAGTCGGACGTTTCGGATCACTGGTCACAGAGCGAATAAAAAAAATGAAGGTACATTATGTGCGCATTGAATACCTGTCGTATTTATAAAGAGTATGAGCTGTCATGATAGGCATTCTTAATTGCATTATTAAATCTATCTATCAGTATACAACAGGAAAGTGACTGACATAGGCACAGTCAAAAGCCGAAAAAGCCAAAGAAATTTATTTATTTTATTTATTTATTTATTTATTAGGCAACACAACAGACACTAACTAATAAGATACAAGGTTTCTTAATAATTAAAATTGTTCCAACTTAGCATCCTAAACGAAATTTGGCAAATAGGTTCATTTTATGTGGTTTAGGCACACTAATAGGGAAGTGCCGTGTGGTTCCCGGCACTACCAAATTAAAGTTCTATGAATACTCGTTGTACTTTTCCTAAACACGTATTAAGAAAAAGGTTTCTTTTACCTATCCTATTTAACAGATTTGTTAAAAGAATTTATCATCGTGTAGTTTCCGACACTTAAGAATTGAGCCACCCCATCTCTTTCTCGTGGATAATGATAACTAATAACTAATGATTCTTCTTTTAGGCGATGACCTAGCAACCTGTCACTATGTGAATCTCAATTCCATCTTTAAGCTATACAGCTGAACGTGGCCTTTCAGTCTCTCATAATTTATAAGTGAAATATAATGTATCTAAATAAAAATAATAAAACCAACCTCATCCAAACTCTGAAACAAAACAATGTTCCGTTAAGTCATTCAAAAGCGTCATTTATCATCATTAGCATGTTCTAGACTTATAGACGCAATCTAGATCGCAAACACAGACACCAAGATTGTCGCTTCATTTTTCACTCGCTGAGTTTAATATCAGCGCCATGTGATATTAATGGACCGACTTTGTGATAGAAAACTCTGTAATCTAAGATGTTTTTAGGGAAGATACGCTGTACGGATAACGTACATAAAAATATTATGAGGTATGGAAATTTAATTAATTAATTGATTATTAGAATATGTATGAATAAAGAAAAAAGCAGTGTGAAAGAGAGCGCTATGGAGTACGAGTGTTATTAGCTAGAGTGTAAAATTGACTGATTTGATAAAGAAGAATGTGTTTAAGGGATGTTGTAAAGAAAAGATAATTATTGCACTGACAATGCTTATGACATAATCACGCGTACTACAAGAGTACGTTCCCGGATCCGTCCGTGTAAAACTAAATATCTAGCTAGTTACTGAATTTCGGACAATCATTCCTCTTTTAGTGTGTCTAAAGCACGAATAAATAACCTATTTGCCAAATTTAAAACGCACCGCATTAATAAACTTTTTATGCTCAATAAGGCGGCATCACCGTCCTCTGGCGCAAGAAAATACAAACATTTCTGCGATTTAATATATTTTTAAAACAATTTAAATGTCGTATCTTTAGTATGTCGTATCGTAGAGCGAAGAAAACAACGATAGATCAGAAATTCCATTAAACTTTTAAGACTTGTATCGAAAGAGTTCTAAATAATGTCTTTCACTTGTACGTATAAGAAACTTTTGTAAATTTGGAAAATTTTGAGACGTCAGACGAAAATGATAGTCACCATAGCAGCCATGTTCGATGCTAAGCTTTGAATTTTACTTCTTGATTGACGTTTTTCTTGATGTTAGCATAATAAAATTTTTTCACGCATTAAAACTTAAAAGAAGATTTTTTGGAAGGATTTCGGCTGTAATCTAATACTAATTATAATATCAAGTATATAACTACTTGATGTTATAATTAGTATTAGATTCAATATCATTCATAGAAAAAATGGCATATGGATTACGATGTTATTAAACACGTGTAATTTGCAAAGTAATTTTAAATACCTAACTCCCCCGAAGCACGTAGAAATGAATTTCAAAACTACACTTATTTAAAAAGTTTCAGAGAAATTGAATTACATACCAGGATATCCCGCAGTCAGTAGTTCAACAGTTGAGCATGTACTGAGGAAACAAAGGAATGTTTCAGTTGAGACGTGTTAAGTTGAAATAAGTTAAAATCTCATTAGCTACTACCAACTTCGTGTGTAGTGCCGTGAACTATTTTAATTGAAAACTTTTATTTGACTTGAAGTTTAACTTTGGGAAAAATAACATTTCTAACATACTTTTAAAAAATATGTATGTGTAATTAATCCGTCACTTTAAAATAGGTCCACTCCATCTTAGATAGATAGATAGATAATTCATTTATTTGATTTGCTACACACAGTTTACAATTTCATATGAAATACAAATTAATTAGGGTGTGAGTCGCAGCAATACAAAAACATCTTTTCCCCATGGTTTTCGTAAAATGCGATTCAGGGAATAGGCTAATATTTGCCTAGTGCAAGCTTCCATGCTAGCCTGGCAGCTAGCAATCAAGGCTAATAAACAATAAACTTAGGATTCTTGTTTCAAGCGATGACAGTCTGGCAAGCCATCCAACTGACCGTGATCTTTCAATATTTTTGAGACTGTTTTTAGCTTGGTTCTCTCTATCCCTATCACTATTATTATTATAAATACGATAGTAAGATTGTTTTGTTTGTAAAGTCGATTTCTACTAAACCAATATTCTTGAAAGTTCGCATATATATAACTAATATAATCGCATATATATAATATACACAGGTTTGCTATTAATTTTGTTCGAAACGCGGCTAAATTCACTAACACAAAAGGTAGTAAAAGTATCTAGACTAACCTGAAATAAAATGAAGAAAAATAGTTATTATAGCAGCTTAATTCCCATTTTCATAAAGCAAATATTTCCTCACTGAGATTCTTAAGAAATCTAGACAATAGTGCAACCTGGCCACTTCAATTATATAAAGGGTGTTTCACAATAGTACCGTAAAAAGATATCCGAAGTAGAACTCAAATATCTTGCCTGATTTACTCCCATTGGACGCGTAGTTGATAGCAAAATTACTCTTTTTGTATGAAGAAATTCATAAAAGCCTAATTAAAAGTAAAGTTTTAAAATTCACTTTTTATTTATTAGTGAACGATTGTGTTAAAATTTATAATAATCCTATTTCTCTTTTTCTCTCTTTCTGTCCATAAGGCCTAGTTCTCAATAGCTTTCTCAGCAGTTTACTTCAAAGCTTTAATCTGCTGGAATGAGCTTTACTATGACAATTAAATACCTCTGAAAAATTAATTACTGTGGCCATTTTCCTTACACAAACTGGCTTAAAAATAAAACTTTTTTGATTTCCACAAAATAGTATCTATTACGATCGAACTCATTTCACGTTGATCGGTTGGATTAGCGTGGAATTAGATTAATCTTTAAAGCAGATAGACACATACATACTATTCACCTCTTCACAAAATAACAGCCACAAATTTAGAACTTTATTCTTACAACTTTTATTCCTTTTAACAAATACACACTACACTTAATCGGCAGGTAGCAAGAGGAACAAACCTCTGTTTGAAGCGCTCTAACAAAAGTATTATCTTAGCACTGCTGACTTTAAGAAAAGAATTTCATTTCTAAAATTAATTAAACATTTCCTAGACGTGCTTCAGTTACGGTGTTATTTTAATAAAATTGAAAGGTCTACTCGTAGGTTTTCTTCTTGAACTAGGTAAAGAATAAAATACTAAAGTTGGTATAAGGACCCCTAAGGACTCTGTATAATCGATTAATTGGAAATAAAATTATTATAATAACACATCCTCAATGCTTTTAATGTCCGCTGCCTCTTCGATTATGGATTTTCCTTTTTTTTTGGTTGATTCTGATTGGGATTAGTCCGCGATTGTAGTAATCACCTACACTGCCAAGGCACGATATGATTTTCAGGTCCAATTGTACAGGTTGCTCGCTGTCTGTCAGTCCGTAACATAATGTTTTTAAGTGTATCGTATGACAATTGATTGATTAAAATAGAGTGTATCAAATATTTTACAGCATTTTGAGTGGACTAAATGATTGGCTAAAACTGGATGTGGCATTTGTGACTTTGAAAAACTGTTGGTTCTGTCTGCCCCATGTATGTTTTTTTGCAGCAAATACAATTTAAGTCTAATAAGGCCACTGTTAACCCTACTAACTCAAAGGCTATAAGTAGGGTGAGATGGTACGATCAACATCATAAACAACTTTATATCTCAGAAATATGTTACTTTTTACAGCCCTTATAAACTCAAGTACCTACGTACATGTCAGTAACAGGCACGTTACACATGCATATAACCCGACCCGATTCAAAAATGGCCTTAAGCAAGTGTTTATGCAAATTCAGGGGCAATTTTAAAATGGAAGCTTATTCTGGTCTGTTCGGTTTTGTCTGTATATTTTCTGTATTGTAATAATATTTTGGTACATTTCTCAGAGTTTGGTATTAATTTTCAAATTTTAATATTGCTTTTTTTTATGGTGCAGTAATTTTTATATGAAGAAATAGATATTAAATTATAAATGTAAGCAAAACCTTAAAGATTTTTGGGCATTCCCAAGAGGAAGGAGTTCGGAATAAAAATTTTCTTTCAGTTTCTCATAAGCTTAAAGAACAGAAAAAGTCGTGAAGCGGACCAAGGGTCCTAAACTTAACGTTATCTTCTGGTCTTGTGACTATTTCCTTTGTCTAACCCGTAAGAGAACAAGTCATGTCGTATTAAAGCAATTTTGACGAACTAAATAAGGAATTAGTCGGTAATTTGCGTGTTGTAGAAAATTAATAGTAATTAATATGGCAACACCAAGCGAATGTTTCCGAGAAATCACGGCCGGTATTTCTAGAAAGCCTGGTAATACCGTAGAAACGCGTAATCTTTATGGTATTAAGGCCATATCTGATTTAGTATGATTCGACGAAGTGCTAAGTTAGTGACACAGTTAACGTGACACGTGTTAGTGTTAAATAAGAAAAATTCTTAAAATTGTTATATTGTATTAAACATGGTTATGTGTTACTGATTTTCCTAAATATGTTGAAGGGAAAATTGCTGAAGTAAACAGAAAAAATCGGCGGGAATCCGAACGTCAATGTACATTTGCTGTATTTATTTTTTTATTTTGCGTTTTTGACTACATACATATAATCAACTCTTTATCCCTTAGGGGTAGAAAGTCTTAAAATGACTGTAAGCTGTATGGCTTTTGATATTCATCGTAAGTCGACATTGGTTTTTAAGTGTGAATTTTTACAACAAAAGTACAAATCTGTTCTCCTTAAAATAATAGCTGCTTTAGGCATCACGATTTCATTGCAACACGCCGATTAAGGATGTGATTATCGATTCACGATTCGTAACTTACTAGATTCAATTACTCAATCGTATACTTAAAAAATTCTACTTAAAAATCAACAAAGACTTAATCGTAAAACCGATGTAGTTTCAAACGACATATAATAAGGAAACACATCTCCTCAACAATGTTTACACCACAATTGTAACTTTGTAGCTCTTAAACCTAGTGTTGCTGCTCTATAGTCAAGTAAATTGTCGATAGTCTTTAGTATGACTAAAGTAGTCGATCATGCCATAGTTTGACTATGACTATCGATAGTTGTCCTCGGAAGTCATGTTGATATGGGTAGTTTTGGAGATGCTAGTTAAATCGTATCGTTAGCATTGATACTATTGACAGAGGAGCTTGGAATTAATATAGCTTAATAACAATAACATAGCTTATACATATACTATACATATCTTGCCGGTATTATCGATAGTTTACAATATCCCGATTATCGATTTTGCAAAACTATCGATAGATGATACAATAGATGATGTCCGAGGTCTTCTATCGATAGTAAAACTAACTAATTCGACAACACTAGTAACACCCTTCAAAGTGGCCGTTAGTTCCGCGCCGCACTAAAACAAACATAAACTTAAAATTCAGCTGGAATAAAATCGCGTGGGTTCATGACTAATTTTCCGAATGACTTTTTACACCATTACACACAGATCCTGGGCTTATGACAATGATTATGGAAGAGGAAATCCCTTAATTAAAAGTTTAATCCCGAAGGAGACGCGCTGACCAGTGGTGTTACTCGACGACTTTATTATTATCAAATAGAAACGTGGTCGCTGAAAGACCAAAGATATTTTTCTTTAAGTCCAAAAGAGTAAGGTCCATCAAGATATTTTTTTTTATGTTAAAGTACTTTCTAAGGGTAAGGGTAAGTTTGTAAGTTGTTAGTTACAGTGAATAAAAAAATATGGAACAACTTTTATAAAGACATCATATCCGTAAAGGAAATAATTAAAATAGCTGCTAAACAAATAAAGTTCATGATATGAACAAAATACTGAAGTGTAACTTTACACAATGCCTGCCATTGCCCAAATAATGTGTTAGTAGGTACTTCGTTATATCTCAGGCTGGTATTTGCTTATTGATGCGAATATTTCACGAATATTATGTCTGCGTATTTTTTTATGAATTGGTTGCCTTTTTGAACATCTCTCTAAAAATAATATTTAGTCATAAGAAAGGTTCGGTTACATTATTTTTAAAATAATGGAACCGAAGTTGTCATGTTATAAAGTGTGAATGAATCATGAAAGTTCGGATGTTCATTTTAATAGAATTTTGTTGCAAACTTTCTGCCTGTATTAGGCTCACTGACGGGAGGCCGGTGTTATTTCAGTATTTTCACTGAGCATAGTTTACTTTTACTGTTTATTAAGGTAAACATAAACATATTTCCTAAATTTTTTTGATCAATTACTTAGGAAAACATTTTTACAATTTTCTACTACTTTCACTTTTCTTTTATTTGAATTTTAGATTTTTCCTTATCCCGCGAGAATTTTCAAAAAATTAACCTACCCCTGCGAAAATGAAGAGTGATGTGTTTATCTTCGTATTTATTTAAAAAGACGTGATCAAAAAACCTGTTACTGTATGAAGTTAAAAAGCTTAAAAACTATTTTTGGAAAATTTTCCACCTCTGTCGCAACTAACAATACATCCAATACGAAATATCACTTAAAATATGAACGTACAAATTGTGATACAAAAATGTATGAAGTATTTTCATCACTGAACACTTGGTCGGCTTTGCGATGCGATGCTTTTATTCATTTACTTATGTAAGATTGAATTTTTAACAATGAAAATGATAGCCTGCATAATCATTAAAGTTTCAGTAATTATAATAAGGTGTGGATACGTTATAACGAAAGATATGTTGATAATTAAAAAAAAAAACAACATATCCACTAGCATGTCAGAATTAGCGGTAAAAATAACTAAAATTGTTCCCAAGTGAATATGTTTAAAAATTTTCAGGAAGACACCTATCGTACCTCACTTAAGAATTTTAATAGAGTTTTATCCCCCAGATGCCTTTTACGATATCATCTTTTATATGCAGAGTTATTTTGAAATAAAGTGTTTTCGTTGAAATAACGTTATAACTAAAAGGACCCGTTGGAACAAAGACTTTTTATGGTATTTAAAAAAAATATCCATAACTTATTTACGGAGATACCTATTATTATGCTTAAAGAATTACGAATCTTATCCGTTTGTAATAATATGGAAGACCTCTTTAATTTGGACAGTTGTTGAAATGTGAACCATACATACATACGTCTTGAAAAGACTGAAAGCTGTATGATGGAAATGAGATTCAAATAATGACAGGTTGCCAGCCAGTTCAGAAGCCTTAAGTCGCCTTTTGCGACATCCATGGAAAAGATATGGCGCGTATATATTCTAAAGTACTGGAAACCACACGACAAATGTGGACCAAACGATAAATTCCGATTCCAAGTCATACTGGCAACACAATCGAGAACAGGAAAGCACTTGAAAAGAAAAACTGAAGCTTGAAAACAATATTGGTACCGAGGCACCGAACACAACTATTGTTTACAGAGTCGAAAGGGGACAGGAGGGGCAGGAAAAAGAAAAAAATAATGGCCAAGAGTGATATCGAAACGCTCATCGAATGTTCTGCACATTATTTTGAGCGTTTACTTAAAAATCTGTGAGATTAGTCACGAAGTTTAATAAAAAAATGGCCAAGAGTGTTATAGAAACGCTCATCGAATGTTCTGCCGATTGTTTTGAGCGTTTGCTTAAAAAATCTGTGAGATTAGTCACAAAGTTAAATAAAAAAATGGCCAAGAGTGATATAGAAACGCTCATCGAATGTACTGCACATTTTTCTAAACACAATTGCTTGAAAAATCTGTGAGATTCTATGTGGAGAACTATTCACGAACTTTAATTGGGCATACTAGCTTGAAAAATAAGTGCGATGAAGAAATTTCAAGTCAAGAAATGTTATTTTGTATTTCTAAAGGCACGTCATTGGTCTTGGATTTTACGAGAAGGATCCTAAATTTATTTGCCTTTGACTTAGTCACTTTTTACGACATCTATGGAAAAGGTATGGAGTGGGTCTATTGTAAACGGTCCAGGAACCACACGGCACAGCTGTTTAAGTTTATTATTATACATATACATATATTGTTTCATTTATCCTAGAAGGTAGAAGTAAGAAAACTCCTTCTATAGATTCCGATATGGGACCCTAAAAGTCGAAGAGCACGGATTGTTAATCCCTCGATGAGATCGTTATAATGGTCTGCTTCGTTTCACCTACTACGTAGAGGGAAGTTATGTATAGCCCTCGACATGAAAGTAGTGTCGTTTGAACTCTCAACGCTCAAATTTTTATTTTTCATTGATTAATATGTTTAATTCTACGTATAGAACTTTTCAATCTATTTAATATAAGTTACAATCTCTTACATACATACATATAGTAACGTCTATTTCCCTTACGGGGTAGACAGAGCCAACAGTCATGAAAAGACTTAAAGGCCACGTTCAGCAGTATGGCTTTATGGTGGAATTGACATTCAAACGGTGACTGCCTATCGCCTACAAGAGATATTCCATATTTGTGAACCCTTAGTCGCCTTTTACGACATCGCTTCCATTCTAAAGTGTCGAAAACCAGACGGAAGGTAGGAATTAAATAACTTTATAACTATACTTCCTACAGCATTGTAAGCATTAAATGCAGTTGTACCATAAAGAGTAGAAAAGAGGAGTATGGAATGTGTATGTAGGAGTATGGAGTTTTACCTCATGGAAAGAGGTAGTCTCTGCCTACCCCTCCGGGAAAGAGGCGTGATTTTATGTATGTATGTACCATAAAGATAATGGCTTTTTGAATTTTGTAATGTATCTAAAAATCTAATTATCAATGATAATAAAAAATACCAACCAGATTGCATCATGCACAATAAAGATTAACGACCTATATATAGGATATATATGCAGGATCTACTTACTTACTTCTACTCGATAACAACAAGCGTAAAGAGAAATATTTGATCTTAGAGTTCGACAAGGACATATGTACTCATTTTGGGATAAAGACGTGAATCTATATGTAGAAAGAAAAAACTGATCGAGACAAGACCATGATTGCAAGCCATAAAAATAGATAACCCTACAAAATTGAATAGAAAAATACGCCTCTATGATAAATTCAGTTGGTAACAATAGATAGAAGTACATAGTAAAAATAAAATAATCAGAATGCAATTTCTCGTAAGATTAAAATATAATATGCCACTATTGCTATTGGAAATATGATCAATGCAACTGTAAACATCCTACAAAACACCTACTACAATTTATATGATATTTATTTTAGTAAAAAATAAAGATAAAATAAAAAAAAAACAAAAATTAAATACAAATTTTTCATAAACCTTTTCTCACAGCAGAAACCTTGAAATTGTTTTGGCTAATACCATTAATATCTGGTTATAACTACTTCCATCCGTAAGCAAATAAAAAAATGTACCTACGTTTAAATATGTAAATAGTAAAGATAACAATTTAAATCAACATTACCTTCTTTTTATTTTTTACTATGACTACAATAAGACTCGAAGCGAAGCAAATAACCGATTTCATCATTGGGACACTGGCTGTCAAATTATGTAAATTTCTGGTAAAGAGTGTTTTTAGTAGCAGGTGCGTGGCTGACTGTGCCTTTGGGAAAACCCTTCTCGAATGAAAAAGTTTGAAAATGAAAGTACCGCCAGAGGAGACGGCTGTTGAATTTAGTTCTTTATTTCTGAGGCTATTTTGAGAGATATTAAAATGTATTTTGGTAACGTCAGATCGATTTTAGTTTGAGACATACGCTTATTATTTGTCTGAAATGTCTAGGGACTAAATGAATGCCTATTTATATGAATCACTATGAACCGCGTTATAACTTTTGTGAAATAAGGAGAGTTGTCTTCAATCGATATACTCCTTTTTTAAGTTAAATTTCTAAAACCTACTCTTTTAGTGTAAAAAACATTGCGGAACATTGCAACGGAATTGGTTTAGTGAAACGCGAGATAATTGCGGATTAAAAACTGTACTACCTAATTATTTTATTTGTAAATTTTGCGTGCCTTCTGGAGTTGCCTACGGCACGGAAAAATAACAAAAGCTAAACCCGCCATACTAATTAATACATTCGTCTTAAAATATTAGTGATAAGTTCAGTACCATAAACTGATGTATTTCCATGAAGAGAATATAAATAAATATAGATATACAGGGGTAAATTACACAGATGTGTAATTTGTCTTTTATACATTTGTTTATTTAAGAGAATGATGAATGTGGATGAAGTCAGAGAAGTATGAGGGTTTGTGGCAAATCAAAATAATTATGTAATCGATACGGCTCGAATACATGGGCCACCAATTAAGGTCATTTTTAAATACTTATTGATTAGCTGTAATCAAAACTAATTTGAAATCTTTGAAGGTTTCAACAGAAATAAAAGCCTAAATAAGTGGTTATATTTCGCAATTTCTCGTCATCTCCTTCTCATTGTGACACCAGCTTTAAAATGAAATAACGCGAGCTAAGATGTCCTATAAATCTCAGAGACATTAATATTTTCAGAGCTAGACTGCCAGCGAAAGATATGACGCTCTCAATGAAATTTATCGATTTTATGTTTCATTTATTGTTATATCTTCTGTTCAAACCGCTTGGTATAAGAACTATAAATTTAAGACACTATTTTAACCTAACAAAAACAATATGCAAATCTTTGTCTTCTTCTTTTCAGTAGCCTCGACGCGAATCAGTAGTAAACTGAAAATATCTTTAAATTATAATATAAATTATTAAATTATAGTCAAGATGAGATATTACTATTATTATCACACACACAATATACTGATTCACATACATACATAATCACGCGGGATCAAGTTCCCGGTACCAATAAAAAAAAATAGGACCCCATCTCTTTCCCATGGATGTCATAAAAGGCGATTAAGGAATAGGCTTATAAACTTGGGATTCTTTAAAGCGACGGGCTAGCAACCTGATACTATTTGAATCTCGATTCTACCATAAAGCCAAACAGCTGTATGTGGCCTATCAGGTTTTTCAAGACTATTGGCTCTGACAAGTCACCTCGTTACGAACCGTGAAACCGAACGTTTGTTTTAGGATTGTAAAGTATTTTCACAACGGAACTTATAATTTGAGATGTAAACAACCCTTAACTTTATTCTACTACAGCTAGCAAATTGCTGCATTTTCAGCTCATGTGAGTAGATGTACAACTAACCCAGACAGGGCTGTCAACAGGCTAGATTTATCCTCACATTTGGAGAATTTAACGCGAACTTCTGAACGTCACTAAGGCGCCAATCCGTTGCTTCTCCGATCTCATGAAGTTTATCGTAATTTAAGATGTCAAATGAAAATAAACGTTTTTAAAATCATTGGAGATATTCTTCTTCTTGGAGAGATTCTTCAGGAGCTTAAATTGTGCAAGACAAGTATGTATGTTTGCTAAACAAATTGATCATACACTGCTGTATAGCAATTATTTAAACCATTAACAATCGCATCCACGGAATTGCACTCTTCATACACCAGAAACATTCCGTATTCAGTATCCTGAATATTTTAGTCTTGCATTTCGAGTTTCCCACAAAATATTCTATCGATATAGGGCGCCGTTTTATTTTTATTTCTCTCATATTTGTCACGTCATGAAAATACAGTATCTCCACGCCAAATTTTACTGGTGGAACCGCACGCTGAATTCCAATATACGGCTTATTTGTTCCTCCTATGAATCTTATTTGGTCTTGTTTATTTATATAAATAAAATAACTCTCCGTATTTTGAGAATAGATACCTATATTATTTTAAAACTCTTCATGCTGCATCTTCCCCTCTTGATATGAGAATTTAAAATTTAACTTTTTTTTTTTAAATTGAACACACCTAGTTTATTTACATCATTGCGAATTTATATAGCCTATTTGAAAAGTACTTGCCAGGCCGAAGATGCCTTGTGAATGCTTTCTAGCGGAATCCTAATGTGCTGTGCTGAATGTAGAATTTAATTTTTAAATTTTTTTGTCATTTATGCATATTTATAAAAGAGTTTTTTACATTTTTCCCTCTTAAACACATATTGTAACATTGAGAAAGATATCTTTTTATTCAGAAGAAAAGTATCACTGTTCCCGTAGAATTTCAGTTGACGCGTATGACGTTACAAACAAAACCTAGTATGAAAATACATATAATATTATAAATAATATCTAGTAAAAATTTAATAGCGTAACAATTTCTTGGTACGAATTTATGTTGCTTATTAAAGCATCTCTTGTTGGCCGAAGATGCCTTGTGAATACTTTCTTGCAGGGTGCTAATGAGCTCAGAGCAGAATTTATACTGTCGTACTGAATGCACATTATCATTGGACTTCGACAATGGATGCTGCCTTCAAAAGGCGGTTCTTGCTTTATTTTTCCACCTTTTGTCACTCAGATGTTTATAGGAAAAAGTAATAAGAACAATATTTTAGTACCAAGTATTTTGAAAAGTTTAACATATTTTTTTCATTTATTAATTCATAGATACATACATGTTAACAGACAGCATCCAAAGCATTTTAATGTTGATCTGCTAACGAACACACACAGAAGTGACGATTCGCCACTAATGTATTTGTTTTTTTTTGTTAATAAAAGTAGTTCAATGCTAAGCTTCTTTTACATGAGTCTAGTAAAAATCAAGTGTAGAATTGTCATTGTGCAACATTCATTAAACTCATTTTGCATTCAGCAGTTGCACAATTCGGACTGCACTGAACTCATTTGCCACTAACCATGTTAAAGCTTTTACAAGTCTATATCTTGTCAAAAACTATTCGTAGAATATTATTTGACTTAAAGTCAATTGAGTTATTAATTCTTAAGATCAACTACCTCCTTTGCCTTATCTTCCCAGGTTTAGTACTGATTGCTTCACCTCTCTGGAAGAAGAGCCTATTTTGACCATGATTCCAGATTGGGTTAGAAAGGTTTTTGTACGAAATTACTGCCATCTGGGATCTAACCCATATGGGATCATGGTTACAATTTCTCATGGTAATATGTGCCGTAAGAACCTCGATCCGTAAGTGAAACTAATCTACCTATATAACCAAGAAAATACATACATAGGGTCACGTCTATATCCCTTGTGGGGTAGACAGAGCCAACAGTCTTGAAAAGACTGATCGGCCACGTTCAGCTATTTGATTTAATGATAGAATTGAGATCCAAATAGTGACAGGTTGCTAGCCCATCGCCTAAAAAAAGAATCCCAAGTTTGTAGGCCCATCCCTTAGTCGCCTTTTACGGCATCCATGGGAAAGAGATGGAGTGGTCCTATTCAAGAAAATTGTCAGTCATTTGTACATGGCCGAGGTAGGATGCTCTACTCATCCGATCTTTCCCTACTAATGACGTAAAATTGACTCCAATGTCATGCCTTTTAATGTACTCATTGTTTGGTCCACTTTTGTCAAACGATAATTTATTCAATCTTAAAGAATATCATGAAAATAAAGTTCGTCGAGCGATCAACAGCCCCAGATGTTATAAATATTCATATCCAACAGAGAATAGAACCTACGGGGTTTCTATCTGGTCCAACCACATTTGGGCACGAGGGCCAAGCATAGAATTTAGTCGGACATTTTTCTTCTAAGACTTGTGCATAGTCAATTTGCTATAGGGTCATACTACCCTACCTACGTGGCACCTTGTAAAATTATATGAAATAACCTTAAAAAAAGAGGGGTTAAAAATTGTTAATAATATTTGGGAAAAGTTTTTCACATAATTTCGTTAAGTTGGTAAGTACCTATAAATCTTTTGACATTTATATTATGTTATTACGAATATAAAGAGAACAACCTTCATGAATAAAATATTTACATAGATACCTAGGTACTTCCATTTATTGAAAAAGCTGACCTTTCTGATTCATTACGTGTATGACTACGTGATATGGTTAAGAGATTGTGACCTTTATACCCCGACATTTAGAAATGCGTTTGAATTACTGTTGTTTGAACATTAATACAATATTATATGTACTTACTTCTTGTAACTGTCAAGAATATCTTTATATTCTTAGCTGGACGATAAAAATTGTACATCACCGACATACATATCACGTCTTCTCCTTAACGGGTTATAAGAATCGAAGACATTTTCATGTGAGAGTCAGAAACCTCTTGAATTAATCAATAATCATCTATACAAACCATCGGCTCGAAAGCTTTCGCGTTACAAATTTAGACGAAATCATGCTAGCATCTATTAGCATTCTTAATAAGGTTAAATTACGAGTACCCTAAACCGACGAGGCTGTAAGAAACCATTAAAAGAAGCGTGCAGGGGCTGAAGAATCGTGGCAAGGGAATCAAGGCAAGGGGAGGCGTCGTCTCTTCTTAACCTACCTATCCGCGAGAGATGCGTGATTTTATGTTTGAAGAAACTTTTTTAAAATGTACAACGTACCTTTTAAACTATTATTCAATATTTTCATATTTCATTTATAATATAAAGCGACCCTATGCACACGATGCCCTCGATCTGACTTTCCCTAGGTCCGGAGCCAGCATGCTTATCGACGCAGAATCACAACCACTGCAGTATTTGCATAGTGCATCGGATTTTGGCATAATGGCCGCCTTAGGCGCTCACTTAGTGGTTCGTTTCATATGCTTCCCCTGAAAATGGCGTATGCAGCTGTGGACTTTGCTTGAAAATCAATTTATGATGACTGGTTGAGTGAAAAGGTGTATGTCTCATCTTCCTTCTTGCTCTATCTTTCTCATTTACCATATAGTTTCAGAGAGAAGTTCGATAAAACATATGTCTATTCAACGTTCGTAAGATTTTTTTTAATGAAAATAACAATTAAGTTATCGCTTTTATTACCTTTTTAGAGTTTTTAATATTGTTGCAATAGTCCTTAATTATTTTAATCAATAACAGAATTTTTTTATTTCTTACTTACTTTAAAAAGTACCTACGTCATCAGATCATACTGAAGCATGTAGTGAAATCTAAGTGGAATTAGTCTTTAATTTCACTTAAAATGAAACAAAGTGTAATGAGTAACTTAATAATTTTAACTTAATTACTTTTAAAACGCAAAATATATGAAATAGGTGGTCTATTGATATTCTGTTACAAAATTTTATTTTCATTTTTTCTTACCATACCGTACACGAATACTCGTATTAAGAAAATTTGTGAGTGATGTTAGGCATACTTTGTACTTTTTCACGCAAAGTCTATGTATGAGATTTGGATGAAACTTGAAACTAATAGTTTGACATCATGATAGGAAATTGAGAACAATATGCAAGTGAAGCTGTGGACGAACGCTAGTGAACTGTATAAGTAGGTCACGCTTTGAATATTTTTTGCGTAAATTTCGCTGGTTCAAAAAGTCATTCCCTTGATATTAATGCAATTGTTCAATGATCCGTGAAAACTGGTAGACTTTTCCTGGAATTGGCTTTACGCCAAGTCACAGTGCGAGTACTATATCTGATTCGTGGATTTGGCCGTGATATGATTGCATACTGAATGTATTTTGACAGTATCGAAATTCACGTGAAATATGTATGTGAGAATAAATGCTCAATTTTTTTTTTATATTTTGAAGAGATAAGCTGACATTCTAATTTAAGGAGGAAAGAAAATCTTAGTAAGGACGAATTAGATTATCCTACATAATTATGTAGGAAGCAACTAAAAAGTTTCGACGACATACTGATTAAATGGAAGTATGTTTTTTTCTTACAAACCACAATCTTTAATAAAAACATTTTGTTATACCATTTTACTTGTGCATGTAACTGCCTGTTTATAGATAACTAGATTGAGGTGGAGATCGGTTCATTGGTTTTGTGAAGTGAAATACAACCAAACAAACACACAAACACACATTTATATTTTGAATATTAGTACCTATGGATGTTCCATCCCTACCCGAATTAGAAATTTAAAAAATAGAAGCCACGACATTTTGTAGTGGATTTGAACAACTAACTTTTTAAAAGTAGAATAAATAACATTATGACAAAAGACCACGAAATGCGAGGGAAAAAATTTCAGAGCTAGGAAACGAGAAAAGGAAACTCAGTACTGATATTTTTTTTATTTTCTATAAGAGAGGACATTTTGTACCGCTGAATTTTGGTACAATGTAAAATTGAGTTAGCAGGATGAATTTTTAGTTTTCACGCTGGATACGAGTCTTTTGTGTTAAACCAGCAATTGCTTGAGAAATTACAGTATCTTTGAAGGTAAGTAATTTTTGGTTTGGATCACCAGATTGCCAGATAAATTTACCAGAGCCGCGTTCTCGGCATTTCAGAAGAAGGACCATCCTGTCTCTTTCTTCTGAATATAGTAAGAGGCGACAAAGAAATAAGCTTATAAACTTCCATGCTGATCTGAAAGCGAACAAAAACATACCTACTGTGTGTCGGCTTTTTCTCTTCTTGTGCAGATTGTAGGAATCGATCAAGGGTAAGACTTGTATACTTAACATACTATTTAGCTTTAGTAAGTACTTATGTAAGTTTAAGCGCCCAGACATATTTACAGGTATTTTAAATATTAGCATTAGCCGCCCCGCTGCTGCAGCATTTCGGGATAAAAAATACTTATTATGTTATTCCAGGTTATATTCTACCGGTCTAGTAAATTTCATTAAAATCCATTCAGTGGTTTTTGCGTAAAAGAGTATCAAATCACATCCACACATCCTTACAACTTTCGCATTTGTAATTACATATCACGTTCCAAAACATCCTTCACTGTTTAATAGTAACAAATTTTGTCACTTTGGTAACACTCATATTTTAGTAGTATGATCAAGAATCACAAAATCAAAAAATGTCACAATACCTTGGACGGAGCAATGCATTTCGTTGATTGAAAAATCGACAAATCCATCGCTGACGCATTAAATTCAAAACAAGGATACCGAAATTTTTCAAAACAGACTGATTTGATGCGAAGTCACGTACTATGAGCTGCTAATGTAGAAACGAGCTCTGTTAGTCGAAATAATGAGAAATCGTAGACTTAAGCGTATTTCCAAAATGGTAACTATTATATTGAAAGCTAAATCGTTATGAGACTCATCTAATAAACAACTGAAATAAATAGTATCTAAATAAATACATCAAAAATCAAAAATGTTATCGGAAACTTATTAACGACAGATGGGAATTTTAACAACTCGGAATATAAATTGACCTAAAATGGCGACGGTGTGAACAGGTGTTTCAGTTACTAGCCCTCCATTCCTCATACTTATAAAATGAACTACCTAATAGCGAAAAATAGGCCAACAAATTTACTCAGACATCGCTGACGAGTCTCTAAGGACCAATACAAAGTTAACGCATTTAAGTTGGCGACACTATTTGGCAAATAGGATTGGTGCAAATAACAAATTCCTGCAGGGATACTCACCATTACTGGCATGTTCGAGATGGCATCATGAGTTACTGTCGTGTGCGGATGGGTTAAAAATACTATGTTTCGTGCTTCGGTATATCAAATTTTTCATACTGGCATTAGTAATAGTAAAAAATAAATTGTATTATCTAGTTACAATAATCTTATAATTAATTGATTTCATATATAGATACACATAGTCACGTCTACATCGCTTGTGAGGTAGACAGAAGTAAAAGTCTTAAAATGACTGAAACGCAATATTCAGCTTTATTGCTTTATGATGGAATTGAGATAGTGACAGCGCATCGCCTGTCAGTGTGTCTGTCAGTCCTAACAGAATCTACTTAATCATAGACTTGGTAGACCTTGAAGTGGAAAGAGAGAAGTGGTAAAGCCTAGGCCCCGAGGCTTAATTGCAGAGGGTGCAACTGGGAACACGCCAAGGTGGGAGAGAGAGAATACTTATCTACTTAATTAATACTCCTAAGAACGAAACGGAAGAGTGTACCGTACACACTGAGTTCAAACTACTAGGTACTGTATCTGTCTACTGTCCAATCAACTTGCACTGTGTAACCCTGGCTTTACATGTGGCAAATTGCCTGTGCCTTGGCTTGATTGGTTTGTAACTTGTTACATGATTCGGAAAGGGTCGAAGGAATCTGTATTAAATTCTCTATATCCTTATTTGAGGGACGCATCCTTAGATTTCGCCTTCAAAACTGAAGATATGCTCTATTTATAAGTAAGTGATACTTTATTTTGTAGTAGTGAAAAGATTGATAACTATTATTTTAAGGTTGGTGAAATATTATATTGTTATTGTTATCATACGCAAGTTCTTATTGTAAGACAACCCACGTTTGCAATGCTTGTTTATTGTAACTATAGAAGGATTTTTGAGATAACCATAGACTACATATTAACTTTTATCTAATAATTTAAGAGCTAAGGGCAATATAAACTACCTACAGCCTAAACTGTGCAGGGATTCACGTAAGATTCAACGTAGTTCTCTAGGCAACTTTTACATATCTATATATATAATCCCTTGCGGGGTAGACAGAGCAAACAGTCCTGGAAAAGGTTGATAGGCCACGTTCAGCTTTTTGGTTTAATGATAAAATTGAGATTTAAATTGCTAGCCCATCGCCTCAAAGAAAAATCCTAAGTTTATAAGCCTTAATCGCCACATACGACATCTATACAACTTTTACACACCTACTTAAATTATCCATGGATGTTTAAAAACAGAAACATACATACGTACATACATACATAAATAAAATCACGCCTTTTCCCGGAGGGGTAGGCAGAGACTAGGTACATCTTTCCACTTGCCATGATCTCCGCATACTTCCTTCGCTTTATCCACATTCAGAAAAACAGAAAATGTGAACAAAAACGAGAAACAAATCAAACCCCTTCCACTGGTCTTTGTTAGCCGCGGAAATGAGTCCTGCGCCGGGGCCTGGAGTGGCCGGAACAATTGTTTTAGATGTCCAACTCTAGAGACGTGTCATTGCAGCAAAATGTAATGTAATTTTTAATTTATAATTGAATTTTTAGAGGTTATCCGACAACCCTTCCTTTAGTCGCCTTTTACGACAATCATGAGAAAGATATGGAGTGGTCCAGATTTAAAATGCAGGAATCCGCACATTGATAATAATATTGGTAACAATAACCAAACGAAAATGTCTTCACGCATGCTAAAGGGATTTTTAATGTGAGCCTTAAATTCGTAAAATAACAGTAGGTATAACGAATTTGTTAGTTTTGTATCCCGCTGCAGGTTTTGGAGAATTTACCTAATGAGGTACCTCATTAGACCACAAAACTATTCCAAAGTTCAAATATGCATCATAACTAATGCATTTATTATTATGTTTCGCTGGAGTAACGCATTCGGACTCTCGCATGAGGATGGGTTAAAAAATAATGTCGACATACAAATTAGTTTTAAACTTGGCCCGTTTGTTCCCAGTCGGGTGGTAATTGCACAATTTTTGGAATTTATTCTCGCCAACTGTTGTGCGAATGTATGTAAGGTTTTTTTGTATTATTTTGTACGAAATTTGGAACAGTTTATAGTTTGCTATTATGAGTGGCGATAATTACACGTGCTGTACAAGTTTTCTGAAAGCTCTAAAGCGATACCTATGATGATCATGGCTGAAATCTAGAATCTAGTTGACTGGATGTGCTGGTTTCCTCATGATGGCGAAAATCTACACATCCACGACAGAAACGTGAATCAAACAATAACGCAATATTGTCACATATATTTCGGATGTAATAAGGTATGAAGCAAATAAAAAACCCAATATTTGAAATCCATCTCTTTATTCGACGGCTTAGTTCCATATTTTCATTATTTCTATATAAACTATTGTAAATTACTTATTTGTTGCATACGTGTTGGCTTAAATCTAGAAAAATATTGTTAATTCACAATACATCAGTCGATACTAAGACTTAGACCTTTAATTTAATTGCTTTTGCTAACTAACATTATTTTACAAATTTCAAACAACGCATGGAAAGATTACTAGCAATCATAAATGTTAACAGTTTGTTTTTTTTATATAGAATTGCAGACTCGTCTTCAATTATTCACTTTTTTGTAAGACTAATATTATGTAAATGATTACTAGTACTCTGGCATCTTAAACATGAATTCTCACAGATAAAAAACAATGGCCTCCAAGATTTAATACCAAATTAATGTCGCAACTGTGAAAATTTTGATGGTAAATTTTAAAGGCCAGTGCACATCATACCTGCTATTTTATACTTTTTGTTGACATTAATCTAATAATCGTACTTGAGAGATACGAGTGACATTTATGCAGCTTTATGAGCCACCAACATACACACAAGAATACTGAAATTATAAAAATAAAAAAATATGTCCAATAGAATTTCTTGCAAATTTCAAACGTTACACCACCATCTCATAACTAAGAACCAATCAGTATAAAAATTAAATGACAAGTAAAAAATATTAAAATACAATAAAACAACATTTTTAAAATAAAAACTTTCCATCCAATTGATGAAAATATTCGTCATATTTTTTCACTCCTTGGAACGGGTTGGGAAAATATCAATAAAAAATGATATTTTCCACAACGACGGTATTAAAATAAACCTTACGTTAAAAGTTACTAATAATAATGAATCATTTAAATTCATATACATTTAAACACTAAATAAAATAGGTACAAAAATGTTTATTTTCTTAAGACCTATTTGAAAGCCATTTTTGTTGTCCACTCACAAACGTTTTATTAAAAATCATACATAAAACTGTTTCATTAAGGGGAAAGTGCTACCACGTTAAAAGATATAATTTTCGACAGCACAAAAAAAATCTTAAACTGCACACAACCAATTGCGAGCCCGGATATAAGAGTGAGATAAAATATAAGTTGTACGGAACAGAGCACTATTCTTTATATTAGAGCATCAAATACCTTAAGGTTAATTTCGTGTGGACAACGATTCCCTATATTAAAATACATTATTCTAATTGAAACTCTTTACAATATGGCAGTGACTTGTAGCACGTTAATGGTGACCATTTTCCCAACTGAATTGTTAATTCAATTATTTTGTAAGAATTTACGAATTAATTGAATCGAACTGTTCAATTACATCGAATGAGGTCACCATTACACGTTAAGTACATCAATCGAATAAAATTTAACTATTTTATACAAGGACAACAACGATTACGTTAGTTATATTATTGGAATGTAGAAATGGTAATTATAATTATATTTATGTTATTTCTAACACGTTGTTCCATTGTTTTGTAATAATAGGTCATGACCTGCGGGACTAGCATGGCACGCGGGAGGCATTTTTTATCGCTCGACAAACTATCGCTGTTTCGTTTTTTTACTATGACGCGAAACGGGACAGCTACATTTATCGCGCGATAAAACGTCGTCGCGCGTGCTATGCTATCCCCGATGTTACTTTTTTCATGTCAATGTTTTGTTCTTTTGTAATGTCAATAATTTCTCATAGCGAATTTATTTTAAGATATTATGTGAAATAGGTGTCACATCAAGAAAGTGTTTTTATTACTTTGAATTCGAGAGTCGTTTATTGGTTTCCGTTTTTTATAAAAATATTATCGTTTTATTAAACAACTTGTTTGACTGACTGTTTTAAAAGAAGGCAAGTAGTCAAATTTCAAAACTAATGTAAGTATTATTTAACTTCTTCGTGTACAATAGTTTTGTAATAATGAATTATGACTATTAAAAAATAAAAACGTTTAAATATCGAACAAAAATCACGACGTTTGTTTTTGTTTCCTTCAAAACGGTTTCCCGCCAATCCTGTCATGTCACTATTTACGTGAAGCCACGTGAAGAACATCAAATAATCAATAGAGCTTCCACCCTAATATTTTTTTTTTATTATTAGCCATTTTAACACCCACAATTGTTTTCCCGTTTAAGAATATTTTATATTTTTAATGGTTTATTTATATTCTGGTTACATAAGATAAAATACCATTTACAGTGATAACATTCGTTGATATGCATAATTATAAGACACCTTGTACATTATCCTAATTGAGATAGTTTAAATACAAAATTTTACGTTATAATGTACCTTACAAGTCCAGTAACACCTATTTTTATATGTACATATTTACACTCTTAAACATTATGGATATAAAAGATAAGAAAACATTGTTACTATTCACACATTCATTAGAGTACTTAGTTGTGTCGATAGATACCTAAAGCATTTTTGTAAAGAATTTAACATTCTTTTTACTTTTCTTTTGTTAAGTAAGAAACACAAGTAAATACAAACATATGTATATTTTTTATAAATTCAGATAATTTTTTTTTGTTAACATCCATCGGTACAGAAGAACAATCGAATTATTTTCACAGCTACCACAACAAAATAAAACAGGTTCTTTTCATGTTACATTTATTTAAAAAAAAAACATTTACCAAAATTAAAAATATAGTAAACATGTTGTTCTTGTCATAAAAAAATATGACCCTGTCTTAAATATGTTTCAAAAGCAATGTTCAATACAACACTAAAAAGTAAATCAAAAGTCACAACAATGGCACAGTTTTTATTTTTTTTTTAAGAATTAGGCCCGAAAATTGACAAATAAATTAATATACGGGCATGCAAATATGAAGAGTAATTAAAATCAGATACAAAAACGGACATTTTGACCGGCTTAAACATTATGACTCAGTCAGTTTCTTAAAATTATCCAATAATTATTTTAATTCTTATGTATGTCAAGTCACAATATAGTTCAACTTAATAACTAACATTTAAAATATAAAAGTTCACACATACGTTAAGATAAGTGAACCCGTGTGTACAATTGTTTATTAAACAACAAAACTGTTGTAATTTTTTTTAGACTGTAATCAAATGTAGGTATTATTTTTATTAATTGAGATGTATTTGTATTAACAACAAATAATGTAATATTAACTGTCATATATATGGGTTCCTATTAATCACATCGATAACATTCACCATTGAAAGTCTTAGGCCAGGGACACATTAAGGGACGCTTGTAATCAAAAAGTGTCTCAGGACACATAACTTTCCTGAAAACAGGAGAACGAACAGAAATCATTATTGAATAGGCCGAAATCGTTTCAAATCACTGACCATACTAATAGAACAAAATGGAACGCTTACACTTATCACAGGCAATCATTATAATTTACGCGGCGTTTTCTCGAATGCATCCTTAGGACGGTGGGATCCATCGTTTCACTTAAACACAGGCTGAACTTAAAACTCTAAGTAAGGTAAGGCATCTCAAACTTGGTCTGTTCCAAGCACTGGCACTGAACTCTGCCCTTTTCGCTACAGTCATATAAAGGTATGGCGAGGCTACACTAGCCAAGCGTGGTGCTAGCACCAAGATTCTTCGTGTGGTGCTCTCTCGTCATCGGAATCCCCATACATGTCCGCCAGTTTGCGGAATCGTGGCCCGAAAGTCGACAGATAGTTGAATTTCAAGTCCCCGTCGTCTGTGCCTATGAAAAAAATGGTTTATATTAGGAAAGAAATAAAAAAAAAAGCAATATTACCTCGCGATTTAGACTTTCCCAGAGTATGCCTCTATCTATTAAAATAACTCATTCATATAAAACGTTATTTTTATAAAATATTTTTATTAAGACAGATTACACGGCAGGCTAACCCAGCTTGGTTAAAAAATAACGGTATAAAATAACATGTTCAAACAAAAAGTAATAGGATTACGTTTTGTAGAACATCACTTTTTGCAACTCGAACAACATGTGCAAAACGATCCCAATAGACTTAACACTTTTGTTTCGAAGCATCAAAAACAAAATCTCGCAACAGTTAAAGTAAAATACATGAAATGTAAATAAAAATTAATTTATAGGTACACATAAATTTGACCCGTTGGACAATATTTTTTAAATCAATGAGACAACATATTATATCTCAAATCGTTTATGATACTGCTCGCCTAAATTTTACGTATGACTGATACTTATACAAGAAAATGAAAAGAAATAAACTTTAATAAAAGGTTAAATATCTACGCATTTATTTTAAGCATCCTTTATGAACATAAAGCTTAAGAATAGAATAAAGTATTCAGAAATGTTAAAAAATAAAATTATAAAAATAAAACTTACAACTGGCCAGGGAAGACAGAGAGCCACTTGTATTGCCGTCTCCTTCGTACGCGTAATGGCGAACGTCGTCGTACGGATTTATGTCCGGATCACGATCCAACACGGACTTCTTGTCATCCAAGAAACCGGATATATCTGGTGCTGCACCTTTGCCTAGACCTGTAATAAAAGGATTGTTTACCTCATTTTATTCGTAAAAGCCTTAAGGTAAGCTTACACTGAGCCGAAGTGACTTATAAAAATTATATTTCTAAAATTCAATAATCAGAATTAATGTGGAAAGTCGAATCGTCAATATTTCGACAAACAATAAAATACACACGTTTTATTTAATCCAGAATTATCTTTAATATTCCCAATGAACATAAATGAAATATTTTTCTTTTTAAATGTTGTCACAACTCTGTGTCGCGTCTCAGTGTGACCTGAGCCTATATTGAGTACAATGCGTTTAAAATTCTAATTGATGTAAATTAATGTAATTAAGTGGATTTTAAAATTCCGTGTAATAGTATTATGGAAATTCTATTTAATAAAATCAATATCAATGGCATTGCTGTGGAGTGCAAAGAACAAAACATAAAAACTGTTTAATGTATTATTTTAAACATCTACAACGATGCAATTGTTAGTTCTACCAAAATATTGGATGTCCAAGAATTTTTGGTGCACCAGAGAAAGAGAAGATAGTACACATAATTTTTTACGTATACCATACGTGAAAGCAGGATACGGAGGACCATAAATCGTTTCCCACGACACCCTCATTCTCGTAAACTATGATGATCTCTCTCTGCTGTTGTCCAGTACTCATAGTTTACGGAGTACTACCAGAGCTACCCTTACGGAGTAGAGACGTAGTAACATGAACAAATTATGATATTCCATGACTATATTAATAATTTTTATTTATATTAAAATGCATTGTTTATTATACTGCATCCTCAGCTTTTTATGTGCGCTGCCTTTTTAATTATGGATTTTCCTTTATATTTTGGTTGACTGGAAGAAATCCCATTAGGGATAAGTCCGCCATTGTACATATTTTTCTAAATCCAATAACTGTTTTGTAATTTGTTATATTTGTTTTTATGTGCAATAAAGAGTTTACAAACAAACAAACTATATCTTGACCTCCCTTTTGTCATTTTTTATCAATTATGTTTCCCTTACCTGGAGCGTACATGAAAGATGGATCCGTTTCGGGTGGTGGTCCGTCGTACATCTGCCTCAGCACGTGGAGATCGTACCCCGCGTCCCCCTCGCCGCCCCCCTCGTCCTCGTAAGCTATGATGTTCTCCCTGATGTCGTCTAGTTCCTTTTCGGCCCACGCGTCGGCGCGGCGCCTGTGGACTACCACGGCTAGCAGAAGGACTGGAAAAAAATTGTCACGTTACGTAGTTGTTAAAAAATTAGAACCCTACCTTCAAGGCCGAGTTACCTAGAATACTAATTGGCGCTAATATAAGTAATCTTTCTTTGTAATAATAAAGAGGTAAAGCGAGTCTTTTTATTTATTCGATCGTTACAGGATAGATCGAATATCCTGTCCTGATGCTATAAAGCGAATATATTCTTTACATTTTTTTCTCTAACATAGCATTGTACTTAAAGCGCTAGAAACGATTAATTTTTGGGCTTGAAGAAAGAAATAAATATCGAAAATGTAGGTTCTGTATTGTGCATACGACCTCAACTAGGTGTAAGATTGAAAATAATTTGTTAGACAAGTATTTGGTCGAGAAGAAAGAAATACGATATGTGTACATTTTAGTGAGTGGTTATAAAGTTCTATAAGTCTTCAAATACTTCATCATGCTTACCATCAATTCGTAAAATATATGTCTTTAAATAACACAAACTTCTACGTATGTACTCACTGACTAAAATAGCAATGCAGACTAGTATAGCCACCAGGAAGTTGGTGTCTATTCCGAAAGTGACCGCCGTGAACATGCTTCGCTGACAGCTCGGGTCAGCATTTCGGTGTACCGACGGCTCCCCCAAGTTGTACACCTGCAGGATAAAATAGACTTAAGTAACTATACGTGTTTATATTGGCTATTGTATTCGCAGCCATTGGCTTTTAAATTTAGGATATGATCAGATTTAGTAACTTATAAATGTGTTATAACTTTAGTATTTATTACGTACAGGATTTGTCAAATCGCAAATTAACGACAGCAGCTTTATAGAGCCACAATTGAATTTCAGTGAAAACATATTTGATTTAAGTTGACATTATTCGTCTTCAAACGGATGGATAAACTGGTTAGTGGAAAATCTTATTGTAAAAGTGATTTGTCCAACACATACATACATAAAATCACGTCAAAATCCTTTGCGGGGTAGACAGAGCCAGAGAAATTTGTCTAATGTTCGCCTTATTGTAAATCTCTCTTTTCTTTCTTTTTATCATTCGTCGGTTTCAAATATAATAACATATTATCGCTTAAAGTAGCAAAGTGCTTCAAAGTTCGCTGTAGGCAACCTTCTTGCTAGACGCCCATAGCAACGGTTGCCATGGTCTTGTTACTGATTTATGTCAAAATAATTTTTATTGTTAAAGCTTCTCAATTTTTATGTTCATAATATAATTATTTTAAACCGAATATTTTCTCTTTTTTTCTCCTTCTTTCTTCGGTAGGAATTAATAACCTTTTATAACTATACTTCCTACATTCGCTAAATAAATTGAATACTGTAGTAAAACTTACAAAATCATTGTACGTGAAGTTGCTGATGCAGCCCACGAAAGGCATGTTGGTCGGAGTGTGCCGCCAGCCGAACGTGCGGGCCAGGTGTTGCAGGTCCACGCTCGACCCGCCCAGCTGGAGAGGACCGTTTACTGTGAAAAAAAAAATGTTAATTGTAGGCAATTTCTTCTTGATATACGCCATAGCAACGGTTGTCATTTTGTTTTGTTACTGAGATGTTTAAAATAATTTTTATTGTTACATGTTCTTAGTTTATACGTTGAATAATATAGACATTTTAAACTAATTATTTTCTCCTCTTTTCTCCTTCTATCTTCTGTAGGAATAAATAACTTTAATAACTATACTTCCTACATAAATCAAATTAGTTACCGTACCCAATAGTTATATTATTATATTTACGGTGCAAGGTCGGCAATTATTGACGCTATTAAAAATTAGTACTTTGGAAATAGCCGTTAGAATATCCCTTAGTCGCCTTTTAAGACATCCATGGGAAAGAAGATTTGGCGTGTGGTTCCCAGCACCAATACAAACAAGAATAGGACCACTCCATCTCTTTCCCATGGATGTCGTAAAAGGCGACTAAGGGATAGGCTTACAAACTTGGGATTCATTTTTAGGCGATGGGCTAGCAACCTGTTACTATTTGAATCTCAATTCTATCATTAAGCCAAATAGCTGAACGTGGCTATTAAGTCTTTTCAAGACTGTTGGCCTGTCTACCCCGCAAGGGATATAGACGTGACCATATGTATGTATGGGAAAGAGATGGAACAATCCTATTCTCTTTTCTGTTGGTGCCAACAACAACATACACATATATGTAGAAATAACAGATTAAACTTACCATTCAAAATCTCTTTAGGCCCAGTAGGCGCCGCCAAGCTCATACAAGTGGAGAGCTTGCACCGATCCACGAACATCTCTATAGAGCTTCTCATCAACACTATTTCTATCAGATGGGGCTTCCCGTCAGACACGTGGACGACACTGTTGTTCAGCCTTGTGGTTCCTGTGCCGTAGTTCACTAGCAAAACTGGGTAACCTTCCACCAGTTCTAGTGACATGAAATCTGTGGGCAAAAGAAATCGTTGTTTTGTGCTAAATACAATCACTTTTTTATACCCGTATATATATTATTATATATATACCCGTATATATGTTATTATATATATATACGGGTTGATGGAGCCAACAGTCTAAAAGGTTGCTAGCCCATCGCCTAAAAAGGAATCCTAAGTTTATTAAGACTGAAAGACCACGTTCAACTGTATGGCTTAATGATGGTATTGCGATTCATTTGACAGGATAATTAACTTAGGATTCCTCTTTTAGGCGATTTAGGGAAAGCACTAGATTGACTTTTACCATCCGCACGGGAAGAGAAGTAAAAGTCAATCAATGAAAATCTTTAAATCTTTGTATAGGTACTTCTAATTCTTATAAGTGATGGACTGGCAACCCTGCCATTTTCTCTGAATGTTAATTCCATCATTGAGACATAAATGTAATCTTTAACAAACTTAAATAAAGAAAAAGATAGAACATAATTCGATAAATGAATAATATGAAACAACAAAACGCTTCAAAACAATGTAAAAGACCGAAAAACCGAGGAATATAAATTGCTTTACCTTTTTACCTTTTCTATCCAAACAGTTATTATTTATCAAAGATGGCTAGGCAGTTTGTTATATTAAATATAAACAAGGGTACCATTTTAATCTTTATTATCAAAACATAAAGGGGCACTCGGTGAAAACAAGATTTTAATAAAGTTTGAAAGGCGTTGCTTATGTTATTCTTGAATATTAATTTTATGAAAACAAATCGGGGATTCATAAAATATCGTGGCATATCGATTAGACTTCTTGCGGGATTTCAATTGCTTACATAGCCTTCGATTTAAGTAGTTAATGTTATTACATTATTTAATACTAGCTGTGCCTGCGACTTCGTCCGCATGGAATATTTATTTTGGGCATCATTGAAGCCCTCAAGGATGCTCTTTCCTCGATTTTTTTCACATTTTTCATTACTTCTTCGCTCCTAATAGTTGCAGCTAGGCGTTATATAGCCTAAAGCCTTGCTCGTTAAATGGTCTATTCAACACAAAAAGAATTCTTCAATAACCAAGTAGTTCTTGAGATTAGCGCATTCAAACAAACAAACCAACTCTTCAGTTTTATAATATTAGTATAGATTAATCTAAGTGCCTAAGTGCCTAGTATAGATAAATCTAGTATTTAAACTAAAAAAAATATTCTAATAGAATTATAAGCAGAAATACATATGTACCTACAATTTACAAAAGAAAAAGAAATGAAAATTCAGAAACGCCTGTTGCACAGGCTATATCTTGCCGTCGTCGGGTCTTCCCACACTCCCTTAAGGAGTCGGAGTAGATTGGTCAGGGCTTTTGGCCCTCTTCAATGGCATCATCGCTGCCTACGACTGTAGGCAGGTCAATGGGGCGGCCGTGGCGGCCTGGGTCTTCACGTCTTCATACACTGGGTGTTCCCATCGGCGGCGGCGTCATCACTGGTCGACGACGTCTGCCGCAAGGCAGCGAGGGGAGGGTTTCACCCGACGGTCCGGAGGGCGGGCGTGGAGCGGTGTGATGCCGCGCAGGTGGCTGTGTGATGACGCGTCCGCCCTCTCGAACATCTAGGTTCTCCCACTTCAGGTCCCTGAGGATCGTCGAGTTCCTCACGTAGCGCAGGGTTGTTTCCGACGACAGCTCTGAGACTTTGGTTCTCTTGGGCTCTGAGTCTACTCCTGTTGGTCTCAGAGCAGTATGCGTACCACGCCGGGGCCGCGTACGTGAGGCGGGATCTGACGTACGTTTGGTAGATCCCGAGCTTCGTCTTCAGGGGGAGGCTGGAGGAGAGAACTGCGTGAAGTCTTTTCCCCTGGCTGCCTTGGTCATGAAGCTTGCACTCGCCTTCCGCCCCTTTTATACCCTGCCGCCGCGAGACGCGTCGAGCGCGGCAACCGTTACGCAAAAATAATCCTTATAGCAAGATTCAGTATTTACGCGCGATGACTTAGTCTTGTTAGCGTATTTCATTACATGTATAAGATTGGTGTTTCTATACCGATTTCGATGTTTCTTTTTTTATTGAATAGGTAATTATATGAATTTTTAAGAATTACGAATGAGTGTAAGTGTTATTGGTATTATAAACGTCAGAGTATAGAAATATAATCAGAAATCTCCGAACTGCTAAGCTATTAGGAATTACACGTGTTATTGTGAGTCAACCATAACAGATAGACTTATGCTGTCTTGGGATATTTTTTTAATAATTTTATTTAGAATATTTCCGTAATAGATGGTTTCGCTGTAGCTTTAACCATTAGGGCTGCACACGCGACGGAATCTTAAAAAATCAAGTAACTTCTCCCGTTTTCCCAACATTTCCTTTCACTGCTCTGCTCCTACTGATTTTAGCGTAATGAAAAGTATACTATAACCTGCTCAGGAGTATGAAGAATAACTGTACCAAGTTTCGTTAAAATCCGTCAAGTAGTTTTTGTTTCTATAAAGAACATACAGACAGACAGACAGACAGACAGACAGACAGACAGACAGACAGACAGACAGACAGACAAAAATTTTACTGATTGCATTTTTGGCATCAGTATCGATCACTAATCACCCCCTGATAGTTATTTTGAAAATATATTCAATGTACAGAATTGACCTCTCTACAGATTTATTATAAGTATAGATTTTAAATAGGTATATTAAGAAATTCGAATGTACTTCGGAAAAATACTGTTCCCATTATGTGATAATTGGCTAAATACTTGAGCGAAGCAGGGGTCAAATGCTAGTCAGAATAAAAAATTAAATACCTATTTAAGTTTAAGAAATTAGGCCTATACTTCAAAGAAAGAAATATGTTAAAGCGTTAATGCGTTAGTGGAACAAACCCTTATACGTAAGGCGATTGAGGTGTATTATCACGCGATGGCTCTTAATAAATCATAGCCACATAGCTGTCAGTCATTACTGCATCATTAAAAAATCATTACACGCAATAACATTTGAAATACGTAATAGTAACAGTGACGGAGCACGGCAACACTGGGACGCTATTTTTGGGTGTAGCAACACTGAAGTGAAATATGTTTTGAGGTAGTTACGGCAGGGAAATGATGATTGTGGTAATCGTCAAAGCCGTAAGTGTCCATGTATATGTAATCGATTCATGTACATACTTACGACTGGTATAATTGCTAATTTGACTTTTTACAAGGACAGTTTTTTCTAATCTTGATCAAGCAAGCCTTTGAGTAAAATACTCAATAAAAATCTCACAAAAAATTATTTTGAAGATTTCACAACTTTCGTAGTGTCTGCTGCCTGCCCGTTACCAATTGTTGTTTTGTTTTTTAGTTCATTTCTACTGTATTTTCAGATAAACATTAATTCTGCGAAATTATAGAAAAAATACCAGCAGTAGGACCAGCAGGCTTAATAAACTAAAGACTAGCTTAAGCCTAGATTTTTCTTTAACAATAAGATAACACATTTTCCAGCACTAATGCAACAGTAATGTTTTGATTGCTTTCTTTTCCCGCCACAAAAACGGCGGCCATTGTGGATTTCGTCCGGAAGTCATTATTCAAGCCGCGCCAATCGACATGTTCATTGTTTCAATTCATGTTAGTTATGAACTTTTGTAACTAATGATATATTTTTCTTTTGTTTTTTTCTTTATTTAAAAACAATTCAGGTCTATGGTTGCAGTTTCAGGTGAGCACCGTACAATATTTAACATAACATATAAGTACTAATATATTTTAAGTTGTCAAAGGCAAATTGCTCCGTTTCCGGTAAGATTATTTTTTTTTAAATTTATCCATTTGTGATTGAAGAAAAAATCATATTAACTGCTTGTGCTAAAATTAGTTAAACTTTCACGATACATATCAAAACTAAAACCGCCATTTCTAGACGTAAAAAGACAGTAACCAACAGCAATACATCGGTAACAAGCACTTGAGTTAAAGTTATTTTAATGTATACTTTGCACTCCACACGATTGGCAATTTGGCATTGCCTCTCAGAATGTTTTCTTTGCCCAAGAAAGCACGCTGCCAAATAAAAAAAACTAATTTGTAGGTTTCAATTACCCAACTGTTGTCTTTTTGTGTAAAATAAAGTTTTTTTTTAATTTTATTTAATGGACCATTTTAAGGCCAATTTTATGTTTGAAATGCTATTTCGATTATTGTGTCTTAATTATTATAGAATTTAATTAAATATTGTACGGAATGCTCAAATGAAACTTTTAATTAATCTTAATATACAATTCATTTTTTTTACATTTTGTCCCCATTTTGTTTTGTTGTGTTGATGAACAGAGCTAGTAAATAATTTTAATTGCTACTTAGACTTAGAGGGGGCATTAAAGCATTTATTAATCTTTATTACCATTTTAAATCAAGCTAAATCAAAACAAATTAATATTCGGTCGGTTCTAATCAATACAGATCAGATAAAGTTAAAAAATACAAGAATTTATTATTTTCCTAAAGAAATGTCGACTTTCTCTATAACAAACAGTTTGTTTCTTATACAGTCTAATTAATTTCGTGCTAATGTGTTTCAACAGTGAATAATTACAATATCATTCGTTATGAATAACTAATCCCCTTCATTTATCAAAGACAAATGGATAGACATGAAGTATTAATGATCACTTTGTATTGTATTATCTCTGCTATATGATTATAGTACAATAGAGTACTTTTTTCTTGCTTCCAGAATTTCGGCAAGACCTAATTTATTATGTGAGATATTAGTCATACATATTTTTTATGAGATTTAGGTATAGTTCTTTAATTTTATTTACCTAAAACCAAATAGTCCATTTGAGCCTTTATTTCCTTACAAATTTAATTATCTGTATTATTAGGTATGAGTATAATACTTTTATATGGGTAAATAAAATACAGTATAAGGTATTCTACTTTAAAATGTTATAGCTATCAAACAAGAGTCCCACTTTTGGTACAACTATTTTTAAGACTAAATAATATTACTTAAAAATATATTTTTTTATCTTTTAAGGTCCAAGAGTTCGCCATTCTCTCACATCTCTCATCAGGTGTTCCCAGTTCCACCCGCTGCCACTACACTTTTGGACCCGAAGTAGCTTACAGCATTTGTGAATATCACTAAGCAAATTAATTTTTCCACAAAAATATTATTATTTTTATTCCTTATTATAAAAAATAAATCTTACCTTGAACATCCAAAAGCGGGTTAAATTTCAAAGGGCCCAGATAAAAGACGAGGCTGTTAGCGGAGTGTGACGTCACGGTCAAGGTCACGTGACCCTCATGGCACGCCGGGGGAGAGGGGTACATGGCCCAGCCGTCGCCATGGAAACCGATGGACGTCTGCTCGCAATGGGGTCCGGTCAAGCCTTCGGGGCATTCGCACTGGTTGGCTATCGGAGTACCTGTAATGAAGGAGATTGTAAATATGGCGGAAATTTTTGAATTCGATTTTCGAATTTGGAGTCGTATGTTCTAGAACGCAAGTTGCTAGATAGAGATTGGACATTACCGCTCGGTTTTTTTTTTAATTATTTGGCTGTAACATTTTGTTGAGTAAATCATAATACGAAAATCTTACTTTTGTAACAGCTTAATCTGGGTCGTTTGATTGTTTAAATTGTTACAATTTCACAGGAAAAAAGTCGTGATTTTTGTCGTTCCTGTGGAAATTCTCTTGAGTCGCCTGCTCAAAATATTTTTATGACAAATATCAAGTTTTTATGATGAAAAGTTTTGGCTACGCTTTGATCGATCAGTCAGTTTTTTATTTTACATATTCAAACCTTACCTCCATTCAAACAGATGAGGGTATCCACCACATCACAAGTACATTCAGACTCCACCCTGGCTGAAACTCCCACAAAACTAGTAGTGTTTGTGTACACTGATAGAGGAACGTTATTCTTCATCAGGACGTTTCGGCAGGAATCCGCGCATTGTTCCTTCTCGATCAGACATTCATCTATCTTCACCATGTAGATTCTCGCTTGGAGCTCGTCTTCCAACTGTGGACAGTTTATTTGGTTAAATCCTGTGATTTCCTAAGTTAAAGGAAGAATGAAAGCGTGATTAAAACATAATAACCCGATCCCGATTCCAACTAATATTATAAATGCGATAGTAAGTTTATTTGCACCGATTTTCATGATACATACAAATTATATACGAGTAATATTGTGTGGAGTACGAAGTTTTAAATGAGCGCAAAATCTAGTTATGAATGAAAATAATTCTTTCTTTTCATTCAAGAAGGTCAAATATTGAAGACCAAAGTCATTAGTTTCAAAGACATATTGGCTGCTATAGAATAATAGCTATTCAGCAGCATAGCTTTTTTATTGAACATCGGCACCTTTATGGGCTACCTGAATAATCTGTAAATACCAACCTTCTCCTGAATCCCGACGACCATACTATCCAGCTTCTCCGGCGGGTAATACGGAGACCCATGGGCTGAGAACCTCACGTCAAGGAAGTTGTCCTTGACAGTCACTTTGCTGAAAATCGTGAAGACGTCCACATTGTCCATCGAAGTATTGTACAGCTGGGAGAGGCGGCGGTGAAGCTTGTCCTTTTTACTCGTTCCCTGATGAAGGATAGATCAGTTTTTATTCGAAGACTTAATGCACACTTGAGAGCTTATAATCACTTAGAAATATAAAAAAAAATCAGAGCATAAAAATCAGGCGTATTTTTTATGTCATATGACAGATTTACACTTTAATATACCTATTTATAAAAATTTTGAATACCATATTTTTTATTGAAATGAAGGAATTTCGCTGAGAGATAATATCATTTTATTAGACATCATACGCGCAAATTTCCTATTTTCATACAACATAAGTATTAGAGCTTCCCACTACAAATTTGTTATATATTTTTTTTATAAGTTATAAATCGATTGTTCAACTATACCACCCAAATTTTAAAACCCAAGTAAACCAATGATAATCAAGCACCTAAAACCAATTTGAAATGATCCAGAAAATCCAAACAAGAAAATAATCCTATCACAAAAGTATTAATAAAAGTCCGAACAAATCCCATCATTGTTCGAGAACATTCGTTGTAAATATAAACAACAAATCGTATAAAACAAATATGAACTAACTGCGAACAAATCCCTGGGGGGCGGCGTGTCGCTAACTTGGCGAGATCAGTGTTTCCAACTAGCCAAGCGCAAAAATACCGACAAATAACGTTGTGTGTTTTCCCGAGAAAGGTTTGAATGATGGAGTTCGTTTTAGGGTTACGTCTATCCAAATGGCGAAAACGGGACCCTTATAGTTTCTTCATGTCCGTATGTTCCAAACATTTTATCCGAAAACTATACATAGTCTGCCAAAAATATGACTATTCAAACTATTCAATTAAAACATGTGAAATGTGTGTGTACCTGCATACGATTCAATAAAAGCTTATTTAATTAATTTAAACAAAGTAATAAGGTGATTTATGATACATGTAAGTACATATATGATCCATATTTATCCAGATAATAGTACAGAACCTTTAGCACATTCGTCACGTTTTTTCGTGTTTTTTCGTCCAACGTGTGAGAACCTACGGACAATTACCATGCAGCCTAGCCATTGATAAAAAGCGTAAAAAGCAATCGTTAAATCGATATTCACTTTCATTATCAAACAGTGATACGCAGGGTAAGACAAATTATGTACAAACTTATCGCATAATGCCTTTGAATTGCAAACATTAAGGACTAATAGACGAATCTGATATTTACGGCTGAATAAAATGCCAACAGCCAACTTAAGCCATTTCAGTTTCAACTTAAAACATCTTGGAATTCTCACAACAAAGTACATTTCCTTTGAAAAATTTCATTGTTTGAATTCTGCAAAGGATCTGAATAATTCATCTAGATCAAATACTAAGAAGATCATCTCTCTGTCTCCATCACGGCAAGCTGTCTAGACTAGTGTATCAATTTGTATCTCCGCATTGGATGAATACTAAATAGCAAATTTTGATGTAACATCCCATCAAGTTCTTAACCACAACAGAGCATGGAGGGCGATATTTTCTTTATGAGTAGACGAAAAAGTTCAGTAATTCAGAAGTTCAATATTTAGATTTTTATTTAAAATTTTGTGCTAATTCAAAAAATCACAAACGCAAAATAAAATTTAACATGGCTATTTTATCTTTAAAAAATACGAATGATTCGAATTTTAAAAAACGTGATTTTATTTCGATTTTGATTGTGCGAATAGAGGCACAGTCACAATATTTGAATGCCGCAGAAATTCTGGGAAATTAAAAACACACAAGTTTTTGTGAATATGACGTCTCATAAAAAAAACTATTTATAACGTGAAAATATAACCAATCTGAACATCCACCTTTAAACCAACAAATATCAGAATGATTATTATGACCAATTAAAAGTCATATTGTTCTTTCTACCACTCCATCTCTTTCTCATTACACCAATTAGAAAGAGATAAACATATTCAGATAAAAATCCCGTCTAGTCTAGCTAAATGAGTTTATTATCTAGGTTGTTTATATTTCCATAAATTCGAATTAATTAGTTATACTTTACTTACATCGGCTTCAGGGATGATAAATTCTTCAGCAGTAATGTTGATGAACCTGATCGATCCAGATTTGTCCACCGCCTCCTCTGGGATCTCCTTGATCGTTACGTTAACCGTCGCTTCCACCCAGTGGTAAGGCACCTTTGGCTCGTTTTCTTCTGTCACCTAAAATCAGAAGATTTATTTAAAGATAGAAGAATGTCAATTTCACATCAATTTTATCTCTTGTTTGTCTATACAATCTTCATATATATGTTATAAAAAATATAAACAGCATAAAACACTGAACCGTTTAATGTATTTGGGATAAATACATTTTCATTTAATTAGAATAAAAGCCAATTGTGAAAGGAAACTATACCCTTCTTGTAAAAGGAAACTATAGGGAAAGAGCAGTAACTACTGAACTAGTGCATTAAAATTGCCAAGTCGGATTGGTGTCAGCTTTAAGCCGTACGTAGGTACAACCTTTGCCAAATATCTTTACGTCTGGTGTCACCTTAATGTTGTCTTTAGCAAACTTTACAACCAACTACTTTCAAACACGCTGAGTATGCAGACAGGGAGATGTGAGGATTCGTTACGATGAGAGAGAAAGATGTAAGAACAGTCGCTTGCAGTTAAAATTGCAGTCGCTTGCAGTTAAACCGGCCTTTGGTTTTTATTTGTATAAAGAAGAGTCCATGTAGAAGAAGAATTGAAATCCTGGCAGTATTTGTCTCACCTCTCCGATGACTCCATTTGGTACGGTCCATGCCGGGATCGACTCATAAAAGAAATCTTATCAACTACATACATGAAAATATAAAAATTTTCACAGGGTCATATCGCGACCAAGTATGGATCGACCATTGTGAAATTCTTACTATTTAGTCGCACTAAGTAATTCTAATAGTTTCCCCGTTTTAACATGCCCCGTAGTATTACGCGCGATGCCATTTTTATCGCGCGAAAAACTATCACTGTTTCGCTTTTTATTATGACATGAAACGGGACAGCGATAGTACTCTCGTAGTATATGAGCTGACTTCTAAAAATAAAGTTACGATACGAGGATTTTAATAATATTTCTTTGAAAAGGTTTATTACGCACACGATTACGTAAAATCACGTGCCTAACTGAAGCGTAAAACGTACTTTCTCTTCCATAATTACCTGGGAGATAATCCTAAATTATAATTAAGCATCACATCATATGAAACATCCTAACCCCTTTTCCATACTCTTCCTGTACTGTTTTAAACACGTCAGATTACATAACTATACTACGTATACTTTTATGGCTTCTGAAAAAGCCTATGGAGAAACCCCTAAGGAGATAGAGAGATGATATTCTCTATTTTTATGGCAAGATGACGAGCTTGCTTGAGCTGGGATCGTGGTAAGAGGAACGATGTAGTTTCTAACTACTCCTCCGGAATAGGCGCATGATTTTATTTTGTATGGTAAGACGAATTAACAACAAAACATATCTCACATTAAATCTCAACAAATAGGTCCCGTTAGGAGTGCCAGTCTTCATCGTGATCATGCCATTCTTGCTGTGCACGTCGAAGTACGGGCTCCGTTGCTCGTAGGAAGGTATCCACATGAACCGCTTATCAGGGAGGTCCCAGTCATCGGGGTCATCGACGTAAACGCGGCCGATCTCCGTGTCGGGGGCTTCACCCTGAAAATAAATTCATCGGTTTAGTAATGAATATCAATCAGTATACGAGTATCATCATAAAAATTGGACAATACTTTTTTTAGCTCGTAGCTCAGCCGTTGATAAAAACAGTCGTAGCCTGCCCTTGCACCATTTAATTATAACGACAACAAAACTGTAACAACGTGTCGTTATGTTTGGTGCAACCCACGCTACGACTGTATTGATGAACAAAATAACCTTTCCAATCAATAAATATTCAATCCCACACATCCTTTTCATCAATAAATAAAAACTAAATCATAATTAATCAAAACAATAATAGGCTTCTCTCATATAAATCTGAATTAATAAAGCAAATTTAGTCACTAGACAAATTTAGTGAGCAGTATTTGCCACAAGAATGCACGTCTGCTATTCACCGAAATAAAAGGCACACTTAACTAATTGCTTTGTAAATGAAAAAAAAAAACACATGCATCAAAATAAATCACAATAACTACCAAACTTCTTTCACAAAAAAAAGAAAACAGAAAAACAAAAGGAATCTATGGGCAACAAAATCTATGGTTTCAAATCGCAATATTATATTTTATGGGCCGTTAACCCGGCCTAACGACCTACCTGAATATGTTCGAGACGGCTTTTAATATTAAATGGAAATAATTTTATTGGCTACTGAGTGTTAATTTCTTGTTTCCAAATTGGATGTCAGATGGTAAATTAAGTAATTTTGTCGTTGGATATAATTTGAAATATTGCAGGAGAGAGAAGTACGTATAATTTCATAAATAATTCCAATCAATTCTGGCTTCAATGTTTAAATATGATTTCAATTGGTCGATTACATTAAAATATTATTTTATTCTTTATTAAAGTGAGGTTTTAGGATCAAAACAGTTTGATTTATTTGCGTAAAGAAATTATGAATACTTCGTAATAGCTTGTCTTTATTTTTTAAAGAGATAATTAAATTTATTTTTTTCTTGTATGTGTATATAAGGATGGGTAAATAAAAGACGTGTCAAACATACTTTGCCACCTGAGGCGTAGGAAATTGCATTCAAGTAATCTATACTTTTTCTTAAATATACTTTCAACTTCTATCCAAATGCTATAGATACTCAACGTGATAATGAAAGGCGCTATTTAGAAGTACTGAGACGTACCTACTCATATTATAAAAAAAGGTTAAAATTAATAAAATATACATATTATAACTATAGGAGGTAAAAAAAAAACAATACATCAAATCCAAGTTAGTGCAAATATACTTGAAAGTGGAACCATTCAACAAAAGCAAGAACAGTCACTTTCAAATAATTCAAAGGCTACAGATTATAAAATCAGAATGTCGTGGCAACTCAGCGGTATAGCTTTGTGTCGGTTACTCAATCTTTCAGCTCGAAGGTTGAGGGTATTGTGTGTAGACTAACCCGATTTAGTGGGGTAAGCTTGTCGCTATAACAAAACTTCGTATAGCTGAGATTCAACAAGATTGGGAAAACTAGAAAAAGTACTTGTTTCGGACATCAATTTCGGATAAATCTAAATATACCAACAATATATAGATAGTATTTGAATCTCAGCTCAGTGACATCTTATTTTTTTACTTCGGGCATTCTAACAGATTAAAAAAAATTAAACTATCTTGCTTAACGTAACTTAAGAGCCTTGTTACTATTTATTTATTAATATTAACTTACTAAGGGATCAAAACGTGATATTATGCTAGTACGTATGTTATGCCAAATTTAAAAAACTATTCTACTTGGACTCTATCGACACAATATTTTTTTTTTTTGCAGAATTAACGCTCTGAAATAGAGTTAATCTGCCAAACATACTATGTTCTGGACACTTTTAATCACAGAGAATCTGTTAAGCATGAGCAAAGACTTTAATACAAGGTCCAGATGAAACATGACGCGTTTAGAATGAATTAGTAACTGAAGCTAGTAAGTAACTTGTCAAAAATGCTAAGTGCAAAATGTTTCAATCAATAAAAATATTTAAGCTTTTAGCTTTTATTTTATCAATAGTTTTTGATTAATAATAAAAAAAAAATATTCTTGATTTAAAGAAAATAACTTATTAATTCCATCAATAAGTCATGTAACTGAACGAGTCTTTAAATATTTTCAAAACCATAACTGTAAGGGATAAGTATCAAACTTATTATATAATTATTTATGTATTACTCCGAATACTATGTGTGCAACTCACACTAAGTCTTAATCAAAGTAAACGAGGCACAAGTTACAGCGAGCATGGGCAGCTTCATTAGAGGAGGCGTAAACCGAGCACAGACTACGAATTAGTAAATGCGGTATTGTGATGTAACAATCCACATGTAAACATTGTAAATTCAGCCAAAAATACATTAACAAACTGCAAGGGAAAGGAATGTAAGAAAGTGCGAACTATTAACTAAATGTCACATGGGACTATACCAATGAAAACGAGCGCATTTAGTTCAGCAAGCGTACTTCTTAATATGATTAGTGTTATACTGCATATACAAATGTCCATTGTTAAATAATATCGCATAACCTATAATTGAGAAAGGAATGATGCTTTCAAAAGTAATCGAATGTGATCTTCGAGATCTTTGTTAAGTTTTATTTTTCTTAAACACGGAATTCTACTTTCAAATATTTCTAGTAAAACCGCGGCAAATAATAGACAGTGTTACCAACTTAGAAAAATAAACACGCCACAGGATTCCCGCAGTAACTCACGGAAATCAGGGCAAGGTAGTAAAAACTCCATAATCCCTGTTTATATACGCACCGCACTAAACCCCACTTTCATTAAAGCAAAATTAACATTTTAATATCCATATATTATTATATATACATGGTGTTATCGTAAACGTTTATGCACGGACTAAATTATTCATTGACGAAAGCAAATATGACGGAATTTGATAATGGCTGATCATTATGAAAATAATCCCTATAATCAGTATAAACATTTTGAAAAGAAAAAAACATAGTTATAATTAAGACATAGTGAAAATATTCAAGGAATAAAAGATCTATTTTTAAGAAAGCAGTTTAGGAGTTAATCTATGACAAATGTACCTACATCTAGACACATGATTTTCGTACTTTGATATGAGCGAATGTCAATTCGCTCAACCAGACAGACATTGATTTTGGTGTCAACAATACAAGTGACATTATATTGTACTGTATAAAGGCTTCTTGAAGACCACTAAATCCTAAAAACCGTAAAATTGTTTACTGTTCTTCATAAACAGATATGAATTCAGAAGACATCATAGCTCTTTCATATTTCATGCCCTGTAAAAGGGATTTGAATACAAATTACTACATAAAAGAAATCTTAGCTATGTTTGAATGAAACGGGACGCTTTAACGTCGGAATTTTAATTAAAAACATTTTAAAAGACAATGTCCGTGAAGATATGATGGCGGCTTACACCGTGGGGTAACCTAGATAACATGAATTCCTGTTTATTTTTTAAATATGTTTATGGCAGTAGCTACGCGGCTATTAAGGCCCTCTCTTTTGCTATCTTCTCTAGTGTTTTGCCATAAAATTTATAATCTATCTTAATATAAATTATTTTTAGGATGTACTGTTAGACTGATGTATTTGGTTTTTAATTTAGACTAAACAAGATACCGTTGTGAAAAGTCTCCTAGAAAAGTGAAAACTTTATGAATTTTACCATTATTAAAAAAATACTTTCAAATTATATTTAAATACCTAATATCTGCCAAGACCAAACGCATGCTTTATATTCAAAAAACAATTTAATAAAGACTCAATTAAGTCTCACGAAAACTCAATATAAATTTATTAACTATGTACACAAACATAATTTGTGATGCGAAAATCAATTGATTGAAAAACATCCCGGGAATTCACGAAACACGAAACTTTGTGATGTAATTATAGGCATTGAGAGTAACAAAATCTGCTAAAGAAATTAAAAAGTTATAACACCATCCAGTACAAGTCTCACCGGAAAATAACGAGAAAAAGTAAAAATAACATAAGGCTGGATATTCACTGGACATTATATTACGATAAAATTTATTTATAGCTGACAAATTCATTTTTAAATTACGTGTCTTTAAATATCTACACGAGATCATTTTATTATATTGTAGATATGTAGATTTCTATGTATAGAAAAAAAATATAGTAGATGTACATCAATAATGTAGTAGTAGTAGTGTGTCTTTCTGACATAATGACTGCATTAACAAATCAATGTAGTGTAAAAGCAAAACCTATACCTATCATAAATAATACGTCTAAATTTCCTTCGAAAGTTCAAATCAACTTTTGCGTTTTCATGCATGCATAATTAAAAAAAAATCTGACTGAATGATTAAATTTCGAACAGATATTTTTTCCGGTGAACCCATTCACGAAGTCACCGTAACCGAATAGAAAAAAGGAAACATTTCAATTTAAAACGATAACAAAACCAATTCGAGAAGAAATTTTATACTCACATAATAACGCCAACTGTACAACTCATTGAAGTACGTTTCCGTCTGTATGCGTTAAAAGAAGCAATTTCTTTAATTAAAACATGAACAAACAACATGCACACATATGAAATTTTACAGAAAATGATTACTTTCAGTTTAAAGTTGTAAGTTTATATATTTTTTAATATTTAACTTATGACAATGAAATGTCTTAGATTTTATCACATTGAGGTCTTGTTGTTCAGGAAAACCCGTGATTTTTAGAACCTTTTCATCTGATGTAAGACTTTTAAATCGTTCTATAGTTAATACAATTTAAGCAAAATAATAATATGTACTGGATGGATAACAAAAAAAAAATACAATAATATCAATAAATATTTCCTTTTTAACATACAAAATACATTCCAATGTAGCATTTAAACAAACAGCATTTAGGATAAATATTACAATTTTATGCCGGTTTGAATAAATAATAAGGTGTGCATAAACTCGACAGTAAATTAAAATTTTAAAACTAAAACAATAAACCACGCTTCATTTAATAGACCCTTTGTTACAAAAGTCAGACCATTATTAACCCTTTGACCCTCCCACTGATAACTAAATAGCGTTAAAATTAAATTGGTGATTCACACATTTTGAGAAAGGTTCAACCTAAAATTTGTTAATATGTCACATGCAAAGTATGATGATGTTTCAATATGTATGGATCCTCGGGATATGGATCTGCCGGGACTTGCATTTTTGTAAATAAGTGTGAGTTTTATATTTAGGTGTTTTTATTTAGTTAGAATTTGTTTTATATATAGATTTTCTTTTATATGTACGTAATGTGATTTTTGTTACAAAATCTCATTTATAATGAACTCATCGGGACGATGCAAAAATTATAGAGATTATAACCTTAACAAGTAAGATTAATCTTGTTATATTTTATTTCAAAGTAGTAAGGTATATGGTTTTAATGTTAGATTTGGCTTAACTGACGTAGGTTTAACTTATTTTGTTAGCGCGTGGCCTAATGCCGTGAACATACAAATAAATTTACTGATGATGTTTCATTTTACGTCGATAATTGATTTCAACTTACAATATATTTAAGACGTCCTAGCTTACTCGGGACTTACGGGACTCCTTTGCACCAATTTACTTTAGTATTAAATTTTTTTTAAATACAATTCTGGCCTTGATTTGGAATCAAAGGATGATTAATTGTGTCTTAACGAAGAGAAACGAAAGTCTATAGCGAGAAAAAAGAAAAAAAAAAGTATTTAAAATATAACTCTTTCGGAACGAATTTATGAAATATTAATATATTTTTTTAATAATTATATATCAAATATCGTCATTAATATATCAAGTAGTTCCACACAAGTATTTGAATTGATAATAATTGTCCACAAATTGATGTTTAGATTTCTTTTTCCTCATTGAATTCCATAAAGAATTATAAAAACCAATTACCTTGTAATTATACACGAATATATTGCTATGTCCCGGAGCCATAGGGTTGTCATTTTTGTCCCCGATAACAACGGTCAGGATTGACACCCCAGTCATCCGGGGGGTGCCCGAGTCAGTGATGGCCACTGGAATCTCATACTTCTTCTGCACTTCTCTATCGAAGGTAACCAACGCCGACAAGACGTTACCTGTTAAAAAAGAACGAGTAATTAAACAAAAAATGCTGGAGACAAATTTTCTGCATGCAAAAAAGAAAAAAATTTCGTATCTGTACACAAATAAAATTAAAATTTTCGTAATGTTCAGAATACAATAAAACTTTTTTTATCATCTCAAGACTATTGGCTGTATCTATCCCGTAAGATATGACTAAGTAGCCTACATATTCCGCCCACAATAATAAATTAAACCAAAGGGGAGATCAAAAAAATTAATCAATGTTAAAATTGTTCTACCGGATGTACCGAACCCGACTTCAGTTTTTCCGTATCTTAAAAATATTGAATTTTCAAAGTTTTATTTCTAAAAAAAAGAATGTAGTTACATTTTTTATTCGCATTTCGTAAATCTGGTATTTAAAAACCTTAGCGTCATTCTTGTTGTCATATTTTTTTTTCTAAAAATAGTAAATTGAATTCCTAAGAAATAAAGCGAAAACGAGGTCTGTTTAAGTTGTATTAATTTTTAATAGACTATTTTTTCTATTCCATTGCACAACTAACAAATCTAACTTAAAAGTTAAATATCATTTATTAAATATTAAGTTCATAAATCAATGAGATCGAAATATTTTTACATTCTTCAATGTATTTCACATATAATTACAAATTAAAAAAACCAAAAACTTAACCGAGGACCTAACCAGCAATAAAACGGCATTCACAACGGGTCAATAATTCCCCAAACACTGAGGTTTCATTCAACCAGATTGCCCAATTAATAAATTAAACAGCTATGTACAGAATAGCCGAATAATTTTATTAATTTATACATTGGATGAACAATTGTACCCAAGTTAAATTTTGTACAAATTAAGTCATTAGTAAACAATTTAGAGGGTGTGTTATTCGGATTTGGAAAGGTGCGTCAAGGACCTTTAATACGCACTAGATCAGGTGACTATTATATATAGTTAAACTGTTAACGTTTTGAGGTATTTTATTTATTACGCTTTTAACTATTGTAGTAAATATTTAATTATTAAACAAGCTATTATCGGAAAACGTATAAGTTAAAATTCATACGCCTAGTACGTTGACTGAATCACGCATCATTGCTCAGTAACCGAAGAAATCAGTATTTAAAATAGTTAATATGCATATATATTAAAATCACCATTTTCCGAAGAGATAGAGAAAGGGAAAGTGACTTAATCTTACCATTTACCACAATCCCCGTATAAATAAGTCACAATCTATCCAAATAAACATATAGGTCGTTGTGCGCACAAGCAAGAAATTATCAGAACGTGGAAAGGTCTGAAATTGAATTGGCACTTCGTAAACAAAGTTAGGCTTGGCTCCATTTATTGCATGTTAACTACACTAATTGATAGAAATTCGGTTAAGATCCTCCAAATTGTCGCGAATGTAGACCAAAGGCATTCGAGGAGTTGTATAGCGAAGTTCGGGATTTCATTAGCTATTTTAAGCTTGTGCCGGATTGGGAAGATAAATCTAATTCTGGTGTTGTTTGTAAGAAACATAGGTGGTAACTGAAATACAATTAGATATAATTTGTTCAATAGAAATTACTTCAAAATGAACGTGAAGCGTTCTGTTGGCGAAAGTACAAGAAGAAAGATATACTTAGATGGAATTTCAACATCTTATACCCATATCCGAGAATTAGAACAATAACAGACGTCGTTGTGTTTTCTACAGCACGTCATTTACCGCAGGCATCATATTCTTAACAATATTATTTAACTAGCTGACCCGCGCAACTTCGTTTGCGTGTATCCCGCTACTTCGACAAATACAGTCAACGCACCAACACATATTGGATACTAATTTTCAATTCACAATAACTTCTCTTTCCCTTAACCGCGTTTAAAATATTAAAATGTTTTTTGGTTTCTGTGACTCTTCTTTGATCGCCCCCCCTATCAGTTTTTGGAAAAAATATTTAAGTAATGTACAGATTTTTTTTTGTCTTATATGTACATATAGATCAAAGTCGTAGTACCTACTTTTTAATATTATTTATTTTTTATGTACCGTTTTTATAGGGACGCTGCCCCCGCCGCCGCGGCCGGCCCGTACCGTGCCGCAATACTAATATCGTGATATCTCCTAAACTATATGTCTAAATAACACACTGTAAACTGCAAAAATAATCTAAATTAAATGCTCGTGATGATGAACTTACTTATTTTGATAAGGATATATGTATTATTGGTTATATCACCAGTTAAACATCACCCAACGAATTAAATGTTTTTTTAATACAGAAAAGTAGTTTTTGTGACTTAAATAAAAAAGCTGGATATATGTCATCGCGGACTTTTTTGTAGAACTAATAAAGACCAATGTTTTTGCTATACATTGTTCTTACTTGTATCCAACGGTATAAGCGGCGCACGCACAAATGCAATCTTCAATTAGATTTTTTTCCGACTTCTTGGACATAAATCGCTATAACTCAGCTAATATAGTTTCAATGTATTTCAATTATATATAAAAACCTGTCGGAGAAAATATTCTTTCTATTAGTGAAAACCGCATCAAAATCCGTTGCGTAGTTTTAAAGTTTTATGCATACGAAGGGACTACAGACAAAATGGGCGACTTTGTTTTATACTATGTAGTGATCTTGCATTAGTAATTGGTAGGCATCATATTCTCAACAATATTATTTAATCTTGCATTCGTAAATGGAAGACAATGCAGAAGTATTGATTTCTTTTTGAACCTTTTTGTCTACCGCAAGACATAAGCTCTCAAATTGATTTCACTCTTTGGAAGACACTTTTCCACAATCATGACATGGATGGATGATAATAAGAGATGATGTTCAACTTACCCTGAATGGAGAACTTGGAACGAATGTCCAGGGAAGCAGACTCGTTTAGGGAGAACTCGAAGGGGGCTCCATTCTTCTCCGAATCGTAGTCCTTGGCCGTCAGCACGACCACTTGTCCAGGGTTCTCGTTCTCGTACCAGATCACCGGCTGAGTCTGCACATATAAAAATAAATTATAAATTTAATTTATTTTCATTACAATTTCATTTTTGTACTAGTCTAACTAAGGGATGGGATTCTCTATTTGACTATTTGAATTTCAATTCTATTATTAAGTAATCTTTGCATAAAAAGAAGTAGTAAATTAGATCTGCCCAAAAATAACTCTTATAATAGAAACACTCATTATTCTTTTCAATAACGCCTAATGAAGCAATTTCAAAATTTCAAATAAGACGTTATCGATGCTTCAAAGGTTTCTGAATTCGATGGAAATTAGGCTACGAACGGTCCAGAAGATCGGAATTACAAAATATTAAGAGAGCAAATAGATAGATCATTATATTTCCTAAAGTTTCTTTATTCAATAATTAATAAATATGTATATACGGGACAAATTACACAGATTGCGCGAGCATGAAAGAAAATTTAAGACTTGTGTCATGTAATAAAAACTCAACAATACTATATGTTATAACAAATACTTATTAAATATAAAAATCCAAGGTCCAGAGCAATCAGTAAAAGTTCTTTGTCATCGAACCCTAGCCGGGTACATGACCGCTGAGCCACAGAGGTCGAGAAAATATTTCCAAAGACCTTTAATTCGGGCGTTCGATAGCATAAAGTGTGTTTTAGAAATAGGGGAAGACCAAAAAGGGCTAGCTTGAAGATGCGGACCTCAGGCCCTGAAGCATACTAGCGGATGGTGCAACTGGGAATTTATTAAGAAAGAAGATAGAGATGAAGATAGCGTAGAAAAGCGACAAATAAATACCAAGACTACGCATGTAAACATTGGGCAAAGGTTACGAGGATTATTATTAAAAGATTTAGTAGTGCCGTGTGGTTCCCGGCACCAATGGAACAAAGAATAGCACCACTCCATCTCTTTCCCATGGATGTCGTACGATAAGGGATAATTTTATTCTTAGGATTCTTCTTTTAGGCGATGGGCTAGCAACCCGTCACTATGTGAATCTTAATTCTAACATAAAGCCAAACAGCTGAGCGTGGCCAATCAATTTTTTCAAGACAGTTGGCCCTGTCTACCTCGCAAGGGATATAGACGTGAATATATGTTTGTTTGTTTATTTAAAAGTCGTTCAGTTCAAATTCTATACTTTCTTTAATTTGTGATCAGAGGATACCTCTAAAATAAGAAATTGAATGGCTATTTGCATGAAAAATTGACAATTGGGTATACCCAAGTCGATGCCAGTACGGACCTAGGGTAGGGATCCTTAAAAATGTATGCTAATGTACTAGAATTATAAATGAGGGCCCTTTTTGCGTGTTTTCGTTTATACCTACTCATATTATTTGTAATGACCTCGATATCATTTATGTATGCGGTCTGGAGGTCGCATTTGAAATAAAATTAACTTTTATTACATAAAAAAAGAATTCAGTTTGTGTAAAAGCCAATAAGGGAAAGGCTTGTAAACTTGGAACTCTTCTTCGAGGTGTTGGGTCAAGCAACATTTCACAAAACTTTAATAGGTGACCTGAAACGGAATTAAACTAAGTTTCAATACATGTCGTTTGGTCTAGGCATAACGCGACTAAGGCTTAGTCACACGGTACTATAGGTATATGCTGAGTAAAGAGTTTATTTTAAGTTTCTACCTTGAAAAATAAGACACTTTAATATTTTTCACTAGCTTGTTTTAATAAAAATTTCTTTTTTCGCCGCCCCTGTAGAAAAATATATCCTGAAGTGTATTCTATTTCCGTGCCACTTTTCATTAAAATCGGTCGAGTAGAACTTTTTTTTCATAATTAAGATTACTCTTTCAGACTGAAACTACTTTTACAACCGAACTTGGCCATTCAGTCTTTTCAAGACTTTTGACTCTGTCTACCCCGTAAGGGATATAGACGTGACTATATGTATGTACTTTTTAAGACAAATCTAGGCCTCTAATTTAGATAGAAAGCGGTCTAGATTTCCATTCATCATCCAATAATACAAAATGGAGTGTGTGATACGATATAACATGACGGGCGAGTGACATAAAATCTTTGGGTTGAGAACAACTGTTCGATTTGGTACCCTCGTCACGGGGCTTTGCTGAGACAGACGGACAAACAGGTTGCATTTACGTAATGTGATTCATATGATTTATGATGGTTAGGTGTTAGATGGAGAATTCTGTTTCCAATACGAGTATACTTTATAGACTTCCATTTGTGAAGTGCAGTCGCCTTTGGCTTATTCGTATAAATGTTTTTTATCTACCTTCAATAAAAAATTGTGGTTCTCAGTATGACCTCTGTGTATCTATGTATGCTTGTCCGTAATTATCTTGCGTTTCACTGAACCGATTTTGATGCGGTTTTCAGGAAAGTGTATGATACAATTAAGAGAAGGTTTAAGAAATCAAAAAAGGAGGATATCGATCGGAGGCGGTTCTCTTTTAAAGATATTTCTGTCCACAAAAATTTATGGCTAACAAGCTGATAACATTTTTTAAGAAATTTGGAAGTTGAAGTAACATTTTCTACTGGACCAATCTTCTCGTAATATCGCGTATACGTAATACCAGTTTCACCTATTCTGTAGTGAATATTTACGAGGACTAAAATGACGCCTGATATAGCATCAGGAGGCGTCATACAAAGATATACTATAACAAGCGTTACTCATTAGAATACCTAACAAACTAGAGCTCACACTGAAGTGTAGAAACGCTGACAGGAACGGTGAAGCCGAATTCGGCATTAAATGATTCTCGGAAGCTAGATTAGATAATTCAGCCTTAATTCTGGAACTAGGGTTGCTACATAGAAGTAAGAAGTATTTATGGTGCCGTGTGGTTTCGGGCGCTTAAGAATAGAACCGCTCCATATATTTCCCATGGATGTCGAAAAAAGCGACTTAAGGATTGGCTTTTGAACTTGGGATCCCTCTTGCAGGTAATGGGTTAGCAACCTGTTTGAATTTGAATCATTATTCTGAACGTGGCCTTTTATTATTTCCGACATTGTTGGCTCACGCTTCCCCATAGAACATTGTGAAATTATTTATAAATTAACATACACACATCAGTATTAGTCCAAGGGTTCGACTGGCCTTATCAAAGGTCAAATGCCTTAGCAAAATCCGAAAAATAATTTTATCGTACATGTCAACCTTACTCTCTCGATCTGGACGTCCGAATTGGAAATAAGGCTGACGACGCAGAGACCTCGGGCCACAAAATGACAAGAAGTATCGATTCCAACGCCTAGGATTTGCATAAAAAAGTCGGCCGCACGTTTCTGATCAAAACTTTGCAAAATTCGGGGAAGTTTGAAAGGTTCGCTTGGATGTTCTATTTACCCGTGACTAATTAAGGTGGCAGAGTAGGTGCTATTAAGAAGGTGAAATATTTTATTGATAGTATCTTTAAGGTAAAGCATATATCTTAAGAAATAAATGGGCTTAAAAACGTTTTAATATCAAAAGTTTAAGTCATAGCAAAAGTATCAACAAACTGTTTCAGAAATTTTCAAAATCTTCCGAAAGACAAACCAGATGAAACATATCACATTTTTTATCCTGACGGAGTAGACAAGGTCAATAAAGGTTTAGCGACCACATTCAACTGGCTGCCATTATGATGGGATCGAGATTCAGATAGTAACGGGACATTTACAATCTGCGCTGTGAGAGAGGCATCTGATACACTATGTTTTTTCATTACCAAACAAGCATTAAAATTAAAATTATTAAGTTTAATAACAATTTCTAACCTAAAATTGCAAGTTTTGAACAAATCACAGTACAAATTGATCCTACAAAATATTGAGATAAAGAAATAACGGGATAGTACCTTGAACACCCGCAAAGGATCAAGATAGCTCCATCGAAATTTATCGGCGGCAATCCTTTTAAAACGGTCTATAAACCGAATTCAGCGGGTCTTACAAAACGATTGGTGTTCCGACGGTCAGGCGAAGGTAGATTGAGAGTATTGAAAGGGGAAATTAATGACTTTATCTATGAGAGTAAACACGGAGGATTGAAAAGTTTTGCTGGTTTATATTTCAGCTGTTATATTAACAAACGCTATTGGGCAATTGCACGTGAACAACATAGCACATGCGTTGTCAGCTTTCATAATTTTGACTGGGGAGAGGATTGAAAACGTGTTTGAAATATGCTATTTGTAGGTATATCCATATATAGGTAACCATAAGATAAATAAATGAATAAGCCTCAAACTTTGGGCTGTGTAAAAATAATTGTAATTCACTATTCATAGTTAAAATATTTATCTGTTTGGCCTTCTCTATCAATGATATTGTAAAAGCCAATCAACGGGCAGAATTTCAGGCTTAAAAATTTTCAGCGATTGACTAGCAACTTCACACTAGTTTTCAACATGAATAACTTTACTAGCTGTAGTCTTCCGTGTCTTATGATTTCAGAATCTGTTCATTTCTTAAGGGTATGTATGAGTGTCTATTATTTCTTAAAAAATAAAAAATCTTTAAAAGCCTTTATATGAAAAGAGGCTATTATCTTGGGTAATGTTACAGGCGGTTCAAGGTCATGCACCCTCAGAGGGGTGATTGTATTCTAAATATCAAAAACATACCCTACGAACGCCACATATGGTCGGAATTTGCATATAGTTGCCGACAAAATCGGAAACAACTTTGCCAAAAAGGCTTTTTTGGTGTTGGAGATATAACGTATTGTTACTTTGATGTAAGTACCTAACTGTTTAGCGCTTGAAAGGGGTTGTCATAGCAACGTAAATACTTGCTCGATTCCAACGAAAGTACTTATCTCCATTTTAGTAACGATAAAATTGACGAAAATGTGTAAGGTTCAAGGCTAAGTCAGCACATCAGTAATGTACGATAATAAGGTCGAATTGAGAACCTCTTAACCTTTAACCTTTTTTGAAGTCGATAAAAGGAGTAAAAAATTTAGACTGACTAAATGTCTGAAAGAAGAGTTGCTTTGTAAAGGGATGCATCGATTATGCAAATTAAAGAACTGTCTTTTTATCGATTGTTCAACTGACGGACAATGCCCATTCAACTTTATCGAATACCCTCTGTTATTATACTCAATGCAAAATATAAAAAACCTTTTTCTTCTTAAACTTTTACTATTACCTACCTAAATTCTCCTTCCCCTTGAAAATGTAATAAACAACTGAATTATTAAAAATCTTCACAATATATAACTATTAGTTGGCTTTCAGGCTGTATTACACTCCAGAGACATATTAACCTACGGAAAATAAATAATCCAAGGGTAGTCCCAATCCCAACATTCCTGAGTCCAAATTAAGCACTTCTAATTTATGATACCTCGTTATATTAACTACTGCGGCGGACCGCTTCGCTTTAGGGTTCCAAACTTCAAAATTCACAAACGGAACCATTTTTTTAATCATTTTATATCCAGATGGAATGAGCTGCCTGCGTAATTTTTTAATAAAGCGTAGGTTTCAATGATATATTAGATTTGTTACCCCTGTATTTATTGTTAAGGGTGCAATATTATATCAATCCTAATTTGAAACTTAATTCGATCAAGTGCGTGCTGGCTTTGTTATGTCAGAGAATGTTATGTTGTAGATATGTCACAAAGTGTAAAAGGAATCTTTTAAACTTATCTTTGCATTATTGTACTAGCTCGTATTTCCTGTGCGAAATAAAAATCATATAGGATAAGTGTCAATATTTTACCATGTATCAATACAGATTTTGTCCCTCACCAAAGGTTGAGGATGTTAGACGGAAGTCGCTTTATGTAAAAACTCTTCTTCAGAGAGGTGATAATGTAACCACAAGGATCGAGTAAAGAGACAAGTGTATAGAGAAATAGTACTTACATTAGTCAAAAATGGAGCATTGTCGTTGATGTCAGTGAGCACCAGGATGACTTCGGTTGGAGACCTCAAGCTGTCAGAACCCAACTTCCCCCCGTGATCGGCTGCCATGATCAGGATCTGTCGCTTCGCAAAACCTGGAGGAGATTTTATACATTACCAGAATGTTACTCTTCATAAGAAGTTTAAGATATAAAAAAAGTATTACAAAACATTTTAATACAGGATTTGATTTAGTCGCCTTTACAAAATTTATACAAAACAAAAAGTCAATCAAAATTTGTTGTAAATACGACGAGCAAAAAAAATTAATCCCCTGAAGATGATCACTACCCCACCACTGTCCATGGCTTTACCAATCTTTCAGTTATTCGAGCCGAACCATGAGAGAGTTGCGCCGCCAAGCGAGAGCGTTTGGCAAAAGAGGTCAAATCAGGCAAAATTTGAAACTTGTTAGATTATGTTACTCACCTGAAGGAGGATCCCGGTCTAAAGGCTTTGTCAGTCTGAGGCAGCCGTCGTTATCGATTTGCAGAAACTCCTTTTGTTCAGCTCGCACTAGGGAATAGACGATGTGCTGGGGCGCGTTACGGTCCTTAATGTCTGGGTCGTAGGCTTCCACCTAAAATCATAAACAGGTATATACTGGTAATTGGCAGGATACATGAGTCAAATAGTAAGCTAGGCGCAGACAATTTACCGAGACTCTGATAAGATCTTCAGCTATATGAAGAACCTGGCCAAAGAATGATGGATTACGCCTATAACCATGTTCCTGGATTGGTTACATGTAAGGTAACTATTGGGTAACTCCAGTCTGACCTCCGCAATCTTCGCAGACGACATAAGCAATAATGGATCATAAATCACATTACATTGACTGCATTGATATGCAGATTTTCTCCCATGTTTTTGCATCAAGGAAACTAATATCGCACCATACAGAATTCAGATAATGTTCTATCGTAAAATTACCTTAACTATACAATTTTCATATAGTCTCTCCTCTTCGATCGTTGCGTTATAATTGTCTAAAAAGACTGGCGGATTGTCGTTTAAATTCTCGATGTTAATTTTCACTTTTGCATAGTCTTCGTAAAGACCGTCGAAGGCTCGTACGTCTAAACTGTAACTCGTTATGTTTTCATAGTCCAACACATTATTAACTCGAATTTCGCCCGTAAAGTTACGAATGACGAAGGCGTCATAGGTATTCCCAGCTACAATACTGTATGTGATGACGGACGCTGAAATAAAATGATAAAAATTAACGGATCAAAAGATAAAAAGATTTATTTATTATTTTTTACTAACAATGCATAATAATGTTCCGTGTGGTTCCCAGCACCAATAAAAAAAAGAATAGGACCACTCAATCTCGTTCCCATGGATGTCGTAAAAGGCGACTAAAGGATAGGCTTATATAATTACTTGGGATTCTTCTTTTAGGCGATGGGCTAGCAACCTGTCACTATTTGAATCTCAATTCCATCATAAAGCCAAACAGCTGAACGTGGCCTATCAGTCTTTTCAAGACTGTTGGCTCTGTCTACCTCGCAAGGTATATAGACGTGATTATATGTATGTATGTATAATTACACATTAATTACCTGTATCAATATCAACAGCAGTAACAACAGTGACCAGCTCATTTATATTAGCATTCTCAGCAATGGATTCAGCAACATACGTATCCATAGTGAAATGTGGAGGATTGTCGTTCTTATCGGCTATCTCAATCAAAAATGATTGCTGTCCCGAGTTATGTTTGCCAGGAATCAGAGCTGATTCCGAATTGTCAGTAGCTATAATTTTAATGTTATAAAAACTCTTTTCTTCTCGGTCGAACATTTTTAGAGTAGTTATATTTCCAGTGAGGCTGTCTATTGCAAATGGATCGGAAGGGTCACCAAGTTGGTATGTGATTTGATTGTTAGCTGATGTGCCATCAGCGTCGAATGCTCTCACTTGCATGACTGGTGTACCTGGTGGTTCATTTTCTAATACACTGCCCGATCTTATTTCACTGAAGATAGGTATATTGTCGTTGACATCTTCCACTTCTATTTGTATAATAGTTTCCGCTGCTAATTTGTAGTTATTCTGTAAAAGAAAATTAAATAAAATGTTTAAAGCAAGGATTGGGTATTTTACATTTTTTTTTAACTCGGAGAAATCTATAAAAAATTACCTGAATTCGAACTGTAAGAGTGTAGTCTGTGATTTTCTCATAATCTAAATGGTTTCCAAGCTTTATATACGCGGTATTAGCCTCAGGCTCTAATACAAATGTATGTCTTTTGTTCGTTTGTTCTGTCTGACCCATGACTAATTCAAATTGAAGTTTCTCTTCGTCCGGAATATTCGACCTGAAGATACAAAATAAATATAGAAATGTAAAACATATCCTTGGAACCGAACATAAATATTAGAAAGGAAACTATATGCAATTGAACTGAATTAAAATCTATTAAATTCTATGAGGCTATAGCACCACCCAGAAGTTTGAAAGCATTACCACATTAGACGGTTATGCTTATCCTCTGATCCGAAAAGATTCCATTAACTCAACTTTGTAACTTATGTGCAGCACTTGATAACAGTTTATGAAACACCCGACGGTAATAAAGTTTAACGAGCAGAATATCCACTGTCGCCCTTTCATCCTTAGATCATTTAAATTTAATAGGAAAAACTTACACAGCCCTAACTGTGGCGATGGGCGTTTTGAAATCGGCGTAATTTTCTTTTAATCTGATCGGTTCCTCGGGAACTTCGATAAACGATGGACTTTTCTTATTAGATTCCACCACTTGAATGTCCAAAGTTATTGCACTTTGCTGGGGCTGCTCACCCATGTCTTTCACTATGGCGCTTAATTTAAATTTGTAACCTGGTACTTTCTGCAAAAAAGATAAGAAACATGTAAGTATGAATTAATGTAATACATTGTCATAAATGTTAGTGTGGAGGCGTCTACATTTTAAAGTTACTAACTAATTTGTTGTTGTCTTTTATAAAGATAGTCTGTAACATTCGAAAAACATCTTTTACTTTTTGAGAAAGAACTTAATATATAACGATATATAAAGTCATACTTACATCAATAGTTTTATTTAAAAATATGACCCCGTTGTCAGGATCTATGTAGAAGTATGATTGGTCTGGTGAATTCGAGTCCAAACTGTAGTGGACTATTGAATTGTTTCCGTCGTCAATATCTGTAGCTGATATCCTCATCACTTCTCTTCCACTAGGCAGGTCTTGTGGGACCGACTCGGAGTACGACTGTACATAAAAAATAAGTTAAGTGACATTGCTAAAATTATATGAAAGTATAGAAGAACGCTCCGTTCATACAGTCGAAATTCCAAACTGAAAGAAACCTTTCTGTTCATATCAAAAACGCACTTACGGATCCATTTCGTTTACTAAATCTTTTGAGTGACAATTAAATTTATAATAATTGTTTTGGTTTAAATTACCAGGTAAATTCACTTAGACATACTACGCGAAGCATGCCCGAAGCTTAGAGAAAGTATTTCCAAAATAATTATAATCGTGCATCGTGATAAAATGCGCCTAGGGGGAAAGAGCAGCCTAGCTAAAGAAAACACACCAACTACAAATGTGCAAAGAAAGTGAATTTATTTGAACACACTAGAACACATAAAATGATTACCAATATCGCCTTGAGTGGCGGCTTACGATCCTAAAGGCATGCAGCAACATGCAAGTAGAAAAATAGAAACTTCAAGTAGATCTCACAAATCGATTGTTACCAAAGCTCTTTGAATATAATATTTACAATCAAATCAAAAAAGAAGAGGCAGTGGTAACAATCGACAAAATAGAAGATAATTCAAATGTGTCAAGTATAAAATTTTGTGCGAAACTCTCTTTTTCTTTTCAAACTCTCATAGACAAACCTTCCAAACATCTCCGCGGAAGACCTTTGGAAAACAGGCAAGTGTTAATACAATCTGCATGACGTTTGGTTGCTAAAGTCAGATAATGATAAAGAACATGAAATAGAAAAGTGAAATGGTTACATATGAAAAATGTGATGCGTCCATGTAAGACCTAATGAAGGTTAAGAATATTCAATTAATAAGTGAAAAATAATGAAAGAATAGCGAAATGTTTCGGGGTGTTCTTGGCACGCAATTCAATGTTATTTATAAAGATTCAAATTTTCAATTGTTTCATTAAAAGTTTAATAGAAATCTGAGTAATCCCATTTGGATTATAAGGATTTTTGTAGAAGGACAGACTAGCAAAATTTACAGATTGAGCGTTAATCAGATTTTCACAAGATTTTTTCTAATCTCAACCCAAAAGCATACTTACAACTTTGTCGAAAACTGGCTGGTTATCATTGATGTCTTCAATGATGATTTTAATTGTACAGGCATCATCTAAAGGCGGCTGCCCGTTGTCACTCGCTCTTACTGTTATGTACGTCTCTTTTTCTCTTGAAGGTTCGTCGTGGTCGAATATCTGTACAGTTTCGATTTTAAAGTCAATGTTTATCCAATTATTAATATAAATAACTATACCTACCTTCATTCCAAAATGTATTAGAGCTGCATATGAACTGTTATATGTTTTTATAAATTTTAAATATCAGTTCATTAAAATATATCAAAACAAAGATTAAAAAAGAAACAATATTTAAAATTAGTTGAATATTTGTAAAATGAAAATATAAGAAAGTTAAAAAAATATGAAATAAAATAAAGTATTTGAAATAACACAGTGCGCCTGTTCAAGAAAAGTAGGAACTTTGTTATATATAAAGCGAACGAGGTATACTTTATACGAACATGATATACATACGTATAATCATTAAAAAAAAAATGTATTTTTTCCATATTCCGAAGACAACAAATAATAACTAACAGTAACTACAATTAATAATAATACTAACGTCTGCTGTCGTTATTCTTCCACTGACGGGGTCTACGTTGAACCTCTCCTTCTCGCCAGGAGTAGAAACAAATTTATATGTGACTGTACCGCCCATATCAGGCGGATCGCGGTCTTCAGCTTGAACCTGTAAATTTATGAACGTTTCAAATACATACACTCAAAAACATCTGACACGATTGAAACATTTATTTGTTTATTTTATACACCTGTAAATAATTTTACTGATTTCCAATAAACATCCATTTCCAAATATCACAGTTACAAACACACAATTTGCATGTTTAATTTGTTCAATGATGACATTATTTCGTTGTTTAAACAATTTTAATAATTTATTTGCACTACGAAACTAGACATTGTTCATCAATGATAAAAAATAAGGATGTAGCAGAATAAATATACGGAAAGCGTATTCCACCAGGAAAAAGACGTGTTTTGAACATACTAGTATGTATATGTATAAATAGCAATATGACGTGTGGTTCCCATTATTAAATAATAGGACCACTCCATCTCTTTCCAATGATTTTTGTAAAAGGCGACTAAGGAATATTCCAATAAACTTAGGATTATTTTTATAAGCGATGGGCTAGCAACCTGTCGCTATCTCGATTCTATCGAGATCGATTCTATTCTAAAGCTACACAGTTGAAGCCTTTCGGTCTTTTCAAGACTGTTGTCTCTGTCTACCCCGCAATGGAAAATAGACGTGATAATCTGTAAGTATATTATAACAAATAGATGTTCTTACCGTAAAAACATAGGTTCCCACAGGCTGCTCTTCCTTCACCGTCGGTCTATAGTTCAGGCACTCAGTGAACAATGGTTTGCGATTGTCCTTCACTGCCAGTTTGGGAGCGCTCGCGGGAATATACTGAAACGTGGCACCAAGCTACTATACTATACACTATTGAACTTCGATGAGGCGTTACCGTAAAGCATAAAACTCAAGTGATAACATTTATTTACATTTATTTAGATCTAATACGACTGGATTCGAGATTTTAAATATCTGTTCTTAAAAGATAAAATGAAAGTACTTCTATAGCGTATTTTTTCTAAGCAGCGTGTCACAAATGTTCAACTGAAATGTGAGATCAATATTTTTCTGTCGCTGAGAGCCTTCAATTGGCTTCATTTTAAGTATAGCTTTCGTGGAAGGAATCGTGTTCAAGTATTTTGAGAAAAGAGAGATTCAGCGGTGGGCAGAGCAAAGTTGCTAGTGAACAAAATATTATCAAAATTTTCAATATGGATATTTTATATGCAAAAAGAAAAACATCTGTCAGATGGTGATTTTGCATGTTAGGTCTTGAACCGTAATCCGACAACACAAATTCGGGTCGTTTCTGAATCTCAGGACCGGACCGTATCTCGGGAACCGGAAACCGGACACACGTACACAATACCTGCAAACGTTTGCAGTCTGTTGTTTGCGAATCGTATGCACATTTGGTTGCAACTGTTTCGGAGTTACGGCCGTCCGAATAAACCATCTTGGGAGATAACCTTATTTCGTATTACGAGTAAATGGAGACTAATAGCGCGACTTTTGAAGGTTTAAAGATTATTATTAAAGATTATGAATTGAATTTTTTTTTTATTATTATCTTACTCAACTTGTTAAAGACCGTTTCATATTGGTGCCCTAAAAATGACAACAATATTTTCCCCCTTAGCTTTTGTAAGTTTAATAATAAAACTATGTTAACACTTGAGTTTAATGCTTAGGTACCTTTTTAAAATTATTTATTATTCTTTGATTCAGATTAAGTTCAAAACAATTGTAACTTTTGTCCAAATTTCGCATTGCATTTAAAATTCAAGACTTAAAAAATATAAGGCCCGCACAAATTAGAAGCACACATATTTAGTTGAATTCTGTAAAAAAAAATGAAATCAACGAATTATTTGTGCAGACCTTTCGTGACATAGAAATAAGTCCTTAGTTCAAAAACTGTACTCTGTCTATTATAATTTTTTTCTAAGCAAAAAAGTATGTTCAAATATTTTAAAGTTTATTATATTAATGATTTAATATTAACACACATTTCAAATAGACAGCGTACGTTACTAAATTAATATTACATTTTACCGAAAAAAGTTAGTAATAAATTAGTACCTTTTATCCTTTAATTATGAAAAGTGTTAGCATAGAAATGAGCTGTGTCATTAAATATATACAAATAAAGATTATGTTATTTATATTTAAGCCATAATTGTGAACGAATTTTCTTTTTAACAATTTTAAAAGTAATAAAACGCTTTTATCTCTTAAGTTCTTAATAAACAATAGAAAAACATAGAAATGGTTTACAATTACGGCAACATTAAACATATAAAACATACGAATACTTACAATATCCTTCGTTGCATGTCATTTACATATTATGCAAAAAGCATGCATCACGTCTATATATAAAGTAAATAAGCGAAAATCAATAAAAGTCTAGAGGGACAAGCTTTAAGGATATAGTATGATAGAAATGTATGACGAATTACTCTATGTCTACTCACGGCCGATGTGTATATAGGGAGGTGCCTCGAATGTCGCAATCTTGTGACGTGGTGAGTAGGATATGTGTATTCCCGTGCTGTAAGGAAAAAAAAACAAGTGAAAAATTGTAACAAGAGGAAGAAGTCGAGGTTTTAAGGTAAATACTTGATGAATCGAAAGCTAAAAGGTATATTTGGTCCGTCATAAAGTAGCTACGGTATAGATGGATAACTCTTATCAGTTCGGTTTGCTAAATATTTTTATTTATGCCTCTTTTACTTTAAAAAATTCAGTCATTTGAGTTTATTACTGGGTCTTTAAAACTGACATATATAAGTAATTGTTTAAAGTGATTTTAAAGTTTTTAAGATTTCAAGGCCTGCGTCTAAAAGATGCACAATATAAATTTGAATAATCCGTATAAGTAGATCTATCTGTATCAACGTTAACTTGTACTGCGACTGTGCCTCCGACAATGTAAAAATCCTCTTGTTCTAAAAGTATATATGAAGAAGCGTGAAATGTGTGGAATGAAGGATTACTATTTTCCATTAGTCTCGCTGGTATTCTCGATTTTCAAGCCTCCGCCTTGTCACAGAGATTAAAGATGGCGAATTTTTTACTGAAGTTTTGAACATAAACAAAAACCATTAAATTTTTTAAACTTGATTGCTAGTTTTTATTAAAGAAACCAGTTATAAAACTAAAAAAATTTTGGAAAATAAATATTAAATTATTGCATTCCAATGCCGAATTTTATATACGAGGAAATTATAATAGTTCATTTAGAATCAGTACATATTCTTGCCGTTTGAAAACGTGCTGGAACATAATGAACGACTAGGCTCAGCCAAAACAACTTTAAAATAAATTATAATATAATAAATATTTATTTTCGGCCTACTAAATACTATGTTATATTTACTGTAAATTCCCAATAAATTCTCTTTAATGAGGCATTACAAACATTTACACTGTTTATATTTAAATTTACTACATGCATGAAATGAATAAACTAATAACTGCCGATATCTGGGAGTTGGGTGTTAAATTATTCTGAGTAATCAAAAGGCTTTATTTAATTTTTAACCTCCGACGACGAAAGAGGGTATTGTTTTCCGCGGCAAAACCAATATCTTCGGTACCCAATATTCTTCTTTACTTACGAGGAAGAAAATAATTTCTGTAAATCGTACGTATATAAGAAATGCTGATGTAAAAACCATTCTCATTACTATGAAGTTCGTCTAATCTATTCAAAAAAATTGGCGTTAGGAACTAATGGACGTACACTTTCACAAATAAATGAAGGATTTAAAACATACATCTCCACTTAGGCACAATCTTTTTCGTTTATAATACATTTAAGAACGAATATGAAGTATGAAAATGATATTTGTTTAATCACAGCTCGTATACATTCTTAGCTAGTTGCTACCATACTAAGCTAAGCCTAAAATTACACACACGCGTTTTGCATACCAAAAACAATAAAGTTGACAGCAAACTTTGAACACCTGAGAATTCTAATGTAAAACAAACAGTTACATATGAAGATAAGCCAGTAATATCAGTCATCTCAGATTATACTCAGTTTACATACCAATTAACTGTAACGAGTTAACACCGGGACACACTAAGGGTTTTAGTTACATCGTTAGGTATTCGCGTTTCATATAAGGATTATCATTTGTCAACAAACTATATCTGAGCTGGGTTAGGTTACCCTGTTTCGGTGTCTCCTAAGAACATTTTACTAAGATATAAGTAGGTGCGTAGAATAGTTACGTCTAAATTATACAATAAGTTCGGCAATACAATCTTTTGACACTTTCAGTTGGTAGAATTGAAATCCTGTTGGTTATTTTGTCTACATACCTACTTAAGTAAGAGATAATTCTTTCTCTGAAAGATTAAAATAATTGAAACATGACAAGTGCGCACTTGATTAAAATTAGTAAACAGCTGAACGTGGCGTTTTAGTCTTATCAAGACTGTTGCCTATGTCTATGCCAAGGGATATAAACGTGACAATATCTATGTTTGTATGATTAAAATAATAACATAAATAAATATATACGGGAAGGGACACATAGTTTGACCTTGCCCCAAAGTAAACTCGGCACTAGTGTCAGTGACATATTATTATGATTTGCAATGTAAAAGAAGAGGGAGAATAAAAAAATTTACAGTTTTTATAAAAAAACACTATGATTGCTAATAGCGTTAAATCATTTACCAGATTTAATCATACAAACTAAGAAATAAATCGTTCAACACAATAATATTAGAGAAGTAGTTTTACAAAAAGAAAATTATAACCACATTTTTCTAATGACGATTTAGTTAAATCTAGTTAAATGTATATGAATAAAATGTAAACGATTAACCTAAAATGTCGTCTTAAGTCTGTTGAAAAAAATATGTATTTGAATAAAACTGAGCAAGTCCATACGTGTGTACCGAGCACTACAATTAGGCTGAACTATAACATATATTTCATTTAGGCAAGGAAATGCAAGTGACAGCAAGACTAAGCAATTTTAGACTTAATTAAGTTGGCTTCTGTGTTGGAACACTTAACATTGAAATAGGTAATGACTTTAATTAAAGCTTGAAATGATAAACGAATAGATAGCACTCAGAGGCCAATATTAAATTCTAAACTTGTTTTTCCATAGGATATGGTCTAAAAGGAAAAAAAATACAAAAATGGAGAGAAAAGACACGTAAAGCCGCTGCCAAATATCTATGAGAATGCCGAAAATCTGGTATGTATAAAAAGACAAATTGTCTGATATTCAAAATAAACAAGGCAACTTAATTGGCGTGTGGTTCCTGGCACCAATAGAAAAGAGAATAGGACCACTCCCATTCCCATGAATGATATAAAAGGTGACTAAGGGATAGGCTTAAAAACTTGGGATTCTTATTTTAGGCGATGGGCTAAGCAACCTATCACTATTTGAATCTCAATTCTATCATTAGCCAAATGGCTGAACGTGGCCTTTTCAAGACTGTTGGCTCTGGTTACCCCACAAGGGATATAGACGTCATTATATGTAAGTATGTAATTGAATTATTGTACCAGTTCGTTTGCCTGTAGAAACGTCTAAATCGATTTTCCTCTAAAAATTTTACAACTTAGATTTACTAACCTAACCATTATTACGTTATACAGCCATCCATTAGCTCATCAGTGATTCTGAACAATTCGATAGTAAGGTATCGAGTCAGAAAGCCGGACGATTGGAATCAATCAATTTATCAAATCATCAGGCCTTATTCCGCGAACAATTCATACCGGCTCGATTCTCGTGTTGTCTATTCGATTTGAATAACCGATTTGTAGAGTGGTCCGTATTTAATCATTATGAACGAGTAACTTTGGGAGGATATATTTTTGACCGCCTCCAAAAATAAGGTGGTTCGCAGTTAGATCTGTTTGTCCGCGATTATCTCGCGTATCGTTGAACCGATTTTGATGCGATTTTCAGAAAAAAAATTGTTACACTTAGGAGAAGGTTAACCGACTTGTCAAAAAAGGAGGATAACGAATTGTAATAATTATTTTTTTTTCATTTTACCAATAATCTCGTACCCAAACACTGAAATGGTCGGATACTAAAAGCATCTTCTACATTTATTTACCAAGTCTACTTTTGTGCCATATTGAATTTCACTAGCATTGTTATGACTACAAAAACCATCTTTCTAATTCATAATTTACATACCGCGTTTTAGACCACAACATATACATTTCTCGTCTTCAAAGCATTCCGCATTGACTCCCTCACAAAGGGTGATGACTTGACAAGCACAGTGGCATTACTCGGATTATGTGTGTGGAGTACATTCGGTCTGCTCTCAGGTTATCTAAAGTCAGGATTTGACCCAAAGATTAAACCACCTATATACAGACTATACGGCCTATTTGGCGTACTACCTTTGAATCACTGGTCCCGGGTTCAACCCCTATTCAGGTCATGGTCAGATTTGAGTCTTTAATGTTTATCAATGTTTGTTATACATATTTATATTTTTTTTATTAAATATTGGTTCAGCTGCTAGACCAGCAGCGACTGACCATGAATAAAATCATTATTTAAGTTCCACCTTTATTCCTCAGATCACCCCCAAAAACCCCCAAAAAATAAAGAATCTGGAAGGTCATAGAAACAGATTGGTATGACATATCATAACACTCCACTTTTTGCGACGGAGGTTAAAAATAAGCGCGATCAAAGCGGCTCAATTTAAAGCTTGGAGATCTTGATTGATGGCTGGAGCGATACAGTAAATTAGTTGCCTTTGACTTTTTTGCAAACTTGAGTAATGGTGCCTACTTTCAGGCTATAGAGTCTTTAGAGTTTTTAAAGAACATGGCTCTATTACAAAACTGTTTTTATAATTTTCTAGATTATGTCTCTTATCTCTGCTCTATATTCCATATTTAATGGAATATTATAAATGATAACTAATTGGTCCAAATAACTAGAATTAATTTTTAAAAAAATGCAGGAATTGTGGAAAATATAGTGTCTGCCTAAGTGCCTATCCGTCGCCTAAAAGAGGTTTAATTGTGTGTAATTAAAAAATCTCCATTCACATAAAATAACACTTCTTTCTTCACAGCTGCATATCAATTTGCTTCAAAAAAATTAAAATTAATTGAATTTTTCTGTTACGGGCACTGTTTTCTATGATGCTTACTCTACCATCTAATGTATCATGTGGACCAACTGGTCCCAATTAAGGTTACAATAAAACCTTTATCTTTTTAATCTTGCTTTTAACACAGATTAAAAAAATCAAAATCTTATTTTTTTGGGAATAAAATTCCTTTTTAACAGCGAAAAACGTGGAAGCTACATAAATGTGCCTGTATTTGCAAAAAAAAAGACAATTCAAGCGGGCATAAATTCGTACAAGGTTCGTACAACATAAATTACAAACAAAGAAAGGGAAAAGGTTAGAAAACTTGAGGAATCAAGTACCATTCTAGGATCAAAATGTCGGCTGGGGTCCTTAAAAATGTTTATCAGAGGTGCCAGGGCCGTTATCACCAAGAGATAACTTTCAAAAACAAGTTATGATGCCGTATTTACGTGCCAGATGTTTTCAAAAGATTTCACGACTTTAAAGGAACTTCTGAACGCATTTCCACGAAGTGTTTTGTTTACCCCGCAGGACTGTTCTGGAAAATGTCGTAGTGTTTTCATGAAAAAATGTCTTTTGATACTTTATCGAGATGATTCTTAGTGGGATAAGTTAAGTGTCTTTGAACTTAGTCACTTTTTCGTGACAAATTACCTCCAAGCAGGAATATGATTTAAATAGAAGATAATGTTGAGTTCCCGACTTTGTTGGCGCTGAAGCGGAACATCAGTTTTCACTTAGAAGATCAAAAGATGGTTATTTGAGTTATTTTCACGCTGAAGTTAAAGACACGGAGGCTCTTTATTCGATTCCAGAGGGAAATTATTCATACTTTACTATTTTGAAACGGTGGTTTGAGTTTAGACCCTCGGGGAACTAATCATTTGGTTCTGTAATAGTGTTCATTTTATTTATTATCTCACGAGACAGCACACAAATCGTATGTGTGTCCTTTTCGTATAATGAGTATGTGTATTTTATTTAGGATGAAGTTTTATTAGGGATTTAAGTAAATGACTTATCCGATAAGTAAAAGATGACAAACACGGAAGGATCAATCCTTGTGGCCATGTCAAAAGCTTGTTTATTATAAAATGAACACCAAGACGCGCAGGATCGTTTGATCTATTACCTAGACCACTCAAGTCTATTATAAACTTCAGCTTACAGTGTCAAAGGTTACAACCTTTTTAATGACGTCTATAGGCGATTGTTAGAATTCGGAGTAATTTGAAGGTGACTCATAGTATTTTCACGGAATCAAAAACAGTTAACGTGGTAAAAAGTGTAATTTTTTTTATTACGCAAACAAACATTGCTACGTAAAATAAATTGCTGGACTTAAAGAGAATGAAACTACTATTTGTATTTGTCATTTTTTTCTCTACACGATTCACTCAGGGAATAACCACAATCTTTAATGATTGCATAAATATTTCAACAAAGTCGTCAGCTATTCTGTGATTGATGAGACACTATTTTCCTTCAGCACTGATTATTTATTTACAAAACAGCGCGAAATTTCATCCCCATTACCCAGCCCTATATTTTCGTGATTAGAAGATCGGGATTCCAACCTTTACACCCTCATGCATACATCAAAGGGCGGAGTTCTCACGGTCCGTTCCGGGCGGGTTCGCTCGGCCGCGTTCGGGTCACGGTCGACTCAACACTTTCGTGGGTGAAAGTGTGTTTATAGCTTTATATTAACCGATAATAGTTAGTTCACAGGAAGGTTTACAGCGTCGGTAGATAGAGAATGACGCTAAGGTTCTAAACATCATTACCAGAACTACTTATGTTACTACTAAAGACTACGACAGTGTAGTTCCAGGCACCAATATTTATAAAGAATAGGATGTCATAAAAGGCGACTAAGGGAGAGGCTTATAAACATGGGATTCTTTTTTTAGGCGATGGGCTAGCAACCTGTCACTGTTTGAATCTCAATTCTACCATTAAGCCTTACAGCTGAACGATACTGTCAGTCATTCAAGACTGCTGGATCTGTCTACCCCGCAAGGAATACGCGTGGTTAAATGAATAAATGCAACCTCAACAAAATACGGTACATATAAAATCAACGTTGCAAGATAATGTTCTTATTTTACGTGCATTTTATAACCACTGCAACCCTCATTTACAGTCCACAATCCACACCAATAATAAGAATTTACGAGTGCGCCCCAGACAAATGACAGTAATCAAGCAAACAGACACACAGACACTGTTAAACTTATGACAGGTCATTAGGTGCAGTTAATTAAAGGTAAAACATGGTCGGCCAGCGCATCACAAACTGGGATATGCATTGTATGAGTTTTATTGAAGTAACGGTACACGAACAAGCTTATAATATTGTGAGAATTCACCGATAGATACGAAAGACTTAAAAATGAGTTCTTTAACAACTTGGAATAAATATTCATGCTTCATATTAATAATTTTCATGACTTATATAAATCAGCGACTGTTTAATAATATTACGAATACCTATGTACGAGTAGGTATCTCTTTTCTCTTTTTATTACTGGCCAGTTGTAAAAAAAGAAAATATTAAGTAGCATTCTATTTCACAGGTTCTTTGTCCGAACAAACAAATTGTTAAAACAATTGTTGTACTTTCTTCACAGGGAATTAGTTAAAAATTAATATTAAGTATGTGATGTGTAGTCTCATAATATTATTTTGTAAAAAAAAAGTCATTGCAATAATTATAAAGTAAAGATTATTATTATGCAAATTGCAATTATTGTAACCCAAATCTCTAATCAAAGTCTAAGGGTGTTATTAGTTCATTTCTAACATTAACAGCTACAAACTGAAACGCTGACAAATGGTTTGAAAACATGGGATCCAAACTTATAGCCCTTCAAAGGCATTAACTATTAACTAATGAGGCCATAAATAGACCAGACAGAGTCTGTTTGTCAGCGTCGACACAGATTTGTTGCTTTTTGACTTACCCGCGGTGATTAAGCCGCCTGCTCTTTTATACTTACCTTCGTTTTTACCTGTCATTTCGAAATGAAAGATTTTGCTCGTGTTTCTAAAAATAAAGCATGAAAATAGTTGGCATTTTACTAAATACTTCATGAAAAATTTAAAAGTGATTATATTATGTGCTATATCTTTGTCGAACTTTCTGATAACTGTTACTTAAGAATTTATTTTTTAATATGTAGTGTGTAATATCTCATTTATTTTATTTTATTATAGGCTTATATTTTTTTACTAGAGTACGCCCGCGGCTCCACTCGCATCGAACGAAAAATCTCTTATTGTCGTTCCCGCGAGAATTCCAGGTAATCCTTTCATATCAAATGCCAACATCATAGTAACAATTTTAGCAGCAAATTTCAGCCTGATTGGTCCTGTAGTTTGAGCTGTGCGTTGATTAATTAGTAAGTCAGTCAGTTACCTTGGCGTTTTTTTAAACAAATTTATTTAAAACTGTATTGAGACTTAAAGCTACAGCAGATGAACCTACCATTGTATTTTTCTACACCATTAAGAACATGGGATGTTTACCAGTCTCACACAAATCACGATAGCGAAATTATCTGTAAATATCTACAACTCGGGTATTTGTAAACGAAGTGCACCCCCTAGTAACGAAGATTAATAGGGGGGGTGTTAATGATAATGAAAACAAAGCGATAAGCAACGAGACGACGAAACGCAGGAATTTCAATTCGCAGTTTTAATTAAAGACGGAGGTAACTAGTACAAATTCTGGCAAGATAAAGGGCTCACTTATATTCGTTGGAATTTCTATGATCGAGACTTTATTTTTTATGTAAACTCAACTCTAATGCACCTAAAATTATGAACGATACTTGCACGGGAATCAGGGAATATGTACAAGTTTTTTATAAAAAGAACATGGGGTTTGAAAATATTTTTTATACATATTATGTGTAATTCATGATATTTTCGTGATGATCTTGAGTTGCGATGCGTAACAGCCAAGCGGTTAACTGCATGAAATTCTGCATCCTTATACGTACGTATAGTGTGTGGAGCACATAGAAGGATATGGGGTACATTTTTCGCTGGCAGAGACGCGGGCGAAAGCTACAACGGAATTCATTTGGTAATCTCATCATTGTAATTGTGATACATAATCAAAGCCATAAAAAGGCACTTTTCAGTGTCCCAAGAATGTTGCTCGGTCGCGTAATCCCATTAGAGAAAGCAGTTATTTTATTAAAAATTAATCGTTTTAATCTCGGGTGTCGAATTATACGGTGTCAAAGCTTTAATAAAACTAGTATCAGTAGGGTCGGGTCGTGGTAAGCCGATCTAGCCGACCTGTTAATGGGTTTGAGGAAGGATGCTTAAATCTTTACTTCGAAGGACAAGGAGAGAAGCAATTTAGGAGATTTATTTAACTTGTACAACATAATTTTCATTTCGGGCACAATAATATTCTATGCTACCCTCTTTCTGACGGCCTCTGTGGCGCAGCGGTAGTACGCTTGCCTGTGACACCGGGGGTCCCGGGTTCGAATCCCGGCCAGGGCATGATGAGAAAAGAACTTTGGATGTTTATTTATATAAGTATTTATTATAAAATATAGTATCGTTGTATTAGTATCTCGTAACACAAGTCTCGAACTTACTTCGAGGCTAACTCAATCAGTGTAATTTGTACCGTATATATTTATTTATTTATTTTATTTATAAATGTAGTATCGTTAGTTGCATAATAAATGGCGATTTTTTTTCTCATCTTGGTATCTCTATTCCATAAGTAGACGTCTGGACGTGGTCTTCGAGTCTTTTGGAACTCCTGGCTTAGACGACTTTGTAGTAACTATTATGATTTTCATATTATATACTAGCTGTGCCCGCGACTTCGTCCGCGTGGAATAGTTATTTTGGGCATCATTGAAGCCCTCAAGGATGAATCATATTCCCCGTTTTTTTCACATATTCCATTATTTCTTTGCTCTTAGTTGCAGCGTGATGTTATATAGCCTAAAGCCTTCCTCGATAAATGGTCTATTCAACGCAAAAATAATCCTGAACAATTCCTGAGTTTAGCGCATTCAAACAAACAAACAAACAAACTCTTCATCTTTATAATATTAGTACCTGTAGATATGCGTACCTGTACAAACCTACAATACGAGAACGTAGACATAACAAAATATTTAAACGCTCGAGTTTTTCAAAGATTTTTATATCCGAAAAACATTTCCAAGAATATGCTATCCATTTGTTTGTTGGAAGAAATGTTTTGCAAAAATATTCTTTATATTAAGAGAGGACTTATCACAAACAATATAATATGCACGAAAATAACTCGACGAATTGACGGAAGATTAAGAATTATATTTGGATTGTTATTTGAGAATTTATTTCACGAATGTTTAATTCCAGGGACAAAAACGTTCAACACAATTCGCCAGCGATTTTGGAGTTCGCTTTTTTTAATGTAGCATCATATTCATCATCAACATAGCAGTGAAAATGTGGCTATTGATTAGTATACATATGTATATATAATCACGTCTTTATCCCTAACGGGGTAGACAGACTCAACAGTATCGAAAAGACTGAAGGCCACGTTCAGCTGTATGGGAAACATTGGGAACAAAAGTTGTAAGATAAGAATTTAAAATATTAATATGGGTAACAAAATGAAAATTATCATTATTTATATTTGTTAATATAAGTTAATACGTTTTATATTATAAGTATGAGTTAATTTATGTTAGTTTATATCTTATTAATTATGTACACAAGCCAATGCTCTTTTTAACATTTTCCTGTCATGGAGTTTTCCTAATTTGTAAGTTTCTCCTTAGTTTAAGTTCTCGTTGTATTTTTTCCCTTAATATACATAAATGTATAAATAAAATAAAAAATAACTATCCTATTTCTGTAACAGATCGTAATTTATAAAATAAACCATTAAATGATGTAACATACACCTCAAGATCAGGCATTGTGTTTATATCATAACAGACAGCTAAGTAAATACTAGGGGCAGACAGTTGTGTAAACCACTTCGCCAGTTTATTTAAGAAATATGTCATTGTTTGGTTCTTATTGCTTTTAAAATGTGTTTTGAGTCTAGAAAGCGTTAGTAGTCTACCACATATAAATAAATTTTCTTATATAATGAGAGTGTTGGTAGTCGAACAACTAACGTACCCGACTAAAGCAAAGGTGATGCATAAATCCAAATTCGTACTGCGGCCATGTAGCAATTTTCCTAAGTTACGTACATAATTTTGTGAAAATCTGCATCAGACAACTGAATGTGAGCTTAATGCATCAGACAACCTGATGCAGAGTTAGGCGAGCCCTCTCCTGTTGGTGTTAAAGTAAGTTTAAATGAATTTATAGGTATGCTGTCATCAGAGGAGTGAGTCCACTTAAGACAGCATATAAATGATATAACATACTTTGCAAATATTAGGTTGCTCCTGTGACACCAACTCAACTCCTATAAAGCGAGTACGAAGCGAAATCTTGTACAGTCAACCGCATATCAAGTTACCGTGCATGAAACTCTACGACGTGGTAATAGAGGCGGATTTTCAATAAACATGGCTAAATTGATGTGCTGCACCTATTTATAAAACGTTCTATTTAAATATCAAAACAGTAGATTACCAAAATTAAAAACTTCGAGGGATTTCCAACCGATTACTAGAGGTTTCCGAGAGCTCACCAAACTAACAGACAGATAATCTCGATGTCAGGCCAGGATCAACTTGTGAAAACTGAACACGTGGGCTGATTACGTATTCCGTTTCAGATATCTGTGGGTGAACTACATTTGATAACGGTAAAGTTGGGTGTCTGTTTGTAAACACACTGGGGGTGAACATTTCTAATGAAAAATCTTTACTGCTCCAATTTGATATTAATATCGAATTATTTTCATACATACATACATACATAAAATCACGCCTCTTTCCCGGAGGGGTAGGCAGAGACTACCTCTTTCCATTTGCCACGATTTCTGCTTCCTTCGATTCATCCACATTCATAACTCTCTTCATGCAAGCTCGGCGATTTCGGGTACTTTTGACCTGATTCTTTACCAGGACGTCCTTAATTATTTTCTAAGTCAAATATTTTTTTTACTAATATATCTTTATTACATGATTACAAATGGAGTGTCATATTGTTGTAGCGCAAATCTTCACTATGTTTTCCCAAGTCTAGCCAGCAAAAACATTTACAGTATAAAATAACACCCTCAACCCAAATTGTCTACTGACAAATTTAGAAGCGAATATCTTCGATTACACTTACACTGTGACAAAACGTCCAATGTTTTTATGCTTGAATATAAAGTTGTATTCTAGTCACGTCTTGCTTGCGATGCGGGTCAATCATTGTTTTATTAGCAATGCGTTGATATGAGATTTATAGTTACATACTCAAATACAGAAGACTTATGTGATTTTCTTACGAGATTGACAAAATGCTAACAATCGACATTGTGGTATCCGGCACTTTGGAATCGAACTACATATCTTTCCCATAGATGTCGTAAGAGGCGACTAAGGGATAGGCTTATAAACTTGGAATGCCTCTTGTTAGCGATGGGCTGGTTACCTGTCACTGTGTAAATCTCTATTCGATCAGCAAGCCATACAGCTGAACGTGGCCTTTCAGCCTTCAATATTGGTGGCTCTGTCTACTCCGCATGGTATAAGTATAGACTATATTTATGAATGTATTGACATAAAAACGGTCTACGGTGCAGTGATGTCAGCCCTTGCTTCCGAGTCGTGTGTTCCTAAGTTTCTCTTTAATGTGATAGTTTTAAATTATTGAAGCTGGTTGTATGAGCAATTAGCATTCCATAATAGAAGGAAAGGGAATTCAGCTTGAGATGTGTCAATCTTAATCTTCTTATCGGGATATTCGAGACTTGTGACTATAAGCTCTGTCTACCATATCCGAGATAAATGAATGAAATAAAAATTATTTATTCATTTCAGTAACTATAACTCACAATATGTAGTTGACGTTGTTGAAGAAAATGCTGCAGTGCAGTTTGTTACAGCTTCTTCTGCACTGACGCCTTGGAAGCGGCAGTAAACTTAGTTTTAAGTAATTTATTTGACGTCAACCGATGTTGTGAAACCAAAAGATTTGACAATTATTAAGCGATATGAAGTATCCTATAATAATGAATAAAAATTTCGAATTTGAATTTGTAGGCTACACTTGATGTTAGTAATAATATTATTATTGCTAATTCTTATTGTGTAAACCATTCAACGTAGTGTTCTTAAATTAACACCATTTCGTCTGCGGAGGTAGTCTTAATAATGCACGTGGTCTCATAATGGAAATTTCTCGAGGTGAAATGAAACATCGTACCCACACAATACCGAATGGGCTATCAGGTCTTCAATCGAATTACGGCAGGGTTCTAAAGGAATCTGTTTCCCAACTATCGCGAAACTCACAATGACGACCGCAGGTATCCCTAGGGATCCCTACGCGTTTAGGGTTACCATCCGTCTGAGTTTATCAGGACATTTCAAGTGAATAGAAACACATTGTTCTAATAAAATTATGTATGGTATGTATTAGAAAGCCGGAGCTTCAATTCAAATTTAAATTTTGTGAAATATACATATATACTATCACGTCTTTATCCCTTGCGGGGTAGACAAGAGCCAACAGTCTTAAAAAGACTGATAGGCCACGTTCAGCTGTTTGGCTTAATGATAGAATTGAGCTTCAAATAGTGACAGGCAAATATAGGCAATAGATTTTATTGCTCCAACTTCTTTCCTATCTGTGTGCCAAATTAAAAAAAAAATCGTATCTTATACATACCTATAGTAACTCAATAAATACATATATAAAGATTGATATTACAGATATAAAATTACGCTTTTTTTCCCGGAGAGTAGTAGAGAAATATAATTTAATCAATATATACACAAAATCACGCCTCTCACGGAGGGGTAGGCAGCGACCACATCCTTCCAGTTGCCACGATCTCTGCATACCTCCTTTGCTTCATCCACATTCATAACTCTTTTCATAATGTAGTCAAACTTTATAAATTTTAATATAACAGTAAAATATTAGCAATATTCTTCGTTAAATGCTTACAGAAACTCATCAGCAACACGCTTCGCCAAAAAAATTACATACTATACATATACACAACATGTAAACAAATCATACATATGAATTGGATGAAATTTGCTAAGGTTTTTGAATTTTTAGTTGGCAACCCTACTCTTTGACCTTCGGGCGCCAAGAAACGACATTCTTTCAGATATCTATCAAGTTTTTGTGGCATAACGAATTATTTTGGGTCGGCGATAGTGCACCTCAATTTTTTACCCGGCTGAAGGTCTTTCCATTCAGTTTGATAGATTTTTATGGCAATTTTTTAGAAACTGTTGTTTACTAAAAATAAATTTGGACTGTACCACAACTATGAGTGAATGAGTACTATCCAGCGGAGTACGTTTAAAATTCAATTTTCTTCCATATACAAATACTGTGCGACTTTATCCATTACCGGGCAAACAGAGCTTAAAGCACAAATAATCGAAGGTCTCGCGCAAGCTGTCTTTAAAAGACTGGTCTACGTTCAACTTTTAAACAAAAACAAAAATACAACCTTCCGCCTACAAAAAGAATGCTAAGTTTTTCCATAGCTCATAAGCCTTTCCCTTAATCGCTTTTTACGACTCCATGGGAATAAGATCTGCCAATCTAAGGTCTGCCGCGCCGATGGATGCATGGCTGGCTAGGGGCGAGCCTAGTCTCGAGCGTGCCACTTCCGCCATGGGGTTGGGCGACCCCCAGGTAATGGCTAGCCTTACCCTGGCATGCGGGGCTCTGCTGGGGCGGACAAAATTTTTCCCTAGCGTCTCGTGGGAATCGCATGGATGCAAATTTTTTGAAAGAGCACCTAGATGGCGGCGATGGTGTCCGCACCCCATCACGTCTCGTTCCCGGCGGGAGCGGTATGCGGTCTGCTGAAAGCCGCTTTGCGACGATGAATGTAAGAGGAGGAATGAAGGATAAGATTGAGGAAGTATGCCAGATGATGGATGAAAGACGTTTGGATGTGTTGTGCGTGAATGAAACGAAGCGGAAAGGATGCGACGCGACGCAGCACGGCCCTTACACGGCGTATTGGTCTGGAATTTCCAGTACCAGCCGAGGCTGTCAAGGGGTCGGTCTAATTCTTTCTGCACGAATGGCTGAGTGCGTGAATGAGTATGAGTGTGTCAGCCCTCGTCTTCTATGGATTAGGCTGAAAGTTGGAATCACTCGGATCTTCGTTCTAGGTGTTTATGCACCTTGGGATGTGGGTTCGAGGGGTACAACATCAGCAAAAAGCGAAAACGAGGAGTTCTGGAATAGTGTAAGAGAAGTATTGAAAGTTACCAAGCCAAATGAGAAGATTATTATGTTAGGTGATTTTAATGGATGGGTGGGTGTAAAGCGTGATGGATATGAAAAGGTGCTTGGTGCGTTTGGTGACGAAAAGGTGAATGATAATGGAAGAAGTGTATTAGAAATTTGTCTAGAATGGGATCTTTTTGTGTCGAACTCAATGTTTCAACATAAAGAGATCCACACCTACACAAGAGTGGAAGGTATTTTAAAAAGTATGATAGACTTTGTGATTGTAGATGAAAGATTGAAGAACAAAGTGCTGGATACCCGTGCATATCGAGGTGCTGGCATTGACTCGGACCATTTACTGGTGATATCCCGGATAAGGGGTATCTTCAATCGCTGGCGGCACAGGGTAAGGGAGCAAACCAGCGCTTTGGAAAGAGTAAAAGTAGAAAATTTGCAAGATATGGATGTAGGTAAGAAGTATATTAATAGACTGAAGGATGAATTTGAAGATTTAGAGGAAATGAGCGATATTGAAGATGGATGGAAGGAATTTAAAAAAAGAATTGTGAAAGTAGCTGTTGAAGTGTGTGGTGTAAGTAGAAGAAGGAAAGGAAAAAATCACAAAAATGCGTGGATGAGTAAAGATGTGCAAGAACTTGTGCGATTAAAGAAGAAAGCATGGCTGGATTTGTTAGCAGCAAAAGCTAACTTAAGAATGCAAGAGGTTATAGATGAAGATGTGAATGAAGCACGTAAGGAATATAAGAAAATGAAAGATTTGGTTAAGAAAGCTGTGATTAGAAAGAAAGAAGAGTATAAAGAGGATTTTGATAAAAGGCTATCAGAAGACTTTCAGTCAAATCTGAAAGTATTCTGGAAATCCGTAAGGTCAGCCCGAGGAAATACTATAACCAGAGAGCTGACTAGGATCAGATGCCAGGATGGTAGCGTTGTGAAAGGAGAAGAATGTGTACTAAAGATATGGAAGGACTATTTTGAAAGTTTATTTGAAAAAAAGGAAGGAAATAAGAAAGATTTCTGCTATAGCGAAGAAAAAGAGAATGAGATGGAAGGCGAAATTGAAATGTTCGAAATTGTGGAAGCACTTAAGAGTATGAAAGCGGGAAAGGCTGCTGGGTGTGATAGAGTGTCGGTCGAGATGCTTAAAGCAGGAAAAGGCGTAGTAGCTAGTCAGTTGTACTGCCTTTTCAATTTGTGTTGGAGAAGCGGCCGAGTACCAAAAGATTGGTGTAAGGCTGTTATCGTGCCACTTTACAAAGGAAAAGGGTCACAGCTGGACTGCAAAAATTATCGTGGTATAAGCCTGCTTAGCGTCGTCGGCAAATTGTATGCTAAGGTATTGATTAATAGAGTCAGGAATGAAACTGATGACAAAATATGGGATGCTCAAGCGGGATTTCGAAAGGGAATGGGATGTACTGATCAGGTCTTTTCCTTGCGGTGCATAGCCGAAAAGTTTTTGGCCAAGAGTCAAAAAGTCTATTGCACATTCGTAGATCTGGAAAAGGCCTATGACAGAGTTGAGAGGAATGAATTGTGGTCAGCACTTTCTATGCATGGGGTGAGCAGTCTCTTAATACGAGCACTGAAATCCTTATATGAGGATTCGAGTGCTTGTGTCAGGATAAACGGAGCGCACACTGAGTGGTTTAAGATTGAGAAAGGCGTTAGGCAAGGATGTGTTGCGTCACCGTGGCTGTTCAACCTATTTATGGATAGCTGTTTGACAGATTTGAAAGAGTCTAAAAGTGGATTAAGGATGAATGAGTTACTCGTCAAATGTCTGCTCTATGCCGACGATCAGGTTATACTGGCGTCATCAGCGGAGGAGTTACAGGAGATGGTAAACTGTATGCATGAAGCTTTAAAAGAGAAAGGAATGAAAGTGAACGTAAGTAAAACTAAAACACTGGTTTTTGAAATGGAGAAAGAAATGACAGCATGTAATATTTTGATTGGAGGAGAAAAAGTGGAGCAAGTGAAAGAGTTTGTATATCTAGGATCAAAGTTTACATCAGATGGCAAGTATGATAGTGATATTGAAAGGAGAGTGAACGCGGGGAACATGGTGAATGGAGCTCTGCATGCCTTTATGAGCAGTCAGAAACTATCCAAAAAGGCTCGACTGGCTGTGCACAGGGGCGTGTTGGTCCCGACATTAATGTATGGGAGTGAAAGTTGGGTATGGCAAAAGAAGCATGAAAGCAGAATAAATGCAGTGGAAATGAGAGCGTTAAGGAGTATGATGGGTGTGAAATTGAGTGACAGGATAAGGAACAGCGTGATAAGGGAATGTTGTGATGTGAAAGAAGATGTAGTTACAGGAATAGAAAAGGGTATGTTAAGATGGTTCGGTCATGTGGAGAGGATGAATGAAAGCAGGTTGACTAAGCAGATATACAAGGAGAGTGTGGAGGGAAAGGTCGGAGTGGGAAGACCTAGACGAACGTATCTTGATCAAATTAAGGACGTCCTGGTAAAGGGTCAGGTCAAAAGTACCCGAAACCGCCGAGCTTGTATGAAGAGAGTTATGAATGTGGACGAAGCGAAAGAAGTATGCAGAGATCGTGGCAAGTGGAAAGAGGTAGTCTCTGCCTACCCCTCCGGGAAAGAGGCGTGATTTTATGTATGTATGTATGTATGGGAATAAGATGGAGTGGTCCTATTCTAAAGTGCTGGGTCCTATTCTAAACTACACTGCAAAACTTTTCTAAAACGGTCCTCGGTGATACTTCATCATCCCAAAAGATTTATTTTTATCACACCAAAACACGATCCCAGCTATAACACCTTCAAAAGGTAATCACAATAAACCACAGAGCCAAGCCCCAAGTTTAAAGCTCGTTAAACGCTGTGCTCTGTGCAATAACCCAAGCAACGGCAGCACATTAGTTTAACAAACAGACGTCTGCCTATCAACGGGGCACCGTCATCGAAGGGCTTAAATAAAACACAAGTGTTTGTTTGTCTTACTCATCCTTAGGATGCGAGTGAGGTATGACAGGAGGGCGATAACTCCAATATTAGTATTAGAAAATTTTACTTGGAGAATGATATTTTAAATAAAAGTCGGTCAATCTAAAAATTAAAATATCAATTCTATTGACCCCTCTTATTTTTAATTCACGTGCCTCGGAGATACGTTTACATAATCTTTATGATTCACAGAACGAAATTCCTATTTTAAAAAAGTACCATTAGGATCTGTTTAGCAGTCGTTAGTTGTTCAGAATACACATATAATGAAAAGTATAAATCAATTTAATAATTTTCATAATCTTTATACACAAATCTTTCTATAAAATAAACAATATATAGGTATATAGCTGTTGTTCAACAACAGCTATATACCTATATATTGTTTATTTTTCACTTTCGAAAAACGTTGCCGCCTTTTAATAAAACTGCTGCCTTAATGGTAATCTGTCAAAGAAGCGATTGTTACAAGGAACTCCTGTTTTAATAACGTTGGTTTCTAGACAGATGAATTATTCATACGTTACTAGGGTGACCAAAAGTAAGGGGAGTTTGAGATTTTTAGAACTATACCAACATTTTTGTTGCAACTAGCAATATCATGCAACATGCACAGTAAACATTTTCAGTTCATAAATACATATTTTATTACGATGGCAACTCTTTCTCTTTACAGGTTACAGAAGCGAAGCATTTTTATTCGCCCAGCAAATAAATGCCAGCTCATATTTGCATAGTTAACTTTTTTACACACAAAAGTATATAAAGCAACATATTACAATAAATTAATAGTGAATGCATTCACTTTTAATTAGACTGTTGGCTCTGTCTACCCCGTAAGGGATAAAGACGTGATCATATGTATGTATGAATGCATTCACATTATATGAGAATTCAATGTTAACTGTTTGGCGCAGTTTTAGTCGGCCAGTTTTACAGGTCCAGGGTTCGACCCCCACCCGACCCCCAAAACGAACTTTTTCTGATTAGCCTAGTTCTTGGATACCTATTTATCTATGTAAGAACTTATCATTACATTCAAAGTTAATACTACTGCTAACTTAACATGCTATGAAATAAGTATCGAACTTATTTCAGGGCTAGTGCAATTCATGTGATATTTAATTTTATATCTGGTAACCCTGTGACCTAAATAAGTAATTCACGAGCAAAAGGGGGCTGTTAATCTCTATATACGAGCAATATTCCCAAGAGAATAGAATTTATTAACAAGTTTATTATAACCTTTCAACCAAACAACGCGATTGTCTTAGAAGCGTTTCATTAATTTATGGATAGATTTTTTGACGCATTAATTTTTTGGACAAAAAAAGAGCGTAATCTGGCCACTGTCACCGTGGATGGCTCCCATTTTAATGGCATGTCATGTCATGTTAAAATTAACAAGCGAAGGACACTGAGTTTTCTTTTCGGATTTCCTCAACTAAGAGTAAATGAACAAAATTTTTTATGATTTTCCTTATTTTTTTACATTTACAACAAATAAGGATTTTTCACTCTTAGTTCTAAAAATTTCGCCCCAAAGAAAATCAATATTCTAAAACACTCAACTGATCGACTTTCTGACTGAAACTTTCGGACATTAGAAATTCAGTCAATATAGTACGCTGTTTAAATGTTCTATCAGACAGTCTTTTCATATCTTTGTAGATGAATTGTTCATGTTTTTCTGTTCGCCCCGTTCGTGTTCCGAAGGCTCCATATAAAATTCAGAAGGTTAAAAGGAATACACCAAGATTTCTCCATTTTACTTCATAGCGCGTGCAAATGACAGAACATGAAAATATTTCAAAAGGAACCCGCTCTATTATGTTCTTACGAAGTTTTTAACAAAAACAGTTTTCTCCCGAGTTAAAATGTACTTACTTTTGTAACTTCTGAATCGGAAATGTTACATTCTATTGTTATGGTAAGTTAAAGTTTATATTTTCTTCACTATAATGTATGGAAAATGGTTTTAAAACAATGGTCTTCCAAGGTGTACAAAATTTTATGGCTGGTTTTTGGGAGTTCCAATACTAGATTATTTTTATCAAAGCATTAATTGGATAATTTTAAACAATCACAACTGTAGTCTGAAATCGTTGACAAGTACAATAGAGAATATTCTATTTTCAACAAAATATCTTGGTAACCAACGGAATTAAAAGTGAACACTTTTGAAGAAAATTTGAAAACTCACAACAATTTTCTAGGAAATTTCATCTCAGCATTATTCCTCTCACGAGCATGTGTCGTGGACAGGTGAATCTTATATCGTCGTAAACAAAAAACACTGCCAGATGTTTTTGACAGGACTGCATTGTGAAAGGGCCATATGGCCCTCTTGTTCATTTTACACACGCGACTTGAACTTAAAAGAGGTTCTTTGAAGATTAAAAAGCAAACAAAGTTTAATTTACTGGCTGGATAGAGCAGAAATTATAAACAATGATCTAAATTTTTAATGTATTGAAATAGCACAAATCAAATTTTAATAGGTTGTTAAAGTTAAGAATTCTTAATTAAAAGGCCCTTTGTCTGTTCTAAACGAATTAGTTCGTCTAATTTCAATATTGCGCTGGACACTTTCACACAAATTTTATTTCACAAGTAATTCTCTCACACGAATTGTTCTTGTTGTAGCCTGGAAAAGATTGCATTATGCGATAAGACCGCCCTTTGCACATTACCCTAACATAAGCTTGGGACAAGTTTATTGTCTTTGGAGAAATCTAACAATGACTATACTTATAAAATGTGAAAGAATTTTTAAATTTAGATATTCTTTCGTATCATAACGATTTTTACAACCTAGTCGAAATAGGTTTGTAAATATAGCATGAAACTCATGCTTTAGTGGTCTACATAAGTCTGCGAATTTCACTCTTACGATGAGGATTAATTAACACTGCTACTAGGGCTGCTCTCGCTGAGTTCTGAAAAGATAGGAGCTGGCTCCCAGAACTATTGGAAAAGTTTTTACGAGCCCTAGGTAGAAAACGAAATACGGAGGAAAATGGTTGTTACTAAAACTTTACTCGGTTAACCATTAGTGAACCTATGTAAATATTGAGTCTAATATCTGCAAAAAATAATTCACTTTTATTTCCCCTGCATGTTTACGGAGGTCAAACAGAAATCGTCATGAGTGTGGTCATCGTCAACCTTGTTAACGGAACTAACGCCAGGAAGAAGAATACACTTGTACTCAATTCTTAGAACAAATTCTAAGTTGAAATTGACAAAAAAAAAATTACTGACAAAAGTTAAAAGAAATTTAAACATTAAAAAAACATAATTCTTCCTTTCGTAGTTAGGTAGTACGTTGGCAGCCCTATTACACCTCGTTAGTTTGGAAATGTCTGTGTATGAACCCCCTCGATGGATTTTCTTACGCGGCGCTGTAATCACAGCGTTGCGAATTGTGATCGCATGCTAGGATAGGATACATTTGCATTGATAGGGTTATATGAATGCGGGGTTTAGTAATAAAGAAGTAAAAAATTTTTGTAACCAATTTCCTGTCTACTGGAAGAAATTTCTTTAAAAATAAGTAGTGTCCTTGTACAAAGATTTTCTTTAGTTTAAGTTCTCGCTGTTTTTTTTCTTGTTCATAAATAAATAAATTATTTTAAAAAAAAATCAGCATGAAGTTTTTTAATCCACGATCATTTAGAAGAACTATGGAGTATCGCAAAATTTTTCATCTGATTTTATTCAACTAAGGCAATAGATAGTGTTAAGTGATTATACTTATAAACTGCAATGCGGCCTAATTTTTATACAATTAATTCTTACAACTAACGCAATGCACTGCACGCAATGCAAAGTTGCGACGTCCTCCAGTGTGCCAACACGTTCTGCAGTTTGATTCCCCCCACTGGGACCTGGTGTGAGGTCGAAGGATGGCAGTAGGTTTGATATGGGAAGTATGTACTTATTTTAACATACATACATACATAAAATCACGCCTCATTCCCGGAGGGGTAGGCAGAGACTACCTCTTTCCACTTGCCACGATCTCTGCATATTTCCTTAGCTTCATCCACATTCATAACTCTCTTCATGCAAGCTCGGCGGTTTCGGGTACTTTTGACCTGACCCTTTACCTATTTTAAATTCCTTTCAAATCTAAGATCATGCTTCCCATTAGGCAAATTTGCGTGAAACGCTCTTAAACTATTAAAACTTACGTTTTATTACTATTTTTCGCGTTAGCATATTTTTTATGTTCTTAATGTTATAACATTGCTCTTTTACGATATTACTGATACACGAAATTAATAGCTTCATAAAAATAAAAAAAACAAAAACTTTACGAAACATTTACTCTTTTTTGACACAGCAGTGTATAAATACAAAATATCAAGATTGCTTGTCCACACTCTAAGAGCATCAAACCGCAGCGCATCAACACCGTACCGGGATTTCCTTTGTATGTAGATGTAAGATCGTTTACACCCTCCGTGGCAGACACGAAATCGGTGGAAAATAGAAAAGAAAGAATATTGAATCGGAAAGTTTAATTAATAAAAATAAAATTTTCTATCGTCGCAATAATTTAATTTTTTTCAATTTTTTAATTACTATTGCGGTCTATCATATTAGTTTTTCAAGTTTCACCTTCTTTTATATTTGTCATAACGTGCTTATATCCTCTTATGTCACTACAGTAATACCCATTTACGATACTGTGTACAAAAACACTGTACATATAAACCGTCCTATCGCATAGAGGTCGGAGTCTAAGCGACACGTATGGCCGTCATTGTCTGAACTCAAACGAGCTTCCAGATTATGGAGACTTGTCTTAGACTGTATGCGAACAATGGCAAGACGATTTGTTTGGAAATGCACGGCTATTGTCTATGTTGTGCCCACATTTAGGTTTAGTGAGGACTAAACATATTCAGCTATGAATCTGTTGCAAAGAGGGAACTTAATTTAATGCACAATGAGACACAAGCTACTCTAAAATTATTCCATTGTATATATACTTAGACAATCGGAAGAAGAAAATTAGGTTGGTCCGTTACAGCTAAGCTTAGACCAATACCTGACACAGATGATGTGAAATAAAAGCAACAACTAAAGAAATTGTCGAATCAGACCACTCAATTTCAACGAAACACATAGTAACATATTTTTTTTTTATTATTTTATATATTGTAACAGAAAAGAAAGTTAATACGACTTCTTTTTCCTCCAGACCCTCACCAATCCTAGAGAGAAGCCCTAGGTTCACCTTTGACCATGATCCCGGATTGGGTAAGTCAACTTTTTACACGGAGCAACTGCCGTCTGACCTCCGATATATGTACATATGTAACTGAGCATTCAGTTTAAAATGAATTCCACTTAACGTGTCTAATCTATCCTCACATAGCTGACTTTACATCGTTGGCTAGTTGGTCCAGCAGTCCATTAAGGCTGCATTCCACATTGATGCATCACGCTATGACGCACGGGTACCTGCAACAAAGGATACTCTTGTTAATACGATGCAAACCAGTTTAGGCTCAGAATGTAAGGAATGCACTGGAGCTAAGAGATTTAGTGCAAACAATTAAAAATAGACGATCAATTTTTAATAGCGAGTGCAAAATTCTTGTGTCGATTTCGTTTTATGCATCATATCTATGGAATAAGCAAAATTTGAAATTCTTTGATATGACTTTCATAATCGTTGAGCCAGGCTCGACTTTGAGTTGTAAATGAAGAATAATTTCAGAAAAACGGACCTCAAAGTTGCAATTGGAAAAAACGCGATTTGCTAGAAGACAACGTAAAATTAAAAAAAAAAAATTAAAATAGCTTATTCATGGGACTATTTTTCATTTTATATAATTTATTTTAATGGCAACATTATACATAGAATATTTTACACTTTATGGTTAAGTAGGTACACAATCCGAAGGTTGATTGATGTTGAACCTTCAGCGTCAATATTTTCATATGCAAAATTAATTGATATTTTGATTAGTAAAATAACGCGGAAGGAGCTTTGTCACGTTTCATACACAAGAACCTATCAGGTCAGACAACACAACCTTACAAGGACAATGAACTTTGCCAAAAAGCTCAGTTCACGCCCATAACTTAAACAAAAATATATTTACATCCAATAATTGAATGAAATATTTTCTTTTAAAACTAAAAAGGCAGCCGCTTTCAAAAAGTAAAAAAAAAAAAAAAAAACAATTTTCACTTATTACTTTCTCTTCATGGATTTAATGTTTTATCGAGGGAATAAAATGCGGATAATTTTCTCAAGGCAAATTCTCAGTCCAAACGAATATTGATTGGATTTCAATAAGGAAAAAATTTTTTGAATGGTAAGCATTCAAATATGGCTGTCAGCTTTATTAAATTAAGCTAATAAGCAGGTTTGAGAACTGCCATTTTGTCTGATGAAGTGGCGATAAAAGGCCGAATACATAAAACTTTTGCAAAAATATTTACGTTTTTCAATCTTGAATCTTTAATTGCTCCATTATTTTTACTTTATTTCACAATTTACTATTTTAGGCTTCAATAGGCGGACTTAAAGTAAATATGTTAATTTTACACAAATATACATAATATATGACGTGTGGATTCCGGCACTTTAGAATAGAACTTTCCTATGGATTTCATTAAAAGTGACTAAGGGATAGGCTTTTAAAATTGGGTTCCTCTTGTAGGCGTTGAGCTAGCAACTTGTCATTTTATGAACAAATTTATCATGAAGCCATACATCTGAACGCGGCCCTGTCTGTCTTTTTCAGGCTGATGGCTCTGTCTGAGCCGCAAGGTATATGACGTACTTTACTAATGTAAAGATAAAATTTTATTAAGTATGTTTTTTTTTAAATATTTTTACGTAATTGTTCTAAGTGCATTCTGGACATACCTCTGTGGTTTATAGTCTGCACTACAAAATAAAATTAAAAGAAAGTTATTAAGTTTCATTGGTCAAATTAAATAAGAGAAATAAAAAAACAAATAAAAAAAAACACCAAGTTAATCTGCCGACCTTACCTAAAAAGTGGACAAAATAAGGAAGAAGAAGATGAACGAAAATCGTAAAACAAAACTACAATTAAAATTTATATATTTATTCCTATAGTACATTAAATAATCCCAAAAGTAGAATTTTCAAATGACTAAAGACAAAACCAAACCAATCAGTAACAAAAATATATCGATACGATAAAACTCGTTCCCGATCGGATGTTAAAAAAGCGATCGAGAACAGGTGGTAGACGCATTCAAGTTTGGTTTAGCATCTCAATGGGCCATTGGGCAGGTGTTTGATACCAAATCTTTGGATACCGCAGATGTTCATGTCCAAATGCAAACTATCAGGTTTCTGTATTGAAAAATAAAACAAATCTCTAAATTATTCTGCCTTAATAATGTGTGTGTCATATGTATATGTCTTATAAAATACAGCCTTACATTTATGTGGCTTACAAATATTTCTTGGCGAATTGAAATGCTTACAATGTTAGGGCCATATTAACCTGAGACTTCTAAAGAATCTGAAATCAGACCGTCGCGAACTGAAATGGTTAGGTACCATGTATGGGCTATATTAACCTGAGACTTCTAAAGAATCTGAAATCAGACCAGTACCTGATAAAGGTTTTCGCACTAACAAAGGTTTTACAACTAAACCGGCTTCTTTGTCTAGTTAAACTCGTTGTAAATATCCATTGACGGACCTGGCTGACCGTGGTCTTCGACTCTTGTCTCGTCTTGAGTTTCCGTCTACCATGTAAGGGATAAAGCCGTAAATCGTGATATATTGAATACTTTTTTCATTATCACTACTTAAATTAAATAATATAATATAACATTACTTACATACATTACGATGATTTAATTATCTTTTATACAACCGCTTGTCAGTCAATACGCCTTAATCTGTCGTCCAAAATGGTCCTTACAAATGATTACGTGTTCAGAATTCTCACATTCGTTTTTGAATCAAAGCCGAGTGGGTTCCTTATTGAATTTGTTTTGCCTTTGAGAAATCATGAGTATCGGTATTTGGCAATGCAATAAAATACATATAAAACTGAATTATGTATGAGGAACTACTATTTTTGAGTAGGTATCTTGAATACGTTGGGTGAACGAATTTACATATTACATTATAATAAACGATTGTGAGGTTTTTTAAATAATTATAGCATCCGCCCGCAGCTTTGCTTGCGTTTGCTCCCTTCACTATCACCTATCTGACCTCCACAACCTTTAAAGGGGACTTAGCTTGGGTCATAGTTTCACTTCCAGATGCCTGAATGTGCAGGTATGTTTAACGGTAATTTCCTCATCGTAAAACCATTGGTTAGCAGTCAAACTTATGTTAACGTTACTCAGAAACAAGTGACTGCTACCTAGCCTAGGTTAGATTCGAACATGTCCGCCATGCGTATGCGCACGCCTTCAGAGTTTCCTTTTGAGTCACATACCTTCACCACTCGACCACTGATACTGCTTTAATCCAGGCGTGGTTAAGTCACGTAATTGCACAGATCGACTTTGGTCTGACCTAGCTCTAAAAATATCCAATTTATCGCAGTATAAAAACATAAAAGGATCGAAAGAATCAGGTCGTGAACTATAACTTTTTGCCCTGGACCCGCGCGTCGACGCCGGGCGCTCAGGAATGCGAAGTCGTGAGGCGAATGCAGTATGTTCACTTGGTATTTGCTACTGAGTCATTGGGTTACAGAGTAGAAATTTAGAAGTTTAAAAATTTCAGAGACCATTTACTTATTTCTCCGTGTAGGCTAATGGTGATTAAATTTGTTTAGTCCATGTTTATTTAAAACTATTGCCCGCAACTTCCTCTTAGTCTTTCCATTCTACTTAGTCTGGTAGAGAAGTATACTGTAAACTGCTTTTCATCCTAATTAATTTCCAAAAATTAATACACTTATATACTTGGCATTCATAATATCCTTGCAAGATTACGCCATAAGGGGTAAATATGTGATAAGTAAATAAAAATAAAAAAATATATACGGGACAAATTACAAAGAGTGAGTTAGCCTCGAAGTAAATTCGAGAATTGATACGAGGTACTATTAGGAGAGACAGTAATTTTCCTTAAAGCCTACCTATCTGTCCTTTACTATGACGTGTAAATAACCCACTTCGTAGTTCAAACACTCTCAATATTTACATTCCGCGTTACGTACTCGGAATTTAATTGATACCGATATGTGTGGCCACATTTATACCACTGAGACAGCTACTGCATGTAGTGAACTAAGGAAAATCTTAATGGAAATGTAATCCATATTAATATTATAAATGTGGAAGTGTGTTTGTTTGTCTGTCTTTCATGTTAAACTACTGAAACGATCTTTATGAATTTTTGCGTAAATATACTAAATGTGTTCTTCTTCCTCTCCGTAAAAGCATTTGTTAGTAATTTGACTAATGTACCTACATGATTCAGAAAAAGTATTTTGTTACTTAATGTGGTACATCACGGTTTTTATTTCAGTATCTTAACCGTTCGACCTTACCCATCTGGCCCAACAAATACATATTTACACACATTAAATCCCAATCCGCCTCTTTCGCGGAGGGAAAACTACATTTTTCCACTTACTGCGATCTTCTTCTACTTCTTTCGCTTCATTCACATTCATGACTCTCTTCATATAAAATTGGGGGTTTCGAGTACTCTTGAACATTTCACTAGGATGCCCCCGAATGCATCAAGGTCCGTTCGTCTAGGCCTTTCCACTCCTTGGTTCCCATTCACACTCTCCTTGTATATAACCAATATAATCAAGGCAAAAACTGATTCTATATACAGAAAGTTCATTCCATTATTTATTCTTAGGTCAACATTAAGTTCAGCCTAAATCCATCATAAGCATTATAGTGGACATTTATTCGAAAGCCGAGACTCCGACAATCTGACCTTTTTGCCTGGACCCTGATGCATGAGCGTAAAACGGGTTTCAGAAGGTTATAGAGCACAGTTAGGGTTGCCATCGCAAAACTAATAGAAATAATTACAATAATGGCGAGCTACAGTATTTTTTTTTTACTGAACTCTTTACACTGTTTAACGTAATAAGTTTGCCTGTGAATTCTTAGGTAGGTAAGTCCTTGTCTATTTATCTATACAGATAATCCTTCAATTATCTTAAATACAAATCTGGAACTTATGGTACATTCGATTTTTTTTATAAAAAAAAATTGTTACTTCTTTTGTAATAAAATCTGTAATTTTTGTAAGACTGACTTCCCAATCTACACATAATTTATATATTTGAAGCTTCAAAGAATAATCATAGCGACATGCAAAAGCATAATAATCAATTTGCATCTAAAAATAATTATAACCCGCCTAATAGCTATTAAATGGTGCTTGCCAACCCTATTTCAGATTTTTATAGTGCTGACTCATAGTTCAGCCTGACTTATAACCCTGCATAACCCCGTATTAACGAGGCTATGGAAATTTAGTCTTTATCACAACGGAATAAAGGGGATACACATTGTAATTTTTTGTAACCATGCCGGCATGCGACGATCGAACGATTATGGGATCCTTTGATTAATTTGAGCGTTTATAATCTGTGTGACATGAGATTTAAAAGCGTTTAAAACAAAATAAAAAATAGCTTCGTGCTTGGTACAAACTTTATAGAGAGGTTTAAAGGTTGTTCAGACTCGATTTTTTAATAATGTATTTTATATTCAAATAACAAAAAAAGGACACATTTTTGTATGTTTTTGTGACGCGATAAAAATGAAAAAAATAAATAAAGAAGTACACTGGAGTTATACAATTTACAAATATATTGGGTATTAAAAACCCCTCAGTATTTATCCAGATGCCTATTAAAAAAATTAAAGGAATCAGTGAAATATCCGCGGCAGTTCTAGATATAAATCCTTATTCACCATATTTTAAATCTCTATTTCCGTAGTGGGCTAAAAACTACTGTAATGACTATCAGAGCGCCGTTAAACCAGATTTGTGATGTGAATAAAATCTCAGTTTCATTGACAAAAGTCAACATAGACCACGCATTTTATGCTTTATAAAGTAACAAAAAAGTTCGAAGTGTTCATTAATTACTACTTCCTGGTCATATTTCAAATCTCATGGTATTTTTAAACGTAAAATCAATATTTTATTAGTTTATTTTGAAGATTGATTTGAGTAAGTACTTATTTGTATAATATAAATTATGGGAAAGAAATGGAGTGGTCCTATTCTTTTTCATATTGGTTTTTTGGCTGTCGTTCTGCCATTAACACTATATAAAATAGTTCTCAGACTACCCGCTCCATGTAAATGAACTTGCGTTATCCATTAGATATAATATCTGTGCTCAACCTTACATTCCAGGCACGTCACTTCTCCTCAGTGACTCCAGTATACAGTGCTCCAATGGAATTTATCATAATGGATAGATACATTATGGATTTTGATATCTCTTTTAGTAAAAAATATCTAAGTCTTAAATAGGTATTTTATAAAATATATATTAGCGAAAGTATGCAGGCATAGGGGCAAGTTGAAAATGTGGTTTCTGCCTACCCCTCCGGGAGGGAGAGGCGAAATTGGATAAATATTTGTATATACATGACAAGTCTCCTTTGTCATGAGCCGCGGGACAATTAGAAAATTAAACTCTTCATTATTAAAAATAAATTTATTTACAAAACGGTAACATGTTTTGAAAAAAAAAACGAAGGATATTTTAATGTCCCAAAATATATTAAATTTGATGATAACATATGATTAGACTATGGCAGGAGGATGAACAAAATTTGTCTAGTGATAACATTACTTGATGTGCTATATTAGTTAGGATAAGTTAGTACTCAGTTCACATATTTAACCTTTGGGTGTGATATTTGTCTGGTTATTTGCATAGCACCGATACATGAGGTTATTGGAACCTTATCGGACGTGTCTGTTAACGTTCCGATGATAATAATTATTCAATATTTGTTGTGCTATATATCGTTTGATAGCCAGGCACAGAGCACTGAAGGGCCACATTGCTCGTTTATTCTGTAGGTTTATTCACAAACGCTGATAAGGCTTGTTTGAAAGCGTCGAAGATCGAATCGGTAAGATGCTAGCTTAAAATGCGTTGAAAAGGCACAGGTTCGAATCCCATCTCGTCCATATACTAACGACTATTTGCGAAAGTCATGTACATTAGTTTGAATACTAACTGTTACTCTTACGGTGAGAGAATACATCGTGAGGAAACTTGCACATCCAGGAACCTGGATGCGTAACCATGATCGATCCAATATGGGTAATATCTGCAAAGGTCACGTCAAGGTCATGGGAGTCGCTGCGTGTAAAAACCTGACGCACCCTAGCCAGGGTCCATGGTCAAAGGCATACCCCGAGCTCCTCTCCAGAGCGGCAAGCATAGAACCAGGACTAAAAGCCAGGGGGAAGAAGCTGATAATGCATGTTTATTATCTTCTCTATTTTTCAATTATTTTGGAAAAATACTGGCAAGTGTTACAAACGTTCTTTAATCGAAGTGTGCCGTGTGGTTCCCGGCACCAATAGAAAAAAGAATAGGACCACTCCATCTCTTTCCCATGGATGTCGTAAAAGGCGACTAAGGAATAGGCTTACAAACTTGAGATTCTTTTTTTAGGCGATAGGCTAGCAACTTGTCACTATTCGAATCTCAATTCTATCTTAAAGCCAAATAGCTGAACGTGGCCTATCAGTCCGCTCAGGACTGTTGGCTCTGTCTACCCCGCAAGGGATATAGACGTGATTATATGTATGTATGTATGTTCTTTAATCGAATCGGGGACGTTTTGCCTAAAAGTTCAAGCGAAGAGTCCCTTAACCAGCGAGCTTGCATGAAAACATTGTATTTTTTATTTGTAGGAAATAAATTCACGCTCTTCTGGACTTACTAACGTACACTTACAAACAAAAATATTCACACGCCGACTTGCTAACTTATTATTTAGTTAACATTCGCTAGGGATTTCCGAACGCTTATCATTAATTCAGAGGTTTAATCCTCTTTGCAGAAATAATAGCAGAATTATCCATTTTTAGTTTCGCTTTGTTGATTAGCTTATTTGAACATCACTATTACAAAATTAAATTTAATCGCAAGTCTTTTGGCTTTTGTTTTAATTGCAGGACTCCCTTGGGAAGACCCAGGGTCTATAACCACGAGAATGGATGAATTGGGTTGATAATAACGTACCTATATGACGTCCTAATTGAATGTATTTTATATTAAGGTTGGTTAAACATAATAGTTGTGATGTGTTTTTATCTTCATGAGTATCACAAATTGTCAGACGGATAGCTACAAAGACTGGTTAATGTGCTATACGGATTGGTTTTTTATGGTTAAACGTAAATAGAAATGCTATATTTATACTAAGTTATTAAAGAAGAGCATTCAAAGAGTACCTAAAATAAAAATCTTTTTAACCCAAAAATTTATCCCATTAAGTTCTACAAAAAACATTCAGAACAAGCAATAACAGACGAAAAATGAACTCGCCGACTTTTCAAAGGCAAACAGAAAAATAAGCATTTCAAAAACTTTTCATCCTCATAAAAACTTAAAACATCATTCGGCTGAATTAGAAGTGGCGAAAACTCCCATTATACATTCTATTCGCGAAGCAGAGAGCATAAATCCGCCAGAGGTCTGTAAATCAAACTTTTTGTGTGCAAATCTATAATTCACGAGAACGTTGACACTTGGAAGTACTCGCAGATATAAATTTTATGATGGAACGTTGACGCACGGACGGCCGACTTGATCTAAGAGCCTGTTCATTTTTCTCTGCCTTGTAGTGTGATATTTTATTTATATAGTAGGACGGAATAGATAATAGTGTTGACACGAGTAGTGACGCCCAGGTCGTCTTATAACATGACAGTCTCTTGTTTCAGATTAGAAGTAAGAGATTGAGAGTTAATCTCTCTGCTGGTTGGTTGATGCGTTATGCCTTTGATAGCAATTTTGTATGCGAGATGTGGGATAAGTCTTTCTTTTTACTGTGTAGGATTATACATCCTGTTTTTGAATTAATGATCAGTCACTTAGTTAAGGGGTTACTAATATTATATTATCAAGGTATTTAAGGGTATCTTTTATTGCAATCTTAAATAAAAAACATTATCGTCGAATCTTACTTACTTAGCAAACATTAAAATGCTTTAATTTCATCTAAAAATAATAATGACCGAAATTCTCATAGCTCTATTAAGTATTATATTTATAACGGCTAATGAAATATGGAACAAATTAATATAACGACGACATCCTTTTAAAAATTTGCCAGAAATATTTAATATTTCCTCAAGAAAAATTGTGTTCAGTTGAGCCCTGCCAGACGGTCACTGAATATTAAAATCCCAGTATCAAATTATGTAATGATTTTCAGTCATAAATTTCATGGAATCATTAAATTTCATTAAATGATAGAACGAATGACATAGAATCATTAGAATTAATTACAAAATTATTGGCCACATGGAATTAGTTTTGTGGTTATTCATAATTTTAGGGATCAAATGATAAGGTCACAAGTTTTGGAGTTTAATTTCCATAAAAATACCTAAATAGAATAATAAGGCTTATTGACAAAACTTGATTGACCATGTATTAAACTTTACCATAATATACCGTATATCCTTCAGAGAGTATAGTGTTCCAACAATACCTGTAACAACACACAAAAACATTAATATCATGTTGAAATTCATCTGTTTTGCTTTGATTATCTGTTTTGTTTGTCCCTGAACAATAGATGTTTCATTGAAACATTTATGTTAAATCCCCCTCCCCACTCTTCTGATATGTCAAAATAACATAACCCGACCGTATTAAATATTCGTTCCAATTTCCATATGGAAACGAAACACAATCATACACACAGCTACGCATTCAAGATTGAATGATTTATATCTTACGCGTGACACTTTATAGAAAGTCCTAAAAAGGAGAGTACAGAACTGGCATGACGGATAATAAAATATTTTTTTTTTTGCTTAAGAATCATATTCTAGCCAAAAAAAAATTTACTAGCGTAAAACGGGATTCCCGTTCGAAAAATCATGCCAAATTGCAAATCATTAGTCCTAGCTATTGGGGCTGTGCAAATGACTGCACATCACACGAGTTGCAATTTCGTTTAAGCTTTGATCAATGCGATAATGTAAACCAAGGATCTTAAAACACGTAAAGAAACAGGTTTTGATAATATAATTGCTTGTTTTTTTTAAATAAAACATCTACGAATATTGTCAGTGAACAAGTTAATATGTTAAAGTGAGTGCTTTTGTCGCGTTTTAGTGCACGTTGTTTATAGTACTTTATTGCATTGTTTATTTTGATGGGATTGACACAGCCTTCGATTGTTGAGCGCAGATTTAAATTTAGATTTAGTTATCTAGTCTTTTAGCTTTCATGTTGATCAGGAGCAACCTCTGTACTTTCTATATTTTGTAATAGGGCCCATTTTTATTCGTCGTAAAGAATTTATGAGTATGCCCCATCTAACCTGCCCACTATAAACCCAATCTTGATATTACTCAAAGGTTTCTTTCTAAGAGTAAGCGCAAAAGGAATTTTCAATTTGTCACACGGTATCGTGGAATTCACAGTGACATAATTTTTTTAACTTTCAAACTAACCATATGAAATTTTTGCGTTCTTGATTTCTAAAAAAACCTTCTATTGTTTTTATTTTTGTACGACCGAAATATATATGTATTTGAAAATATATTTATGTATATGTATAGATAGTGCCGCGGGAGCCACGGAAGCCCACGTAATATGAAAAATCCTTTTATCTCCCATTTCTGCAGGAATTTTCAAAAATCCATTCTTAGCGGACGTCTCCGAGTTACAATCTACCTTCCTGTCAAACTTTAACTTTATAGGCACATTAATTTTTGAGATTCCTTGATCAGTTAGTGAATATTTTTCGCTTTTATAAGAAATTTATTCATATTTTACTTATTAAAAATAAGAGAGAAAAATTTCTATGTCAAATTGCTTTCACCTAGGTCGCGTCGTATCCTCGGAAATTTAATAAAGGAAGCTAAGAACGTACAGCCAGATTGAAAATTAAGAGATCCCACCTCTGAGATACCGAAGACGACGCTACGGCGATCAGCTTCCAAATGTAATTGTACGTGTTAATATCTTTAATTAAATAAAAAAGAGAATACATACGTAGAACATTTTATTTTATTCGTATAAAGTCGAGATAAATTATTTTTAATTCAATTAATTTTGTGATATTGCAGCAATATATTTTGGGCAAGTGGACAAGTCTCAAATTTACTTCGCATGCTAGCTCAATCAGTGTTATTTGTCCCGTAGGTTTTATTATTATTTTTCATCCAATTTTTTATTATCACTAAACTTCCGAGTTTAAATTTGATACAAACAGAGGACTGCACATGTCTTTCATTTCCCTGATATCAGACTTGCATGATTCAACCATTACTACTCATTCTATTGCCTCACGGTTACTTTAAGGTATTTTTAATGTTTAAAAAAAAATTATCAAAACTTCTTTCAATCGTTTGACTGAGCCTATAACGCCTATAAAATCTAATTCCCTTTCCTATCCAATGTCGGCGGATCACTATTTTCCAAGAACAGACAATTGAAAAAGTGTCCCACAGTCACTCTGTACTATATCTCAGACAATTGCCGCCATAACAGTTACAAGATACGTTACCCTGTGGGACGCGGCGCGGTGTGAATTGTTTGTGTCAATATACATTGATGGGAATGTTTGAGATCGTTATTCACATAGGTTTGTACAGCATTCAATGATTCATATTTTATGATATGTTTCCGTGTTTGACTGAGATTTTTTTTTTGATAAATGTACTGGTAAATGGTTTGAGTAAAACGACGAGTTTGCAAGAAGAGAGTTATGAATGAAGGAATTACTTTTGTTTGTTGTAGTACCTACTGTTACTGTACGAGAAAGGTCAAAATACATTAATGAATACGTATGCAGCTATTCTGGCAAGTGGAAAGACTACATCTTTGCCTCTGCCTATCACTACGGGAAGGTGAAATGATTTTTAAATTTATGTTCTTTAAAGATGTGTTGTTTGTTATAAATGTGAAATTGTAATATGCTTGTAAAAATATTTAAAAAAATCAATTGGCTTTAATGAAGAATAAACTAATTACAGTCCGAAATGGCTGTAATTCAGTTTATTTAAAATCCTCGTAATAAGATAATTTATAAGAATTTATTGTTTAATTATATCGTTAACATTTCCATTGCCACTCGGCATATCTATGCCAATTATTCCGTTCCACTATTGTAGCCGAAGAGCTGGGCTTTGAAAACTCAATAAAAGGTGATATATCAATGAATATTTAAAAATGATTAAGAAAATACAAAAATATGGATAAAATAATATTTACAAACATCACTGGTATTTTGTTATAATCATTAAAAATAGCCTTTAAAAATGCTTAATTGTAATTAAGTGTCACTAATTCAGCCATTGTAAATCCTGGAAGAACTTTTAAGTTAATGTGATTAATTAACGAATAAAAATTAAAACTCTTCTTTTAAACCAAGTAAAAAAGTACCTATAGTATGTATTTTATTTGGGTATAAGGTCATTACACATTTTATTTGTCATTAACAGTCGACTAGGTTTTTCATGATCACATGTTCGATACATAAAAAACGACAAAAAAATATTTTTTTTTATTATCAGTGTAACTCTAAATTCAAAATGACCAAAAATATGATGTCGTATTCTGCCACGGAGCCACGTATTTAAAAACATATCAATTACTTGCTGTTATGTAATGTGGCGATACAAAGGTGGTATCGCCACATCATATAGATAAATGGTGTGGATATACAAAGTCATTTGAATCCAGCTCTTCGTCTAAACTTGTGACAAGCAATGTAAGGCGACGTGCAAACGATTTGACTGCCCTCCGCTCGTTATATTTTCTTAGAAGTGACTGGGGAAAGGTTTCGAGTGTCGCTGCATCGGAAACCGTTAGTTCTACTTAATAATAAAGCTAACTGAGATCCCTGTAATGTAGTAGAATCATGTACAGTATAAACCTTTGAGCGACGTCGATTCACTGACATTGCCGTGTATGTAAACACAATATACTTATGTTTGATCACACGACATGACCACACAGATGTACAGTTGCCTACGAAGGAACTTAACCTCTATCGACTGTGCAAACGAACTTAAATTTAATGGGGTTTTTATGTTGAGGGCTCAAGCATTGATCATTTAGAGCGAAATTAAAATTTTGTATTCTTGATTAGAACGTATTTCTATAAAGATTGATTGATTTGAAAGAGAGAGAGTAGTCCTATTTTAAAGTGACGGAAATCACACAGCACGGCGTCTGAAGGGTCTTATTTTTACGATTGTGGCTATTAACAAAATTGTATCTACAAGTTTGATATAGCGAACAATTCTAATTAAAAATATATGTTATAAAATAATACCGCAGTATAAATCCATAAAATCAGCGTTCGTGAACCTACAAAGAGGGGCATAAACACTATATTTGAATAACGCGACCACAAAATAGAAAGGATACAGAAGGGACACTCTTCAACTGAAGCGGGAAATCGGAAAATTGCGATATAAACAAAAATGTACTTACATAATAACATGTGTTTGTCCCTTACGGGGCAGACAGAGTCAACGGCTTCAAAGACCACGTTTCGCTAGATCAAGTTTGTAATAACTAAATTATCAACTTATGCAACAATTAAGATTCAGGAAAAGTTAATTAAATTTGTACTTTCTTTAATTTGTTAACACGGATAACACGAGCGTACTAAAGTTGAAATTAATTACCTATGTTGCACCGTATAATAACTTAATAACGCCTATTAAATATTATGTGACGCCGCAAGGCATGAAATTGAACTGTAAAGTTAAAATGTAACCTGAAAAATCTTTATTTTTAGCAGATACGGCGATAAGAGACGAAAATCAATTGTAATTAAATATCAGCAAAAAAAATATAACATAAAGAAGCAAAACGTTGAATACAAACATACATATCATTTCGTCTAAAAACTTTAATAGACCACAACACATTTGTGTATTTTTTTATAATATTCGGTCAGTCCGTGAAAATTTCTTCTTACAGAAGGATAAAAATAAATATGTGTTATATAATAATCTAAAAAAATATTCATTGTTCGATTTAATGAGATAAAATATCAGTTTTGTATTTTATCCGAACATTGAAGCATTATTTACTTTAAAAGACAACCTGAAATATGACACGGTAATAGAATTATTGAAATTATAAATATGAAGAAAAAATATACTAAATATAATTTAAAACTAAAGCCTATTTTAAAATAACTTTAATTTCTATACTAATTTGTAAGCATAAAAACAACATTTAAAATACCTTCCTGTTACTTAATTGCTGTAAGTGAAATATTAAAAGCTGCAATGAACGTGCTTAAATTAAAAAATCTAAACTTTTTCTTGTCAAATCATAGAGCTTAGCAATTACTTAACACGTAACAAACAGAAATCCATAGCGGACTTAATTTGTTTAGATAACGTTAATTAATTACAGTACATTTCCTGGTATGTTTGCCGACACTTGCAAATGATAGATCACAATATTGTACGGGTTTCCCTGTTATCGGAATTTCAACTTTATCACAACAAAATAGAGGTGTTCAAAGTGTAGCATAAAACTTTGCAGAAAAGACGTGACGTCACACGCGCATCGCACCAAATGATGCACTTACATTATTGGAGTTGACTCAAATTTGTTGTTTTATTACATTGCCAGCTTGTGACAACATATGCAGTGTCCCTAATTGATTCAACGGGTAATGGATGGAGCACTAATGCGAAAAATACGATTAAAATTAATGCGGCACACAGCGTAATGGAAGGGTAATTTTGTAGTTTTCAGCATTTTTACAAATTAAAATGATGTGCTACGTTGGAAGGTTTTCGTGTTAAATAGACTGAATGTTGCGCATTTTTGGAGTTAATGGAATGCGTTGGTACGATGCAAGTAAAGCACGAAGCACTTACACATGGTGCATCGAAATGTTTCCAAGGAAGAATAGGTGAAGGGAAACCTGCTGATTCAGACTGGATGTGTAACCATGATTATATGTTAAATTACCATGTAAAGGTAGCGGAGGTTACACGAGAGTCGCTTCGTGTAAAAACCTGGATTATCTTGGATTTTGCTCAGTTGTCATAGGCGTACTAAGGACTCCAGGACTAATGCCAGGAAGATGGTGAGAAACACTGAGTTCTATTCCTTTTTAACTTTCAAAACGCAATAAGCATTTTATACAGCGTGGCCGAAATAATAAAAAGCCATTAATTAATTTAAAAGTCATATCACAGAATTAGTATTCTGTTTAATCAATTTAAAACCAGTTTATATTAATCAAAAAAAAAATTAATCATCGGTATGGCGTCTATTAGGCAATTTGATACGCACCCCTCATTTTATAATAATAATACATTAATAAATGGTATGCCTTTGGCATAACTTTCGTAATAAATAACATGCATTTTAATATTTTGTACGCATTTTTATTTCATTTATTAAAAACGTCACGCAGGACTCTTTTTTTATTAAACATATTGCACACAAGGGTTAAACATCGGGACTTTTGTTTTTACCATTATTTTTTTTTTATATTTTCTCTTTTTTATGTTTGAGTACATAGACATAAAAAATAGTAAATAAAAAAGTAAATAAAAAAAGTTTAAATCAATAAAATAAGACAATTAATTAAAAAGTAAACAGTGCACAATATGCTTTGAATCAGATAAATAAGCCGTGGACGAATGGACCAGCACTCAATATAAAACCGGAAGGAAAACATTCGGACGCCAGTACGGCACCATTTAGCCTGGAAGAGGAGCGACGTGGCCCGTCGGCCATCGATCACGGACGACACTTTTATACTGCCCACTCGGCAATGTGAGAGAGGCTTTTTAAAAACAAAAATACATTATCCACTCGTAAATGTGTCTTTGAAATACTGGTTGGCCAAGTATCCTTTGATAGCCTTTGAAAATAACTTCTTGGAAATACTGGCCGAAAATAAAAATAATCCGAAAAATAACTCCAGTTCGTGCGACAGATCTAGCTAAAAACAAATGTTTGAAAATAGAAAACGCGTATAAATTTGAATTGAACCAATAAAATGAATTCGAACGGGTGTGAAAAATTCCCCGTAGACCTCACCAGTGGGCGTAGTGGTAGGACCCGGGGTAAAGCGCAAAAAACACGCGGTATGCCGAGTATCCATCGATCACTGTGGACATTTTTTACACTATGACAATGCGAGGCTTTTAAATAGAAAAAAGTTACACATACTCGCAGTCTGAGTGAAAACCTCTGTAGTAATCGAATCTGCAAGTCATCTTGGCGTAAGTGGTTTTACGTGTGAATATATTTTTAGTTTCCTTCGCGTGTGTGACATGTATCCCTGGGCAAGGAAGGTTATTTTTAACGCGACACGAGGAAAGAGGGTGCGATAAGTGTGAGCTAAGTGTATGTCTCTATACAGTATCATCGTTACCAATTGAAGCATAAAAAGCTTTGAGGAAAATTTTTATAAAGACTCATATTCACCAAAAAAATTGTGTTTTTAGTACAAAACATATCATTTTAAAGGAATGATAGATTTAATAATATCAACGTTTATTTTTATAAGGTCAATCTTTGTAAAAATTATACAAGGCAAACTTAGCAGAATTTCCATTTGGTACTCGATAAAACTTTTTAATTTAACTTGGACAATTCTTGTGACGTACTATCTCTGGTCATCTTAAAACGTTTATTTTTACTGTCTGCTGTAAAACTGAATGTCAAGATGTTCAAGACTATTGGAAAGAAAACTAGTGAAGTGCACAGTCAATTTTTATTACACAAATTTAGTTTTACTGACATTTCTCTGAAGCTTTTGTCGGCGTAAAGTACTTTGAAAGAATTTATTGAATAAAGTCGAGAGTTTGTATTAGCTTATGCATTCCATTAGGAATAAGTGCGTTGACGAATTATTCAGAATTTTGTGTGAAATTACACATATTTACAAAAAAACATTCTTGTACCGTCTCCATTCACAACCGAACAACGCAGAACTAGTTAGACTAAAAGGAATGGTCAAGCATTCTTACAACTGCTTTCATTCCATTACACTCCAACTTGAGCTAAAAATAGTTCCGTCTCACTCTTATCAAGAGCTTTGCAACGGCCCTTTTACCTCGACGTAATAAAACAGCAAACTTAACCCGACTATGCCTACTCGAGATAAGTACGCACAATCAAAAGTGATTGCGATGTAAGGCCCGCCGCGCACAGCGCCACAAACGGCACAATAGTGCAGCTACAGAATTTAGTAGACGAGCCACGAATTTCCGACTGTCTGTCACGATGTTAACGCTTGAGAGGTCGCACAGAAAATGGTATGTAGTTGGAATGTCGGCGTAACGTGCAACAGTGTGTACGGTCCTATTTAAGCGACCATACTCGTATCACATTATGAAACTGTCTGACTTGAAGTTTTAAGGAAAAAAATTGTAATCACTGCGTCTTTTAGCGATGTGGTTTACTTTCCCGAAGGGATAAGACTACACCGTTCCATTTGACTTCAAACTCGTCGATTAAGGTGTACCCTTGACCTCATATTTTTTCAAGAAAATTCCCAGATTAAATCCATATACCAAGTTTGTCTAGGCCTTTCCTATTTACACTTCTTGTATATTTGTTTAGTCGTCTGTATTGACTAACCCTCTCGACATGACCAAACCATTTAACTCAACATTTTTTTTTAATTTCTGTTGAAATAAATACACTCGCAATACTAAAGTGTGAGGAAGACCTGAGTCCATTACGTGGACCTCTGTAGCGGTCCGCTATGGACGGATCACTTAAGTGACTTTCATATAAATGGTACAAAAGCGGATATCGATATCATTGTTTTTATAACATGCTGACTTGACCGGGTCTGTTAGGTTTTTGCTAGTCGCCACATGTATAGACGGATTTATGGGTGAGGTCGTTAAGAATTCATTGTCACCCTTGGATTTGCTGACAATTATTTTCTTTCAGTTATATTTTTTTACATACAGCTAAACGTGGCCTTCCAGTCTTTTAAGACTGTTGGCTCTGTCTTAGACGGGGGAATAAATGTATGTAAATATGTATATTTTTTTTGCAATTTGGCCATATATCTAAACATAGGCTATGTTCAGATATATGGCCTAATTGCAGTAAAATGACAGTTTTTTCTTTACTGTAGTCTGTGCCCACCCTTTAAGGGAAAAAGACGGGATCATATGTATGTATGTAATGGGTTGAAATTATCATCTTGATCTAGATGATAGATCTAGAAACATTATTTTAATGCCTTCAATAATAATTAAAATGCCTTCTATTTTAAATTATTACAAACAAAAAAGTAAGTGAAAATTGATAAACCATGATCATTAAAATAATATTTACTGGCTATAATTATAAAATATGCAGAGCAAATGAAAAACATGTCCACAGCAATTATAGCCCGAGAATGGAGGAACATTTGCGAACACAAATTCACAAAACAAAGTACACCAATAGTTTTCCTTTGCGAGCTCATATTCATAAAGAACAGCCTGTATACAAACAACGGTTTCCTGTTGTTTTCAAAAATAAAATCGTATTTAAGCAAACATTTGAACCACGCCTGTGTACGGCGGTAAATCTCTCGGTTTATCGCAACTATCTTCGCGTTTAGGGTTCCCTAACAGAATACATTGACCGTATGCAAAAGTGCGGGAATCGAGTGGGCGGGTAATATTATTCATGATACGAAACGGGCGAAAAAATAGCACGTTTTTACTCGGCCCGCGACAAAAGGGTTGCGTTTTGTTAGTTGAAAGTAATTGGCTTTTCTTTTGTATATTATATAATAGGAAAAGTTATTGAGTCCAGATTTTTGATAAAATTTAACGTTAACCTTGTTTTGATCATTTGCTAATCGACAACTTTATCTATACTCGACTATACTTCCGATTTTTTAAAGGATACCTCGATTGCCATTATCACATTCTATTCTCAGTCGCTATACGCTAATTCGCCTATATTGTGACTTAATAAATTTTCGAAAAGATAAGAAAAACTTCGTTAACCATTTCAATTTAGAAAATTATTTCGAATGAGCCAACGCTTAATCTGCATAACGGTTAAGTGCAGAAACGGGACGGTCCCATCCTGGAGAATGCAATTGCCAGAGCAAGAATTTTAAATGTGGAACTAAATTATTGCGTTCCAATACTCTGATTCACAAGTTTAAAATTATTGATCAGTTTAACAAATATCGTAATCGTTTTGCGAGTTTTGGGGTCAAACTTTATAAAGAAATTAAAGAAAAATATATACCTGCATATAAAATAGTAAGAAAAAAAAAGATACTGCCAATGAGTCAGACAAAAATTAACAGATCCTATACATAAACATTTAAAATTTCATCAAATCGACCAAAAATTATCGCAACGCTCGAAAGTTATCGCGTTAAAAACATACCTATAACATACATACAAAAACAAAAAATCTGTTTTTGCCCTTAGTTGAAATTTTGTAATATTACCAACCTACTCTACGTTATAGCACTTATCCATTATCTACAATTGAACAACAAATCGAACACCTTAAACTACTCACGAGTTAATAAACTCTTAGTTAATTTCATTAACCGGCGGTAATGGGCCGATCATGGGCCCAACTGACCAATAACAATTATTTTTCGTCCCATATTGGTCCGAATGGGTCGTGGGTCGTTAGGCCCATTGGACCCTAAGCTATTAATACAAGTGGAAGTGTACATTTAGCAAGCACTTAACGCGAAAACGCACTCACTTTCGATTGATTGCTTTGTGACATACGGACACCCACATCTATGTTTTATTTTTTATCTTTTAATGTAAATATTTAGTTATGAAAGGTACTGATCTGACTGATTGGTTGACTGACATATCTGCAGCCCAAACCTCTTGGTCTCTTAGTGAGAAATAAGGATTCCTTATGCACTAAGAGAAGATTTCTCGAAATTCCCGCGAGTACGGAAATGAACCTAATTTTACTATAATAATGTTACAAGAGAACGAAACAGAAATAGAAAATATGTAAATTTTAATAACTAGTCTTTCGCCGTGAAATAAGAATTCGCAAACAGTTTAAATTAGAAATTTTGAATATCTCAAAAACGACCTTATGAAAATGCCTTATGAACTTAAAAATTCTATTGACAGATCCTAAACACATTCATCAAAATTACACTGACAGTTTGAAAGTTATCGCGTTGCAAACATACATACAAGAAATACATTTTCGGCCAAGTTGATTGGCGGCCGAAGCGAATGTAGTCTATCATTCGCTTCGTCCGCTCGGCCAAAAAGAGCAATGATGAATTACTCTAAACTTATTCTACAAATCAAAGTTCTTTTGGAACTTTGGGTGCTCATTATCTCACTATTTTTCATTACTATTCTATTCATATTTATTTTTACAAATATTTCAGTTCAGTGCTTCATTAAAAAAAGCGAAGCTCTTCAATTTTTCTTTACGTCTGAACGAATCAACTGTGTGTATAACTTTTTATTTATTAGCACATCGCATGTAGAAAACGCAATAACGTGTTGAAAACCTGCCACACGTGCGTACGGCCCCCGAATATCAGGCCCTGATTCATTGGCTACGTGAATGGGAATTTTCGCAATAATAAAGACCTTGGAAGCTGGAGCTGTGGATTTGAATAACAATGATATAGGTTACCAAGAGTAAGAAAATAAGGAACTTAAAGGAATACGTTTACTACTTTTTTTTAACTTAATTACTGGGCGATATCACTTTAAAACTGACAGGATAAAACTCATATTCAAATTTTAAAATATTTTTTTTTTTTTATATCTATAACTTCTGGTCGAAGACAGTTAAATAGAAGACCCTAGAAGGAAAAATGGAGCGTAAATCATTGAAATTCGAGTACCAAAAAACATCATCTTTCCTTTATCTTCCTACCTTAGTCCCATCATCAGTTTCCTACTATAAACCACCCAGAGTAGAGTCAGTAGAGTCTTACCATCATCTCTGTCTACCCCTAAGGGGTAAATTCGTAATAAATATAGGGACCCCGGAGTAAAACGCACATAAAGCGTAAAGTAACCCTCAATGGTCGATCAATGCTCGCGTGCGATAGCTCTGTCCCGCTGTTCACGCGATGACCAGATAAGGGTTAATGCTACAGATACGCAATTCCCATTTCGTATGACACGCCACTGTTTTTACTATTCTGTAATCATTTATTACAGAATAGTAAATAAATTATTATGAATTTTACACGCGATAATCTTAAACCAAACAATTGAATGGGACTTTTAATTTTTTTTTTTTTACTGTTAGGTCTCCGATAATAAAAATACTCGTACATATAATTATGAACTCTTCCTATTATTTGTTTCTATTTTAAGCTATATACCTAGGCATAAATCCCAGACTACATTATGACATTGATATAATTTATTTATTTACTGATTTATTGTCAAAGAAAACATTGACAATAATAAACATAAGAAACAAAATAACATATGTAGGTTCTGCTTATATCAAAAGAAATAATTAATATTTAAAGTTCTAACCAAAAAGATTTCAAGAAAGAAGAAAAGAATCCCATCTGTACTCTATACGCAACCTTTGCAGGTGAAGCTAACCCGTATTTAATCGATCATGGTCGACCGTAATAGCATCGGTTAGTATTCAAACTAATGTACATAACTTTGAAAATAGTCAATGGAGTACATGGCCGAAATGAGATTAGAACCTGTGCCTTTATGCGCGTCACGCGTTTTTACCATTTAATCGGGCATCTTACCGATTCGAACACCGACGCTCTTTTTTATCCTACCATTTCGTCTATTACTATTGCAAAATTGCAATGACTGTTGCCTCCCTCGAAATGAGCCCGGGGTCTGCCGATAAAAGAGTGAGAAAGTCAGGTTACATCAAAGAATTCGACAAATAGATTATAACGAACCTGACCCAGCTTATATTATTGATATGTACAAGTTGAGTTATCTGAATGTGCAGTTTCCCTCGCCGAATAAACTGCATGCGTGTGCATTTCCCAATATCCGAACAGTAAACAGTAGCAACCGCCATTATTTTCTATAATAGAAAAATAAATTTATTGCTATTTATTTTGCGATGTGTTTGTACAAAGGGAGCACGTGTATTTATTCACAGGGCAAGATATATGGGGGGAGTGCAATTATATTTTTCATAACTTATCACTATCACCCTTCAATGCTTTCGATAGGTATTATATTTTTTAAGAATATTCGCAAACCTACGTGTGTTTATAGTTAAACGTGGCCTTTCAATCATTTCAAAACTTAGTTAGCCCTAGCAAGGGATAGAGACGTAAAACATGTATGTATGTTTGTATTCGTAATGGACAATTAGTAGAGTCAATACATACATACATATACATAAAATCACGTCTATATCTCTTGCGGGGTAGCAAAGCCAACTGTCTTGAAAAGACCAATAGGCCACGTTCAGCTGTTTGGCTTAATGATAGAATTGAGATTAAAAAGAAGAATCCCAAGTTCATAAGCCTATCCTTTAGTCGTTTTTTTATGAAATCCATGGGAAAGAGATGGAGTAGTCCTTTTGTTTTTTTATTGGTGCCGGGAACCACACGGCACTGCCACACTAGAGTTAAATAAATATCAACGCAAGCCGCAGTGTCTAAGATTTGAAAATTCGTCATGTAAGGAGGTCCTTTTATGGTCAAGGGGGAAGCATTAAGATATTTACCGAAATTGTCGAGGATGAGTTAATACATCCTTATATTCGTTCTTTCAATATGAATCGCAAACAACAAGGCACCTGCAGCATAAATGTGCAAGCATTTGTTGCTTTTTTTAACAATCAAATAAAATATATTGTTTCGGTGTAAATTGAAAAAATAAAAATAGACTATGCATTAACAGAGTATCGAAAACCAATTTCATTTGGTCATATTTCACTTGATTAATAAAGAAAATGTGAGCTGAGATAATCCAATTAGAGTTTATGGTGGATTTTTACGATGTCTGCCGTAAATAAAAATCATTATGTGATTTTAAATCGTAAAACTTTATGTTTTAAGCTAATGGATATAATACGTATTTGCTTTAAAATTTCGCTGAAAAGATAGTAGGTACGATTGCAATATGTACATTTTAAGGAAAACCATAATAAAATATTAAAGTGTACATTAATTTTGACAGCACATCAGAACGATACACTTGTAATTAAAGTGGAAGTGACAGAATTTATACATAGTGAAATATAATATAGTGAAGTGTAATAAGGGTTTCAAGTTTCACTAACAAGTTGTCTTAAGATGACCCTGAACTCTGAGATCAACGTCTGAAAATCAATTGGAAATGTGCTTCAGTAAAACGGTAAGATAATATATCAAAATACCATCTACCTCTGATCTGCATCAAATATAAGATCAACCCTCAAAAGATGACACCGGCGCAAAAGTACCCTGTACTCTCAAACTCGCAAAAAGCGCTGGCGGTAAGAAATTAAGGGTTGACGCCTCGCAATTATAATTTTGCCCCGACGGTATCATTAATGACTCTCCTAATTGGGGTTCTTGGGCATTTGTGTCCGTTCCGGGCATTCCGGAATCCGGGGCAGTATCGGGTTAAAATGGCAGTTAATTTGACTACATGTGAGTCGTTTCGTGAAGTGTCATTTTACGCGTCGTAAGTGTTTGTGCCAGTTTTTAACAGGGGTCAGATTTAAGGTGGTTAAGTTTTTGTATTTACAATTATTCAGTAATAACTTTGAAGTAAAGTCTATTGAGCTTTCTAAAAAAGGCTAAGATGTGTGTATTTCTGTAAGTTAAATTCAATCAAGGAAAAGCATAATAAACTCGAGATTCTTTTTTTAGGCGATGTAAGTACTAGCAATCTTTCACTGTATACTCGTATTAATATCAATTCTATCAAGAAGCCATAAAGCCATAAGCTATATATCCTAGGAGGGTTGTACTGACTGTGACAATCGAATCTGCCTACTTAGGTATAAAGTGATATAATGTGTATCTAGTTAATTTCCACATGTTTTAGTAGCATCTAACTGCATTTTTTCAAATTAAAATATAACGGTTATAAATAATATAAATAAGCAAACGTCAGAACCCGTATCAACTAAGTGAACAAGAGACGATTTCAAGCAGGAAATAAAAGGCGGCGTATTTTTGAACTCTGTGACAGGCACTTCACTTCACATTTCCGGGCATTTTCGTCGCGGGTCGAAAATGCGAAAGAATTTTCCTTGAAAATAGATCACGTGACCACCTATCAAATTAGTAGCAACTCGTCAAAAACGCAAACTCTACACGCATGGGCAACACATCATATTCGTTACTAGTAATTTTTTATATCTGATAATTTTCAGAAATCGTCTTTACTGTATGTGTCCCAAAAAAATTGTGAAATCAGTGAAACTATAGTGGTATCACGAAAAAAGATAGTTTTGAATGACGAGTTGTGAAAATGACGAGTTGCAAAAATGACGAGATGAGAAAATACGAGTAGGGAATATAACGAGTTGCGTTCATGACGAGTTGCTACTAACACCACCTACCTCAACACGAGTTTGCGTGTGCATGATGGAAACATGCATGATAAAAATTACGTACGTAATTCGTCAAGACTGACGCGCCGCGAGGGCAGGGGCCGGTAGCTCCCTGATTAATGAGGGACCGGATAAAAACCGCGGGGGCCCAACACGGCAGGGCCCCGAAATTTCGCCCTTCTATTTATTGCTTATCCATTTTATTACGATCAACCTTTTTCGTGTTTACTGCTATGGTACAGATCGAAGAATGTGTAGAAGCGGACCATAATTAAAAATATTTAAATTCAGAATTCCATGTTTGAAATGCCCGTTCAACATACAAGAAACGCCACGCCTTTTTCCCGAAGACAAAGATTATTACTTTCCACTTGCTACGTTCCTTGCATACTTCCTTAGCTTTGTACCCATTCATAATCCTTTTTTTTTTAAGTTTTGTCGGTACTCTTGGCTTGACTTTTATATCAAAGAATTTCCTGTTTTAAAATGCCCTTCCAAAATGCATTTTAATGCCGTAGTGAGCTCTTGTTCGAATTTCGAAACGCATTCGGTAGATGGAGCAATCTCGGGCTTGCGTTGCGACGTGGTTAGAAGTCCGCTTCACGCCTCGTCTGCTGTTATGGGGTCTACGTGCCCGCACTCCTATATAGCATAAACGAACTGAACTTAACAGCGATATTGATTCCGAATTCGTGCTACGTGGCATTTTAGTCTGTTCAAATTTGGAATGCATGATGTTTCGAAAAATAAAAATATGAAAATTTATGGAATACTTCGGATTCGAAATATTCGATAGTATGTGTGGATTTTTATGTTTTTTTTTTAATTTATTTTATAAAATTAATTTTGACATCGCGTTCAAGCGTCAACACTTCGAAATATCATAAATATTTATAACCACTGCGTTTAATTCATAACTACTAACTCTGATCTTTCATAGCTCTACGTCTTATAAAATTCTTATTAGCGTTATCGACGATTGAGGGATTGTCCTTTTGATGACAGAAGGGTGCCAAGTACTCCCCATTGAGTTGGGCTTAACCGACCTTGTGTACTGTTTAGTTATTATTTTTATGAGCATGAGCATTTACTATAACTAAGTATAGTTAATATAAACGAATACATTATAAAGTTTTTAAAACAAAGAAAAAAATGCATCTACTTTTATAATTTTTTACTTCGTTTTACCAACAACAAGTTACACTGTTACTAAATCATTGTTATAACAGTATAAAATTAATGTCACCATCAGTGTAATTAACCCATCAGATTTAATAAGAGGTCTACTGTTTTTTCTATGTTTTCCTTATGTCAAGGTTTGTCATTCAAATCGGCAGTTTGCTATTATTTTGGAATAAACAGCCACAAACGCTGATTTGATCAAGGAAATCGCAAACAAAATTAATATATGTAGGTATATATACATATTAATATATGTAAGTATATATATTAATATAAATTATAAAAAAAAATATTTAAAAATATGTAGGTATATTAAATAACGATTTCCTCGATTATTATTTATATATATATATATATATGTGTATATATATATATTATAATTTTGTATAAAAAAAATCATATGAATCAAAAAAGTTTGTATATTGAACATGATAACACTAGAAATTACACGCATTGAATTGCTATTTAAAATCAACGCGGACATAATAAGCTAACTACATCAGTTTCAAAATAGAAAAGGTAGATTTTCAAAAACATTAAAGAAATTTCTTTTCAGACCGCCACTAATGGGCTTTAAAGCTGCGAGAGAAGACGAAAGCCTCTGCTTAGGACGTTGTTATTGTCTCACGAACAATAAGCAATCTTATACTTTTACCGGAGAATGCAATAGGATAATATAACAGTAAGCTTGCGTCGACAATTTTTAAAACGTAAAGTATTGTTCTTAGACATGTTTCCATTGATTTTTTTTTACATTGCATGAATTACATGCTTTTTCTAAAACTATTTCCATTTCCTATGATCCCTGCATCCCTTTTTTAAATTTTTATCGATTTAAATAAATTTAATTTTCATAATTAAATTACAAAATTTGATGTTAAGTAAATAATTTTACTGCATATACTGAAACTCTCCTAATTTATCATTTAACGCCAACAAAACTATTTAATAATTGATAACCAAAACATGTCGAACATTTACATTATTCAACAAAATTTTGTAGCAATTCCATCCAATACATAACCGAATATAATATTATAGCAACCGAAATAAGCCGCTTAATATCTACTATTTGATTAGCCCTAAGGCGCGCCCTAAATGCATTTAATGGGATTTGGAGTAACAAATGAAATATGTCCGTTTTATAGCCGTTAGGAATTTAATATAAACCGATGTTATAACTCGTATAAATTCGGAACAACCAATCGATATGTTCGGAATGTGTTTATGAAGAAACTAGCTGCTGTATACGGTTTGTTTATTTTTATTGGTTTAATATTATTGTCAAAGTAAAGGGCATTAAAACTTATATCGAGAACAAATTTTAATCTTATTCAAATCATTCACAAAATGTATTTGTCTAAAAGTAAATCGTGCATGCAATGTTTTAAATCCAATTTGCATTGGTATTTTGAAACATAAATACAAACTATGACTCAACATCGTCGGAGCCGCGGGTCGCCAAGCAATCACCTACCCTGGCGGAAGATCTTCCCATTGTCGGCCTCTGTGGCTCAGCGGTAGTACGCTTGTCTGTGGCACCGGAGGTCCCGGGTTCGAATCCCGGTCAAGGCATGATGAGAAAAGAACTTTTTCTGATTGTCCTGGGTCTTGGATGTTTATCTATATAAGTATTTATTATAAAATATAGTATCGTTGAGATAGTATCTCGTAACACAAGTTTCGAACTTACTTCGAGGCTAACTCAATCAGTGTAATTTGTCCCGTATAAAAAAAAAAAAAAAAAAAAAAAAAAAAAAAATTGTAAGCTATTCGGCCCCAAACATGACTCCAGCTATAGTATATAAGCATATTAAGGCGCTATCTTTAGGAACAACGAGCTTTAAAAACAACGTGTACAAATTGGAAAAATATGAAACTAAGACGAACGTATCTTGATCAAATTAAGGACGTCCTGGTAAAGGGTCAGCTTGAAGAGAGTTATGAATGAGGATGAAGCGAAGGAAGTATGCAGAGATCGTGGCAAGTGGAAAGAGGTAGTCTGCCTACCCCTCCGGGAAAGAGGCGTGATTTTTTGTATGTATGAAACTAAGATTTACTCGTACTTACACTGCGGTCAGATAATACAAAGACATCGCCATATTAATTCATTTCACGTAATGAAATTCAGTTGTAACATTACAAATAAATGGATTATCCACGGGTATCCGCGTTAAATGTCACTCGAGTCCAACAATAGGCAATTAGGATGGGCATATGGAGGGTGCCCCACGATTTCATGGGGCTAAGGGCAAATCAGGGGTGAGAAGTATTACACCATATGTGAGGCCCGCGGCGGTTAGGGTGGACGCGTGTCATACGATAAACAATGATAAGATTTGTGTTTTTTTTTATAATAAGTGATATCATCGTGCGATTTAATGATGTTGAAAAATTAAAGACAGGTCTTTCATTAAGTCTGCATCATGTAACTTAAAAAGTTTCCATAATTTTCTGTTAAAAATGTGCCAAAAAAAGTATTAGGACTAAATCTATTTGTTCGCAATTAATTCCGTGGTTCAACTGTGAGGATAAAAACAGATAAACTTACTTTCGTATATATACGTTCGGCTTAGAATTTATAATCGGCAAAAGCCAAAAAACAAATGTGAAGTAAAAAAAAAATGTAAATGAATAAAAAGCTTTTATTACTAACGTTCCGGGCACTAATTTGAAAGTGCCCGAGGGAACGAATCGCCCGTATCAAATTGGCAACAATCGGTAATTGCGCTTTATTACAAATATTATGCCCAACGGAGGGTCCCCATATGGATTTCGGGAACAATAGTTATGGACACGTAATATTTTAGTTATGACCAAAAAATATTTCTCTAAATTTAAATGAAAAAGATTCGTTTACAGTTCCTATTAAGGTAACGTAACCAAAAAACACGTCTTTCAGTCTTTTCGAGATCGTTGGCTCTGTCGAGCATGTAAGGGATACGGGGTATATATGTATGCATGTACAACAAAAAGTTAAATCACTTTTCATTAATGAATAAACATACCAATGTTTCAAAATTCCCACCGGGGTAAAACCTCCGGCGGCAACTAGTTAGTAAGTATCTTTCTATGCCTATGCCTGAAGGCTACCAAGTTCAGTATTCTAGTGAGGGTGCGATATGTATTCGATCATGAGGAAATTCAATTGAAACGCAATATTCAATGCAATAAATTATGAGGGAACATGGCAGTTAAGTAATAAGTAAATATAAAATTGTTTCCAACAGGGGGGCTGTGAAATATATTAGGTTTTGTATTTCAATTATTTTTCATTGATTTAAAACTTATTGAACATTAAAGCTATAACAGGTGCACTTAATTCTGCCAACATTCTAGGCAGTTAACACGACTTATGAATCCTTTTAGGAAAATAAATATTTAAGGTAATTATTCGAACAAATCACACATATTTTGCTTAGCCAAAAGTAAGTTCGAAACTTGTGCTGTATGTAAACTCAATGGTGTCATGACTACTTATAGAAAAAATATAAAATAAAAAAGAAATCATGAACTGATTTGATGATGATCTCAACGTAAAAATTGAGTCCTTACCCTATTTTTTACAGTTCTTTAACGCGTAAACAATTATATATGAAAGTGGAGCATCTAAGTCATTTAACATTTTGCAGGTTGAGTGTACAAACATTTACAAACAATAAATTTACCTGAACATCTGAGAGTAAAATCGGCAAATAAACCAGTTTCCAAGTATTACCTGTAATGAAAGGTATAATGTCAATATTGTTCGTGTACAGTCGTTATTAAAACATGTATATATATTTATTTAGTTAGTCAGGTAAAGAGTACACTAAACCGGGAGGTACCATGAAGTATAAATGTGGATGAAACGAAAGAAGTATGCAGGGATCGTGGCAAGTGGAAATATGTAGTCTCTGCCTGCACCCGGGAAAAGTTTGATTTAATATACATGAATGATTAAATTCACAAATTGAAATGAACTATGTACCAAAGAATATTTAAAACCTAGCGGTTCCATGCTTATTTGGTAGAAAAAACAAATAGTATGTGACAGCTGCTGCTTACCGTTCAGATTGTAAAAGTCAATAAAGATAATGATTTGGCAAGTGGAAGGGTAGTCTCTGCCTACCCCTCCGGGAAAGAGGCGTGATTTTATGTATGTATGCATAAAGGGTAAAACTAACAAACTAAATCACTATTCTACCATTACGCCATTAAGCTGAACGTGGCCTTTTAGACTTTTCTATACTTTTGGCGCTATTTACTCTGAATGACATTCACAAATTGAAATTGACTATGTACCAAATGATGTATTAAATAAATTAGTACTAACCGGAGGCAGCGTCCCGTGGGCCTTGATAAAATCTGTATGCGGGTGAATCTACTAATTTATCCGAATACTGAATGAATAACATAAAATTTGCCTACAGGTATTTTAGGGGTTGCTTTTGTTAAAAAGTAAATAACTACATATCTGTAATCACGCCTCTTTGCCACAGCGCAATCCAGATTATCCCTTACCACGATCCCTGCCTACTTTCTTACCAGCTCGTCGGTTTACCACTCTTGACGATAAGTTCATCATTAACACTTTTATTATCTTCTACATTTGTCGTAATATTATCTTCTACATTTGTCGTAATATTATCTTCTACATTTGTAGTAATTAAAAGAAATACCATACTTCATATCTTTATCAATTCCGCGAAAAGCAGGACTATTTATATACTTAGGCTCTGTTCAGCTTGATGGCTTAGTTATGGGATTGTGATTCAGACAGTGAGAAGCCCATTGCCTAAAAGTATCACCCCGAGTTTATTAGCCTTAATGAATAGAAATTAAATGATTATAACAAAGTTTTCTCAAAATCCGTTGTTCATTGCGCAAGAAATAACAAACTTCCCAGACCACATAAAACAAATATTAATACTAAATTTTAACATGACTGCTGTTCAAAGAAATTCCATAAATTTTTGGCGGGGACTGTACAACAAATATGTTCATACATACAGCCCTCAATGCCGATGACCCCGACGGCAAACGAAAAACAGATCCGTGCCATTACCCACAGAACATCAAAGATTACACTGTATTTAAATCTGTTTAAGACTATCTCGTAAATTATTCGATACATGAATGTTAAGTCTAAAAAAGTTCAGACGATCGATTCTTAAGGTAAGCATATAAAAAGTTATTACTACGAGCGAAACGAATTTAATCATGGCCGCCTACGAATAAAAAAAAACTTAGATCCTTCAGATATGCACGGATGATACTTAGTTTTTTTTTACATTTGCTTTTTTATTTCAATGAAAGAAGTCCATACGCCTTCCAGGCTATTAACAAAACGAAACTTTATTTCAATAACCTAGTTTTTTTTTAATTTCGTGCAAAAACAATTGGAATTCTTCCAACGATCGCATTGAAAAGAATGGCAGTTTTGTAGAGTGCCAAAAAGCCAGCGTTCTTAGAAATTTCACTTTGAAAACAAGGAGAAATTGGCCTGATTTAATTATGCAAAAATACTAGGTAGGCTATAATGTCGAGTGGTTCTAAAAATTAGGATGACGGAATTTAATTCATCCAAGCTTCAAGCCCCCGATAGCATTTTTACCCCTCCCGAGAGAATTCGTGGTGCATCTTTGACTACAATCCTGAATTGGTTGGATCAGGTTTTCACAAGAACTATTTCTTTCTCCGGAACAAGCTCTTAACAAAGTCATCATCTACAAAATAGTTTAATGTACTGAATGATTCAACAAAACAACACAGAACAAAGCGATTCGTTAAATTTATGTTAATTGATACTTTTCCGAGAATGGAATATTTTAGCAGCGTCCATATAGGTCAGCTTCTCACTAATTAGCGCAGAGAAATGTGTGAAACGTTTTAGCACATCCGTCCATTGACTTTAATTATTACTGCCCTAGACGAGACTCTCTACCTTACTTTTTTTTCTATTTAGGCAACCAGTGGGACAATGTTATCATCTCCGACACGTATGTCGTAAATATTATTTTATGCACGATTTTAATTTCTTATCTCACGCTGTTCTGCTTCAGTTTCCTTCGACGTTGGTATTTTTATTATTTTTTTTTTTACTTTTTGCATTGTTAAGAATAAATAAATATAATTTTCAAAATTAATGAATTTACTCTTATGAATCCTTATAAGTAATATATTAAAAATATTTATTAACTTTATTGTGTGCAAAAAGTAAACCAGTCTAGTGAAATTTGAAGTCAGTGTAGTACTAATAAAAGCAGAGAAATACTTAAGTAGTTTCGCGATTACTATTGCGTACGGTGTTGTTTATTTTGACGTTTAATTTGAGGTCACTGACTCATTGGTAAATCAACGTGTACAATTCTTGCCTTCAGGTTAATACGTACCTACCTATAAATAATTATGTTGAAGAATGTTTTAAAACATTTCAATGTAACAGAGATCTTAGTAAGATTTTATTGTTTTAATAGAAAAATCTATAAAACTAATTGTTCGCCGCGTACTTGTGGATCTTACGAAAAAATCTCAAAACATTCAAACCGACTTTGTAGCCTTAATTTGCCTTTTAATTAATTCGTAGAATTAATAAATTCTTTGGCAGATCCTATACATCAAATTATTAAAAACATACACACTAAAGTGTATTTTTACCCTACTTGATTTGTAGATGTCACTAATTTCGCTCGCTCGATCAAAAATCACTGAAAAGTCCAAATGCATTTCTTCTCTTGTGTGTCTGTGGTTATTGCATTTTGCGCCGAACTACCAAGAACTTCAAAGCTAGAGCTTAATTTAGGCAACTGTTTACAACCCTTTCTACACACATATCACGTCCTTCCCTTAACCAAATAGTCATAATACTCAAATGCCAGGTTAAGCTGGATATATGGCTTGATGATGAAATCACTTTTTGATTATACATATTTAATCTAAGCGACAACGTTTAGACCTTTTTGACCCAAAAAATATAAAACCTTTTGGAATCAGGTAGACGTTTACCGTTTTATGTGTTCGGTATCGACACGAGAGGCCCAAATGTACGGCGTCATTCAGCCATCCTATTGGGAGGGTGAATCGCAAGTCGTCAAATGAAGGTAGATAGACCAGGGGACTTACAAACGTTGATACTCGTATTTTTAGATATTAGTATATGATAGAAGACAATAATTTAATTATAAGAAATACATGTAACTGCCACATGTTCAAAACGGCTCAACCGATTTTGATCAAACATGTCTAAGTGTACTCGCACGTAAATTACCTTTAATCCAAAAAAGAAACTAAATTGAAATCGCGTTCTCCGTTTGTGAGCTATGATGGCACAAACAGACATGTTAAACTTATAACAACCCTCTTTTTCTGTCGGGGGTTAAAAATTAACGGAATCAATAAAGCAAAACATTCAATCGTATTTAGCGCATCGCAAAAACACTAAGAATGTTATATTGAAAAAGCTAAGTTATATTAATCTACAAGCCGCAGGACTACAAAAAGTATTGCCAACGAACATCTAAAGCAACGAATTTCTATTTCGAGTGTTTTCGGGCCCTCCTATGTATTGTTTTTGTTCTGCACTGATTGCCATAACGGTACAGCTTGAGACAATATGGCGGTAAACGGCTTGACAGTTACTTTTAATGATTGAGAAAAAAAATTTGGGCATTGTCAACGATTACTGGCATGCCGTTGCTAAGCCGGTGTTTCCCGGATTTAAGCTATTGTGAATTGTTTTACATCAAACACTTAAGAGTTCTGGACTCGCGAGCTTATCACAGTACGCAATTAAACGATTTCCGTTCCTGTGGGAATTTCGTTAAATCGTTTCTTAGACACAAGACCATACAAGGAACCTTCGTATTACATTTAAAGTCACTAGACCTAGCGGCTTGGTCTTTGCTATGATGTTAGTCAGTCATCAACCGGTTCCCCTTTTATGAAAATAAGATTGCCTGAAAGCGTACGTTTCGTCACAAGCTTGTTTTAAACTCTCGTTTAACTCGATATCAGTGTAATATCTTACGTTGCACATCATGAAATTTTACTATCAGATCCTATTCACACACCGTAAGAGATATAAAGATACGGTAAAACTAACACAACAGTTTGTGTATAATAATATAAATATGGTTGCCATTGCAGACCGTATGTATCATGGATTACCCGCCATGACACTTATAGCACTTAACCCAGATTCTAAGTGTTTATAAACTATCCCCCGCGACAGTAGCGTCAGATGAAAATATAATATTGATAAATGAGATCTAAGAAATATACATTTATATATTCAAGAATATACACAAATGTGATATCCCACCCTTTTATTCGACGAGTAAAGCGCTAGTATGAGACCAATTAGAGAACACCCACATTAAAATAAATAAAAATAAAAAACTAAATTAATACATTTTACTTTCTTCTAAGAATTTTGACAGACGCAAGGAATTTTTTTCGCTTGTCTTCTTAGAATTATACAATTCAAGATGTGATGAAAAAAAAAACCTTCAATACAGACGTGTGTGATAAAGTCATTTTCTTGCATTTTTAAAATAATCCAGCCATATTTCTGAATCAGAAAGAAATTCTGTAGCATGAATCCATGTCTGGTCAATTTGGCAAATGTACAACGCCGAATATTGGCCGCGACATGCATTTTCTGCACTTCTGCATCCGCTGCAGACGGCCTCACCATAAAACAACGGGAATTCATGTTATTACTGCAACATGCGTCTTTTTTACTGGCCCAGACGTGTCCAAGAATGGACTGTTTTATGCCAAGCTGAATCTACTTTGTATGGGATTTCGTTATACCTGACTATACAAAGGAAGATGAGTCATGTTTAGGGTGTATTGTGTACAACGCATTGGTATTAAATTTCACGGGAATGAAGTTTGAGGCAAGCGCTGCTTTCTTCTTGCTGTTTTATGTTAGCCCTTCACAATAAAAGCAATTTGGTTCTGTTAAATCCGGATGGATTTAATATGGATATATTCAAACTAGTATTTACTTCACAAAAAATATATTGAGTTTATTTCATAGTTAAACCACTGGACAAATCTTCATAAAATTTTGCTTAAGAACGTAAAGTATGAAGTGTCTCTCCTCTCCATTTTTAAATCGAATCTCTATTTGTACTGCGTTTGCGCTTTTATCTTTAATACCTAGGTTATGCCTTACTATTATTTCCAAAGCTTTTTTGCCTTATTATTTTTGGACATAAAAGAATATAAAATCAAGCCTCTTTCCCCGAAGGTTAAGTGCTGACTATCATTCCACTACAATCCCTGCGCTGCATACTTCTTTCGCTTGATCTATATTTACATCTATAACTATCGTCATGCAAGCTCGCCGGTTTAGGGTACTTAAACTGATTATTCGCCAAACAAACACAGCTAATAAAATATCCCCAATACACAAGGCATTTCCCTAACAAATAATTAGGCAAACAACCCTCGTATCATTAGCCTGAATGCGTGATATGATAACAATGACGTCACTTATCACAATAGATCGGCTCGTATTCGCCCAGCCTCTCTGTTATACCGGAGATCACAAAACTATATCGAATTCGTTATATGTAATTAAAGCAGATATGCGGTAACTGGATAGCGTCCGCGTAAATTAAAAAAATCCGGTAATTTTCGTTTCCGCAGGAATTTCGGAAAATCCTCTCTTAGTGTACTACTAAATTATACAAAGAACATGCCAAATTTCAAATCGCTAGACCCAGCGGCTTTGACTATTCTATATAGTAATACACGTAGTCGCAAAAATAAGTCTCTTTTTGCGACTAGTTCTATATAAACAGGACAGCAGTACAAAAAATACCCTTGAACTTATATTATTTTTTTCTTTTCCAAGTCCCTAATCGTTATCAAGCAAGTATGTGAAAGTTAAAACGTATTATTACCGGCATATTACTCACGGTGCCGAGGGCACACGCATCAATGTTGTCTGACATCGAGACGTAGGGTTGCTAGTATCTTAAATTATAAAAAGTCTTATTGTTACATACATACATATAATCACGTCTATATCCCTTGCGGGGTAGGCAGAGCCAGTCTTAAAAAGACTAATAGGCCACGTTCAGCTGTTTGGCTTAATGATAGAACTGAGATTCAAATAGAAGAATCCCAAGTTTATTAGCCTTTCCCTTAGTCGCCTTTTCGACATCCACGGGAAAGATATGAAGTGATCCTATTCTTTTTTCTAATGGTGCCGGGAACCACACGGCACATTATTTTTAGGCACTAATTATAGGAACCAAATATCTCTGATTGCAATAAAAGTATAGTTTTTCGCTTTTTTTGGTCTAGGTTGACGTAAACACTTTTGATATACGGGCTGCACTTTATTGAACCATAAAAGCGGTTATATCTCTGAAAAAGGGAGAATAAATTTCTTCATAAGCTCGCAAACGTGATTTACAACTTAATGTAAATGTTTGGGGAACTTATCAGCGCGCAGCACTCTCTAAGACTTTTTTGATAAAACCTACAAAGGCAAATCGTTGAAAAAATTTACAAAATATTTGGCGAAGGAGACATGGTATCTTTATTTTTGAATCTGAAATTAAAAAAAGGAGGTCTAGAAAAATTTTAGAATGCGACAACCCTAGCCAGATATCAACTGTTTTTATTTGACGCTTCCCTTCCACTTAGTCGTAAACAGAGATTGTAAATACACATTGTATTGTTATTTCGTTCACCTTTGAGGTCGGTAGCCCTGTGGTACGATAACATACCATCTCAAGTAGCACGACGACAAAGTCTATACAGTTTTTTTTTAATTTATCTCATTAAAGATGAACTTATTGGTATATCACGAACAAACAATACAAGCAGAAGGAATAGAAAGTACTCCACAAGAACGACGGATTAAAAACACCCGTTATAAAGCAATAAAAGACAAAACGCCCAGAAATTGTAGAATAATGCAAGATCAAGAATTAGAATATATTTTTTTTTTAATTTTCTCCCACTACCTAGAACTACACATACCGCAAACAAGATAGTCTTGAGAAGGATCACGTTTCTTATATGTATTTATATTGTAGTCACGGCACATAAAATTAAATTTATAAAAATAACCTAAAATGATGATCTAATTAAGGGCCCAGTTTCCCAAAAAATAACTGCAGCAGAAGTAAACACTACTATTACTATAGAAGTTAATGATGATTACATTGGAATAAACAAACACAATTGAGTTACAGAATAATAAATTACTCTCGAATTAGATTAAGGGACACGTGAGAACGAAATGACGAAGAAATTGTCTGGACGAGTCGACATATAAAACCTTAATGATGGCATGCCACATGGGGAACACAGTACAGATAATAAAGAAAGGTTTCATACTAATTACCAAATAACAGGAGCTCTGGAGTATAAAGAACTTGTTTTTGAAATTAGTTGAATAAGTGAATTTGTTATGACTTCATCGTAACAAGATATAGTAAGTAATCGAGATTAAGAAGGGCAATTTATACATCATTCCAACAAAAATAATCATGAAACGATTTAAATGTCTCCCTACATTGCTTGCAAATATTGTAGTTTTGAAACAACAACCCCTTGATACATTAACTTCATTATTTGAAAAATATTAGAAATATAGTAACGTTAAAGAATCTTTTTGAGACAAACATCTGTGTGCCAGAAATAATGTCATTATCAAGATATTCTTCTAAAACACTGCGTCAAGTTGTTTTTCCCGTTGAACCACCCACCATCTCGAGGACAATGAAATCCCTATCTGGACCTTACAAATCCTGGTACTCGAACCCGGGATTTGCTGTGATGTAAACAAACAGAGAAAATAAACAAAAGAAACATTAAGTTATGGAAAATTCTTTAGAAAAGATAACAGCGATATTTTCATAATTTTTAAATATCAACTAGTCATTGACTAGAATCAGAAGTTTTCAGATGATATTGCATGTGATCACTCACTATGACTCAAATACTTTTGCTTTATAAATTAATGAAAGTCTACTCAATATAAAATGAGTTGGCATTTTTTTATCGATTTGAAAAAAGAGATCTGTTAAAAAGAACACAGCCCATTGCAAAGCATGTCTTTGCCGGAATAAACAATAAATTTGAATTCTAGAGATGTCATACCAAACGCAAAACAATGGGCGATACAAATTTTGGCGCGACCATATTTACCGGACAAAATGGCGGGAATAAAAAGAAAAATGATATCGCGACAGTTCTCGGACAGGCGAACTTTCTGTCAATGTACTTGGAACATAAAAGGCTCATCAATAATAACGCTTTTCATCAAGCAAATGGAAGGAAGGACGTGCCGTCCGTGGCGCATTAAGAAATTAATATTGGAACAAGTTGGTACGTGGGATCTGAGGGATCGACTTGTCCGGTGACAGTCTCGCTTCTTGCTTACATCTTAGCTAAATTGATTAATTAGGAAAGTCCAATGTTATAACATTTATAAGTATGTTGATCACGAAATTTCGTAATAATGCAAAAAGGTTGATTGATATATGTATGTGGACGGAAATTTATCAGCGTGATTTTTACAAACAAACGAAAATAGTTTTGTAACCTAACTGAGATATGAGGATTAGAAGTATCGTAGTGGATGTATCGATGATCGAGTAACCTAATAAGAAGATCGTGATGGGTTTCGAACAGAGATCTGTAACGATCTCGCTAAGTACTCGTACTAATATACATATACATACAAGTAGTTGTCTTTATCCCTTACTAGCGACCCGCCCCGGCTTCGCACGGATGCACAGCCGATACTAAATATATCTCTACCTATTAGAATAGAACTAACTAAGTACCGCCCGCAAAGCGGCTAAGTCTTGCTCCCGGCAAAAGTGTCACTTCTACCTGCAGTCCCGGGCCGTGCAGCAGAAATCGTAATATTTTAATTTCACCACAACTTCAAAACCAAACGTCCAATTTTAATCATTCAAAGACCAAATATTATCTACATAAACTGTACTTATTGATGAAATTATTTATTTTGATAAGGATTAATATCATGAGTAAAAAAAACGCGTTTAAATGTAGACCAAAAAAAATTCAAGATTTTTAAATAAAAATGTGGTTGTTGTGCCTCACTCGACATAGATAGGTATAGTGTGTCGCGGACTTTTTTGTAGATATTTATCAGATCTACAATTAATTAAAACATTTTATGGTTCTATCTTTTGTAGTTTAGGCAGCGTACGTAAAATAAGTAACTTTTTGGTTGATTTTTTTCAGTTTGTGTCCGAAAAATCCAAATATATTACGGAACCCAATTTTTTTACAAAATAAAATATAGTCTATGTTACTCGTGGATAATGTAGCTTTCGAATGGTGAAAGAATTTTTAAAATCGGTCCAGTAGTTTTTGAGCCTATTCATTACAACCAAACAAACAAACAAACAAAGTTTTCCTCTTTATAATATTAGTGTAGATAATACCCGTATCAGAGCCAACAGTCTTCAAAATACTGTTAGGCCACGTTTAACTAATAAAAAAGATTATTTTTTTAGGCGTTGAGTTAGCAACCTGTCACTATTTGAATCTCAATTTCACCAGTAAGCCTTGCAGCTAAACGTGGTCTTATAAGAAATAGTTTGCATATATTAACGATGGCAAAATTATGCAGACAATTAATTTTTCCATACCCCTGAGTCCTGAAGCATCAAGTTTGACGTCTGACGCTGGGATGATCTACGATGCCTAGTAATTGATCGATGGTACAGGCAACTACATATTAATTGTACATTTCTTGTTCTGAAATAAATATAAATCTTGAAATGTCTCTTTATGAACAATAACTTTACTTTGTCGAGTACCCGAAACCGCTGAGCTTACGTGAAGGAAGTTATGAATGTCGATGAAGCGAAAGATGTATGCAGAGATCGTGGCAAGTGTCTCTGCCTTCCCCTCCGGTTAAAGGGCGTGATTTTATGTATGTATGTATGTACGTATTTAATCTAATTTTAGTGTTAGTTACTTTATTAGAAATAATGAATATTATGGATGAATCAGAAAAAGTATGCAGATATGCATAACCCTTCTCGAAAGATTCATGATTAAATTTATGTAGTTTAGTCACAATAAGTCCGAAATTCTTATTTTTTCAAAAATTATTCCAATGGTAGGTACTTACCTTAGCGAATGACAGACCAAAATCCAGAGTTTTTTATACACAAACGCAGGACGTTGTCAGCTTTTTACACAGCTTCTTGTCTAGTCGCAGTCGCTTCGTTAAGAAACTCTGAGAAGTCATTTTATTTCCTCTTCTGCTTTTTTGGCCGTTCTCTTTAATGGGATCACGCCGATGTAAAAATTTCTATCGTATAAAAAATATTTAAAAAAATGTGGATTTGTAATGTTTGTATCATGTGTTTTCCTTTTAACGTATTTGATGGTTACAGTGGGTGGAAAGCCACAAAATCATAGGTATTAAATAAATCGAAAGCGCATTTTTTAACAGATGTCAGATATATATGGAAATTGAAGTTTACTACAATATAGACTAATATTATATAGCATTAATAAAAATATTGAAACACCGTATGGACATGAAATTAAACAAATTCCGTGTAAAATAACTTGAATACAATGAGGTAAGGACTTAAAGGAGTATTTTGAACCTCACCTTGAAAGTTTATACATTTAACAACATTGATGTTAATTCTAATGGATTAATCGCATGCCTTATAGTTATACACAACAGTCAGTTTTATTTTTACTTGATTTCAATAAACCTTTGAATTACTTATTCATACTCCAAAAATAAAAGAAGAATGACTTTGATTAAATTATGATTCGAATTTAACTCCAAATGTAGTACAGTGGAAATACACAGTCCGAGTATTAGATTTAGAAGATTTATTCAAACCGAAAATAAACAAAACCTCAATAGCTGAACAACCAAAAAATATGAACATGAGATTGGACAAATTGAGGATCAAATTAATTCAATTTACGTTCCCCCCACGATTCTACAGCTCACCGCTTTTCTAAATCATCGTTATACCATATTCAAATAAGAGTGAAAGAGACGGTTAGATGGGAAGAAGAAACGAGAAGATAAGGGACAGCAATTAAAGAAGCGTTGAATGACCTTTCTTCGGAATCCTTCGGGCGTCTCCGTGGCATCTTGAGTTCTTATCTTTAAATCTTAGAGCGCGCGCGCAACCCTTGCTCATTTCTTTTTATCGAGGATGGCAAAGGAATGCTGTGGAAACAGCCATGTCTGAGGTAAGTTTTAACCCGTTAGTGTACGGTACCTTATAGCTCAATTTGTGTTATGATGTTATCCGTCTCGTACGCTTGTAACAACTTTAACAACAATGTTTAACTCCAGTTAGTGACATATTTACGACGTAACTACTGCTGAATCACTCATTATTTTACAGTTTACATCTCAAAGTTGAATTTCGAAATATTTGCTACAGAAATAGTTGTGTGACTTTATATTTTCAAGTTAAAATAATTGGCACATAAATTGGAACTAAAATGGCGGAGCTCTCTGTGCCGATTGACAAAGGCCCAACTTACGTGCCGAGGTTATTTGAAAGCAGTTGTCACTTCGCTACTGAGAAGAGGTACCATTTTACGTATCATAATTTAATTTCTACAGAGTTTCATGTAACAAATTTATGAGTTAAGTACACCAGTTTCGTCTGACACAAATTATATAGACCGGTATGCGCTCAGCTGTCACAGTGTCAATGACCTCGTTAAGTGATGAATGCAGTCACGCGTCAAAAGACATCTCATTAACGTAAGTCATTAAGAAAGCCTATTTAGGATGGATGTAATGAGGTTTTACTATTAGTGTCTCAAATTGTTCAGTGTGACGTGTTCAGTACAATGCAGTGTATTTAAACTTAGTAGTAGTGTCCAATATATTTTAAATAATGTTTTATAACTGTTTGTTAGTGTGATTCTCATTTCGAATGGTAAACGGATGAAATCTTCTTTATCACTACTAATATGATAAATGTGAGAGTAACTCTGTTTTTCTGTATGTTACGCTTTCCCGCCTAAACAACTAAACCGATTTTGATGAAATTTAATAATAAGAGAGAGTTGATCCTGATGAATAACATAAGCTACTTTGGCACAAAGGGGGAGATGGAGTTAAAAGAGGGGATGAATGTTTATGTGGAACCCCACCCACCACCGCCACGATGGGATATAATTAAGCGATGTGCAAAATGTAGCCGAAATCGTCTTAACTGCTCTTCCGATTCACCTTTTGAGAAATTCCCACATACTAAAAAAAACAGGCTTTCTAATCCAAATCAGTAAGAGCATTTGATAATACACCGCTTACTGCGTCCTTGGATTAGAATATAACACAGTAAACTTTAATGAAATAGGTGAAGGTTATCGATAAAATGGCGCCTAATATAACGAATTGGCTTCCTTATATCGTTATTACCGTAATATTTTTGCTTTGTTTCTTGGACATATTTCGGTTAACAACAGGGGCCGGCCAATCAATTTTGGGCTTCCCTTATAAATCATCTTGGACGTCACTCGAGCTTCCATGTTGGGGCACAAAACATTGAGATTACAGAAAGCACTGAATTATGAAACTATCTGTCCACAAACCAATAAATTAAAACTTTTTGGTCATTACACTATTACTAAAAGTCAATCTTACGTGTCTTGGGTAGCCCCAAGACACTGAAGATTGATCTGACTGACTAAAAATATTATTGGGAAAGTAAAAAAAAAACTTAAGAACAAATTGATCGAACGTTTATTGATTTCTCTTGCAACTACGTGCAGCGTTTTTAGAGCGCGACAAACTATCGCTGTCCCGTTTCACGTCATAATGAAAAGCGAAACAGCGATAGTTTCATAGACACAAAGGTGTAATTTTTATGTTCGCTGTAAAGCCCACGGAGGCATTTAAAAGGAATAATGTGGAGAATCCAAGTCTGAGATGGTAATCCAAGACTACTTGTAGAAAATTGAAGTCACTAATTTCTTAGAAGCTAATTGTGAAGTGTTTATTCTATACACTTCATATTTTGTCTTCAAACTCTGCCATGTTTGAGAGAAGGATGTTCAAATTACTAAGGAGCAATATCTCACAATTTCTACCTATAAATTGTCCCGTATTTACGAACTCAAGAAATTCTAATTTGTGTGATAGATATATATATATATATATATATATATATATATATATATATATATATATATATATATATATATATATATAGATATGAATATTATTTGGCCGTTTAATTTTAAAACTCAGTAGCAATATACCCAATCAATAAATGCATATATATATAAAACTTTTGGGTGACTGACAGAAAAATAACGTACAGGTCAAATTTCTGAAAAGAAAAAGTCATAGTTTCACGTATCGTATCGTATTAAAGTTTCATGCGGCAATTACATTATAACATTTAATTGTTAAATGCACAAAATATCATTAATTCCGTTAGTCAGTAAAATATTATTACGATAGACATGATATATTATGATATCACATACCTCATAATGTCATAGTGCGAAGCGAGTGATATACGGAAATGAGTTCCGTAATTCAGATCGAAATCGATATAACGAATGGGTTTAAGAGCAAATCATTAAACAGATTTATTTAAACAGTAATTAATTGAGGAACAACTTCAGTTTCGAAGTAATAAGACTCTTAGACAGAATAAGGAAAGTATAGAAATAAGCTCAAAAATTAACAATGTTTATGTACTATTTTCAAATTTTCATCTGTATTTTATGAATTTTATCAAAATATTAATATTTCTTACCAACAGCACCTCTGTCATTTATCAAGACAAAGGTATTTCGGTTAAAATTAATCTTATACTGGTCTTATCAAGGAAACAGCATAAGCCAGAAATCTAAACAACTAATTATGAATAAGTCCACAGGAATGGATACAATATCAGATCAAATAAAACCATTAGGTAAGTGTATTTCAAGATAAACTCAAGATACATTAGCCAAAAATATCCCAACTAATATAATAAATGCGAATTTATGTTAATTTGTTTGTTCTTTTATCGTTATGTACTGAACCAATCTTCTGATATTTTACGTAATAAAATGAGTCTGGAGAAGGACACACTTTTCCTGGTGTCCCGGTAAAAACTATACAATTCGTTAACATGGGATTTTCAAAAACCTTTTATTCTTTTGTAGGTGGCGCTAAATTCGAGGCTTATTGAAAGTGGCGCTAAATTTTAAGTAGGTGGTGCTACATTTGTTGCTTTTTGTAGGTGAAACTAAATTCGTCGTTTTTTGCCGGGGTGCGCAATATTCGCTCGGACGAAGGTGTAGGTAAAAGTTAGTATTAAATAATTCTACACTCTCTTTGTTTTGTGGTTGTTCGTTTATAACCTAATTTATTAGTGACTTTTGACTAAGAGGCGGAATAAAGAATTATCGATAACCCACTGGGTCAAAGGTGAAGTACGTAAAAAGTTTGATTGGAACCACGGACCTGGAAAACTTGGAAACCAACTCGTCAGTTAAACTTTAATCTCGTATTTTGAAAAAAATAATAACAAAGGTTCTTTTTTTCTACGTTTTCAACTTAGTACCTATCCTTAAAAAAATGCATCAGCTTCTGTTTCAAGGATAGCAGTTGACTCTATATCATTATAATTAACAGCATTTTTTCCCTTTTAAATCAAAACCACAATGTTGGTATAATTTAATTTACGATATAAAAGTGATCACACACGCTCGTGAGTCAAGAGTCATGCTCGCTACGTCATTATAAAGGTGTTTTCACATTGAGAGCACGTCGCGTAATGTTACAGGATGCTTTTAATAGCCACTTGAGTTTTAATATTTTTCTTATTTGATTTAGCAACGATGAAACGGGACAGCGATAGTTTTTCGCGCGATGAAAAGAGGCAGGTTTAGGTGATCATTAAATGTAAATAGCGCATACAATTCTACAACTTTGATCCTTGCTCAATTCCGTGTGATTTGTCCATATACCTAAATTTACTATTGTACTAGGATTTACCCGCGCTTACGCTTGCGTTTTGATGCAAATCCTACGCAACTTTATCCAGGATGAAAGGTACTCACACCCTCTTCAGTATTCCTAACTATATGAATGTGAAATATTATGATGAACTTTGACGCGTAAAGATGAGACAAATAAAAAACACACACGTGCCGCGTGCGTAATGCGAAAATTCGCGGTAATTTCTGTTCCAGTGATAATTTCGGGAAATCGTGTCTGGCACCCCTATACATAAGGAACATGCTTAATTTTAAATCTCTAGACCCAGCGCTGTGCGTTGTTATGACAAACAGTCAGCCAATGTCCTCTTTTGTATATTTAGATTTTTTACGTCAGTGTGGAAGGCTCTTTACATGATGTGGGCCGCACGATTGCAATAAATCGCAGGTATCTCCTCATCTTGCAGAGAAATTGTTCAACTAAAAATCCTGCATAGCTGAACGCTCAACGATTTACACTTTTAAATTATATTCCGCTAAGTGCCTGTTAGGTAGGGAAAAGTTAACATCGAGGTTTTGTACGTGGTATAAAACACTATTATTGTCAGTCGCGCCTTATTTTTTATTATATTAAGAATGAAACAGTCATATACCTACTGGAACATTTTTATCAGTATAATTTAATATTAAGTTTACATACATATCTACATACATACATAAAATCACGCCTCTTTCCCGGAGGTGTAGGCAGAGACTACATCTTTCCACTTGCCAGGATCTCTGCATACTTCCTTCGCTATATATTAAGTTTTAATATATTTATATTTTTTTTAAGAAGGAATTTCAATTTCATCTTTGATACATTTTACTAAACGTAACCGTCGAGTCTTGCGACTATTGACTGTAAAGAGAAGACATAACTTAAATAAATATGTATACGTGTTTACCAAATATTCTAAGGGCATTACATTTAGAATAGTTTAAATTCAGCAACAAAATTCGCGTAGCAACATATCTTTGTAACAACTGTTATCTATGTTCATTGCAACGTAAATTTTCCTGCAGCGCATTCTGCAAGCTACAAGTGACAAGTTGTTCTAAATCTACCCGATCGCCCGCTAAATTGAGAATCAAGCAGAAAAGCGCTTTGAAGCGGTAGATCGACGACTTCGCGATTTATAGATGAGTCACTCGCTCATGTACAAAGTAATAAACTGGTAGATAGCGCTCAAAGATTATTTTTAAGAAGATAAATTTAATATGCTTTCGTTGTATTGGTATCAGCAGTTGCTTTTTCTCTGATAAAAAAAAATTATTAAAGAATGCAACACACTGCATCAAAAGGAATTAAGGTGACGTCGGGACTACTGAAAATTACAATCTTTTCACATTAAATGATTGTTGCTAAAAGCAGGAATACACTTCGAGTTCGATTTAACGTGTTTCAAATCCTCAAAAGGCCATTGGCTCTGTCCATCCCTTTATATTAACTGTATGAAGCATAAGCTTTGATATGGATTGATTGTCTCCAAGATGACCATAAAGCTGGTCAAGAAAGACAGCGAAATGGGAAAGGCCAACGCTCACTTAGAATTGTTGTTTGTAACGAATTAAGTATAATGTCTTGTTTGTAACGTGTAACTCAAAAACTTTTGGATCGAATTTGATTTTTTTTTGCACAAAGACGTGTAAAACCTTTAGGAAGTATAAAGTAAAGTAGATATAAAAACAAAATGTGTTTTATTTTTTCAAAAATTCTCAAGTTTCTGATGCGCTAAAATATGCTAGCACCACCGTGGCCGAAATACAAAACTCGTCTATACTAAAAGTGGTCCGTGGTCATAGCCATTTGAAAAATGCAACGGGGAGCCGCTGAAGGAAGCACGTACGATCGTATTTTGTTCGAATCACAGTTTACGTTGCCCAGTCAGTGTGAACCTGCCTTAACGAGATTGTTCATTTTTAACCCACTTTAAAAAGGAGATACTGTGTGGAACTTTTTTTTTGTTTAAAACGATATAACTTCAGACAAGAAGTTGTTATCATAAGGAGTTATCCGCTGTCTTTATTACCAGTATTTGTCTATGTAATGCAATATTTATTTCCTCTTTGAGCCACAGGTTCGGGGCCTTACAATAAAAGCTTCAACAATAAGGTTACCCGTTGTACAGTCGCTAGAAAAGTGCACTACAAGTTTACGAACTTTGGCTATGTAATGAATGAACTTATGCGGGTGACTTACGTTTTCTATATTACAGAGTTTATTCATTCATTCATTTGAAAAATTATTCTTTGACCATTCGTGTAAAAACCTGACTTACCCAATCCTGCACGAATCCCGACTGACCTCCGCCACCGTTGCACGGGAACCTTATTCATATGGGATCATAGTGAAAGCCACACTAGGTGAAAGTTATTCCCTTAGTCGCCTTTTACGACAGCGACGGGAAAGATGGATTGCTCCTTTAACAGGCATAGTATTTGAAAGTTGATTATATTGTCAAAAAGCTCCTTGATTCTCAAATTGACACATTCTCAAATTGACACGTTCTCAAATTCTAATGTGTATGCCACTTTCTATGGCCATCACGTACAGCACTTTATATGAAAAATTGTTCCGTTTTGAACAAATATCGACACTGCGACGTGTTAGAGTGATCTCATATGATATAGTGAGGGAACAATATTTTGAGAATAAAGACCTCTTATTTTTATGTCATACAAATATACACATACAATATTACATATACAGCAACATAAAAAACATTGATTTTAATTAAACAGAATTTAAAAATAAAAAACCTTTTATGAAGCTACCAATTCCTGTCACTATCTGAATATCAATTCCATCATAAACTATCCTGGTGATTACTTCCAAATTTTTAAAGGGATAAAGACGTTATATTTTTATGAATGTCTGGGTACAAGTTCATTGATGTTTTTCTTCTTCTTTGTAGTAACCTTTTCCCACTCTTTACGTGGGTCAGCACAGTATGTCAGAATTTTCCAATTTTTTTGTGTCACTCTTCATCTCACTGGTGGTCACGCCTTTCTTGCTCATACTTTCCTTTACGCTGTTCCATCCATCTCTTTTTCGCTCTACCCCTATTTTTAAAACCTTTCAGTTCCATATTAAAGGCCCTTTTAGAAACATGACCTTCCTCTCTTCACGTGAGATGTCCGTACTATCTATTTTACAAGTTTTATTCCCATATATGGATATTATTGCCGTGTGGTTCCCGGCACCAATGGAAAAAAGAATAGGATAGACTCGATCTCTTTCCCAAGGATGTTGTAAAAGGCGACTAAATGTTAGACTTATATTCTTGGGATTCCTCTGTCTCTCTCTGACAACCTGTCTCTATTTGAATCTCAATTCTATCATGGAGCCAAGCAGCTGAACATGGCCTTTCAGTCTTTTGATGATTGTTGGCTCTCTCACCCGCAGAGGATATAGACGTTATACGATATGTCATATTGTGGATATTTAATATTAAATTTTATAAAAAAAACTTTATTTCAGACTTCATTCACGATTCACGAAAATTATCCACTCCTTACCTGTTACAACATAAATTAACAAACGTTTATCTCTCAAAATGACTCAATTACGATGCTTAATTTACCACAAATCTGTCTGTCTGTCAGTCACTTCATAAATCCAAACCAGCCAATATTTACAGCGACCGAGTTGAATAGCTATTGTGACCGATGTCCGATGATTGTTTACCTGTAACAAACGAAAATAATGCATATAAATATCATCTGGTGTGTCAATAGACTCTGGTATCAATGGCTTGCAGTCATGTGGCGAAATATTGTGTAAAGCTGAGTTATAAAAATCGAATAATATACATACTAGAGGCTGCCCGCGACTTTATCATTCCCGAAACCCTATCAATCCTGCGGGAACTCCGGGATAAAAAGAAGCCTTTATGTTATTATGGGTATTCAGCTACCTGCCTAGCTACATGCCAAATTTCATCGTAATCAGTTAAGTAGTTTTTGCGTGAAACAGTAACAAACATCCTGATCACTGACATACAAACTTTCGCATTATAATATTAGTATTATTATATAAGCCTTTTCTTCAGGTCAAAGTCAATCAAAGGAAAGACTAAGAGATGGGTTTGTGAACTTGGGATTCTTCTTTTAGGCAATGGAGCTAGCAATCTGTCACTATTTGAATATCAATTCCATCGTATAAACTACATTTTGATAAATAAAAGTTATTCCAAGGGAAAAAATTAACACATTAACCAATCACGGATCAGATTTTAGTGGAAATAAATCAATAAACGCACAAGATAATAGAATTATGCAAATTTTTTAAAGCATAAATGCGACGATTTTATTTGGCATTTGATTGACGCTCCCTGGACATTTTTTCACAAATGTAAGCCAATAATACTTGTCAGCGTTGTGAAAATATTAAGATTAAAAAAATATATATTCCGTGTAAGGTTAATCATAACATAGCATTTTTTTATATTGTGATGATGTTAAAAAGTTAATAACAATCTATTGTAAAGCTTAAGTAGAACAAACTTATTAACCTTGAGATTTGTATGCAAAATATATTTAAAAAGGTCTAAAAATATACACATATATATATATATATATAGATACTACACTCTTTTCATTGCATAAACTGAATATAAAAATGGTTAGTTGAAATAAAATTTAGAAATGCATCTAATGCACAAACTTGGTAATTGACTTTATCTTGTTGAAAAAGTATCGCAAAATCAATATTTCTGATAACAGCCTGAATTATCTCTTTCTTTTTCATATTGACCAGAAAATTCTTTGTTTGCATTTGATCACCCAGGTATCAGAACACTGACATAGATACACTAAATTTTCATTTATACTCGTATAAAAGAAAAAAGTGAATAACAAGTCCTAATCATTGCATAGGCACTAAGCAAGGAAATTTTGAGAATCCCATGGGCCCGTGTTAAAATTACTCGCAGTTGACGCCCAAAGGACAGACGCCATTTTGAATTTAAATATTATTAATACAAGGAAGAGAAAACAGCAAAGCCGCAAATCAAGTTAACGAAGAATTTCTAACGCAATAAACATTAAATTATTATCACCAGAGGACAAGTTCCTCTTATATTTAAAGAGCTGTCAACGCTAAACAAAGGGGAAGTAAATTTGATTTTAATTGAACAAGCGAAGCCATCAAACGATTGGATGAAGACAGACGGGTATGGAATGAATTAACCGCTAACCTTGACTAAATTGAATCGATGAAAAATGAGATTTCATCGAGGGCAAATAGTATTGAGGTTCGGGAATTAATATTCATATAACAAACGCGATGAATCAAAACGATAATGAAAATTTGACCTGGAAGATCAAATAACCAATTACGAAATTCTTGCAATGGGAAGACGTAACGGGACGGGAAATGGAAACGTCATAATAGGAAAATTACATGAATTCGGAAGATGCCTTGACTTAAAAAATGCCTGTGCCAAAATATATAATATTTGGCAGCACACACGCTCGACATTACACGACTATCATGCAAACCGAATACATTGTAAAATGTTATAGCGACATGGCCAATAAACGTTAACCTTTTGAGCAACAAAGATTTTGGCTACAATTACCATGTGAACTATCTGAATTTTTTTTTAAATGAACCTAGTTGATTCCAGGACATACAAAGAGATACTTCAGACGACATAAATAAAGAACATCAAATTCCGTTGAGCAAACCATGAAGTAATTATTTTACCTCCTTCTGTCAGATATGTAGTTTCTCGGTAAAAGTTAAAAGAATTTAAATTGTATTACTTCAAGTATTACAATTTAAATTCTTTTAAATTATTTTAAATGAAACATTATCTTTATACTCGACGGAAACCAATGTTTCGGAGTAAAACGCCATTTCCGATGAAAGAGAAAACCATAGAATACAGGTTTTACTACACGGTTTCCTCTTATACCTACTGTTTTAACAAAAACGAAATTTTGTTTATCAAATTTCCTCGTGTTAATTTAACATACATACATACATAAAATCACGCCTCTTTCCCGGAGGGGTAGGCAGAGACTACCTCTTTCCATTTAATTTAATTTTGTTGTAATTTAGTTCATTAGAAGCTGACCACAAAATATAGTTTGGATGATATAATATTATTTCAAACACATATTTCGTTCCTAATGATAAAAATATGATTATAATTATATATAGTTAAGACCGCATATCATATTTACTGGACTGTGCTCAGGATGTTTCGCTTATATTATAAATAATGTATCATGTAAGAAAATAAAAGAAAATTAAGAAATCATTGAACAATATTTCTTAAAAAAATTATATGTATTTTCATAAATTTTTGAAAATGAAACTTATCATATTGTGATCATGCAAACTAACAAACGTAGTTACAACGAAATAGAACGGAAAGATGAAAATTACTAGATTTACCGTCGTCGGCCTAAATGTAAATTTCAAAGGAAAGCCGAGTTTTTGATGGAGAATTCTCCCGGCTATGTGATAAAAAAAGTTTTAAGCGTTGTATTCAATTAATTGGATTACATCCTATAACCTTAAATAAGCAAAACTTTGTAGATAAATCTCATTGAGAACCTAAAACAGATTACTATTAAAAAATAACCAAGGAAATAACAAATATTTTTGAAAAGTTTAGAATAAAACGTAATTAATATATTTTTCATATTATTGACAATCATAAAATTATAAATGAAAATGTTTCCTGATAAAAAAGTAGTTACTTTTCTTTACATTGCTTACAATCATACATAATGAAACAAAAAATAAATTATTGATTTACGAGCACTGAGCGGATTAATACTCTAGGCAACGTTTTCACATTTTTTATCATACAAATTAATTGAAGCAGCCCTTTATTTCAGGCCGGTTAAAAAACATCTGGTCTCAACCCGAAATTACCGGCTTAATGGATATAAAAAGCTGGGGTAACATTTTAAAGAGTTTAACAACTAACTCTCTGAGGTTTTCCCGGGGGAACTAACTTCATCCCATCACACTAACCTTGAGAGTTCTTGATACCACAGTTACGCGAAATAGTTTGAAGTTACAGTTCTAACTGTAATAATGTGGGTAACCGTGTTAATGTTTCATCATAAATATATATATATATGTATCTTCTTTATCCCCTACGGTGTAGACAGAGTCAATGTGCTTACAAAATAAGTTCGTAACGACGTGGATCTATCTTGACCAAATCTATAGCGTATTTATATAATATATAAAATCTACATACATACATACATATGGTCACGTCTATATCCCTTGCGGGGTAGACAGAGCCAACAGTCTTGAAAAGACTGAATGGCCACGTTCAGCTATTTGGCTTAATGATAGAACCGAGATTCAAATAGTGACAGGTTGCTAGCCCATCGCCTAAAAGAGGAATCCTAAGTTTATAAGCCTATCCCTTAGTCGCCTTTTACGACATCCATGGGAAAGAGATGGAGTGGTCCTATTCTTTTTTGTAATAGTGCCGGGAACCACACGGCACCTAAGATGATGATGATAAAATCTAATAAGTTATTAATATCCTACTAGCCAGTACGAGGATCTTTTTCATATCAAAGTAGCCTTTTGAGCTGTAATTAGTGCCACCTACATGTCGCCTACATATACATACATTAAAGAAGAAGTTCTTACTTTAAATATATCCCCTTTACTTTAGTCTTAAGGTTGAAAACTCTCGTTTACTATACGTTTATATATGTACGTATATTTCATATACGAGTACATCACAATTATATATAAGCTACAGACGTGAGCGAAAGTTAATTTAAGACTATTTTAAGTAACAACCAGGCTTTCAGAAGACTAAACATATAAGGCATTTACTCAGATACCCACACCTCAGAGATTTTTAAAGCAGGATTGAAAGACATTACTTACCGCTTTATCTTGCTTACCATCACGCAGATTGAGGTCAAGGGCACTCAATTTTCCAATGAAAAAACAAAGTCCGGAACTAAACCAAGTTCTAATTCTGCTTCCAAATACTCTACATTCATCTTCCTCTCTTTCCCTTATTATTATTAAAATACATATAATCACGTCTATATCCCTTGCGGGGTAGACAGAGCCAACAGTATTAAAAGACTTATAGACCACGTTCAGCTGTTTGGCCCAAGGATAAAATTGATATTCAAATAGTGACAGGTTGCTAGACCATCGCCTCAAAGAAGAATCCGAAGTTTATAAGCCTTTCTCTTAGTCGCCTCAAATAATAATCACAAGCTTATAAGCCTTTCCCTTAGTCGCCTTTTGCGACATCCATGGGAACAACATGGAGTGGTCCTATTCTTTTATTTTTATTGGTGCCGGGAACCACACGGCACGGTTATTATTTACTTAGATTTATTTAAAGCCATTTATTTATCCTCAAAAAATCAAAAGACTTGCAAAAAAATGCCAAACACGCACCCGTCCTTTCTACACGTAATAAATATCCCCAGACCTCGCCTCCAACAATATTTAGAGCACCACATAGTTTACATAATCCAATTTGCGAATGTTTTACATTAATACTGAAGGCGGCAATTTTACGCAAATTTACCATTTAGTTGTTGATATTCAAATTTCAATTTGTAAATGAAAGTAGAAATAAAGACTTTACGCTTTGGCCAGAAAGTCTCTGACAAGACTCGAAAGTCCGCGTTTAGCTGCATGACATAATGACTGAATTGATATTCACAGATAGTAAATGGTTGCTAGCCCATCGCCTAAAAGAATTCTCAAGTTGGTAAGCCTTCCCTTTGATGTCAAATTTATAATCTGCGCGGGAAGAGAAGCTGGCATTATCTTTTGTATCAGGCCAGACAGAAAAAAAAATATTTTTCACCTTAGTCGCATAAGCACATTCGTTATTGTTATAACAATATGCAAGAAAGAAATGGAATTGTCTATCTATTAAAAGTGTCTCATGGCAATGTAATAAAGAGTAGATATTGTATTTCAAGTCATGTTGAGTAAAAAAAGTTCTGACTAGTTAATCAACTTAATTGTAGCACCTCCCTCTTCCTTTGCAATTAAAAACCTGACAACCCTAAGCTCCCTCACGTCCCATACACAACATTTATGTGTGTGTAACTGCGTTTGTTTCAGTATATTTTGCTTGAGCTACGTGCGTGAGTGAAGTAGAAATTTGATACAGGGTGTAATTTATCCGTATAAGAATTCATGAATGCGAACAATCTATATGCAAAGTGGCTGTAAACATTTGCACACTTAGGCTGTTCCGAGAAATGGTTTGGCTACTAGCGATATGAGACCGAAATAGCATTCGTTCACGATATGCGAATTGTTGCTATAACTAGACCTTAATCTAGGTATATACATTTAACACAAAACAAAAGAACGTTCCTTGAATTGTAATTATTAAGTATCATTAGAGACTGGTGATTTTAGCCTTTGAAATAAAAACATTTTGGAAACTTTTCAAAGTAAACTTTCGTCGGATTTAACTGACCGTGCACACAATGGGATGAAATTAATTTTCTTGAAAAAATTCTTTCGACAAAGCAATAAAATATTTGAACAATACACCGGAAGTACTGATGTTTCATATTACAGAAAGCTTTTTTTAATCTTAAGTCATTTGATCTTCACAAAGGGAAATTTAAATAGCTGTATAAATGTTAAATGATTGTACATCAAGACTCAATGAGAACCTTTACGCTTTTCGTGGAATCAAAATTGTAGGCAGATTTTAATTAATTAAGTTACATCTCAAAAGTATTTCAGCAGTTAATGAAAATTAATTTCAGATCATTCATGCCCACTTTCATACTGATATTATATGAGAGAACATATGTATTTGTTTTTTTAAAATGAGGAGCCCAAAACATTTAAATTAAGAATGATGATGATTATAATGACGTTATGAACAGAAAGAACCTTTATAAATTTCCTAAAGCTACTTTTATTTCAGAATATTTCCACAAATATATTTGTAAATGTTTTCCACTAAATCGACGAGGGTAAAATAAAGGGCATATTTTAAATAAAAATAAAAAAACTAGATATAATTTAAAAACATGTCTATTCTTGTTCGTAATCAAAGAGTTTAGACTTAATAAATAATAAATAAAAAAATAAAATAAAAAGCCTTTTATTAAATAAATTAATTTCTCATTTCATGCTACATTATTTGTTTAGTTTCATGCAATTCATTGATTCTTATTCATTTCGCATTCAAATTATAAAAGTATGTTAATTAAGTATTTTCAATTTATGGATTTATATTAATTTCATTATCAGTTTGTTATTTATTTATTTTTATTAATTTTTTTTTTGAATGAGAACCCCTCTCTAGGGTAAAGGCCTCCTCCATTTGTAACCAGTTCTTTCTGTCTTTTGCCTTGTTGTACCAGTTTTCTCCTGCTTTTCCTTTTATGTCATCGACCCATCTTTGTTGTGGTTTTCCCCTTCTTCTCTTTCCTACAGGTCCCTTCCACACTACGACTCGTTTCGTCCACCTTCCGTCTGTAGTTCTGGCCAAATGTCCTGCCCATTTCCATTTTAATTTCATGGAGTGGTGTAGGAAGTCTATCAGTTTCGTTTTCCGTCTAATTAAGCTGTTCCTAATTTTTTGTATTCTTCGTATTTTTAAAATTGATGGTGATGGTGATTGATGATTTCCATGGCCGATTGACATATTCTTATTTTTTCTTTTACCTTTTTCGTGTATGTCCAAGTTTGTGCGCCATAGGTGAGACAGGGAAGAATTACGCCATCTATTACTTTCTTTTTCAGAGCAAGCGGCAGGTCCCCTTTTAATATTTCCTTATGGCTCCAGAATTTTTGCCAAGATGCGTTTATTCTTCTGGATATCTCTCCCATATTGCTGTTGGCGTGAAATGAAACTTGTTTTCCAAGGTAGATGTACGTATCCACATATTCTAGACTCACGTTACCGAGTTTTATAGGTGACTTTGCGGAGTTGGTCATAACTTTGGTTTTTTGCAAGTTCATTTCTAGTCCCACTCGTGAGCTTTGTTGGTGAAGAGTCTGTATCATTTTCTCTAGTTGGTGGTTTGATTCTGAGAACAGTACTATGTCGTCAGCAAAACGTAAGTGCGTTAAGTTGTTGTTCTGTATTTTTAAACCAAGGCCTCTCCAATCTAGTTTTTTAAATATTGTATCCAACACAGCAATAAAAAGCTTCGGAGAGAGAGGGTCGCCTTGTTTTACTCCTCTATTTATTTTTATTTCTGGGCCACACGTCTCTAAGGTAACTCTACTTGTACTATTCTCGTAGACGAAGCGTATTAATTTCGAGTTTAGACTTAAAGCATGCACAAATATTTTTACTTTGCATTTTCGGCAGTTTTTCACGCAAACGCTCACAATTTTTTTTTTTAAATCAAAATATTTTTTTTTACATTTTAGTCAATGGAAATAGAGCTGGGCCTTTGTGGGGGAACCAATTATTTTTTTGCATGACCGCTTTCCCATTACAGTCGGATTAATCCGTAGGCGGTTGTTTTGGTCACAAGATAATGCCTTACCCTTTATTTGTATCATACAATTTCATAAAATTTATTTTTTCCTGTAATCTACTCGTAAATAAAATTTTCCCTTTGTAAGATGTGTTTTAGACCTTTTCATCCTTTTGTTTAGAAGTTTGACCATCGCTTTTTCTGTTTTTTTTTTTTTACTTTTATAAAAAGAATTATATTTTTAAAATCTTGAACTAAATTATCTAAACATGGCCTAATCTGAGGAACTGTTTATGAACTTCGACAAAGCATATCGCATATTTTCTATGTTTATCTTTTCGGTCCTGATATCCAGAATCTTAATCAGGCATTATTAAAGCGGATCTATCCACAGTATCTATGTGATCTATTCAGTATAACAGAATCTGGGATTTGATTATGTTTTACATAAGGGACCATGTTTTTATCTTGTTTTTGGGTGCACAGTTTTGGTAAACCTTGTTGTTGGTGTAGTCTCCACGCCACCTTGTCTTTCTTTGTAACGAATAAAATACATCTTAGTTGTAACATATTTTGTGTAACTGTGGAATGCAGAGAAAAATAATATGCTAGAGTCCGACACTGAGTAGAGGTTTTCGAAAAAACGATCTCTTTATTTCTACGACGAATCAAATAAAAGTAGAATAAGCGTAAGTATAGTTGACTATAATTTAATGTATGATTTCGATAGCCACATACAAACACGATGAAATTCGACACGCTCATTCGCCCTAGGATTAAAAAAAAATACAAACATCTCATGTTTCGATAAATTTATTCATCCACTCCGCCATATGCCGAAAAAAATCCACTTGCAATAAATTAGCTAGGAGACATAACACAATAGAAAATACGATTAGGGGTGTCGCGTCGACCTCGCTTCATTAAACAACTAAAGAATTAAACGAACCGAATTTTTTTCTGATTAACATACCCTGCGGCATTGGCAACTAGTTATATGGCCACCCTAATTTTGTTATTTGTTGTAAACCCCCAATGTAGTGTTGTAACACTAATTATCAATAGGTTTATCTTAATTCGGTATCAAATTTTTATATTATGTTTTGTAAGACACAACTTAACGAATATTGCAGAATTGATAGATAGTTACAGTTAAATGTGGCGTTTGAGTGCAAAGCGGTATTACTCTTTTTATAGATTATAGGTGCATTTCTTCTTGTTCTCCTCGCATTTCTCTCACTGAAAAGCTGCATTAAATGTTGTCCATTTTAGTCTAAGATTTTTTAAACAAAAGAAAAACATCTTTTTTCCTTCATCCTTGCAGAAAGCACTATATTTGACCTTTATATCGATACTATCAGCACAACACTACCCAATGGCTAATAATGAATAAAAATGCAAAAGGCCCCCAATAGACGGAAGAGCGACTTTGAATAGACTGTAAATTCGAAACAGGTGCATCGTACCGGGAGGGTTAACAGATTTAGGGAACAATAAAACGCGATGGGCCCTGTTAATATTTAAACGAAAGAGTTAAACTATCGGTGCAAATTAAACTGTCAGTAGCGTTTATTTCTGTGGCTTTAACCATTTAAAACGACGGGTGAAGCTGTCCACTCCATGTTACGTTTTTTTACGTCAATGAATTTTTGTATCGTAATTTTGTTGCAAGTTGAGTGATGTGTATAATAACGTTGGGTTATCTATATAGCTTATCGTTTTGTAAAGAATTGCCAATTCTATTTTCATTCGAGACTCCGTTCCCGTGGGATTTTATAGAAAGAATAACTCACGTTACTTAAGAAAGTCTACTCTTTACCTATGCCAAATTTCATCGAAATAGGTTCTGTATTTCGGTTCATTCATTACATACAAAAATAAAAAACCACTTAATGTAATATGATTAATCACTCTAAATGAACTACTCACTGTAAATAGTAACAAAATGGTTCACGAAATCACTTCCATACTAATTTTACGTCTTTACACAACTCCCGAGATTGGATCCCGCCCAAATGGCTGGTAAATTGAAAAATGGAGTGATCATCCTTTTAAATTGTAATTAATTGTTTATCGTTCCATCGGTTTGTATTTGGAGAATTTGAGATTCGAGTTTTAATAGATTAATTTCGATTGTTAGCAATGAATTAAACAAAACCTTTTCTTTTATTGAAATTGGTTTTATCGGTACAATTTTAACAAATATACATAATTAATAAAAGTAAAATACATATGGCGTACTGGATATAAAAGGAGATTAATTTGACACTTATTCTTGCATAATATTCCATCGGTAACACATAAACATTAACTATATTAAAACACCATTTTTTTTCTTTTTCTACATAACGTCACCCTATTCCTACAAATATATTCTTGGAACCGATAAGCGTATGCAACCCGTAACCTGATATCTTGAGGAGGAAAGGTCAGCCGTGGGCAGTGACAAAGGACGTCGAATAGCTGTCAAGTAACCCTTTCTCTATTTTTAACATCAAAGCAGCTTTTAACAATAAAAATCCGAGTCGAAATAACATTGGTTCCGTGTGGTTTTCGGCACCATTCGAAAAAAAAAAGAATAGGACCACTCCCATCTCTTTCCCATGGATGTCGTAAAAGGCGACTAAGGGATAGGCTTACAAACTTGGGATTCTTTTTTAGGCGATGGGTTAGCAACCTGTCACTATTTGAATCTCAATTCTATCATTAAGCCAAATAGCTGAACGTGGCCTTCAGTCTTTGCAAGACTGTTGGCTCTGTCGACCCCGCAAGGGATATAGACGTGATCATATGTATGAATGAATGGATGAACGTAATAACATACCCCGTAGCACGACACGCGCGACGCCGTTTTCGTCGCGCGTGCAACGGCGGCCATATTTTTATTAATTGCGCAGGTATTCCACGAAGTTACCTTCTCGTATACAAAATAATAATCTCCTTAACCTGCATGCCAAATTTCATCTTCGCACGGAATGTAGTTTGGCTTTTCTTTGTAGGCGTTCAGTGATAATTGTGATGACAGCTTGATATATAATAGGACTGGAGAAGTTTTATCACCACAGAATTTCTTCAAATATGAATCGTATATACATACCTAAATGTAGAAATTTTTTAAGGTATTAACAATTTGACTTAATACAATGAAGTAAATGAAGTAGTTAGTACATAAAGGAGTACCTACAATAGCGTTTTAGAAGTCCATCGAATGTCGCCATTAAGTACTAAAAACTAAAATTAAAATTTAAGTTGTAAGAAAAATCTAATAACAAAAAGTTACGAAAACCAATGACGCTTTGGCGACCCATCCAATTTCAGGCGACACTTGGCAGATGCCTTAACCTGATTGATTTATGATGAACTCAAGAACAACTTAGCTTTCACATTCACATTTTTTCTTAAGAAACGCATTTTTCATATTCATGAGTAATATCTATGTAGCGGTAGCGGTGATTCGGCTCGACAACCACCCAAGGGAAGATCTTCCGCCAGGCTAGGTGTTATACCTGGGGAACCGCGGCTCCGACTATGAAATCGGTGAAATCTTTACAATCGCGATTTAGACTCTTCGCTGCTATTGGTTGAACGCATCATTTTCTTCGCTTTGATTGGCAGTTATTGTGTGACATTAGTGATGTCGCCACAATCTAAAACATTAAAATAAGGAGATCCAGTCGGAGACGTTCTAACAAAAGGTCAGGTCAAGAGAAGCCGAAACCGACGAACTTGCATGAAGAGAATTGTGGTATGTGGATGAAGTTAAAGAAGTATGCAGCGATCGCGGCAAGTGGAAAGCCTCTGCCTACCCCTCCGGGGAATAGGCGTGATTTATGTATGTAAGTTAAAATAATGCAATAAAATTATTCAAATGTTATTAGAATTTCGTCTAGACAGACCCAAGATTATCACTGTAATTGCATGCATACTAGCAGTGCCTGTAATATTGCAGTAATATGTTTGGTTTACTGCCTCAAAAATGGAGTATTTCTATCTTATTTGTTGGAGCACGCGATTACAAACAATATGAGTTGAACATTTCTTTGGAAGTGAAAAACTAAAATGTTTGATATTGTGTGAAAGATCTCAGAATTTATTCATTCTTTCGATGCAATCTTTCATTAAGCTATACAGCTAAGCGTGGCATTTCAGTATTTTCGAGACTATTAGCTATATGTCTACTCCGTAAGGGACAAAAACGTAGGTATGTTTTTATATATGTTAGATTAAAAAAATAACAAAAGCATTTGCTGGCTAGTTCACTCGCGAATAAAATGTCATTATCCCCAATCCCACGGGAGAGTAGCATTTTTTCCGGGATTACGGGAATTGTACTAATGTAAATGTAAGGACAACAGAGGAAAAGAGACAGCAATATTGCAACTTTGTAAATATAAGACGACACACGATTTTAACATAGGTAACTCTACTTTCTGCTTCATCTAATGCGCACCTATCCTCTTATTTTTTAGTTTTACATAAAATTTTATTATTCATATTTATTTTACAATTATCGCACCACCCGTACCTACATTATGTAAGTACATCTGGGTTTGGTCCAAATGTTCGACTGGCAGAGAATGCTTTGTGGCATGAAGTCCACCTGTTGTACATTTACGTGCATAAAGTTTAAACATATAAATAAATAAGCTGAATGTCACCTTCAAGTTCTTGCTAGAATATGGGCTCTGTCTATTCGCAAGGGATAAATAAGTGATGTTCTTATGTACACGAGTAGGTATGTGCAAGCTAAAATTAAAATTTATTTAACACTAGCGACCCGCCCCTGCTTCGCACGGAAAACATTATTAATTTTGAAAAAAAAAACATGTAAGAACGCGGGTTTTTAACTATATGCATACCAAATTTCATTAAAATCAGTCCAGCGGTTTAACTGCGAAAGCGGAACAGACATACTTTCGCATTTATATTATTAGTTAGGATTAGAAACACACACACAAACAAATCCGGAATAGCTAATTAAATGATTGCTGATAAATTAGATCTTATTTATTCAGGTGCACTAATCTTCTAATGCGCACAGACGATATTCGAAATGGACAACAAATATTATTTGAACCTAATTCAGATTTCTGCATAACAAATTCTTAAATGTAACCAAAATCTTTCCTAATGCCAATCAATCCAAATAATAAAAAAATCTAAATTGAAAATAAATCCGGGAGAGTAGTTAATTTTTTTTTTTTGGAAATTCGTTATTTTTATATTAATATCTAACTGTATTGTATTATATATGTGCAATAAATAGTACACGAACAATCAAACAAACTTTTTAATATTAAACATTTACTCATCACGTACACTCTTGTTTTTACAGAAAGTGACTTCCGTCTGACCTCCAAAACTATTGCAGGGGAACCTAAACCGTATTGGGTTTAGGAAATCTGACCTAACATTCTTTACCCCTTCTGGGGCCCTCCGCTATATGTCTTTATGTTAGAATAAAGATTTAAATACAGGTTGCTAGCCCAGTTAAAAGTAGAATTCCGTTTATTAGCCGTTTTAATTAATAATAAAATAAAATTAATAATTAAATGAAATTCTTCTTAGATCTATTAAGACGTACGTCAATGTCCCTCATCCGTGCATGCAACGTGCACCGTTGATACTAATACATCCCTCCAGGTATCACTCATGAATACTAAGGCAGCCACTAATGTATTCATTGGAAACTGAACCGTATGTAATTATATGACGTTTTACTTTAATGCGGTTCGCTTGGAACTGGTTTACTAAAGGCTGGAGTCATTGACAGTTGCCTTGATGTTGATACACAGGAATTGCTTGGTAATAATAATTTGATTCGTATATCAGTAGAAAATCACGTGAATATTATTTTAAGTTTTGTAGTACATACATTGAAATATATATAAATATTTAGTCGCGTCTCAGAGATATTTCGTGAGGCTGGAAATTAACTAGCTCAGTGGAATTGTCATTGTTATTTAACATGGCAATGTTGCCCAGTCTTCTGGGCACACCCCCGTAGATTGATACTATACAGGGATTGTAATAATATTTACTTTTTTGTTGCTGTCGATTAAATCTGCATTATAATGATTTTAAGAAGTTTTACCATATATATATATTAGATTATGTATGACAATTACAGGATTTGTTAGATACCTCATTTGGTACCATAGTCTAGTCCAGATTGATTTGTCCAGAAGTCCAGATTGATTACTTTTTGACCTAGTGACCCTTTTCAACGTACATAATCATGTATTGTATCGTCGTGCGTAAAGAAACCGATAATAAGTTGTAGATATTTCTGTCACGTCGCCTTCGCTGGCTTGGAAAAATCTACTAGTACCGTTTCACAAATTAAACTTAGAACAGAAGAGATGTCAACTGTTGTCGGAAATTGCAGATTTTTTTTTAGTTTTTTTTTTTTTTATTATTTCCTAAGTGTACAGCCATTACATGTGGGACAAATGTTAAAAGCTTCGTATTAGATAGACGATATTATCAAACGCACGTGGGTTTAAACCGAAAACATGTAACTGTAACATGAAAACATGTGTAGATCAATTAAGATATAGATCAACCAAAATGGGAACTTAATTGATCTAAATATTTTTCGGTTTCGTAATAATTAACTTGCCCTAATATTTTCTATATTAAAGTAGGACAGGCTGAATACGTACGAGTACTTATTGTAAAAGTTCTTACAATTAAAATTTGAAATCTTATATTGATTCAAATCTCACATCTGCATTCTCTTTAACTCGTTAAGGACCTACTGAGATATCATCTCATTCGTATTCAACGTCTTATATAAAAACATAGGCAAAGTTGTTTAACGAGGATTAATTTGCGGATCGTAGGGAACTGAGATTTCCTGTAATTGACTGTTCATCCAGAAACCGTCTGATTGTATGACCGTAATCTATTTATTTACTCCTTTGAGAATTTAGCATGTCCGCGAAAAGAAATGTAGTAGGAAATATAGAAATTCTTGCATAATGAAGAATAATTTACAATTCCTGAGACCTCATCTTGCTTATCATCAGACATCAACATCATAAAAGTCAATCAATACTTGTATCATATAGAGAAATTGTTTGTTATAAATAAATTAAAGCCGAATTTAGGCTTTCTACTTTTTTTAAAATTGATTGCCTCGGGCACTGCTCACGTCAAATAAATAATCAATAAAAAAAATCACACGAAAATAAAAGCTTTCATTTTTTCAGCCAGCATTATTTTAAAAACGTATATTTCCTTCCGTTACAACTACATAAGTAATACGACCTGTTTTGTGAAAGTCTAGCATAGACGCTCAGAAGTTGGGTTGTCTATGACTTCTAATGTATTCAAAGTTGGTCGGCAGTCTAGGGATTAATTACAGTAACATTATATCAGATGCGGTAGACTTATTAGACTCAGTAACGGTAAAGTTTGATGACACATTGCCTTCAGCTCTTTGACAACGTATTTTGGCAGATTTAATTTCAGTTAGTTCGGTCAAAGTTAATAATTTAGGTTAAACAATGTTTTCTTGTCAAATACTTTTTCTTCATCCTGGCGTTAAAACCGTTGGTTATATATGATTCAATCTAGGGAGGATCTGACGTGCGAGGTGCGCTTGTGATATGATTTCGAATACTCTTGCCCAATAAGCAATGAGCTTGCTAAAGGTAAATGTTTATTGTTAAAAACGCCAACTTGTATTTTTAGATGAAATTTTTGGACTGACGAAGATCAAGTATAAAACACTAAAAACACACTCAAATAATATTATCAAAATAATTTTAATTATATGTTCAATTGTGATTCGCGGATCCCAAAAAACTTCGGAGTAATCTGACAATTTTTCTATTAATTAGTAGTGTGTGAAAAATACATAAAGTTGTTAATGAATCACCAATTGTTTAAAATTAGATATACATTTTTTTTCTGTACTTATAACAAACTAACTTTTCCTTTCACTTTAAGCTCGATAACATTATGAATCATGCGCATTTCAAACTTAAATGCTGGGAATTATCTTAATTATATTTCCATGGTATTTTTCTTACGTACTTACGAGATTCAAACTTCCAAGATGTAAACAATATAACATACCTGAAATGAAATAAAATAAACATTAGTAAATAAGCAGCAATATTTATGTTTCGTAAAATTATGATTTTTAAAAAGACTTTTTTTCTTACAAAATTTTAAAAGTTTTTTAACAAATTACTTAGTAAATATTCAAATGAAACTTCTTTGTATTGTTTTATATTTACTAAATTACCTCCATTTTTTAGTAACTTTTCTTATTTCTGTGTGTTATATTTGCATTTATATTTAACAATAAAAATTATAAAGACTCTTTGTCCCAAAATTCGATAAAAAAAACTAAAAGCTTTGACAATTTCTAGTATGATTTTTACAACACAAAAACACAGGGAATTATTACTACACAAACTGGACTACGTGCACTCCATAAAATCGACTGTTGCCTATAAAATGCTTTTGTAAAAAAATAGACGCGTCCAATAGACGCGAACTAAAAAAATGCGATAAAACTAGTCAGCTGCTTTTTAAAAAAATATTTCTTTCACAAGTGCGACGTGACTGAATTCTGTTCTGAATCGGAAATGTCAATTTGTCAACGGCTGAATGTCAGACCGCCGAAGATTTAAATGGACTTTCGTTGGCTGTCAGACTTGAAGGAATGAAATGCAATTTCGTTCAAATACTAAGTGCATTATGCGTAAGCATGAATAAACGTCTATCGTAGGAGGTAAATAATGTAAAACTTACTTTGTCTGCATAGCAAAAAGAAATAATGCATTCTCAAGATTTATAGTAGTCACAACACTCAAAGCTGGTTGGCTGAATCAGGAAAGAGAGATAGATGAACCTACCGATAGTATTAGTCGCCTTTTCGACAGACATAAAGTTGACATTCACTAGAAAGATTTAATTTTGAAGCACCCCGTCGATTGGTTGCTGCAATTAAAACGTAGCCTATAAGCACAGACTTTGTTTCGATATGGCAAAGATACAATTACAAGGAAAAATACCACTATATCAATTTATCATCCCACAACAACCGACTAACCGCTCGACTCACTGCATTGACTAGTTGCGGTGAAAATCGCTTCTATTCAAACCTATCCAAGCAAAAGAATCCCTATTTCATTCAATCAGTTCGGAATAACATGAAAATCGAATCTAGATTAGCATTAAACTTGTCGCGACCACATTCAAATGCAAACATGTCGCATATTGGGTTACGCGAGTGCATCGGAATCGAGAATCGAATGGGAATCGAGCAATCGAATGCAATCGATTCTACGAGACCTAATTCAGCTAGATTATCACTTTTATTGGTTGCACGTATTCACTGGTTTTCGAACGTCTTCGATACGTTTTGGAATCTTTTCAATTTTGTATCTTTGAGGACTTTTATTTTTTCTACGATTTTGCTTGTAGCTTCTTCCTCCTGGCGATAGTAGTGATTAAATCCTCATCTCTCTAAAATTTTTGAGGAGCTCAGAGTGGGCCTGGAGTGACCACGATAACTGATTGGGTAAGTCAGATTTGACACGAAGTAACTTCCTGCTGACCTCCGCAACCTACGTTGGGGAACCTTATAATCTAGAGTGGATCCTGGTCAAATAAACTTTTCTTCAACATTTACAAAACAACTAAATAATACTCAAAATACCTACGTACATTAAAGAATTAACAAACAGACCAACAAAGATATCGGAACAATCCAATACTGGATCAGCTGTTGAGTCGTCAAGACGGCGTGGGATCGGATTCCGGTTGTCAAGTGAGAAATTGCCTCTTGACCACAGACATAAATCCAGCTAGACATACTACATCTATATACTCGTATATAAAAGCGAAATAACTCAACTCACGCCAAAAAAATTATTGAACCTCAAATATTTTTTTATGGGCAATAAAGATAATTTGTATTGTATTGTATATTACTAAGCAAACAAAGATGAAATTTGGCAGAAAGGTAGATTGTAGTGTAATGGAAAGGTTGGAGTGGTCTTAACCTATCCTCCATTAACATTTGAGGTATCTACCTAGATCTACGTCTGTGCCTAGACTGAGTTACATTCGATTCCAACAAACAGACCGGAAGGCGATCCTAACCGACATATTCAAATTTATACAACTTCTATGTGTCGGATGAATAAAGTGAACAAGCATAACATGAATTGTCATGTTATCAAACCCTGGACTCTATGCAATTACAGGGATTTCTATAACTTTTACCCGAAACTTAAGAAGAGGACCACGCCATCTTTTCCCATTAGATGACATCAAATGCAACTTTGGGAACAGGCATATTCATGTTGTGCAGATTTTATTATGATTCACTATAGGTTTGGTTGTCCTTCAAAGGTTGTGAAGGGCAGACGGGTAAAGCCAGACACCCAATGCAGTATCATAGTCAAAGGAGAAGAAGATGTAACCGGGACCTAACACCATGAGGAAGAAGATTAAAACATATATATATACACATATTTAAGTTTGTCTATACTTATGTAAATTCACCCGTGATATACGGCAAAGGTGGCAAGCAAACGAAAACATTAGTAAACACAACAAGTTTGTGTCGTGTACTCGTGTCAAACGTCAGGTCGGAGTTAGTTCGGAACTTCGCAATCTTAAGGATCGCCCCGGGGCTCGGACTAAGGCTGCGGTCTTGTTGACGAGGGCAGTTCTTCTTTCGTGGGGAAGGAGCCTTATGAATTCTTATCTGTTAGTAATTATCTGCCTTAATGTGTTGGGCTAGATATATTTGCCAGAGGCAGAGGTCTTTAAGGTAACCCCGAAAAAAATATTAAGTGAAATGAAATAGGCGTATATGCAATAGTGTACTCAAATATGCTATAAAGAGCCAGTGGTAGCCCAAGATGTTCACATGAAGTTGGGTGGCTATGAAATGCACTGAGCCAATTTAGGTTTTAATTATCGAAATAAGGAAGCAGACATAAACTTTTGCGACAGAATTGCTCCATAAATGACTTACTCAATATACAAGTAACAATAGAGAAACATAAGAGCCGACTCCAAATGAGATAGGAAAAGATAATCAGAAGAAATTAATCATTACCAATCGTCTTTACTATTTGAATTTTCATTTTCATATTTCAATACCTAGCTTAATTTGTGTAATTTGCGCCGTCCTTATTTCGTATTTTCCGAAATGAAAACTTTCCGCTCGTCCCTTCTCACGATAATCTTCATGCAATTTGCACCTCCATATTCTCTTAATAGATCCAAGTTGGTTGACTTTATAACTTTGACTAAGGAACTAAGTTAGGTGTTGCAGCCTGGGGCTCCAATCCAAGGGCATTAACCACGGCACACTGCGCTAAATTACTGTGACTTTGTTTGGATTCAGGGTATTATTTGTCTTTTGTCACCTTCTTTTGTAGTCAGAAACCTTATATGGTGGCTATAAACTAATTATTATTCAGATGGTCAAAAAATATACATATACATATCTTTATCCCTTACGGGGTGGACAGAACCAATTTTATCGAAAACACTCGAAGAACACGTTTAGCTGAACGGTTTCATGATGAAAATGACATTCAGATTAAGTGATAGATTGTTGTTGGTTGTAAGTCATATCTAATAGCCTAAAAAAACAAGTTTGTCAGCTCTTGTTTTGATTGACTTCTACAATTAGCGGGGGAAAATATCAGCATCTAGCTCCTAATTTTTAAAAGTTACGAGAATCGAAGGTCACTTTAAGCGGCATTTGAGAGTTAGAGAGAGCGAGAAAGACAGCTTTCTACATTATATTCAAAGAAAAACAATGTAGGTTATTAATGTCCTAATTCAGAAGATCATGCGATGCAGATTAAAGTCGTTGAACTTAAGGCAATATGTTCAGAAAGACGGCAAGAATTCTCAAATCTTCGTAAGCAGTATACGTGAACTAAGCCAAGGGCCTACAACTTTTATCCGATTATCTGGAAGGGTTCCGTCGTTTGTGTAATTATTTTTAGGAATTGCGTTCCTTATTACTCGCTTTGTTTCTTGATTTTATTTGTTAATGTGATTTGTTGGAATATCTATACAAAAATCCAAGTTCGTATTTTCATTTGCTTAATCCTAACTTCCTAGAGTTTTGGTGGAATAATTTAGCTACGACCCTTATAACATTTTTAATATAATGCAGTGATAAATAAAAAAGTTTTCGGTATCAAATAATGACATTAAAGGGACACTATTTTAGCAGGAAGTGTGAAATGTTTGAAAATAAAACGCATGTTTTTCACGGATTTTTTTTTATTATGTTATTCAACGGCCGCAGAGAATATAATTAAACAGAGTGGACAAGACGACAAGTAAATGTCATTCATCAAAAGTGTACCTACAAAAAATTTAATTATGGCGCTGTTTTGCTGAACAACATAAAAATTAGACCTATTTATATTGTAAGACACGTTGGCACAGGTTTATAAATTAATAGGAAGGTCCAATTAAAGCTGTGTTTATCTGAAATAAAACTACACTACACACATATCATTACGTCTTTATTTAGTGCCGTGTGGTTCCCGGCACCATTAGAAAAAAGAATAGGGCTACTCCATCTCTTCCTCATGGATGTCGTAGAAGGCGACTAAGGGATAGGCTTATAAACTTGGGATTCTTCTAGGCTATGGGCTAGATCCTGTTATTATTAAAATCTCAATGCTTAACAGCTGAACATAACCTTTTTCCTTAGTGGCCTTTTACACGACATCCATGGGAAAACATGGAGTGGTCCTATTGTAAAGTGCCGAGAACCACATAGCATGGTCTATCTCTTTAGTTATCCGAAATAGAAAGAGTAAAATAATATTTTTCAGATATAAACGCGTTTATATTATTTGTCTTGCATTGCCTTTGTAATTCTCATTTCGGATCAAATAACGTGTGTACAAGAAAAAAGGTGCAAAAGGAAAAACAAGCACCCATTTATTACCACAGAATAGGCATTTACGTCGCTTATGTTGCGACATCAAACTGAGTTTCATTCAGAGACATAGTATCTAGCTAGACCCCGCGAGTGTGAATATCGTGCTGTTTAAGTATAATCAACCTAATAAAATGGTCGTGATAAGAGATGAAGATGTTGATTTAAAAACATCTCATTGCATTGCTCTCACCGCGCTGATTCTAATAGACAAACAAGGAAAAAAGACATACACTAGGGATTCTCCTTTTAGGCGATAGGATAGCAAAGCAAATCTATAAAGTCATCCAGCTGAAGCTGTCCTTAAAGACTTATTTTACTATTGGCTTTGTCTATTTACCAAATGATAAAAAGCGTGATAGGTATATGCATTTTCAATTGTTTGCAAAAAGAATTTGACACGCCTGTTTTATTTAGTTGAGATGGCGGTATCTACCTAATACCTTATCTATGGTTACTTCAAAGGAGCAAAATAGTCTTACAGCGATTGTCTTCGTCCCAAATGTGTCCACATCGTGCATTATGGTGTCATAAAATTCAATGAACTTAATAAAGACTAGTTGTGCCTGCGACTTCGTCCGCGTGGAATAGTTATTTTGGGCATCATTGAAACCCTCAAGGATGCTCATTCCCCGATTTTTTTCACATTTTCCATTATTTCTTCGCTCCTAATAGTTGCAGCTAGACGTTATATAGCCTAAAGCCTTCCTCGATAAATGGTCTATTCAACACAAAAATAATCTTTCAAATCGAACCAGTAGTTCTTGAGATTAGCACATTCAAACAAACAAACAAACTCTTCAGTTTTATAATATTAGTATAGATAAATCTAAGTGCCTATTTAAATTAAAAAAAATATTCCAATAGAATTATAACCAGAAATATGTACCTACAACTTACAAAAGAAAAAGAAATGAAAATAAAGTTGAAACGCCTGTGCAATACTATCTTGCCGTCGTCGGGTCTTCCCACATTCCCTTAGGGGAGTCGGAGTAGATTGGTCAGGGCTTTTGGCCCTCTTCAATCATCAAGCATCATCGCTGCCTACGACTGTAGGCAGGTCGATGTGGCGGCCGTGACGGCCTGGGTCTTCACGTCTTCATACACTGGGAGTTCCCATCGGCGGCGGCGTCGTCACTGGTCGACGACGTCTGCCGCAAGGCAGCGAGGGGAGCGCTTCACCCGACGGCCCGGAGGGCGGGCGTGGAGCGGCGCGATGACGCGCAGGTGGCTGTGTAATGACGCGTCCGCCCTCTCGAATATCTAGGTTCTCCCACTTCAGGTCCCTGCGGATCGTCGAGTTCCTCACGTAGCGCGGGGCTCCGACGACTGCTCTGAGACTTTGGTTCTCTTGGGCTCTGAGTCTTCTCCTGTTGGTCTCAGAGCAGAATGCATGCACGGGCCGGGCCGCGTACGTGAGGCGGGATCTGACGTACGTTTGGTAGATCCCGAGCTTCGTCCTCAGGGGGAGGCTGGAGGAGAGAACTGCGTGAAGTCTCCCCCTTGCTGCCTTGGTCATGAAGCTTGCGCTCGCCTCCTGCCCCTGCCGCCGCTAGCCGCGTCGAGCGCGGCAACCGTTACGCAAAAATAATCCTTATAGCATGATTCAGTATTTACGCGCGATGGCTTGTTAGGGTATTTTATTTCATGTATATTTGGTGTTTCTATACCGATTTAGATGATTCTTTTTTTATTGAATAGTGAGTATGAGTGTTATTGGTATTATAAACATCAGAGTAAAGAAATATAATCAGAAATCTCCGAACTGCTAAGCTATTAGGAATTACACGTGTTATTGTGAGTCAACCATAAAAGATAGACTTATGCTGTCTTGGGATATTTTTTTAATAATTTTATGTAGAATATTTCCGTTATACATGGTTTCGCTATATCTTTAACCATTAAGGCTGCACACGCGACGGAAGCTTAAAAAATCAAGTAACTTCTCCCGTTTTCCCAACATTTCCTTTCACTGCTCTGCTCCTAGTGATTGTAGCGTAATAAAAAGTATACTATAACCTGCTCAGGAGTATGAAGAATAACTGTACCAAGTTTCGTTAAAATCCGTCAAGTAGTTTTTGTTTCTATAAAGAACATACAGACAGACAGACAGACAGACAGACAGACAAAAATTTTACTGATTGCATTTTTAGCATCAGTATCGATCACTGATCACCCCCTGATAGTTATTTTGAAAATATATTCCATGTACAGAATTGACCTCTCTACAGATTTATTATAAGTATAGATAAACAGGTAACCGTTTGAGGGCGCCGGCGACGCTCCGCCACAAATCATTGTGAAATGTCGTTATCAGCAAATTACTGACATTCCGACATTGTAGTGGTGGGGCGGTATCGATAAAAGTCGAAATAAATGTAAGTCAAATCGATAAACTTATAGATTGTACGGTGCATAGCAAGAAATTTAAGGAATACATAATTCCTTAAATTTCTTGCTATTATAATATTTAATTATTTATATATCACCCGTTCGATTGACTAGTAGAAAAAGTGCTGGGCTTTAGCTGGCTAGTCTGCCGTTTATTGTTTTTGAAGTTAAATCAAAGAAAAATATACAATATAAACAAATATATTTAGGCACTAATAACTTACTCAAAATAATTCGATTAAAAGTTAAACGTAGGTACTATTCCACTCTAATTTATAAATATTCTTACTAATAAAAAAAAATATGATAAAAGATATGTATATCGGCCTAAAAAAGTTTATGTAAAATGTTTCTATATTTTAACTTTACGCTTATATAACGAAAACAATTAAAAAGAAAAATGTGTATCTACTACAGATAATTTTATCAACCTTCTGATACTACCGAAAATACTAGCTAATCACTCATAACAACTTTCACTACAATCACAACAAAAAAACTTCCCAAGAATCCGAGCCAAATATAGAGTGAAAGAGACAGAAAATAAGTTACAAGTCAAACTTGTGCTGAACTGTTCGCTAAACTAATGTTAAGTAGGGATTACTAGTTAATCCTTTGGTAACTAACTGGCTGGTATAAGCCACTAATGCCGAGTTATTTTTATATTACAGAGATTAAATTATTAGTTATTGAGAAGTTGTTATTTAGTTTACTTTATTATTTTAAAGATAAAATAAGTATTATATGCAGAAGTGTAATTGTTGTTTAATGTAGAATACTACCCACATTTGCAAGTGGTAAATTCATCATAATTAAGTTACTCGTAAGGTGAAAAAGACGTTAAAAAAACAAATGTTTAGACTTATACATAAGAAAAGTATCTGTAACCAAAGCCACTAAGTTATATAAACTACCAACACAAATAATAAATAACATGAACCTAAGAGCCATGTAAATGTAAAGATAACAAAAATATCCTTAAAACCAGTGGGAATTCAAAACCAAAAAACTCACTAGGAATACATAAATCACTTAAAAGTGTTACATTTGAGGGCCGATAAGACACCCCTTGCTAACTCCTAAAGTTGGCCAAGTACTGGGTACAAGTATGTCAGTTGAGGCAACTTATCTGATATAGGTCAACTGTGGAGTGAAGCCGAAAATCACTTGCAGCCGACAAACTTGGGCTATTAGTCCTGATAAGACAATGTAATGTCACTAAATTTTTCAACAATACCTCAACGTTGATAAGGATTTGACCCAAATGTTGTTAAAGATTGAAGAGGTCCCGATAAAATTTGCTGGAAATAAAAAGGTGTCGTAAAACATTTTCAGATATTTTTGAAAGAAAATTATGTTATATTTTGTTAGGGCATGGTTGTTTTTTTTTTCTACATTTATGAACGATTTTTCATTTAGTTGGAAATAATTATAGTTGACTAAACTGACGTAGGTCAAACCCAAAGACTTTTTTACAAAAATTGCTGGCTTAAAATATATTGATATAAATCGGTTGTTTTTTTACTTGAATATGTTTTAGATTTTACAATTTTGATGTTGTATCTCGAGGTTAGTTAGCATAAAGTTATGCTATTCGGAAAAGAAATTGCAAACTAAAAACTTTGTAGCCTAACGAGGCACATTTGAATACGTTTCCGATCCAAGAATGTTACAGGTGCAACTAATGTTTGAAGCAAAAGGTAATTTATATGCTTAGAATATAATTAAAACAAATATATATATGTAATTGGTCGTTAGCGGCACAAAAGCGAGACTTGAATACTTAAAGGATTTTTTAACACTAAGAATATTCGTCGCTTTTTCTTACGATTTTTCAACGATAATATTTTAAGTTAACATTTTTTAAGTAAACGAAAGTAACAATTTTGTCAGGTACTTACTGATGATCTATTTGTTGCTTTGATACAAAACGATCATAATCATTGTGTGGATAAGTCAGGGCAAAAAATAAAAAAATGATTTGACCTCGTGATCTTGGAGAAAAGTGCATAAATAACTATTTAGTGCATTAGTGATTCGGAATAAAAAAAGTTTTTCGATAAAACACGTCACAACACTACCCAGGACACGTGTGTTTATGGAGACGCAATAGGCGCCTGTAATTGTCGGCAGAACGGAGGCAAATTATACCCAGCAAGAGGTATGTACCACGTAACGTCGGAATTATTTCTATACAAATCGCAGACGCGAACTGTAGAAATAAATCTAACGGAAAAGGTTTTTGTAAGCGGGATTTTTGGAATTTCGTTCTTGTATGAACGTTTATAGTGTAAATAAAAAGAGGGGTTATAAATTTAACAAAAGGTATTCGAATTTTATTTAATAAATTGTTTTATAGTATCTACTCGTACATTGTGTAACCTTGTAATTATGAAGTACCAATAACGTAAAAATGAATATAACGTTTATCCCTTGCGGGGTAGACAGAGTCAGCAGTCTTGAAAGACAGATAGGCCACTTTCAGCTGTAAAGTAGGCTTGATAAATTCATAAACATAATTATTTCACGTTAATTTAGTAAGATTACACTAAATAAGCGATTCGATTTCGATCTGAATACTTTTCTAGAAATAGCACACATCTCTTTCCTAAGCAAACCTATCATAACCAGACCATAGGTATTTTCACCTAACACAGAACCTGTCTTTGCTCATACAGTTCTTTCTACCAGCAAAAAGAATTACATCGTCGGAACCGCGACCAAGTCCCAACCCAACATGAAACCCTAGCATGATATACGCCCACGAAAAAGCGGTAAAAAAATGGCCTATCCAGTAAATCTGAGTATTATATTTCCGTAGCCCAGAAGCATTTGTTACCAACACACTACATATTGTATGTGGCTGAATAATAGCCGGCAACACACTGGGGAATAAATTTCATTATGCCTTTATGTTTGAGAGAATTTCTTTTATATGCTCTTTTTTAATTCTGAGCAGGGGTGTATCAAAGGGATTCTGATTCAAGGTCGTTGAGCGTCTTTATTTTATTTGTAAAGCAATTTAGAATTATTTTTTGAGTTTAATGCTGCTAAAGGTGTTAATTCACATTTTTTGAATAATAATTCGCCTTAAATTGTGGCAAGTGGAAAGATGTAGTCTCTGCCTGTCTTGTGATTCGCCTTACTTTTACAAGTTTCCAGCTGAACGTGGCCTTTGAACGACCCTTTTCGAAACCATAAGGCTCTGTCTAATCTATAAGGTATAAAGACGTGATATATGCATGTTGTCTTAGTACGTTTATTTATATTTATTAAAAAGTTGTAATTAAAAATTAAAAAATATTATTTTGATAGAAATAAAACAGCGTTCTGAATACAACACAGAGTAAAAATAGGCAGTACTCCAAGATGAGTTGGCACAAAGAGTGCAAGTCATGACATAGGCACATTACTCATTATGCTACAACCACGACGTCATGTAGGGACCAACAGTTACAAATTACATACTTGACAACTACAATTTTTGAGTTTCTGATTTAAACGTTCTTTTCTTTGGAATGTTTTAAATCTACGAAGCTTTAAATTGTTTTACTTGTTTGCAGAAAAATAGTTGTAATTTTTAATTAACACTATCATATTATTTTAAACTATTGTTCTTGTTCGCGACAAAACAATCAATTTGCTCGTCTTAATGGGAACATTACCGTGTCCCCAAGTATGACTTAAAGATATCATAACGGTAAAATAAATTTATTAAAATGGCAACGCAACCTAAGTGCCGTGTGGTTCCCGGCACCAATACAAAAAAGAATAGGACCACTCTTTCTCATGGATATCGTAAAAGGCGACTAAGGGATAGGCTTACAAACTTGGGATTCTTTTTTTAGGCGATTGGCTAGCAACCTGTCACTATTTGAATCACAATTCTATCGTTAAGCCAAATAGCTGAACGTGGCCATTCAGTCTTTTCAAGACTGTTGGCTCTGTCTACCCCGCAAGGGATATGGACGTGACCATATGTATGTGTGTAACCTAAGTACCATTACCGACGCTCTTAGCACACAAACCTATCGCTCTGGGAAGTTAAATAATGATGATAATGTTTATATGTAAATGACATTAAAGGCGGGATAGACAGAGATATTTGTATAATGCATCACGCACATGCACTGCAAGTCACGACGGGGTCCATGACATTAGTTGTTACTGTCATTGCAGACATGCGTTTACGCATAAACGAACGAAACCTTAAGGCCTACATGCTTTTTTTTTCATTATTACTATCCTTTGTATATTTTTTTAACAGGCATACATACCGATCGGAATCTGGCAAATTTTATTGTAGATCTTTTTAAATATTTTTTTAAGAAATAATAAGGAAACAAATCAAATAAGTGACTTGTATCAATTTTTAAATTATCTCTCATCACCCCCACCTGCAACGTTTTACGTAAACGTCACAACGTGCTTACTTACTTTAGTAAATTTTCCTAAAGGTGCTTGTACAAACATAAGCGACAAATCAATCTGTTTTTACTACTTCACTACTAGTGTCTAAAAGTCGCTCGTCTACACCGTACTTGGAAAGCTCATAGCGTTTAGCTACGCTTAAAAGCTTTTACCATTGATACCATCGAAAAACGCTTTACAGACGATAACGAAGCAGATTTTAAACCATTTCAATGCAAAATGCACTCTGATGACAAATAGCATTTTGTAAGTACTTAGTACAGTCAGTGAAAAAAATTCCTAGACCTCCCTCACATATTTAAAAAATAATTTTAATTTTACTAATACGTTACCTTTTCTTTTTAAAATATTATGTTGTAATTTTTCGGTTCCATTGTTCCTTATTTATCAAAGCGATGTTTGATATTTTGGTACAAAGATAAAGTGAAATTTTAAGAAAATTTTAAATTCCAAATTATATTACAGTCAATGTCCATTATAACATTATATTTTCCTGTAAACTTTATAAATAAAATAAAATTGAAAAATGATATCTGGTATAATTTTTTTAATCACTTTGTAGAAACAAATAAAATTGATTTTAGTAAAAAAGAAAGAAAAATATGAAAACTAATCGAACGAAAGTTTTTGTTGTTAACTGTACGGGTAAATGGGTTTTGGTAAATGTCAACACTAAGCGATTTTTAAGTGGTCATTGCTGGTGATTGGGACTACAAGTATCGACAGTTTGTAAGACTTTCACCACTATTTTTCTTACAAGCAAGTAAAATATTCTTAAAAAAAAATAACATTTTCTGTATTTAAAAAAATTTTGGTCGTCTGTAATAAAAATTCGTCTTATTCGCAGGGTTCATAATCAGTTGAACTGATGCACTGCCTAACCCAGCTGGTATTAATTATTAATTTATCATCTTATTCCGCAAGAAATCGAATACGATCATTTAACATAGTTATTATCATATCAGCAAAATATCCAAACTTAATACAAAATCATCTAACTACAACGTGTCGTGATACTAGCTTGTATTTTATTAAAAAATATTAGTCAGATATCGTACGTAGTACCTAGTTGATGACTCATAAAAACCCGATAGAGTATAAAGAAACGTGGGCGCGGAACCCTAAAAATAAGTCATAAAAATTACGACCATGAAAGGTAGTATTAAATTTGCCAAGTTACTCCTCTTCTTTCGGGGTTCATTACATCGATAAACTTCTGTTTTGTACTGGTTACACGGCCCCTATAAACAGTAACTTTTTTGGATTAACCCCTTATTAAACTTCTTTTATTTATCTTAGTTAAAGTTAGGCAATATTTTTTATTGGGCGGGAAAAAATTAATATAATATTTGCTAAAAATATTAAGATATTTACGACAATTGAAATTTAGTAGACATTATCTCAATCTATAATTTTTAATATTTTTTTAGTAAAAAGACAAGATTTTGCTATGCAACATTTTCCATATTGGCAATACTCTGATATTATTTGAGTAAATTTAAAACATATAAGTAGATCCAAGGTACTGTAAAGGTCTTCGTATGACTGCACTAGAAGCCAAGCAACGCGTCACAAAGCCATACAAACGTTATTGGAAAACATACCCAGACTTAGAACTATGATCCACTGACACCAATTGAATTGAATAAGTATACAAACATCTATATACTTTACGGTCATACTACATACGCTCTGGAAGCATTTATACATATAAACCTTTCCCGTGAATCACTCTAACTATTTAAAAAAAACTGCATCAAAATCCGATGTATGGTTTTCAGATCTAAGCATACATACAGATACAGACGCGGGAAGCAAATTTGCTTTATACTATGTAGTGATGGGGTAGACAGGGTGAATAGTCACAATAACTAGACTCAAAGGCTAAATTTATTTTGATGGCTAAGAGATAAAATTAATCATACATAACGGTTTCTAATCTACCGCCAACAAAAACCATTCCATATTTTTAACCATACACATAAACTCACATCTTTCCTTTGAGTGAACAAAGACTATATCTTTCCACTTTCTGGGATAACTGCAATCTTGTCAAGCTAGACGATTTAGGGTACACTTGACCTGACCTTTCGCTACAGCCCCCGATTTCATGAAATTAATATAAGGCTTTCTACTACCAAAGTTATTGTTTCCACTTTCTCTTCTGACAATAAACTTAGACTAAATCAATTATAAGTAGTGCATCCATAATGCCTTATTTGGAGCTAGGCAGGCAGCCGACCGTAAGAAATCTGACAAATCATTTCACAGTTCACTTCACGCACTATCTTCGGGAACCCCCGGACTTTAAGTAACTGTGAATGCAAGTAAATGCTTTGAAGAAATGTATGTTTTATTTTAAAAATAAATAATAGTCATTCAATCAATTAATAAGTATGTAAAACTCTTTATTACTGTGTCACTGACAGACAACGAATAACCGACAAATGGACAAAAAATCCTATTAATAAGGTGAATATATTAGATAATGCAACATAGCCGTTGCATTATCTCAATTTTATCACTAAGCCAAGCAGCTGAACGTGGCCTATCAATATTTTCAAGACTGTTGGCTCTGTCTACCCAGCAAGGGATATAGAAGTGACGATAATGTAGGTATGTATGCAATCTCTTCCAGACAACGTTTTGTATTGCATTCTTAAATAAATATATATACGGAAAAAATCACAAAGTTAGTTAGCCTCGAAGTAAGTTCGAGACTTATAAGATACTAACTTAAGAATACTGTTAGAGAAATCAAATAATACATTAGTAGATATTCTGTTTCGCGTCTTTGCTTCTATGGATATCATTTACACATAATTTTAAACCTTCGCGTTGCATTATTCTATTTATAAATACTTAAAACAGGTATTAAGTACGCACGTAACGTATGTATCTTTATTTTATCTCGGACAGAGCAGTAGCCTGCTGGTTCTCAGTAGCTCGGTGACCACGGATCATAGTGACATGATTTAAAACGTCCGAAATTTATAAATAATATAAATTTACCTACCAAACTAAACCCAGAACACAAGGAATATCGTAAGATAGAGATATTATAACCACTACATCCCTAATACTTCATTATAATTTATAAAATATTTTTATTGGCTTCCTGTTGACGCCTCAACCTGATGCTAAGCATCTTTGAATAGCCGGATGTAGAGTAATTACCCATCTCGTTTTAATTATAGCTATGAATGGTTTGGGAGCACAAAACAAATATTACTATACTATAAATGTAAAAATGTGTTTGGTTGTCCGCCTTTCACGTCAAAACCACTGAACCCATCTCCATAAAATCTTGCATAGATTTAGTGAGGAGTACAGAGAAGAACTAAAAAACAACTGAACAGACTTTGATAAAACTCATACATTAACAAGACATAGTTACATAGGATGTTCTATTTCCCGGAATTCCCATGGGAGTGAAACCCCGCGCAATGTAGTAGTTTAAATAAAAAATAAGACAACAGTAACTTACGATCAAAGTTACTGTAATTTTATGGAGCTTAATCTGCCATACTAATAATAGAACACTGAAGACGCGGTAGACTAGTAGAAGCGGGAACAGAGAAGTAAGAAAGCGGACCTTAGGCCCGGAGGCTAAATGGTGGAGGGTGCAACTGGGAGCACACCAAAAGAGAGAGAGAGAGATTAATAATAGTTGCAACTATCAAAGAAACTAAAACAATTCAAAAATAATAGCGGTACAAAAAAGTCGCATAATTTTACGACATTCTTTATGGTTCCTGCTTTTTATGAATATTACCTGAAATGAAATAACTCAACCATGGTAGACAGGTCGCTTTTAAAAGTTACATTGTTGCAGACACTTGAACATTGAACTTTAATGTTAACCTATTAAGCTGCTAATACATTGCAAAGTATTTTTTTGTTTCATTTACAAGAACTTATAATATAGTATGGTTTAATGACAATCCACACTAATAATGAAGAGAAAATATTCGTATTTTCGTATGTTTGTGACAAATAAACTCAAAATATTTGCACTGATTTCCACGAAATTTGGCAGAGATACAAAATAGACCTTTGACAGTAACATAAGCGAAAGCAAATCTATCCCAACTATGATATAAATGCGAAAGTAGGTTTTTTTGTTGTTTTGTAATGGGTTATCTACTGAATCAATCTTCTGGAAATTTGCGTATTTATAATTAAAAATCTTGAGAAGGGCATAGGGTTATTTTCACCCCGGTAAAGGCTAACGTTCCTGTGGCATTTGCGACGAACCTATTCTTTTGTAGGTGGCGCTAAATACACATGTGTACCTAATTGGCGCTAAATTCACGCGGGCGAAGCTATGGGTTAAAGATACAAAGTTATTTATAAAAGCCTTGTCTTTGGTCAGCTTTTCCGGGATATTTTTTGGATAATAATAAGAAATGAACATTCATTTATGATTCATTACAGGGTTAGGATACTCTGTAAAGTTGCGGTTCACATACAAACAATTAACAATGACTTCCTATTCGTCACGCATTTATATCTAACACACTTCTATTTAGAGAGTGATGAATGTGAATGAAGCGAAAGAAGTATGCAGGGATAGCGGTGGAATAATGTAGTCTCTGGCTGCCCATCCGGGGAAGAGGCATGACTTTATGTATGTTCCTCTGTATTCTTTACGAAGTTACGCGAAACTCAACTTCACATGATTTTCTAACAATGACTTTGAATATGGTTCTGAGCAACAATAGGTTTTCAATTAGCCCTCCCCTATTTATGGGCGATACAATAGCCAGCCCATTATGGGCTAAATAATCTGAAGAATGGACCGGGATTTATAATTTGACGTACACGGGCCCCTTATGAAATTTTATGTCGACTTAACCCAAATATGACACGAAATGGACAAGCCCTTAAATTATAATCTGTATGTCATAAAAAGTAATGGTTGACATATAAATATAGCAGTCAAAACGACGACTAATTTACGTGGCGCAGTTTTTAGTAAAGATTAGGTCAATCTAAAACTGGAGATCAAATCCAGGACCTAACAGAAACGAAAATGTTACCACTGGACCAATAGACCGCCATAAAGAAAATAATATAATTTATGCGGACAGAACTTTTAATGCCTTTATAAGGCTAACCAGCTAAATGTTACCTTCGAGTCTTATGACTATTGGCTCTGTCCACCCCGTAACGGACCAAGACAAAAAGTAATCATGTACTCTCTGAAGTGTCATAGGCGTATGCCTTAGAAAGAGGCACAAGTTGACATGTAACACACGCGACATTGGACTACATAAGCTGCGTTGCTACAAAGGTTGAGCGGCCCCGGTCGTTGACCTCGGCTGACCGACGCCTGCGCAGCGTGTTCGCACTTTACATTGACCATAAACGAGCCTAAGACGATGCAATTCGTATGAGCCTTACAAGCCTAGCCTCCTAAGACCCCTTGTACAAATTTTTGCACAAAATAAATGTTGTCATTCAGTCCCGGAAAGATTGCAACCTTCATAGTGGTGTAGTCCCAGCGTACAAAATTTTGAACATATTTTTCAATTGTCCCGCACTTTTATTTTTGAAGTCAGATATCAAAATTTGACAGCTACGCGTCTATAGACAGGATTGGCGATTCGTTTTGCAATGCAACCAACATAAAACACACAAATCTGTCAAAATAAATTGTGGGTGTCGGTCGAAGATAGTGCATGGACAGCGAAGAAGTAAGTTTCAATCAAGATTTACCTAAGCAATCGTGATTGTTTTGCTAAGATATTTATGAATTTTGCTTTTTAAAATATCCAACTAATTAGTTAAAGATGTTATTTCATGGCAATCTTCGAAATAAGAAAATAAATCTATCAGATTTCAATTTGTTCAAATTTTTGCACTTTCGGTCTCTACCCTGGTAGACCTAACTGGCGATTGCTGCTGGTGGCTAATGCTTTTTTTAGTTTATGCTTTACAGATCCTCGTGATAAAGAAATAATAAATTATCTAAACTAATCTGAGTTCGAAGATGACAGCGGCGATGAATATTCCGCAGATCCCGTTGCTTTTCAAAGCACTTTTTCTAGTTCCGAAACTTCAGACGAAGAGACCATACCTAGCACCACCAAGACTTCCTAATCGACCAAGTCGTGGACGGGCTCAAAGCAACAGAGGACGGAGTTCATCAAGAAGAGGTTCCCGAGCTGGTGGGGGGTATCCAAGAAGAAGTTAGTCAAATAGAGATAGCGCGTCGTCATCCTCGACTAACACCCAACGCGAATGGTTTTTTGTTTCTATTACTTAAAATACTGTTTCTAGAAGTTTTGATTGTTTACGTTCATATTTCGAATAAATAATTATATAAAATGTTGAATTTATTATTTATTGCTTAAAAAGTTTTATGATAGATTGAAACCGAATGTGCAAATTTTTGAACAAAAGATGGCTACTTTAAACCTTTCCCATTCTATTCCGAAAGACATATAAAATATGTAAAAAGAATCAAAAAATCATAATTTCTGGTGTAAATAAATATATAACAAAAACAATGTCTCGGACTGAAGGCCAATATTTTATTTGTGCAAAATTTTGTACAGTGGGACTAAATTATAACGAGTAATGTTTTTATCTGGGTCTTAGGAGGCTAGAGTGATGGAAATGGCGACACTTAGAATATTTGAGACGACAAAATTAATTTTCATGATCCCAGTGGACTTAAAACCTGGACCAAAAAACAGGTACGGGTTTAACCGACCGCAGATACTCATTTCATGGTCTAGATATAGGTGTAAGTGCCCGTAAGAATCTTAGTACAATGGCTTCAGAAAATCATGACCTCCATTTTATGGTGTTGGTTTTTATGGAACGGGGGTATATTTTTGGACTTTCCTCTAGCTAAACGTGGACTTATCATGTTGGCGCTGACTACTCCGTACGGAATAAAGACGTTAAGTATAAGATCTTACAAATAATCATTCTTTTTTTTTTCGAAATATCATGCACTTTTCCAAAACACTAATAAAAATAACTGCACTAGCATATCGTAAAAATTTCGAGTTGTAGATTGGAACGTAAAAACGTTCCATTTTATTTGATTTTTATGAATTCCGGGAGATATTCAATAGGGTATGGAATACAAATGAATCTAATTTTTTATTTACTTTTTCTTTGTGTTTATATTTGTGTAAGCGATATGATTTATTTATCTGTCAAGCATTTTTTTATTCAGTCACATTTTTCGGTATTGAAAGTGGAATTTGTTCAGTCAATTTAATGTAAAATTCAATAAAAGCATTTTCTTTTTAGTATCTGAAGTGATGACGGAACTGTTGCGATCGCCAAGAAGAACGCTTGATAAAAGAAATGAATAAACGCTTCAAATTTGACTTCTAACTCAAATCTAGGCTAAGAAACCAACCACGTACATAATTAAAAAGTTTCAACGGAAACAATTACATTCTGTGATGATGAAGTTTGAGAAAGTTGTTTGTTTATTATGTTCCAGGGAACGGCGGATGTGAGTGTACGTAGGAACTGATTTAAATGCAACATTGTAAATCTACGTTACATTTCTGGTTCATAAATATTATTCTTAGCAAGAAAGATTAAACAATAATTTCATATTCTAAGAAAAATATGGTCTATGTTTCATTTCAATTATTTGGCGTCCGGTTGGGCTCAGTGGTGGTGTTGGCCTCTAAACGCAGGTCCCGCAGGTTCGATCTCAGGTCAGGATGGAAAACGAACCCGAATGTCTTAGGTTTTGGATGTTCATTTTTATAAATGTAATGAAATTAAGGATAGTTGAATTGGTACCCCAACACCAGACTCGAATTTACTGTGCTAGCTCAATCTTTGTGATTTGTCCGGTATACTTATCTATACTTAATAACCTAAACCAATAATAATTGTTTAGGCAACCACTTAAAAAACACGTACAAACATTTTTTATATCTAGTTTATTTTAAGCAAACTGCGTTTATCATATTAAAAGGGTAGAATAATTTCCCAACAAACCTTATAGAAAGTCATATCCCGAGCTAAACCAGAATTAAAATGTCATTATATCCGTTTCCCATCTAGTGCATAATACGTGTCATTTTCGCTTGCACTCCTGCAGTGTAATTACATAGAATTTGAAACTTCTCATAGGGTTTGTTGTATGAGAAAGTGGGCTTTATCTACTTTAAGAGAATACGGGTAGGACAGTCTTTGTAACCGGTTTTGGTCGTGGTCGGCGACGCACGACTTGCTATTGTCTGGTGAAATCACTTTGTGGACTTGAAACTGTATTAAAGGAAATATGATATAGTTCATAGACCTGGCAGTAAGTGCTGCTTTGAGCAAATAAACACATTTCAAATGCAGGTAGCATTTCAGCATCTTTTTTCAGCAAATGGTGGTCATCCATTTTGATGTAAGCAAAGTAAAGAGTCTGGGCACAAGGCTTCGCCCTTTTTGGCAAAAGCATACCATACCATAAATAATAAAATCCAAGATTCTAAAATAAGTTCCATATTGCAATATGCAAGTTCAATAGAATATAGTTATTCTATTGAACTTGCATGATGAGATTTAGAATATAGTAACTCTATTGAACTTGCATGTTGAGATTTATGAATGTGGATGAAGCGCATGAAGCATACAGGGATCGTATCGGAAAGTGGAAATAGGCGTAATTGTACAAATTTCTAAATTACTTAGACATATGTCATTTTCAGAAATCAAAATTTTATTTCATTTCATACGCTACAAAGAAATTTTAAAATACATAGCCGTTATTTCAAATACGTCAAAAATACCTAACAAGTAATTTCGTCCGTCACTTTTGCATGGTATCACGTAGGGAGAAGGAAGGCGAATTTACGACAAGACTACAATACATGGCACGATCGGGCATGCATATTAAATACATAAATCATTAGCCTTCAGGGTTGCCAGCTTCAATAATTCTCCTTTATTTTCGGGACGCGAAAACATTTCGCTTATTTTATTTAAACATTTTTCCTATTTAGTTTTATAATTGTAATTATTTTTTTATTATTTTTTTTTAATCACTTGCTTAGAGCGAACCCCTTACCAATTATATATTACAGTAACTAATATTTTATTAAATTTAAATAGAATATCCTACATGTAATTATTACGTCATTACTTTCAATTAACTAAAAAAAACCGACTTTCGGTTCAGGTAAAAAGTAAAATAAAACTAGATCATATATAAGAGTTACTAACCCTGTTGGATTCGTCAATACAGACCAGACAGTCATACAATAGAACGACCATTTTACGTGTCAAGGCCTAACACTTACAGTAGCGAACCGCACGATATGGTTTTTTTTTGTATAAAGTACATGAGATACTGGCGAAATTACTTATTAAAGTATTGGATTTTGTCCGCGGCCTTACTTACACGGTGGTACACCAACGAAAGCAAATCTTTTACTAAATTTAAAAATAATTTGTTACTGGCAGTAGAAATATATTTGTTACCATTTTATATATTTGTGTCAACTGTCACACTTTCAATTACCTGAAACAGAAAAAAAAGATTCAAGTTAAGCTTCATGTCAATAAAACAAAAGGAATAAAATCTTACATTCAGAAAATAAATTTAACAATTACAATAATAATGAATAGCTCTTCTTTTCAAATCATATCAACAGTTTTATGAAAAAATAACTGGCCACCGATAACAAAATTTCCATGTTACATTATAACATTATTAAAAAAAAAATCTGCAAACGTCCAAGATTCTATCAAAAATAGACGTCGTCTTTGAATTCTTAAATCAAATTTGAAATCTAAGACGATTTCGGTTCATTACGCTCGTTGTTAAATGCGTACCGTCAGCAAAATAGACCGGAAACCAATAAATAAGGAAGCAAACACACCGTGTTAATCCGGGAATTACGAAGCTCGGAAGCGAACATGTATTTAAAACGCGCACATTAATTAAATTATCAGGAGTTGCCCCCAATAAGGTTCAAATGTCTTCTCGTTCGTTACTCTATTCGTATTTTATGAACTGTTACGTATGAACTTAGTACTCACTTCTTTGAATTTTCTTACACGTCAAAAAATGTTACACAAAGATGCTCACACGGAAAACGTCGTGAGGAAACCTCTACATTCAAGAAATTGGTATGTATGGTAAGGTGCAACCGACCCAAATATAAGGGTTATTTTACCTAATTAAATGTACGTAGTATTAGGTTAGGATTTACCCAATATAAATATAAGGTTTCCTTTAAAGTTTGCGAAAGTAAGATGCCAATCCAGGATCATGGCCAAAGGCGCCTGTGGCTCCTCTCTAAAGAGATGAAAATGTAATCGGTACTAACGCCAGAAGGAAAAAGAAGGTTTGACAAAACATGATTATTCTTTCGTGTAAATATAACTTTACACAAGCCGATAAAATGCTTATTCCAATAATCACAAATTTAGCAGACAATTACATTACCTACCACAGATTTCTAATTTAAGACCTAAAAAGATAACTCCACGAAACGAGGCCATTCTAAAGGGTTAATAATAAAGTCCGCGTCGATCGGCGCCAGCGCATACAATCTTTCAAATGACTCATTGACCACAAATCGTGATTCAACTCTGACTGGTCATTGTGACTCAAAATGTTGCTCAAGATTTTTGTCCTTTTCTGAAGTATTCGGAATTCCGATCGTGAAAGTGAGATGAATGACTGTTGAAGAATTTTAAAATTCGAACATTAAAAGCATATGTGCCTAACTGTACATTCGGTAGGTATTTGAAATGTCGTGAAGTAAGGATTTACAATTTTTCTCGTCTACGTGGTACTTTCGTCCTACGTTGATCAAAATCTCTTTTGTGGTCTAGAACTCCAATTGTGCAAGCGGCAATATTCTTATTGACAACGCTTACTTAGAAGTTTGTTTCTCATTTCCATCATGCTTATAATGTAAAAAATTAGAAGACTCGAACAAAATTACGAAGTGCACTGCACAGTGCACAGGAAGAAAAGTCATTGGTACAATTGGATGCAAAATATCTTGAATTCTTGGACCTAGGGTGTTATTTTAAACGGGGTGAAAGTTGATATTACCTTTTATATTAAAAATGTTTTCAACGCTCCCACATCAACAAGGAAAACGGTTGTAATGTAACCGGAAAAATCCAGATAGAACTGGAACTGTAGTAACCGCAACTGATGGAAATATTACTCGCGTCGGCTAAGCGGATCATAAACGAAAAATATGTGTGAGGGTGAACGCTATAACACTGTGCATGGGCTGAGGACATACGAAAGGAAACAAAAAAAATGTTCAAATTTTTTCGAGTTCAAATTTACTATTTATTTTCTTTGGATATATTTGGTGATCTCGGATCCTTCATATTGCTGACTTACATAGGTTTTCCTATAGTCTAAAAGAAAGGAGCTCCTAAATTACTAAAAATACAAAAAGAAGAAAAAGAATACCGTTCATAATATTTTCTTTGGATTTTACTACATAATTACAAGAAACATTCAGTGGAATATCAGCTGGATAGTACTTATTTCAAATTGTCAAATGACTTTCATCTTCTAAAAGGTGACTGAAACATTGACGCCAAGACGAAACCACTTAATGGATTAAACGTACACAATACATAGGTATAGATAGTGGTAATGACGTAAGTTTCGGCTAAGGAAAGATTTTTGGAAACCCTGTTTCTTTTGTTTGATCTCAATGAATTTTTTTTTCTCTCTTCTACACGCACCCTTATAGCAATATATCAGGGTAAGAGAAATTGTCGTAACGGACCTAATAGCATTATTACAACATAAAAGAAGGCAGATTACAGTACACGAGAATTCACGAGATTGAAGACGTCCAGTGATAGTGAGCAAGCTCCTTTAGAGACCACTTTACGCATTGGGCCAGGAGCCAAGCCAGTATTGTCAGAATTAAAAAGATTCTGAAGCCAGTTACCAAAAATTAAAAACTAAATTCTCCAAAAAACCACATGGTTTACTGATCTGGTCTACTCCAGGTGAAGAGGATATCACCCAAGATTGGTAGTGGAGGAGTCCATAAAAGGACTAACGGTTCCTAATACAAATCAAAGTCATGAGCAAACGACAATGGAAACAAGACCCTTGGGGACAGCAATCGTAATTTCCTCATTTGATACCTAACGATTGAATGACAGTAAATGCTTTAAGTCTTAATGATTGAATGACATTAAATACTTTTTTTTGTTGATATAATAATAACTCATTTATTTATAGGCCAATGCGCAAGCCAATTACTTGACTAACGTGAACATCAGTCTCAACGTTTGATGAGCAGCCTATTTGGCGAGCATCCATGGACAAATTGTTGGGTCAGTCAAATAAATATTCAGGCGAATACGTATGGAAATTTGTGAAGAATATCGTTGTGTAGGTTTTTATATTTGGGTTGCGTTAAATTACATTCCATGTTTTATCGGACAGAAATTTCATTTACGGTTTACATATTTCTAGGTTGTTCAGTGTATCGATTTTAAATGAGGTCAATAAGGAATTAAATTCTAAGTTCCCTAAGGGTATATTGAATAAATAGATTTAATACCAGCCAGTCATAAGGTAAGTACTACAATTTTTATATATTACAACAATTATACATTTTTTATGTCTTTAGCCTTTGTTGTAATTAAATACATTTAAACATTAATTACTATCAAAAATTTCAACAAAAAAAGAAGAAATGTCACATCGCAGAGCATAATAAGGGCACCGATGTTTTGTACTTAAGATTTAATATTTTGTGATAAATGTGCTATTCTGTACTTCAGCAAGCTGTCTGTACAGTGATTTATCGATACACAAGAGTATTATACAAATTTTCCCAGACAGGCAAAAAATATAGAAAAAACAGGTCACCTTTTTACGGCAAAATCTTTCAAGACCGTTATACAACGTGTAATACAAATTAACCAGATGTAGAGAGTTACCTCTTTTCAATGAAACATTCTAATATTTTGTTATTAATCTGGTATAAGTTGGATAATATCAATTATTTTTGAAAAATATTTTAACAGTACAGAAATCTGAATCTGTATATTTTTTTACGTGTCTTTTATACATATATCGAAACGTTTGTTAATCGCGTAATAAAAAAATTTAAGCGCGATGATATCTACACATCCGCAAATCTCTTTAATTTGTGTTTAAAAACTTGAGCACTTTATATTTTCTTTGATAGATTTAGGTGCCTACAAGGTGCTTTTGGGAAGAATTAGGTTGAAAAGAACACGCTAAGTGTCAAGATAAAAAGTAAGAAGTATTTGAACCAATTTATTTTTTATTTGCTCTCAAAGTTTACTGAAGCAGAACCGAAAATGAGATTCATTTGTTTCATTTCATAATTTTTCTTTAAAAGATAATATTAATGATATCGAAAAGTAAGTAAAACTCTAATTTATCGAATGATTCATAACTACGGACATAACAGTCCCGTATCTTACTTAACCGAAAAAAAAATAGATGAGCCGAAATTCTTTTCCAAGACTCTTTACATAGATCACATTTTCCTTTTATCTCTTAGAGCAAGAGAGAAGTTACGATATAGCACAACCCTTGGCCATTATAATGGCTAGATTTCCAGTTCGCTAAGCAGTCCTAATCAAATCTAGACCGAGATCTAGGGCAATAGAGTGCCGCAATTTGATTACGTCATTCATAAACGTTCACTCGACGCAAAAACCATTCGTTCTTGGCACAACACGATCACAATTGGAACTAGATTGTTTTGACCTTCCACAAGTTGTATGAAGTTGCATTGGAATGCAATTCATACATACATATGCAGGTATAATAAACATAGTCGTTACCTGGATATAATTGACTAAGCACATAAGGTTAACATTATATTATATTATATACTTTAAAAACATCGTGAGTAAGATTCCCCTGCAAAGGTCGCGAAGTCAGATGGGAGTCGCTTCCTGTGAAATCCTGACCCAAAAAAACTCCCAATACAAATATCGGTTTCCTTTAACTCTTTCAACTTCACAACTTTCTCCACTTTCAACCCCGCAACTTTTAAACGGCTCAACCGATTTTCATCAAACATGTCTTTGCTATGATGCCACAGAGAGACAGACACGCCGACAGACACGAAAAAATTATAACTTTTTATGTCAGGGGTTAAAAAGGAGGATTTGTTACCCCGGAAGTTTTAAGATGGCAAATCTTTATCAGGTCCAACTAAAGGCGACTAAGGTGCGATTGTACTTACTATCTCGATGAATATATTAGTTTTACTAATATGACAAACAGATTAATAAAATAATGACATCCGCTATATCTTTTTAAAACAGTTTAATTTATTGCTTTGACCTTGTATTGAAACAATGCGATTATGCAAGCTGCATAAGAATTCAACGCTATCTGTGTCATACGAGTGAGTGAGACAAACATATTTCTACATACAAGTATATGCAAATAAATCAGTATGCGAGCGTGAAGGAACGACACGCAAGTAATATTGATGCTATCGTATGTTGGATAGAACTAGTGTTTAATATAGCTTGACTAAATTGATGATGAAAAATCAAATATGGGCAAATTAAAAGCTGAACGTGACCTTGAAGTCTTCTCAAGACTGTTGGGTCTGTCTACCCCGCAAGACATATAGATTTGATTATATGTATGTTTTCAAGTGTGGGAAAAATTTACAAACTTTAAGTAAAAAATATTTTGCCAGCTGCGTACTTTGTCACAGCATAACATTGTCCTCTGAAATCTTACGGAACGGAAAAAATGCAAACACCAGAAAATATCGATAATACTCATAAGAAATTGGGAAAAAGATTAAAAACTAATATGTAATCAAAAATTAATACGATTAAATAAACCTTTACAAAACCATGTCGATCTCATAATTTGACATAAAATGTACCGATAATCGCTGAATCCTACAAAAGGAAAACTCCACGCTAACATTAGCTAGTAACTAAAATAACAATTAACAAACAATTAATCTAAATTGACAACAAAACAGTTATCATTATCTATGTAGACTAACAAAAGTAACTGAACACTTGAAGGTTAACAAAGCCTTAGGGAGTCAAAATGTTTTCAATAATTGTTCCTAACTGAAGGTATCAAGTGACTCGTTAGCCAAGTTTGGTTCAATGTTAGAGATTCAAGCTGGACATTCACGTTCATTCGGGGCTGGGCTCAAAAACTTTGACCACAATCTTGAAATATCTTTCCGATAGAATTAAGGTAGTGAAGATTCAATCCTAAGAAGAGGTGTAAGGAGTAAGAGGAAAGAACCGTTATGAAAAACCATAGAAAATTTCTATTTTCTATGGTTTTTCATAACGGTTCTTTCCCTCTTCTGAGGGGAAATGAAAGTATAAGTCCAATAAGACGAGTTTTCATAACTAAAGTGGAAGGAAAGATTAATAGATTAAGAAAAGATAGAGGAAGGCTAAGAATAATGTATTGAGAAAAAAATAAAAAGAAAATGTAGACGCACTAAGATACCAAAAATTAAACAAAATACAAGAAAAAATACGCTTCATTCAATTGCAGTAATAAGATCTAGTGGTATATAACTTACGAAAAATTAAAAGAAGTAAAGAATCCAGGTTTGGGCCGTGCCAAAGTTTTAAATCTGGACTAAAACCCACTGATCGTGATATGAGTATCCAGCTTTAAAATTCAAGTCTGGAACCGTCAGATAATGACAGTGTATATTAGTGGAATTCCGTTGTGCGTCTCCGTTGGGATGCCTCCAAAGATTTATATTACACAAATTATGTAGCTTGAAAAGGTAAGCATGTCGAATGTAGTATGTAGTAGCAGTAGAATGCTACTGCAAACAAATTTACCACCGTTTTAGGGTCTAAAGATAAAAAAGCACACTCTTTAATATACAACCTACTGGGTAGCGTAGGGCTGACTGTGTTTTGAATTTGAGTCCTGCCTATAAACTTCATAGACTTAAAACCTATGCCATACAGGTACTTATGGAACATAGTGTATGAAGCCTCAATTAATATAAACAATGATAAGAATGGTTTAATACTTTAACGTGTAAAAAGAACGTCCACATGTAAAAAAACAGTCAATGTAAGGTATGGTGAGTTATAAAGTAAATGTACCTACATATGTATTTTATATATCGCTTCTATAAAAACAGAAGTGAATGATATCTATGTTAACAAGAAACAAACTTAAAACAAATTTGCAAAATTCGTGAACAACAGAAGTTGTTCTTCATTCTCAAAGTTCATGAGATGCCTTGTTGAATTAATTGTATAATTACTCATCTCGGAGTGAAATAATGCGGAGGCAGGCGAGAAAAATAAACAAATGTAACACAAAAAATATTGAACACGAAGAAAGTACTATTCAAGACTGTATTATCCCACGGATAAACTTAAAAGAAACTGGTGTTGTTACTTAACAGTAATTACTAACAATAATAATACGAAAAGCGAGCAAAAAAATTTGATGAATGTGAATGTAGCAAAAAAAAGTCTCTGTTTAAATGTACTTGTTTCAGACAATCTGTTTTTTTTTTCGCTACATAGATATTGTTATTATATAATTTAAAGTATACATCATCGTTCAATCCTTTTCCTATTTTGTGATTTTTCCATTACTACGAGTAATCTAGGCTAGTTAAAATAATGGCATCTGGCAACTGGACTTTGTTTGCGAAATCTTGGAAAAGACTTAGCAGCTTTATAAAATAAACCAATGTACCCTGGATGAGATCTAAAATTGATGAATGTGAATGTAGCGAAAGAAATTTGCCGTGATCGTAGCAAATTGAAAGATGTAGCTCTGCCACTCTGCGGGACAGACGCGTGATATATGTTTCTAATAAAATTTATTAAAATAAAATAAAGAGGTACTAACAATAATAAACTCAGATGAGAACTGTCGTGTATGGCAGTGACCGACTTTCCTATTTCACAATGACACGTGACGTTGCGTGTCCACCGTACGGCTTCTATAGCTAGCCACATAGAAATCGGAATAATATGAGACTATAGAAGTGGTCTTTCTCCTTTTTCTTACTACAATCATTTGCGCACTGCTGAGCGTCGACCGACTCGATTCATCACGATTTTCTCCAGTTATCGCGGTCTTACTGGCTAGTTGAAGTATGTTAGAGATCTTCATTGATTTTGTACGACCACCGTATCGGGCTAAGAAATCTGGATCTATTTATTCCCCTCATATTTCCGATGACTATGAGATGCGAGCGATACAAGGCGGTGACTCAAAATATTACTGGTGTTTAAAACAATATAGCATTTCTATTGTTTTATATATTTAAGATTCCTATAGCAAGCCTAGCCATGACTATTGCATTTCTATAATCTGTTTTGCTTTGTGTACTGTGCGGTTTCCGGCCAGATAAATGAACGTTTTGGAGCAACGGCAATGAACTCACAAGTCCAGGATTCGATCTCGGGTCAGACCGAAATTTTTGGATTGATGAGGAAACATTTGCATTTTAGCAGTTTTATACGTACTCCCTGCTCACATATGGCGTCTTAATTCCTGACGAGATAGTCAAAGCCAATAGTCGTAGACTCGAAAGCCACGTTTAGCTTGAGCTAGGTTAGGCTTAATGATAGTAAAAATTCAGAAATGTTGCTAGCCCAATAAGCTTTGTCCTGTATAGAATTTTACAATCAGCGTGGTAAGAGACGCCCATGTATTGTTTTTCTTTGCTAACAATTGAAGAATTTAAAAATAAAGTAAATATATCAATATGTCAAAAGGCTTTCTCATCTTTGATTAAGTTACAAGACAGTGTAGGACGAGTGTAGGCTTGGCACTTAGTTACGGCAATCGTTTTATACGGTAGGCGTATATTTGGCCAATTACGTCAAACCTAAACAATGTCAAAAATTTGGACACTGTCTAACCCACGCTACTAATCAACTTCGACCCTAATATGTACAGGCGGACAATGAACTCGGGGATAGCTTATTACATCCGTAATGAGTGAAATTAGTGTCAGCGTGTTTATTCTTTTGGACATGACAACATAACTATGGTAAGGTTAAATCATACCAAAAAAATACGTTACCAATTTCCATTTGTTCCTATTCGGTTGGAGTAATCTTACTTAAAAAATGTTTTATGTAACACCCAAAAACCTCGAGATTTACAACGGATTAATCATAAAATAAAATAAAAATACAACAAAAAGCATTCACACACAAAACCACTTACGTCCGATTCGTGACGCCTCATGAATTAAAATTTCATATGGCTGTAAATCTACAAACGCAAGATATAAATAACAGCTTTGTTCAGTCGAGTACCACAATAAGGCAATAATAAAAACCAAGAGCTTTCAACCCCTCGTAAAGATAATAACTCCGCGCCCAAGACGCGGTCACGAAATATAAAGGGTGCAGAATTGTAACACAATAAACGATCACTGTTAATTTTTTGAAGATCGGAGCACTATACGCACTGTTAAAACACCACATACAGAAACAGCAGGCGATGTAGTGGAGATTGGTAGCCATGATTTCTTTAACGGAAATTGGCGTGTGTGTGTGTTATGTTCCATATGGACTCATATGATACAAAATGCAAGTCTCAATTTGTTGTCGCACCACGTTCAGTTTATGTATGTCGTAGATTTTACTGTTTGCTTGTTTCATTTCATGAACGATTAAGTATCGCAGCCTAAGAACTTCATTTTAGTAACAATATGTCAGCGTATTGAGTATATTTCTTTATTGACTACACTGTGTGGCGCATTTTTCCATAAACACGACTATTTGTAGACTTGACATGATTTGTTTTAACATTAGTTTGTGACACGGTGAATAAAACCTCTAAGTTTGGCTTTGAAGAGTTCGTACGAAGTGTAATGGGTGAGGCGTTAGGCCGTGCAGTCAAACTTTCGGTCAAAGAGTAAGTTTATAGAAGCGATGGTTCGGAATCCACGATTAAGTAGGAATAACATAATCTATAGGTATTGGATATTTTATTCACAGTAACGCAAATTAACGACTAAAACTATTGGATTTTTTGCCTCTGATACACGTTTCTGTTTTAATAGTCATTCTTACCAAGTTGTGACGCTGCTTTGGAATACCAAACCTACGAGGTACCTATAGGTACGAGAGCATTAATGGACTTGAACTAACGACGTCAAAGAATTATAGAGAACAGTCGGAAGGCGAACTCCGGAGTCCCGAAGCATTGTGGTGAAAACCGGAAACACATGAAGATGAAAGAAATTCAAAAGATTTTCATTAAAAATAGACTGTTCAAATCACAAAAGCTACCATTTGGTACTTACAAGTGCCCATGCTTTAGGAATTAATCTTTTGCCCGCATTTACCTGAAAATAAAAATAAAATCCTATTAGTTTTGCATATTTCATACAATTGGCAATAACACTGAAGGACAGTATTGCAACTAATTACCAACGTTTATCTTTTTTCAACGGCTTTCTTTTATTTTGTACTAGAAATCATATGTACTTTTGATGTAGTAACGGTACTCATCGTTAAATAAATACATTTATGTTTGTGAAACGCTGTGTGTAACATTATAACATTGAAATCAAGATGACTGCGAGAGAAACCGGTATAGTACATGGTAAGTAGGACGATGCAGATGACATTACAGAGGCGATGATTGCACGTCCAAAAGACAATACCAGTGATAAATCGATTGATGATAGATACGTTACACAAATCAATGTTATCACTAACTCTATTATTCCAATTCAAGAATATGGTCTAGTACTAGACTTTCACGCTATCAAATATCCAAAATCTGTTTTTTAGTTTTAGAGGCTAAGTTTTAAACTCAAATAAAAAATGTGTCAACGACGGAAAAAATATCACATTTTCAATAAGGTGTATAGTAGAACTGAGATTCAAAATAGTGTCAGGTTGCTAGCCCATCGCCTAAATGAAAATTCCCAAATTATAAACATATCCTTTAGTCGCCATTTCGACATCACTGGGAAAGAGATGGAGTGGTCCTATTCTTTTTTATATTGGTGCCGGGAGTCACACGGCACAGAACTTGAAATATATAAGGCTGTAAGATATATGTGTGTATGTAAATAAATAAAAAAAGGTTTAAATAGGATTTTCAAAAGCAGTAGAGAAAATCTTTGTTGGAGTCCGTAATAACAACTAATAGTACAGAGAAAGATTAAAATTCTAATTGGTATTAATAAACTTTTACGAGTCAAACCATGTGATTTCTCCGACGTTTCTCACGTCATCAACAATGATAATGACACGTCATCAGCCTCGATTTGCATACCTGTTGAAACAACTTGAATCACACATAGTAAGTAGGTGTAGGTCAGAGCGTATTCATCAGAATTGACACACATAAATTTTTATGAGATAACCATCTAATTGTTCAGTGTAAAATTGTGAATAGTGCATGAAGAGAACCATTAGAAATGTTCTTCTATAACGTATCATATACTTACGTCTATATCACCTGCGCAGACGGAGCCAACAGTCATCAAAACATTGAAAATCCACGTTCAGCTGCTTGAGCTTAATGATAGAATTGAGACAAATTGCTAGCCACACATCACCTCATGCTCACATCACATTCATGGGAAAGAGATGGATTGGTCCTCTTCATTATTGTATGTATGTATGTAACTGACAATAAGTTAAAAATAGGAATAGGATTAAAGTGAGTACAGGATATTACGAGCTTGAACCTTTTATGGCTGTCAGATACACACTTTACCTTGTTATTCTTATTCAATATTTTTTCCTTCGTTTCAATATTATTTAAATCTTTTTATAGAACATAATATTTATTTTTGGATGAACAAGGCCAAGATCCCTACATACTTACTCCTCCCCCTTGTTCCACATCTGTAACTTACTTCGTGCAAGCTTGGCGGTAAACCGTACTCTTCACCCATCTAACATTATCTTAATTATTATTTTTTTCACATTCAACTCACCAGTTCGTAAAATGTATATTTATTAAATTTTCATCATATTTCTGAGAAAAAGTCCATCTGAGTCACTGATCTTTGCTACAGGCACTTCCGTTAGGCCATTGCCACACTTCTAGCCGGGTTATAAAGATAAATAGCTCGATTTATTTCAAAGGCATTAAAACTTTCTGCTAGCATTTCCTTGCTTCTGACTTCTGAATTGACCCCTGAGTCTTTGTTACTTAGTGAAATGTTACTTTGATTCAAAGTTTTGAGTTGCTTTGAAAACGTCATTATTCATCATCTTGGTCTTTTGTATAGTTACCTGTTGGTCCTTTGAATTGCATAGTTTTAACCAAATGTTCGACATAATATAACTTAAGTTTGAATTTTCATACATTTATCTTCAAAAATCTAATCAAGAGTTTAATTTTGATAAGTTTGATAACACTTCGTTTCATCGTACTCAAATATTAATTTTTTTTGTAACTCTGTACTTAAGTTTTTAATTTTATTCCTACATCACAGAAATATTGACAGTACTACAAAACTATACAAAGCAAAACATGAAGAAAGGTCGCGTGAACTTTAAAATTCGTGTGCACTTCACGAAATATTTGATATACACACCTTTGACAAAATGATCACGTGTCCCAGATTGAAAGCTGCGATATTTCGTCGCTATGACATTTCACTGTTCCCGTTTTATAATTTCGGTGAGAACTTAAGGTTCGCACACATGGGCCCTCTGTTTGAATACTTTTTTTTTGTGATGTTAACTAACCTAATCCTGTTAGGTAAGGATATGCTCAATTTTGATTGCTAGGAGCAATCTTGAGATGGTATAGGAAAAAGAAAAGTTTTAACTGTGCGTATACATAATATAACTGAAGTACCTAGTTTGAAACGTATTTCTAACGATAAATACCCTAATAAAATAGTTAATAGAAAGTAAATATTTTCTTTTCATGGAAAAACAGGCAGATACCCGGATTTTGATATACTTTATTAGCTTGTGTAAAAAAAAATACTTACGCTAAATACTTACATAAAAAAATAATAATTTTCTTTTATTCGTGTACATGACCCCTTACTTAAACCGACGCGTCATGTTCGCGTCATATGTCGGCCTAAGTTAATTCGCAGTATAAAGACTTTATTTATATTTACTTTATTTCACACACCATAAAATATTCGTGAAAGCGCGCGTTTAATATTCTGTTCTTGAAATGTCCATAATATAAGCATAGGTGTGCCGTTTAGTTCCCGACACTCTTAAATGGATATTTTCATAGATGTCGTAACAGACGACGAAGGGAAAGGCTGATAAACTTGGGATTGTTCTAAGCGATTCATCCGTACAACTAAGCGTGTTCCTTTCAATGTTTTCGAAACAGTCGAGACCCGAGCGCGCTGAGCGTGGCCTTTCAGTCTTTTGATGACTGATGGCTCTGCCTTACCCGCAGAGGATATAAACGTGATATTATGTATGTATATGTTTATATATTTAGGTTCTAGTATTTTTAGTTTCATGCTTTGTTTTGGCAGTAGACCGAAGAAAGTAATGCTATTTCTAAATATCCATTACATAAATGCTTTCAAAGGTAATACAATAGTTTCTCGGCCGTTCCGATAGCTGTACTTTCTAAAATAACTACTATTTACTCGTCGCTTTTGACATGGGGTTAATGACCACTTTTCATTGGTATAATAACTAATAACACTTTAATGTTGTATACTGAATTTTTATTTAAACTAACCTCACTCACTATTAAATGTCAATGTTCTGTAAAGTTGACTTTCTTATAATTAAGGGTTGGAGAAAGTGACGTGTGTACTTTTAATAGTTCACTGGGTCATGAAATATGTAGCGTGCAGAATAGGATTTTCAAATGATACTTAAAAATAAAAATAAATATATACGAGACTGATGGTAAGGCTACGTTCGGTTATTGAGATTCAAATAGTGACAGGTTCATAGCCCATCGCCTACAAAAAGAATCCAGAGTTTATTAGCGTTTGCCTTAGTCGTATTTTACGTCATCCAGGGATATAAACGTGATTGTATGTATGTATATATGGGACCAAGCGTACAGATTGAACATGCTCCCCACATTATTGGAACCAAAAAATTCGGAATAGTATATATGTACTACTTATGGCAAAAGTATGTACTGATGAATGAGACTTGATGTTGCAACTGATAATTTTGAGTACACATTTGTGACAACATCACATCATAATTAAAAGATACATATGATAACTTTACGAATGCGCATAAAATACATGAGTGATCTTTGTCATATAATTTCTCTCGATTCTCCAAAGCCTGAAATAGCATTCTAGTGTATGTTACAATATCCCCACTGAACGACCTGTACAGAAACATTGAAGTGTTTATTTCTGTCAATTACAAGTTTTTATTCTACATTCTATTTATTTAGCGGCTAGGTTCTTTATGAGAGTATTTATATTTCCATAAACCACTCAGCACTCCAATTAAAGCAGTCAAATAGGCCGGTGTAAGGATTGTTAAAAGGCCCGGGATAATTACGGTCACGTAAAAAACTTTTCATTTCATTTACCCCTTTTTTAGATTAAATTTACTTGCGCGTAATTATGGTTATTCATCTATTCTCCTTTTCAGAAATGTTGGAAATTTCTCTTTTGGAATCCAAAATAGAGGATCCGTGGTCGTTGCGGTTATCACTTCATACATACATACATATGATCTCGTCTATATCCCTTACAAGGCACACAAAGCCAACAGTCTTGAAAAGACTGATAGGCCAATGGCCTAATGATAGAATTGAGATTCAAATAGTGACAGGTTGCTAGCCCATCACCTAAAATAAGAATTCTAAGTTTATAAGCCTATCCCTGTTCGAGTAGTTTTTACGACATCCATGGAAACGAAATTCAGTGGTCCTATTCTTTTTTATTATTGGTGCCGGAAACCACACGGGACCATAGGTTCTAAAAGCTCAGATTGTGTAATTTTTAATTCTAATATACGGGGCAATTCACACGGACTGCCCTAGCCCCAAGGTAAAGTTATATAGTCTTGTGTTATGGGACACTACTAATAAACTATAATTTTAAGATGAACATAAGTACCTCTACAATTTGCAAGTATTTATTACAACAATCAAGACTTTCGGAATCATTCTGGATTCGAATCAGAAACTTAACGATTACAAATAAACAACAGAAGGAAAAGAGACTCGGAGCTATCGAAACAAGATAGCGTCAAGTTATTATTAACATCAAAATTTCCGAACAGCGGGAATCGGGAGCATTAATTTCCCGCTGTTTTTATCCCCGGCTGTGTAAACGCCGATGTCGTGGGCTTGCATATAATTTGATAAACCCCCTTCTCAAACAGCGTTACGTGGTTTATGAAGGATCCTACCGTTTTACAGAACTTGTATGCAGTAGATATGATAACAGAAGGACGGTTTCAATGAGACAAAGTTATCGAAAAAGTAAAATTAATTTGAAAATTAAAAAGATAATGCATACACCATGCCTACTTGTTATACTCGTAAATATACGTAATCATTATTAGTGATATAGAAGTTTTATAGAAATAAATTTATAAATTAAATAAAGAATCAAATAAAATTGCAGCAGTTAATTGCCTCTAAAGCAGCAATGTGTAACATTGAACTTCACGGCAACTAGAATTTAAAAATATTATATCTTGTGCTTTAATTTGCTCATTTTTAACAAGAAACATTTTACGAGTTGTAGTTACCGTGCTGCTAAAAACATATACTATGACACAAGAATCTGCTGAAGATCGCACGGAAATGTCAACAATGTACTCGTAAATTCCGTAGTTTATAGCAGTTTATTTACCAAAAAAACTAAAATATAAACATTGGGATTTTTGTTTTACAAGGGATGACCTGTGTCGTATATGGTCCACCACACTGTAAATAAACACTATTTCACTTTATGATATTTTTATAAGTTTGGTTTTAAAGAAGAAAAGCCGAAAAAGTTGGAGTGTAGGAGTGTGTAATGGAGAAAATTAGAGGCGAGTTATTCCTGAATGTGGCACTAAGTAATTATTCTGATTTCACAATATGGTTCAGAAAAGACATTTTATACGAAACAAAAATGAAATCAAAATAGGTATCGTGCGTTAAAGAATGTGAAAAGACCAATTAGCTATAATGAAAATTATCACCATACATGCAAACAAAGCCATCATTTTAACGTAATATTCATTACTTTGAAACCTCGTTATCTCCATGGCGGCATACAGGGAGACAATTAAGGGTCCCATCCGGCATTCGCGAGGCTAATTAAGGTAACAGTTAATAAAATCTCGCGTGACAAAAGCCCGTTACACGATACTCCAAACTGAGGTTATAAGCAACAAGTTATAAAAATCGGGAGGTGTAAATGGATCCCACATTTAGTCTTGAAGGTGTAAACAAGATTTGTGGCCGAGTTGATTGTAATGAAGGTTGCACGAAGCATTGACGTTTATTATGTAAATCATACGTACAACTATCCACCATGAATTTCCCTTACCGAAGGGTAGGACTCATTTTTGTTAATTAAATTCATTAATTCACAAATTAAAATTTCACTCAAAAACTGGCTGAAGAAGCAATCAATAACTTGATGTACGTATATAGAAATAATTGTATTTTTTTCCTACATAATTATAATAATAAACAAAAACTTCGGGCATTGTTTTTACAACGGGCTAGTAAACCTGTCACGTTTTATTTCGTCACTTACCCCACCCAGCTAAAATTGAGCCTTGTGACTATTGACTTTGTCTACCCCTTAAGGAATCAAGACATCATAATGTGTATGTTTGTATATTTTGTAATCGTTAGCAAAAGAAACCATTAAAGGTGAAAGTAACTTCCTAAGGCAAAGTTATACTCGTAACTTCACCGACCCGAGTCCTTGAAACTTTTAACCTTGTTTTCTATAGTTCAAGTTTTTATTTTACGCTATATGTGAGTGGGATTACTACTCGTGTAAAACGACAAGCAGCCATACCACCACAGGCATTGGTGCGTAATTAATTATTATTGAGTACATATATTTATTTCTCCCATATTTATCAGATAAACAAGAACATAAAATTTTCCCAATCAGATTAAAGATAAAATTAATGTTTTAATAAAACTTTAATACATACTCATAGAAGTACATATTTATTAAAGCAAATTAATAATTAATTGTTTTGTTCACAGAAAATCCTGCACATGGTAACAGAATTTGTATTGCATGGCCCTATTGGTCATCCATACATCCATACATATAATAAAACTGTCCATACATATAATAAAACTGTAACTGAAATTTGTCTGTACATTGAAGATATTTAAGAAAAAAAAATATAAGGGGTCTTTTTAGGGTCAATAGAAGCCAAAACAATTTTTTTTTGAATTTTTGTCTGTCTGTCTGTCTGTCTGTCTGTCCGTCTGTCCGTCTGTCTGTCTGTATGTTTGTACGCGCATCACGCAAAATCTACCGAACGGATTTGAACGAAATTCGGCACAGATATAGCTATTAACCTGGATTAGAATATAGGCTACTTTTTATCCTGAAATTCTATCCCAAGGGGATGAAATAGGGGGTGCAAGTTTGTATGGAACTTCGTCATTTTTGAATCGATATAAAAAGCTATAAATAATTAATTATCATATTTATAATGATGATTAAAAAAATAGCATTTTATGGATTTAATTCATTATGCTTTGTTTTTTGATTAAGTTCCCGTGGTTTAGATATTTATTTTTTTTCCTACCCGATACGAGATGGCGCCTCATGAGAATTTAAGAAATAACACGATTGTAGCCGCTGGCAAAATTTTCAATTTATTAGAAATTCTTTTTTTCAGTGATTTAGTTTCGCCAGTACTTACCGTTTCACCACATCTTTGAGAAGATTTTTTTTATGTAGGACGCGCCCCGCATCGGCGACAATGCATTGCTCAAGATTAGCAGGAATAACACACAATGTAGTAACGCCAGTACTTACCGTTTCACCATTGATTTAGTTCCCGTGGTTTAGATATTTATTTTTTGACTACCCGATACGAGATGGCGCCACATGAGAATTAAAAGTATTATTATAGTTTACAAAAAAAAGGGCAATTCGAGCTATCTACGGCTTAAAACAAATAGATTCACTTAGAGATTTTTTCAAAACCCTTAATATTTTAACATTGCCCTCACAATACATTTTCGCTTCATAACAATATTATATAGTAGCTAAAATTCTTACTGGTTGTGCAGCTGGTGAAATTGTTTTTATACCACGCATTCCCCTCATTCCCAACAACTTTCCATTTCAATTTAAGCGTGTTCAGTTTCCAGTGGCTATATGTTTCGCGATGACAATTAACAAATTGCAAGGTCAAACGCTTGGAGCAGCCGGAGTCGACCTCAGAACGAATTGCTTCTCACACGGACAGCTCTACGTCGCTTTCCGCAGGTCACCAGCTGTGACAGTTTATTTGTGATGTCTCCAATGGGCAAGACAGCAAATGTTGTATACAAAGAGATACTTTAACTTTCCATTATTATAATTTCCTTTTTTTGTCTTTAGAATTTATTTGTTTTTTAACAGCTGCGACCCCGGGACTTTGCTTTTGTAAGAAAAATAAACTATGTTCTATTCCAGGCATTATTCTTCCCGTGTACGTAAGTTTCATCAAAATCCATCCAGTAGAATTTTCGTGATTGAATAGCATCTTCAAACACGCACTCACGTAGGTACATCAATTTTTTTGCATAATCTATACTAATCTATACTAATATTATAAAGCTGAAGAATTTGTTTGTTTGTTTGAACGCGCTAATCTCAGGAATTACTGGTTCGAATTTAAAAATTCTTTTTGTGTCTAATAGACCATTTATCGAGGAAGGCTTTAGGCTATTTATTATCACGCTGCACCTATTAGGAGCGAAGAAATAATGAAAAATGTGAAAAAAACGGGGAAAATTATTCCTCCTTGAGGGCTTCAATGATGCACAAAATAACTATTCCACGCGGACGAAGTCGCGGGCACAGCTAGTTTGGAATAAAATGCTTTTATTAATCATTTATTAATTTAATAAACTTATTAATTTTCGGTCCGGTTTATCCCCGGTCTGGTCATGTTGAAAAAATAACTTTTCGTGATTGGCCTGAGTCTTGGACTTCTCTGATCTATTTATGTATTTATTATTAAATGTAGTATGATATACACAAGTCTCGTACTTACTTTAGGGCTACCTCAATCTAAGTTATTTGTCCCGTATTTATATTTATGTATATACTCGTATTTATAATATATACTTTTGCTAAACGGCCAATCATGAAAAAGATATTGTCTTAGAAATTCTAGTGAGAAACTAGTTTTATAAATTGTCGTAACAAAATTCTAGACCACAAACTTAAACACTTAAACAAAAGAAAATCATAAAGACCCTATAAAAATAGTCTTTCAAAATGAAACTGACATTACCGTCTGTGTACTATGGTATCCGATGCCAGATTGTAACTACATAACAAATAGATGTAGCTGGCAGACAAATGGGTCTGAAGCCTTGTAATATGTTGGATAAGCCAATCATTAAACAGGTTACACCAGCAGGTCAAGGTACCTTCGGTTTGCTGGTCAAGTCAAGACTACCCGTAGCATACAATAGATTATTACTAGAAGCTCCCGTCATGTGAAAGTCATTGTGGTTTAAAGATGATCACGATAGACCAAATAAAATTTTGGGTTTGATACCGGGCGAATATTAGTAAATTTCTACTTATAACGTTTAAGATAAAATGCTTTTTTTTTTGTAATCAAGATGAAATCGCGGATGATTAAGTGCATGAATTTTGTTTAACATTTACGGGTTTTTGAGATCAAGGTGTGAGAGGGTTCTAGGAAATTGTACGAGTCGAACAAAGGAAAATATCGTATTTAATTCCATTTAAAATTAACCGAATAACAATAAAAACAAAACAAAATATTACAGCTCTCCAATTCCTAGTAAATAACGAAACAGCAATACTTATAGGTAATTTATCTTCAAAGCTTAAACCAATCGTTAATCTTACGTTCAATACCATTAGAAAAATCAAAAAGAATGCCCGTGGCAATACATTTTCTGACCACCTGAGATTGTTTTTCCGACTCAATCCCCATTAATTTTCCCACACCCCAAAATATAACAGGATTTTGTACGGAGCGGCTGTCATCGCTTGCTTAGTTCACATTTGACAAGTAAGAATCGATTTTAACCGACGAGCTTTCTAGAAATGTGAACGAAGCAAATGTATTCAGGGATTTTGGCAATTGGAAGGATGTAGTATCTGCTTATTCGTCTATTATTCCTATCTATTTAAATATTTAATCAGCTTTACCTATACCTGTTTAATCAAATCTTGCACGTCAAAAACGTATCTACTTTTAGTCAAGTTGAGCAAATGAACTTTCACGGTGACATTAATAATGCTTGTAACTTTGGTTAATCTTCACAGTAAAACCACTAAACCGATTTCTATGAGATTTTAACTCGCATATGCTTCGATCAAGTATAAAATCATTATATAAAGTAATACATAATAATACATAATAAATAAAACATCGATCGAAGCTGGTATGGTATGGAAAAGGATAAATGTTATTTTTCATGCAGAAAAATTACTCGCGCAATACTGAACTGGCACAACGTAAACATTGTCTAACCGCTAATGGTATCGGAACATAGCCTAATTAAGTCGTACTGTTAATTTATAGCTTCTTCCTAGTGGGAATGGCAATAATCGAAATAAATAGCTTTCCGTACACGCGAGGGAATACAACAAATTGGATTGAGTCTAGAATCTAAGTTTGATTAATGGGATGGAACTTTTGAGTAATGGTGTAATGATAAAAGTTTGTTTTAATGATCTGTTCTGTTTTCATAATTTTATTAACATTCACGTAGAGTCAAATATATAAGATATATGCGTATGACATTAATTAACAAAATTATCTTTTAGGTAATATTTTAGACATTGTACGGTAAGTTACTGGACTAACTTAAGGACTGCTTTGACTATGGCGTCACGCGGACTACGATACAAATTACCCTTCTTATTTATGAAATGTACATACATATAATCACGTCAAAATCCGTTACGGGGTAGACATGCAATCTTCATAAATCATTGAAACAGTGTGGAATCAGCCGAATACTAATAAACGTTTTCTTAACAGCGTGATGCATGTTTTTGAACTTTAAGAAAAAAAATCAGGAATTACGAGTAGGAAAGGTTGGCCAATATTATAATAATTAAAGTATAATCAAAGTTTTTTTTCTCGGGTTATTTATTAATGCAGTCTCTTACAAAGTTCAAAGAATGTAAAAAACATTGTCTTTATTAAGATGGATTTTTATCTGATTAACTATTTTAAATAAGGCCTTAACTGAAGAGCGGTTTCCATTACACACATACGTGCATTCTGATTCAATTATAGTGATAACATATGTGTTGGATGCAATCTTGTGAGATATCTACAACATATTATTAGCATAAAAGCATGATAGTATGTATTATATACTGCTGGATTCTCAGTTACTCGATGCTATCTGAAGGCATAAAGTTGCATTTTTCCATCGTTAAAGGTATTCTAGCGTTCACTTTCTACATGAATTGATATCGGAAATGAAAATTATAAACTTGAGCTTTTGTTATAGATGGTATTAAAGACAGGCTGTAGTTTGATGCATACAACAGTAAAAATGTCTTTACATTGAATATAAAAGTATGTAGAAGTGCCATGATAGACTCCCCCACGTCCCCTCCTTAAAATATGTGAGATCTTGGGATTTTTCTTTAAGCGATGGACGAAATCAAAAGCGTGTACGAGTGCTGTGTGAAAAAATGTGTGTGCTCTTATTTATTTTTATATTTTTGTTTATCTGAGAACGAAAATATTTCGTGGCGATAGATCTATTTATTAGGTGATACAACTTGATGACAAATATAAATTTTGGTGATAGAAAATATAGTTCCCTTTTTATATTAAGTATTCCTTGTTAATATTAATTACTAGTAAATGTTGCGAATAAGAAAATAATATAATGAACATTGGCTAGGATTTTCATATATTTGGTATCAAAACAAGATTTTATCTATATTATAATTTGAAACAGTATCTTATGATATATTGATGGTATAGTTTTTGTGCGGCCGTCATAAAAAAGGGGTTATAAAATTTACGCCAAAGATTTACACTTTCCAAATGTTTTATGCAAAGCTACACTGCACACACATGTTAAAAATGAATGTGAAATAAAAAATGAACTTAGTTGTTTTTATTTAAACACGTGTTTGAAGTGTGCATTGCTCGCGAGGTATATTTTTTTTGTTTTGACTAACAGGTTTATTGAAGCATATGTGTAACAACAATTTTCAGGATAATTTGAGAATCTATTTATCTCTGAATATCCATTTCATCATTTTCAGCCACCCAAAAATTCAATTGTGGTGCTGCGTAAGGCATAAAAACGTGTTATGGGTTTGAATAATAAGAAAACCATCGTCAAATGTCAGTCTGGCTGACCTCAATCCGTACTTTCTACGCACTTATTTAATATTATCCGTTTTAAATATTGTTTCAACTGTTTAGGAAACTGGACGGCCATTTGATGTGGGTTATATTCCTCTGCAAAGGTTGCGGAGGTCAGATGGAAGTTTATAAACTAACTTACCTAACCCCGGATCATGGTCTAAGGTGCAACCCGGGCTCATCTCCAGTGAACATTATATTATCTGTTTCAATGTATACGGAATAATACCTATCACTCAGTTGAAAATCCTACCCCAGTACAAAAACAAACGCCTATGCTATGAGTATCAAGTGTTACCCACATAATGTTTCCAACATTTAAGTCAAGTGTTTCAGCCAAGTTTATACGATGCTGCTATTAAGTTACGCCTCAAACTATCGATAATTTTAGAACGTCTTCCAGCAACTTCTACTGAGTATTTCACGGAAATATAGTCTCGACATGGAAAATACAGAGGTATTATGTCATAAAAAAATGTCGCATATTTATTTCGGTTATTTTATACTAGTTCGGGAATATTTTTTATAACGTTGGTTATCTACAGCAAAATAATGAAAAATAAAATATTTCATAGAATTCACGCGTAAATAAGTACAAACCGTTCTTTTGACGATATGTTGCTGCATCGCAAACATTTTTAAACAGATTTAACAGAATTAAAGATCAGGAGATATAGTTCTAAAACACAACTAAGCAAATCATACGTAACACATAAGACTTCAAAAACTATAAGCTCAAATTAATAAAATCACGATGGTAATAAGGGAAAGGTTTATAAACTTGGTATTCTTTTTGCAGGCGACGGGCTAGCAACCTGCCTCTTCTTATTTGAATCTCAATTCTATCATCAAGCCATGTATCTGAATGTGGCCTTTCAGTCTTTTCAAGACTCTTGGCTCTGTCTACCCCGCAAGGGATATATGCGTGATTACATGTATATATGTGGGTAGGTAATCTTTCTGTTATCTTTTTATTTTTGCCACAGCGTTTTCGCAGCTAACTTGAAACAAGATACTGACATAAGTAGGCGCTAACTTTTTTTGAGGTTAGTTAAATGTTGTGCTTCTGTTTTAGCGTGACAATGTCATTTAAATCTATTTTGTAGAACATCATTAACATTACGTACTATTCCCCGAAGGAGTAGGCTAAGAGTACGTGTTTCTTTTGATTTATCAACATTCCTCAATCTTTTACTTTAAGCTCCTTTGACCTGCTCCTTTGTCGTTTCATCATTTTACCAGAGCGTCCAAGATTAGACCAAGAAAGACAAATAATGTTCTACTTCTATTTTACCTTAATTAGTGTTCATTAATATCTCTCAATTACTACACATTAATTTCCTTTAGCACTCGAATCACTTAATAAATATTACGCAATTTTCTTAGAAGAAACACTTATAATAATTGCAAGCTAACTATAAATCAAAAAGAGTGTACGTTTGTCTGTACTGCACCCACTTGAGACAGTCAAGGCTGCTTTTAAGGGCTTCGATAGAAATGTATGAGATGGATAGCGCAAGTTTTAAGTGTTTAATGGAGTCTTCTTAGAAAACGTCTAACAAGCCTTGTTAGAGAGAAGATTGTGAAAATATAATTTAGTTATTAATATAATTCAGACGAAATCACAATTAAGATGAATTAAGTAGATATTTTACCAAATTACTTCTTTTACCCGCAAATTGATTTCTCTGAATGGTTTATAAAAAAATTGTATTAGCTCACAGCTCCGTCCGCCTAAAATTCCTGTTAATTTCCCTTCCCACGGAAATTTCGGGAGAACCTGTCTAAGTGCATCAGAAGATCACATAAGGAACTTAAATTACATGTTTTAAATTTCAAAACCATAAACCAGCGGTTTGGGCTGTGCTTAGATATATCAGTAAGTTTCTTCGTTAACAAATTTTACACATTATCATTATATGTTAAAATTATTAAAATATCAAATGAGAAAACATAATAAACAAAACTAAGGGGTAGGCTTATAAAACTTGAGATTCAAGTCTTCTTTTAGGTGATGGGCTAGCAACCTGTCACTATTTGGATCTCAACTCTTAGCTGAACACAGTTAATCTGTCTTTTCAAGACTGTCGGCTCTGACTACCGCACAAGGGATATAGATAGATTATATGTAATGTATGAAAAACAAAATCAACACAAAATATTCACACACAACATTTGGCTGTCTAGAAATAGTCCCAGACTAAACTCATAAATCATTCTAAAAATAAGATCTAGACTACAACACAGGCGACCTGACATACTAAGTACTTATGCCTCGGGAATTAGTCATAGGCGTATCGAAACGCTTTAGAATAGCATCGTTTTGTCAGTGCCGCTTGTAATGTTCATAAGATTTCAATCACAACTCTTGTATTATAAGTAAATGCGCAAGTCTGTAAGATGTGTGTGTAAAATAGTTCTGACATTGGAAAACAATAAATTAAAAATAATTTTATTTAAATTTATAAAGACGAAGTCACTTCCAAAAACTAGTGTTATTTATTTAAGGCGCTACATTCAGATGACATGTACCTCGATGCGGGCGAGAGGCTCACCCCGCGCGGGGCTCACCCCCGACCAGCTTGCCCCGCTAGATCGCCGCCGCACCGTAGCCGCTGGCGCGTGACCTCACGTAACCCGAATAAAGTTTGCGAATGCAATGGAGTCCGCATCAGAATATTTTATTGTTTTTGATACAATAAAATAATTTTACAAAAAAACATACATATATTAAATTACGTTATAAGCAATGATATAGTTGCGGATGTATGCAAAAATTTTGTATAAAATGAATAAGTTTGTAATGGTTTTAAAAAAACTACTCGTAATTACTTATTCGATTTCGTTCAATCAAAGGTAATTTACATAGTAATGTATATCATATATTTTTAGGGTTCCGTAGCCAGGCTACGGAACCTATGGTTTTCTATATATGGTTTTCTATCTTGGGTTGTCGTTGATGTCGGCGTCGGAATAATGCCATGACTATCTAAGTCCATAATATCAACTGTCGACTCCACACCATCCGCACTTCTCTGTTCGGACATTGTCAACGACGATATCGGAGACAATTTATTTTTCCTAAAAATTAATAACAATCAAATAATGGGATAATGACTGTGATCGTGCCAAATGAAGAAAGCGAAGAAAAATAAACCCTGCGACGTCTTGCAGCTGAGGAGGTACCCTGAATAATACAGTTACCTAGGAGTAAGTACCTATAGAAAAAGACAGAACAATCATCCAGTAAAAAGTACTGTTTCCGTAGGCAAAGACCAGGGCAACAACTAGTGACAGTATAACCGACGGCGGCGGAGCTGTTGTTTGTTGTTGTTTTATCTATCTATCTACCTACTGCCGCCCCGCCACAAGCCGGTATCAAATGAAATATTTTTCACCTTCAGTGTTTGCGGAGAAAATCTCAGTAGGCATCTATATATATGTCTATCTATTAGTAAGTGTAATTAGTACCCACCATCTTAATTGTCCCATATGGGAAGCTCTTTCAAGGTTTTTTTTAACATACATACATACATATGATCACGTCTATATCCCTTGCGGGGTAGACAGAGCCAACAGTCTTGAAAAGACTGAATGGCCACGTTCAGCTATTTGGCTTAATGATAGAACCGATTTTTTTTAACATGCTAACATTTAACATGCTATCATGACGTAAAATTATACACCTACTTACACTAAACGAAACAAAAAAACTGTATTAAAAACTAACCTAAACTATCTATAATAGGTATATTTCAGAAAGTACCAAAAAAAAAAAAGTATCAAAATCCACGATCCTAAATACCTACGTAATATCACCCCGTCCGGCGGAAAAGCGACGCGTAAGATTCAGAGATCAACGACACAATTCAATAAGCTGAGCTGACAATTATGTACAGAAATAAATTCAAACAAAATGAATGTGGGAAATTAAATACTTCGCAGAATATTTTTCAACGACGCTCGGAGCGATTGGCACAGGTCCTGCGTCGGAGAATGTGATCCGCGGAGTGAAGGCACGCTTACAAAGGATAGCGCTTTATCCCACCCGGTCGTGTAGGAATGAGACAGAGATAAAGTGTCAACACTCTACTGTCCAGTACTATTGTCGCAACAATTTTAATTCCTGTTTTCATCTATTTAGTTTAATTACGTCTAAACAAAACATCCAATCGAAATTTCATCTTCCAGAAGTTATTATTTTTTAATGATCTTCAATTTGGTACAAAATTCAAATTTTAAATCCTTATAGTTTGAGATAAATAATCGAAATCTAGACTTGTGTTCCTGAATTTTTTTGATCGAGGATTTTTGTTCCAATCGTGTTTTCATCTTCCACAAATATAAGTGAATATATTTACTTTCATATCCAAAAATATTGAAACGATGCAAGTTATATTTTATGAGAAAAAACCAAGTGAAAATGACCCAAAATCTATGATGTATCGCCTTAATAACTAGAAGCATTTGCCGCGAATTTGCGACTGTTTTTATATATTCCCGTTTGTCAGTCACGGTAATGTTAGGTGTGCCAAGATTCCGTAGCCAATGTGAGTTGTAAAAATATATCATCGTAATCCATCGAAGTACTCGTAGTAAATTTAACTGTTGTAACTAATTAAATTTTCGTTGTAATGAATGGTATAAAAACGTTACAAAAATTTATCGCTGTGCAACTAGTAACCACGCCTAGTTTCGCGCTCAATGGCAGGGTTTGAATATCGAACTGGAAAAAAGTACACGCGGACGACGTGTTCTAACTGCGTGAAACGTAACTAAATGGTACTCGATAGTTAAAAAAAATGTTTAATCTATGTATCAGTATTTTTTGTTTTTTTTTTTTTTGGCAATTTTATCAAAAGACTTTTTGCTGGAATAGGTTAGGTGGTCCACTTGCCTCCTTTTCAAATAATTTAGTGGTTACGTCAAAATAATGTTTTTGTCTGGATAAGAATAACATACATATTGTATGGAAATCTGTTGCCTTTTGCATTAACGTAAAAACTATATCCATAAACATTTCTTTGTATAAATGTTGGTACAATAACATTATCTTGGGATCGAATATTTCATGGACATAATGAATTTTACGCATTTTGATGTGAAGTGATGGTGATACACAACGTAAACATCCATACAATGTTACTTGAAAATTTCAGTGCGGTTGTAAAAAAATTCTGCTACAAAAACCTGATGGTGAAAGCTTGTTGCGCGCCCGTTGGTGTTAAATTGGCGTTGTAAAAGTGATATTAATTTCACGGACCAACCCGCTTTGGTTTATTTAATTTACCTAATTGACAGGGGAACGTTGTTCACTGTTGCCAGCTGTCTCTGAAAAAAAGGCGCTAAATACGATTTAATAAAACGCCAGATTGGCAAAAACTAACGCTTAAGATTTTAAGTATATATAATATTGAAGAAAATAATCGATTCTTCAACGTCATTTTTGGTCGATTTTTAACTTCAAATATTGATAAAACTAACTGAAATCTTTAAATGACAATTGTTTAAAAAAGCGACATATTACTAAAAATGCAAGTGCCACATATAGCGCCACTAAGTTGGCAACACCGACGTTACTGCTTCCCCGTTCGTCGTAGTTAAGTATCAATGCTTGTGCGATGAGATTTTTTGTTAAAGAATTGTGATTTACGCCCAAAGGTGCTCAGTTTATAATTAAGGGTCCTCGTTAACGTAAAGAGTGAACACAAAAGAAACGCCATGTTCATGTATCATTTTACATGATGTATTGTATTGTAAGTAGTAGTAAATGGTAGCAAATTTGTTGCAAAATCACTCTTTCTTCCTGGAATTAAACCCGATAATATTTTTACGACTCTTGAGATAAGCACATGATTTCACACCCAATTATTTAGATGTACAGGTTTTCTGACAGGTTAACAATCTTAGTTATATTTGACTACACACCAAAAGTATTCATACTCATCGTAAATGACGACTTAACCGCTGGACCGATTTTGTTGAATATATGTAGGCGCGTAAATAATAAATATACAAAGTTAATTCTCCGCAGACAAACAAAGCACCTATTTAAAAAAAAATGTGTTATCTTGTCACAGGTAACAATTAATTTATAGTGAAAAGGGGGAGCCTTTCTGTGCGCTCAATATTGTATGTCAACGACCCTACCTTGTTCGTACAAAATGAAGAGCAAATGTTTCAATTAATTAACCTTGGAAGTGTAATTAGGGACGCGATGCGTTTATACCGTTATTTTTACAACGGTTATAATAACTATTAATATCCTAGTTCATTTTCACTAAAGGGATTCAGAGTGATCTATAGATAAAAGGGAAGGCGAAGGATGTGGGAATAGGGCTTTCTAAGTAACAATATTTATGAAAGAATGACTAAATTAATAGTTATAGAAACTAAATAAACATCTATATATATAAAACTCTTCCGTTACTGAGTGACTGACTGACAGACAACGCACAGTCGAAACTACTGGTCGTAGACAGCTGAAATTTGGAATGTAGGTTCCTTGGGATATGTAGGGGAGCACTAAGAAAGGATTTTTGGAAATTCAACCCCCAAGGGGGGGAAAAGGGGTAAAAACGTTTCTATGAAAAATCTTATTCCTTGGGTTTATAAACTTGAAACTTGGCATGAACACGTACATAGGCAAGTAAATATGTTTGACATTATAAGTTTTTTCAAACTACCCTCCAATCGTGATTTAGGGGGTGCGATTGGGTGACTGATTTATTAACGCACAGCCGAAACCGCTCGGTATAGGAGTCTGAGATTTTGAACAGAGGTTCCTTTAGTAAAATAAGTGAGCACTAAGAAGGGATTTTTGAAATGTCAACCCCCAAGGGGGGGAAACGGGATAAACTGAGCCGGGGCTGCGGGAAAGTTCTAACGAGATACCGTGGCCCCGGAACGCAAAGGGCAACTGAAGGAACGAGGTGGGTTTTAGTCAGTAAAATTCTGACACTCCCTTCCGTTCCACCCAGAGCGGGAGAGGTCATTTGATGATTTCCCATCCTTAAAAAAAAAGACTTTGTATGACAACTTTCAGTCGTCTCTTTAACATACATAATAACATACATAATTATGTACATACATGCATAACATTAATAATATCACGCCTTTAAATCCCTATTTTGTGTTAACACTACCCATACAAACAGCTACGAAATTTGTCCGCATCCATTTTCACCTAAATTCTTAACGTTAATGAGATTTACTTTTTATTATCAGGTCAACCTAATAGCCTCACATGTACGTATAACTTCGTAAGAATTTTCTTTCAACTCCTAACCGTTGAGGAGTTGTACCTTCCATCATCAGCTCATTCACATGGGATGATGACTATCAGACGCAAATACTTAAACAGATCTATGAAATTGTCAAAAACGTAATTGCCTGTAAATTTGAGGTTTGCCCTTGATTTCCCTGGAATACCATCATCAGATCCTGACTAGGTAACAACGGGACCAACTTGAAAGTATACTCTACCGAACAAAAAAAGAATCACGTAAATCGGTCCATAAATCTCGGCGTAATCGGTATGCATAAATAAAACACCCGAATTTTATTTTCTATTAACTATCACGAGTTGTCTCGATGCTCGATAGATGGCGTTGGCATCGAGATAGATCGCGCTATGGTTTCGTTACCGTCATTCAGCCTGTGGAAGAAAAAGCCCTGTCGAGATCATTAAAAAACGCTATATATAACCGAATTACACGTGGGCGAAGCCGCGGGCGGAAAGCTAGTTAAATTATAAAATCTAATTGGCCCGGGTGTCCTTGCGTTGTGTTGTTGACGATCGTCAAAAATATTGTTTCTTTTTATAATATAATGTGACTTAATATTGCATGATGAAAACAAACAAATATTATCTAAATCTAGATAAGCCAGCCGTAATTGCTATTTAAACAGTTAAATTGTGTGGAAATTTGTTATTTATTGATAATTTAATGCGAAACACGAACGGAGTCCTCACCAAGACTGTAATAAAACCGCGGTATAGGTAATCAACATAGATTAAAGGCATTTGAATATGTTAAATCAAATTTTTGAAAAGTTTAAGATCTGAGAAAAATTAATTTTTTTTAACCTCTATTTATTTTCAATACACTGTGTTAACTCGAGTGAATTCTATATAAACACACATAACTCTGTGATATTGAACCATTAAAAAAAAACAAGTGTCGTAGAACGCTGTCTTAGGACCCAATGCACCATAAAAAGTGACGATAAGCTACGCATTTTTATCACCATAAGTACGTAGTTCCACTGTCACATTCGATACGGTACGATTTGATTGACAGCTATCAGCTAGAACGAGCTAGAAAAAAATCCTGATTATGTTTTTGAGAATCATGGCTACGTAGTGAATTAAAATATTGAAAGTTCTTAGAGACACTTATACAAGTATTTGATGACTTGTGGAAATGTTTCACTACGGGAATCTTGTTTAGTATGTCCCAATAAACCTGGGGTTCGCAATCAAATTGATTTTTTTGAGAGAAAAATGTTTTTAGAAGATCGTTTAGACGTTTTTTACTAGTTTTACCGCGGGGCTAAAGTACTTGATATTACTTTCGGCTTTTTAGTTTATTCGTTAAAAACATAACAAAAATACAAATAATTTTTCTCATTAATATTAGTATGGATGGATTTACTTAAATTCGTACTACAATGGAACCACGCAGTCGTAAGTCCAGCGAAGTAGTTTACTACCAGTAAACATAATCAATAATCGTTACTTGTGTCACGGACTTTTTAGCGACACTTATTTGTTGCCAAATATGGCGGCCATAAATTGGGTCAAGATGTAGGAGTACAAGTACACGTACAATTCCAGACGTGGTCAGTAAAATACTTGATTAATACTTAAGTACTTCGAGAATCATTGACACGATAGACTAAAGACCAGTGTCGCTGTTGACACTTTCAGAGAAGTTATATAAACATTCGTGATTCGTGAATAGCACCATTGATCACGATTTTTTATTTGAAACGTACTTTAAGCGTAGTTGGTCAGAAGAAGAAAAGAACTTATGTTTTTAAACCAATCAAAAGAACTCTCGCATTAAATACCTACTTGGTTTTAATAAAGGCTTGAATTTTGAAATTCGAAATTAATGGTTTCTGTAAAGTTAAAGTACTTATATCCCATTTTGGATGGATTCATAGATAGATAGATAGATTCATAGATAGATTTAATTTCAAAATTTACTAACTTTTTTCATTATTATATAAGTATCCATTCCTATTTAAAGTGGATACAACATCAACACTAAAAACAACAGATTATAACTCGTAGCGTATGCAACACAGGAATGCAATTCGAAGTTTCCATTATTGTTCATCTTACGTGTTCGGGAAACAATGGAATTTCTCGAACATTAAATAAGTAACGCGAACTTGGACGGAGTTAAATTAAAATAGGTATTCTCTTCATGTGGAACTGAATAATAGTGTAGCCAACTCGGGCCCCAAGGCGGTTATAGTTCTATTATAAAGGAAATTAAAATCGAACTGCATTTACAATGCTACAATAGTTATTAACCAATTCATAAGTTCAGATGAACTTTATGTTTACATTAAGTTACATGGTTTTCAAATGGATTTTGTCCAGTTATCACAAATATTTTTTTAACTATATTCAAAATATCATATCACAAGCATATTAAAATTATTCGTTATAAATTTTTGAATGTGTTCTTTTGTCAACTCTGCCAACTACGATTGATTGATAGTCTCATCGCAAGTAGACGTGTTTGCAATATCAATAAAATAGCAAGTAACACTTTTTTTATAAATCTCTTGTTCCCACTTGTATGTGCCACCATAAATGTTTTTCATTAATTCAAATTCAAATTTCTGTGTCATTCTCCCACCGGAAATTGTCAGGCTCCTTTCTCGCTCAAAGGAAATTTGCCGCCTTTCAATATTTAATGGAAAGACAAGGTGGTGATATCATTGTTTTGCGAACGCAAACCCAAATGTTTTTGAACGCTGTCGAAATATCGGCCAGTAGAATCTTGTGGCAATAATAATAGTTCGAGTTCGAATACACTTCGTTTGAATTATTCCACTGCAGTTGTTGCGGCATAGTTGTATTTCGACGTCTGTTGATTTAGTTTCTTAGAAGTCTATCATAATAGAGGAGATTTTAGTAGCTTTTGTGAAAAACTGTAACGATTTTTAAATTTTTTTAACGTACATTTTTTGTAATGACAAACGAAATAACAATATAAGTAACATGATATTTAATCAAATTTAATAAATGAAGTTTTATGTAATCAAAGAAGTCTGCAGAGATAATTTTAAATTACTTATATAAGAATTATCTACATAATTTTTTGACTGTTGAACAGATTTTTCATGAAATTTAAAATCGAGGTAAGTCTAAAATTAAAGCTTGAGGAAGTCGCGTTGTAAATATTGTTCTTCGCACTCGTCTAAAATAAAGAAATATTTTTTGTTACCCATATCAGGTAGAGCACGTATTGAAACAAACATCCTTTCGTACCAAAAGCTAAGCTTTGAAGAAATTTAGATTATCGAGCCGGGAAAATTGGCAACATGTCTGCGCGGAATACGAAATGAAATGTCAGAAGATTCCATTGTCTTAAAAATGAGAAGTCATCGAAGAGTACAGTTCTCTAGCTAGTTTTGTGTAAGCAGCTACTTTCATATGCTTAGTGAGTATTGACCAATGAAATTGAACCGCCCTTCACAAAAACGGGAAACGTCAAGATTGATTGTTTGAAAATAATTTTATTTATGATTTTGGAAATTACAGCGAAGAAATCTTCTATTGGTCCCTATGGAATATATTTGTGAATGTGGTGCACTTATTCAAATGCACCACAAGAATTTTATTATACAGGGTTTAAGATTGATGGCCCGAACAAAACCAAAGCAAGTCAAAAGCAATGCAGTTTATAAGCGGGCACCAAGTTACAATGACATTAATACTCGTACAAGAAACTTAAAGATCTCACCATCATCAATAGGCCATCCAGTTTTACCAAACTTGGTCTTCGAGTCTCATGATTACTCTGACTACCCTATATGAAAGTAATACTTGAGTTATGAATGTATGTATGTACGTGTAAACTTTTTTATTGAATGTAACTTAAGAAACAGCTTAGTTTGCGAGAAAATACTTACAAAAGTAGGCTTGGTTTTTCTTAAATTAGTCTTTACCGATCATTTACCTGGAAATAAAAACACATTTGTTAATTTTGTTCATAACATAATTCTTGTTAACATATTTTCAAACAAGTTCTTTTTTCTGTTATTTTAAAAATAAGTTTTTTTTTTATGTAAACTATCGTCCGTCCAACCAGCAATCAGCGTCCTCAACCGCCATATTTGGTTAAATGTTCCGAACGGCTTAAAAATATACATCTACCCAGAGGACTTTTTTTTAATAATACGACAATATGAAATTATCTGACCTCCTTCAATTTGTCCATCCTTTTTACTACCTACTAGTTTTTACCCGCAGCTTTGCCCGCGCGAATTTAGTGCCACCTACAAAGAAATGCAGGTATGACACAAATCCCACGCGAATCCAAATTTTTTTTATTTCATTTTTACCTGGATGAAAAATACCCTATGTCCTTCTTCGGAATCTTAATTATATGTATATACGCACAATTTGAAGAAGATTTATTCAATTTCATTCAATTCAAAATCTTTATTGCATATTATAAAGTACATCAGTTGAATTACAGATACTGCTTATAAATAGGTACAATATTAGTAGATAAAGCGTGAAGTGACAACAAACATAATATTAGTTGGGATGTCAAAGTAAGTGCAAATGGAGAATTCTCGGCAACTAGCAATAAATTATATTAACATACGGTTCACAGCTTGTAACCTAATCAATAATATAGCGAGGTGAGCTCGGCTATGTTTTGAAAGGATTTTATAACTACATTTTACAATAAACCTTCATATAATTTCAATAGAACACTTATGTGTCTAGAATACGCCAATAAATTTAAGGGATTTATTTTAAAACTGAATAACGAGTTTTGAGAAAATCATAATGTTTCGTATGTTATGATTATTTCAAAATACATTATGGAGTCAAGTCAATCTCATTTTATTCACGTTCATACCAGATACAAAAGTCCAAAAACTTAATAAAAAAACGTAGTACCTATACCTATGGACCAAAGTTTATGTGGCAACGGAATGGCCCCTTAAATTGACATTCAAATAACATGTAGATCAGAAAGATAAAATTAATTTAAGGAAGCGTCTGACGCAATACAAGTGAATCGAAGACTTTAGAAGAAAACCCCTAACTTAAATGAATAATTTATGAAGGTGTGGGAGTTAAGCTAACTGACATAAAACAAGGTTGGCATTTCTAAATTTCAAGTTCAAAATAATTTCGGATAAAAGGAAAGGAAAAGGCTTGGACAAGTCCGAATACCATTCAGAGTGTTTGTTAGTACTTAAATTGATTATAATCTAGCAGATTGTGTGGCTTTTGTCATTTAAATAGAAATAGACTTTTGAATAACTTAGGAGATATAAAAATACGTACATATTATCACGTCTATATCCCTTGCGGGGTAGACAGAGCCAACTTGAAAAATTACTGATAGGCCGCGTCCAGCTTTTAAATTTTAATGGCTTTATTATGGAATTGAGATTTAAATATATAAAGATACTAGCTTTCCGCCCGCGGCTTCGCCCACGTGTAATTCGGTTATATATAGCGTTTTTTAATGATCTCGACAGGGCTTTTTCTTCCACAGGCTGAATGACGGTAACGAAACCATAGCGCGATCTATCTCGATGCCAACGCCATCTATCGAGCATCGAGACAACTCGTGATAGTTAATAGAAAATAAAATTCGGGTGTTTTATTTATGCATACCGATTACGCCGAGATTTATGGACCGATTTACGTGATTCTTTTTTTGTTCGGTAGAGTATACTTTCAAGTTGGTCCCGTTGTTACCTAGTCAGGATCTGATGATGGTATTCCAGGGAAATCAAGGGCAAACCTCAAATTTACAGGCAATTACGTTTTTGACAATTTCATAGATCTGTTTAAGTATTTGCGTCTGATAGTCATCATCCCATGTGAATGAGCTGATGATGGAAGGTACAACTCCTCAACGGTTAGGAGTTGAAAGAAAATTCTTACGAAGTTATACGTACATGTGAGGCTATTAGGTTGACCTGATAATAAAAAGTAAATCTCATTAACGTTAAGAATTTAGGTGAAAATGGATGCGGACAAATTTCGTAGCTGTTTGTATGGGTAGTGTTAACACAAAATAGGGATTTAAAGGCGTGATATTATTAATGTTATGCATGTATGTACATAATTATGTATGTTATTATGTATGTTAAAGAGACGACTGAAAGTTGTCATACAAAGTCTTTTTTTTTAAGGATGGGAAATCATCAAATGACCTCTCCCGCTCTGGGTGGAACGGAAGGGAGTGTCAGAATTTTACTGACTAAAACCCACCTCGTTCCTTCAGTTGCCCTTTGCGTTCCGGGGCCACGGTATCTCGTTAGAACTTTCCCGCAGCCCCGGCTCAGTTTATCCCGTTTCCCCCCCTTGGGGGTTGACATTTCAAAAATCCCTTCTTAGTGCTCACTTATTTTACTAAAGGAACCTCTGTTCAAAATCTCAGACTCCTATACCGAGCGGTTTCGGCTGTGCGTTAATAAATCAGTCACCCAATCGCACCCCCTAAATCACGATTGGAGGGTAGTTTGAAAAAACTTATAATGTCAAACATATTTACTTGCCTATGTACGTGTTCATGCCAAGTTTCAAGTTTATAAACCCAAGGAATAAGATTTTTCATAGAAACGTTTTTACCCCTTTTCCCCCCCTTGGGGGTTGAATTTCCAAAAATCCTTTCTTAGTGCTCCCCTACATATCCCAAGGAACCTACATTCCAAATTTCAGCTGTCTACGACCAGTAGTTTCGACTGTGCGTTGTCTGTCAGTCAGTCACTCAGTAACGGAAGAGTTTTATATATATAGATTAAAATATAAGAATGATTATTTTAGAGATAGTATTTGTAAATTATTTCTTCTTTGGTAATAGATATTTTCTTATTTGGTACTGGAGTTTTTTTTTTACCGTTATGGTATGGTATGGTATTACCTTATATAAATAATTGCAATATTTTTTAGAGCTGAGATGTTTTTTTTTTATCATTTAATTAAGCAAAGCCTATGAATCACAAAAATCGTGAAGAATGCAAAAGAACTCATTACACCCACGAAGAAATAATTTCTTCATTGTAAAAGCTCTTGTTGATGTTGATATTTTTGAAAATCCCTCTTTTACTAAGGCAGATATTTTTTCTTCTAAAAATAAAATGGTTAATTGATACAATTCGCTTTGAGAGAAATTACGTCCTACGCACTTTTAGACGGATAAAGCGGGCTTTACATCCCAAGAGACTGGAATAAAAGATTCTAACTGAAAGGTAAATGAAAATATTTCTTTCATTGGTGTTTTGTTCGGGACGATGATAGATGTAGAATCTAGATAATTATAAAAAAGAGTAACAAGTATCTCTCCTACAATCTGGATCTAGAAAACGAATCTTTTTCTTTTTCTTGTAGAGAGCACATGGCTGGAGAGGAGCCCGGATAATTTGAGAATGGAATTGTAAATTTTTATGATGCCACACGCCGATAATTTAGAAGATTTTATAGAGATCTTCCAAGATAAAGATAGAAAGCTGGGTGACTAACCAAAAAAATCTATAACTTGCTTTAATGCCAAATATTGGCAACTAAATGCGTCTGATACTTTTCACAATTAATCATAGTTCAGCGATCAAAGGGTAGAAGAAAATAATGAAGGTCCTTCAATCTCGACAGCAAAACATCTCGAAATGGAAAGATAACAACCAGGTAAAATTAGGTGGAAATTCTCCGATCCAAGGTTGGAATACATTACCATCTACAAAGTTTTTGGATTGTAGAGTATGAGATTAATTAAATTCCCTATTCATATTAATAGCCATGTTGTCAAAAACGGACCATTGCAAGGATCTAATGCATGTTCAGTGGATAGCGTTTCTTAATACTGGAAACATGATGATGATGAATCATCATTAATGTAGAAGAACTTTCAGTTTTATCGAGTCTGTTAACTCTGTCTGCCCTGCAAGGGATATATATGTAATTATATATATGTTTGCATCTTATAAATTCTATTCAGAGCGGAAATGTGCTAAGTGTGCTAGTCAAAACCTAATCAAAACGAAACAGTAGATTGTTTTCTAACAACCTCTGCTACTGCTCAAATTACAGTCAATCAAAGTGATTCAATTTAAACTAACAGTATTTGATAAACATCCTATTTATTGCAGCCAGTCAAGAAATCAAAACTCGCCAGAAATGAGGACAACGCTCCACTTTCCGGTACAAAACCGGTCGGCTCAAACTTCGGTTCTGTTATATACTGGTTATGATTATTGTAGTTATTTCAATCTAACTGCATTTCGGGGTTTCGATGCGTTAGCAGAAACTGAACGCCACAAATTTTGTCGTTCTCTGTATGCAGTTTCGCGTTTCCCAATTTTGATGTCATAAAGATTTGACAGTGTTTAGTTATTGCTACTAAGATTATTAATACTGAAATTTTATAGTAGCATTTATTGTTTTGGTTACTAGAAAAATTCTTGGTCTTGTTCCATGGAATATGTTCCTTGGCTTTGACATAATAACGAAAATTTCTTTTATTGCAAAATCTTCCGAAATTTTTAAATCAAATTACATATCTTGAAAACTGGATATTTGTCAATAATAATAACACATAGCGTTTACATACGAGTATTGTTTATGCAAACGTTTGTACGAAAAGTCACGCCATTAGCGTGCTATACGCTGAGTCAAACTCGGTCGTCGTATTGTGTGCCGTAACAAATGATTGTGAACAATCCCATAATCGAATATCATTGTTGTTCGGAAACTGAGTGATCGAAGGGATCCGGCCCGAAGGACCAATTTTGCAAACGGATGGGGATATTTATAATGCTGTAAAATATCGCGTACTGACGACAAAATTAATGGTCATTCGCTATCACAGCAGCAATATGTTGCCAGATTGATGGAATGAAATATTCCAGGGGGCATCGAATAGATAGTTGACTAATAATAAATTATACTTATTCCTCTGTAATCTGCTCTTATTCTTATCGTTAATTTCACTATTATGATCACATTTGATAAAGTAGTCTACAGTAGCTGTCTTTTACTCCATTCATTCGGCATTTATTATAACAAATGGGGTCAGAAGATCATCAAGACCACCGGTTTGTCCGATACCGTTGCTTATGAGATGAGTGACTGACTAATGCACGTTATTATTTCATTTCATTTAGGCGTTTTTGTGGTCTTGTAAAAAATAAAATGATTGGAGTGGAAAACATGACACTTACGGGAAAAGGTCCCATGAGAGATTATGGTATATGATTTACAGTATTCGATACCAAATTGAACCCGAAATATTTGAAGCATTTCTAATTTCATTTTAGATAAGAAAAAAGGTTACAGAACCCCGAAGCGTTTTGTCAGTTAAGAGCCTTAACGGCTGCTGGGCTATGTCAAAATGAGCACTTACTTACCTATACTCAATATACACAATTCTGTTTATGATTCTGAATGTTTCACACAATGGAATTGAAGTCGTAGCAGCATAGTATTGGAATCTTAGAGTTGATAAATTCCTCTGAATCATATCTGGGAAGAATCATAGTCATAGTTGGTATGTTTTTGCTGAAACGTCGTACCATGTGAATTTTTCACGGAAGATCACACCATTGTACTTGCTCCATGAGAAATTTACAATTCAATAATCTGTTGTAGGTATTAGTTTAACAGCATGCTTTTTATTTCTTTATGACTAACTGTTGGCTGGAAATTCGCTGTCGTGGGAATTTTGGATAATCCGTACGTTATAAAATTGTATTAAGTAATTCATATGTAATTGTTCTGTATGTAAATTAATGTCAGTGGTAGTGCATTCGGTTTGCGACAATATTTATTTTAAATTTTTATCATGTTTGCTCCTTTTTCGCGAGGTCGTAGAGGCATTGGAACCTGGTTATAACGCAATGCTATAATAAATTTATGCTACAGCTATGTCATGGATAGTCTTGATATGTAAATAAGGTATCTTTAGATCAAAATGAAGACAACCTTAAAAAAATAAAAAATATTTCTTCGCAATCTTTTTAAACCCTAGTCGGCAATACAGGGCTAAAATAAGCCCATTTAAGTTTTTTTTATTTATTTCATAGCTCGACGGCGCAGACGGCAGTAAATTATGATAATCACAAAATAAGATCGCGACAAATCGTCGACTCAAGTTGTTTCGACTGAAATAACTTTGACAACTTAACTAATTTGATAGTCAGTTGAGAGTAATAATTTTCCGAGGTCATTACTCTCAAGTGTACTTAATTTTATTCAGAAGATGTCTGACTTATAAATATACTCTTAGCTTTATTAGATCGCATGGGAAAACAACTATAAAACACTATTATCTGCAACAAAATGTGGAACCCGTCATCTTTGCTAAGTAATCCGTAATCTTTTACAACTTCCATCGCAACTTACCAGTCACCAACGCTAAGTCAAGCTAATGAAAATATTATAATATTCTCAAAAACTCTTGCCAACTAAAGTATATTGCGTCTAAGTCATACAGTTTCATGGCAATTTTGTTGCGACACAAAAAAAAATCGAACACCTGGCCCTTTTTACCTGCATTTTTACGGTATCATCGTAGCCAACTTACCTCAAAGTTACATTGTGAATTATAGGAACTTGGCAGTTTTACGCTTTCTTGTGAACCAAAAATAAATTAGTCTTTTTAGTCCTTTGCATACACTAGGTAGTTTTTATTCGTCATAGAATTAAAAAATACTTAGACTCGTAATGTTATATAGAACTTGCACATCATATCTAAGATTCTCTTTTGAATTTCACATCAGTATTGACCGAACTATTTCATGGATGTGAGTGTGATTTTTTTCATAGCTTTTTATTCGTTTTAGGTTTCTTCCATATAGTAAGAACTCTTTAATTTATCTCTTATCTCATTCCACTTATAAGAAGGAAGCTGTAATTCTTAGTCTAGCAAATTTTTTTTAAATTAATTTTTTATCTATATTTCAAACAGTTACAGCCAGTTTATAAATATTATCTCAACTTATACATAACCAATAATGCAATAGGTATATATGTATTTAACTAACTTAACTACTCCCTGAAGATTTGCTAATGTTCTGATTTTTGTTTGTTTGCATAAATGAAATCACAGGATCGTGAACACTTAGTAAGTCTAGATTATTCTATGATTCATACGAAATGACTCAGTTGAACTTTAGGTTCAATTGTGGAGAATCTTTCAACTTGATTAATGAAATTAACGTTGTGTTCTTATTTTAGGTTAGGCATTAAATATTACTGAAGTACTCAAAAGGTATGAATTTTATGAGTAAAATATTCCTACAAATATACACCGAGTCAGATAAGAAGCTATCACTTAATAGAAAACAATTCTTAATTGGGAGCAACAAGATACGGCCGTTATCAATTTATTGAGCACAGAACGAGGACAAGATTCAATTCCATCATAACATAAAGGAATATAAATGGAAAACATAAGAGACACACCTTAAGGTTGCTGTGGTTAAGTCCGGAACAGTTCGACGAAATAATTCTTTTTTTCGTCGAACAATATTTTAAACAATTTGAACAATTCATCGACAATAAGGTGTCCATTTTGTGGACGAATGATTCGAAGCTAGTCTTGTCGGGTGATCGCCAGGAGGAATTATAGATACTCGTAAGACTAAACGACCAACAAAGAAAAATATGAGTCCCACAATAATTTGGTTAAACTTAGCTTTTTCTAATGTATGACTGATGGAAGGCATCACTTCTTAGTCGACGTTTATATTTGTAATGACTTTGATAGCCTAGAACTGGCATTACTTTTAAGTTGGCGTTTAAATACAAGCCAAACTTATCTAGTTCATGAAAAATTGAAATGCATTTATCTTTCAAGTACGCTTGCGTGTTACGTCGAAGGAAATTGCTGCATCCTTTCTCCTCCCACTAAAATGGGTAAAGTATATCATGAGACTGGCAATATTGTTATTATGTGCTAGGATTATACACACTATATACTTTTTACAAATCCTATTAATAATATAAATAGTAAAATTTTTAAGGATGTGTGTTAATTTATTTTATAATTTATATTCTTTATTGTAACATTTACAATTTGAAAATTACAAAAGGTTTGTTAATCTTATAGGTTGGTCACGCAAAATGTACTGGACGGAATTCTATGAAATTTAGTTCACGTAGAATATAACCTGGAATGACATATACAGTACTTTATCCCGAAATCACCGGAGCGAAACCCCGGGGCGCAGCTAGTTTTAAATAAGTATAATAGGAAAGTTATTATTTAGCTAAGTACCTACTTATTATCATGAAATTTTTCTTGGCATTTGTGGCGGAAATGCGATTTGGTCCATAAAATGGTTTTATTATTGCCAAAATTCTGGGTAATGGCTTTTCTTGAAGCATGTTAAAACGATTGAAATGTTCTAAAAATGTCAGCTTGGGGATTTTACCTGACTGTTCAGTAAAAATTATCCATTTTGTGTGCCAACCAAAACTCTGTACTCTGTGAAAAATGATGAATGTAGATTAAGCAATTTAGTGGTAAGTAGGAACAGGTTAGCATCTGCTTTCCCACCACAAAATAAGTGTGATTAAAAATATGATCTCGTGGATAAAAATGGAAAAAGTATGTGACCTATACTTCTAGACATCTCACATTTTTCTTTATATCTTACTAGCTATAGACCACGGCTCTGCCCGCGTAAGAACCCCATTGTCTTCTCCATTCTACACACTATACGCTTGTATGTAAAATTTTATAGAGATCGGTTCAGTGGTCTGCTTGAATGGCCGACAAACAAACACACAAACACATTTAATATAAGTATGGAACTCTCCTTGTTGTTAAATAATTTTGGATATTAAAACGGAACTACGTTATCAACATTAGTATACATATACAGTTAGGTGCAGAACTGAGTCAATGTATCGCTATTGTTTAATTATATTTAATATAATCCTTATTTAATAAATAATAACCGAAAATTTTATGTTATTATTTGAATTTATATCGTTGTGTTAATTAACCATTAGATTTTGTCCTTTAACTATATGTCAAAACGTTGTAACATTTGATATTGATTGATTCACTTTTGCACCGTGTTTATAACCGACTTGCGCTCACACGTATAAACGCGTTTAAACTCGTTAGAATTGATGGAGAAAAAGCAAATTCGATTTGTTTATACTCAGTGTATTTCTACATCGCACGAGGAATAGTTCAACGTTATACTTTTTTTTTTCATTATAATCATGAAACCAACTCCGAAGAATATTGTAGAGTCTGCTAAACAGTTACTCATAAGTGGAAAATCGACAAGGGATATCGCTCATATGTTAAACGTGAGTCAATCTACTGTACAGAGAATAAAACTAAAGTGTAAACTTCCCGTGCCAAGTAATGTTGGTGGTCGTACTAAAAAGTTATCTGATAGAGAGGTAAGGAAAGTTATTCACTATTTAAGATCAAGTGAAGCGTCTTCAGCATCAGAAGCAGCGGCGCTTTTAAGACAAGATACTGGCACGTCAGTAAGTAAGTGGACTGTTCGTCGGGCATTACACAATGCGAAAATGCAAGCTGTAGAGAAGAAAAAGAAACCTCTCCTTACAAAAAAAAATATTAAAGCTAGAATAGACTTCGTAAAACAATATATGGACTGGTCAGAAAGTGATTGGATGAGAGTTATTTGGTCAGATGAGACTAAAATTAATAGATACAGCACAGACGGGCGAAAATGGGCTTGGAAAAAAGAAGGCGAACCTTTACAAGCCAAGGATTTTATTCAGACAGTGAAACATGGTGGTGGTAATATCAAACTCTGGGGCTGCGTAACAGCTTACGGCGTGGGACCAATATACAAAATCGATGGAAACATGAATGGAACAATGTATCTTAACATTTTAAAGACACATCTTATGGAAGCTGTTGAAAATATGCCATTTCCTGTGAGTGAAGTATTATTTCAACAGGACAACGACCCCAAACATACATCAAATATAGTAAAAAAATGGCTTGTTAAGCAAGAGTTTCAAGTCCTTCCGTGGCCATCTCAGAGTCCTGACATCAATCCCATAGAAAATTTATGGGCATATTTGAAAAGCATGCTATTAAATGAATATCAAGCACCACCATCAAACCTAAATATTCTATGGGAACGTGTACAAGAACAGTGGTACAAAATTCCACCCCAGTATTGTGAAAAACTCGTTAAAAGTTTGGTCAACAGGTTAAACGCTGTTAAAAAAGCAAAAGGTCTTTGGACAAAATATTAAAAAATGTTTTTATGATTATGTTTTTATGTTTTTCCAAATGGTGCAAAAGTGAACCAATTATAATTGAAATGATTATCTATGAAAGTTACTATAAAAACTTATTACAGTTTTTTAATTAAACTTATAATAAATAAGGTTTTCAAATATAATTATTTTTTTATTATTTTGTAGTTAATCCCAGTTTTACAAGCCTTGTTTTATTTAAACATAAGATACTGACTCAGTTCTGCACCTAACTGTAAGTGCGTATGACAAAAGTTAACCAAAATACTACTCAGCGCTCCGTTCAATTTTATAAGGAAACTAAAGAGTATTGTAGCCAGTGGGGTGTATAATTATTAGTTATTCCACAAGTTTGGGTTCAGTCCTTGAGTCGACCAATCCGGGCTCTTGTACGCCACCTGTCGGGACGGGGGGCAAAAAATACAGGACCCCAAGTAGTTTAAAGTGGAGTTATATTTTACTTTTTTAGGGTTACGAAGCCTAAATGAAAAATCGGGACCCTTATGGCTTCGTCATGTCCAACTTGATATAGTTGGGTCTTTCCAAATAATACCTAAGTTTTTAAGCCAGATTTTAAAGTATTTAAAATAAAATATATCAAAATATTTGACTATTGGTTGACTGGAAGAGATCCCTTCATGGGATAAGTCTAGACTATGTACTATTTTCTTGTTACTGTGTAAATTTCTATATAATAAAGATTTACAAACAAACAAATATTTAATTCAATAAAAGTTTGAAAAAATCGATTAAGAAGGTAGATTAAGAGATATGTTATAATTTTGATTATAACACGGACCCCTACGTGCGCATGTTCGACTCGCACTTAGCCGGTTTTTTAATGTAGTGGGTCGAGTAATAATTTCCGGTGTAAAATAGAGAATACTCGTAGTAAATGGTCAGCCCTAATAAGAAGTACAACCATGAATTAATTTTAAATACAGCTTAACGTGGTCTTGTGACTGTTGTTAGTTTTGGTACTGCCTACCTCGTGAGGAATAAAAACGTGCTGTTACTATTCGAGCCTAAAGTCTATGCATTGCACATATAAAAAGAATTAAGAATAGTAAAATTATCTTCCCACAAACAAATTTATCACTCCTGTGTCCTATATAGATAGAAAAAGAGACAAAAGATTTTCATCTATACTTAATATTATAAAGCTGTAGAATTTGTTTTTTTTCTTTGTTTTAACACGCTAATCTCAATAACTACTGGTTCGAATTGAAAAATTCTTTTTGCGTTGAATAGACCAATTATCGAGAAAGGCTTTAGGCTATATAACATCACGCTGCAACTAAAAAATAATAGGAGCAAAGAAATAATAGAATATATGAAAAAAACGGGGAAAAATTATTCATCCTTGATGCCCAAAATAACTATTCCACGCGGACGAAATCGCGGGCACAGCTAGTATGAACTAAAATCCTTACTTACAGACTTCTACTGCTTCTTAATGATCAATCTTCTCTCACTCTAAACGATTAAGTATATATACGCTTCCTATATCTTCATCTTAAAATTATTGTTTCACAATTATCAACCCTACTATATTTGAATTAGCCTTTATTTGTCTAACATTACGTGCCAGAAGGGTTAAACAAAACGATAAACTATGGCCTCCAAAACAATTGTCTTGCGTTTATAACTAAATGCACTGCACTAACTGCACCAAGAGAATTAGACTAACGTCAAACGTCTATTTGGCTTGGTTGTTTACTAAGGATGTCAGTACAGAGCAATAGTGCTCGGCCAAGCCAAGTAGGAAGAAGTCATGGAGTGGTTCATGATAACGGGGCACGATACGTCTTGCATATCTGCCATCTGGGTCGGTATCTGGTAAGCCTATCTTGGTGAGAAATAGCAGTTGCCGTTTTCAAGTTTATAAGTTATGGCTACATGCCCCGACTATGTCATGTTTGGTTTATATGATTTTTATTGCTCAATATACTCGTATGATCAGGCATACGGCCCAAAAGTACCTACATCCAGAGTAATTAGGTGCAACATTGGAACAATTGCTTTTTATCATAATTGGAGGTCTCTTTTTATTTTATACCTCAGTTGTATCAATGGAACTGAATTTGAGTTGTGTATTGTTTAAAGAATTGGCGGTACATTTCTATGGAACTCTGCCTTAGAAATTTAAATATTGTTGTAGTCTAACTTAGAATGCGTCCTTGATATGCTATATATTAATGAAATAGGTTACATTATTAAGGGGAGAAATACCTTTAGAATTTTCAAAAAATTTAAATTTTTTCGTTCTTATTTCGAATGTATGATATATTAAAAATATACAGTTAAAAGGAAAAAACGAAATCAGCTTTTTGAGGAGTCCGAAGGAGTATTGTAAGGACCTGGAATCGCCGATTGATCGGTAAGTCACTTTAACTTATAGTCATACCGTATCGAAACTTTAAACGCGATTATCTCGAAACTGTATTTTCAAAAACTGCTCGTGCTATAACTCAAAAAATTATTGACCGATTAGGCTCAAATTTTCAGAGGTTTCTCTTTATAGTACTATCGGAAGGATGTACCTAAAGGTTCAAAGATATCGGGTTAATAAATAATTTTTTTGGGGTCAAAACTGTAGAAAAAATAGCCAAAAAATCCGACCTTTGATTGAACAGCCGATATAAAATTTAATTTTTTACTATTTTATAGGTATATCCTTCCTTTTGATATATCAGTAATCGAAAAAAAAAATCCCTTTTTATTTCAGATGAATAGAAAAATTTTGACAGCTGCAGCAGTTTTCAATGCCTCGCAGCAGACGCTTGAAGAAATATTCTGAAGAGCCGCCATTTTGTAAAAAAAAAACACATGTTTTTTACACTTTAATAATGTATGAAAATGATGTTAAAATTAATAAACGATCCAATTATTATATCACTGTAAAAAAAATTCATGAAAATTGACTGATTTGACCCCTTCTAAAGGTATTTCTCCCCTTAAAATGAACAATATTCACACACTTAGTAGCATAAATTTTTCCAAAAACATACATACATACATATGATCACGTCTATATCCCTAGCGGGGTAGACAGAGTCACCAGTCTTAAAAAGACTGATTGGCCACGCTCAGCTGTTTGGCTTAGTGATAGAATTGAAATTCAAATAGTGACAGGTTGCTAGCCCATCGCCTAAAAGAGGAATCTCAAGTTTATAAGCCTATCCCTTAGTCGCCTTTTACGACATCTATGGGAAAGAGATGGAGTGGTCCTATTCTTTTTTTTAATGGTGCCGGGAACCACACGGCACTTTTCCAAAAACATCTAAATTAATTAGATTATTAAGTTCAGGATCAGTGAATCATAAATTTATTCAGAGCAATGTAGTACACATAAGTATAATATTATAATAAAACAAACTGATACAAAAATTCAACAAACAATATCGTGCTGTTGAATTCCAGTTTCCTCATGCAGTCTCAATCGGAAGAGCACCTTTACGAATAATAACTTAAAGATTCTTGGCAATAAAACTTGGCGCGAGATATCTCTGAATCTGTGACTCAGTACTGTAAGCGTATGTCGCAAAACTTGGATTCTTTTGTTAAGCGAACGAATTCACTTTTTGGTTCCCCGATCAGATCAGACATTCCCAAAAGCAAACGTCAATCCGCTTGGATCTGGTTCAAACTGGTTTGTACCAGAAAATATGCTCGCACAATACTTCCCTTTTTTGTCCCTACCACGTATTTTTGGAGTAAATTCTTCGCCAATTTATCGAACAAACTTGAGAGGTGAGTGCAATTCACTAAGAGTACAGAAGTAAGTGCTTACGATGTAAAACCGGTTATGGTGAAAAAAAATCTTTTGTTTTTTAGAAAGAGTTAAGAGAGAACACATAAGGAAAGCGTCAAACCTACCTACTGTTTTGATATTATTTATTGAACATTAGAGTTACATGCCAAAACTCCCTACTTACTCGCGCCCTCTTCTCTTCGAATATGTAAAGCTAAAATATTCTTCTACCATTACGGGCTACGCCAACCATTTCTGCATACAGTGGTATCACTCTATACTCGATACCACACAGCCATGGTTCACATCATACTCGTAACTACCATGGTTGACTGATTATTGTAGTTTACTTTAGGAAACTTTATCTTTGTATTTTTACTATTTTATATAAAGGATGTAAGGTTATAAATGCCTCTAACTAAGAGTCCTCGGAAGTTGTTAAGATGCCTGGAACTTTGAGAGTTTAATAGAATTCCTCTGTACACTTCAGTGGGTTACAACAGCCGGTGCTTTACGCGATCAAAAAAATATTTTAAATAAAAAAAAACAATCTAAATTGATCTTGGAGATTCACATCTTAGAGACACACAACACAGAGGTATTCAGGACAATTAAACTGCAAACTGATGTAGTTTTTGAAATTTACTATAGGTATACCTATTCGTCAGAATAGCTTAGCTAAAGAGAAAACATTTTTGGATTTTTTTAGAACAGGATTTTTTTCTACTCTCTCCTTTATGCCGTATGACGAAACTTACATCGCAATACATTCAAACATAAAGGACTAGTGGAATCTGTTTAATATTTATTATCATAATGCCAACTGATAAGAGCACGCTTGATTTTATCATAAGCGTGGATAAAAACAATTAACCAAAGTCTGATAATAGTCTGAAACAGCTAATAACTATAGTGATTCTTTGAAATCGTGTTTAATGATAATGATTTTAAAAAGTTATTCAATGTCCGCGTTTCGGATTCAGATGAATTTAATTGTTAGTACAAAGCAATTACATAATTCAATATAAGGGTGATTCTACGTTAAGAGGGACAAGAGGTGGCATCATTAAAAAATCATACATTATTTGAAAATTTGAAGGAAATGACAATAATAAATTATAGTAAATAACAAATACTATGATACCACTTAATTGCAATATCTAAATTGGCTTAGTTTGGGTATAATTGCATGTTAACCGATAAAAAAGTATCTACCCTGGCCTGTCCTTTTACTATTCTGTAACAGAGTTTTTGAAATTTAATACATTTCTTATTTATCCTGTTCTGAGCTTTATTTATTTTAAAAAGATGCGTAATCAGTCGTTTTGAATACTTAAATCAACTCAAAAATAAACATAATTACTATTTTTAAAAATAACGCAAGTTTTGTCCCTCGTATTTTATGTCTCCTCCCCTGGACATTTTTGGTCCTTTTAAAAATGGCGTTAAAGTGCGAAAGTGTAGCAAATTTAAGTCTTGGGGCATTTGTTTCAAAGTTAAATTAGCTACAAACGTCGTCCGAGCGAATCGCGTGCCCTCATTGACGGATAGTCCGACCACGCCACTCGTCTCACGCGGATGTGTCAGTCAGTGCCGTCTCTCCATTGGTAAGTTTTATTGAATTGTTATTCATACTAAAAGTTTGTTTGTAATTTGTTTTTACTTCAATTTCTGCCTAGTTTACCGTATTAGTTTGTTTTTGCGTAACAGTACATACTTTTCTGATAGTATCCTTTTTTCAATGAAAACGTCTCTACCCTGCCATATTTCCCCTGTCTCATGAAATGCCAGGGTAGAGACCTTACTTCCAGGGTAAATACGGAAGTACCATATCAGTCCTTTCTTAGTATTGTACATATTTATCATTCGTAAAAGAGTAATTTGTTAACATAAATAAGTTTTTTTTTAAATTTGAGTCATGGTTTACGTTACTTCTACACTATGTAGTAATTTTATATTCGGAGTTTTATACGCTATTTTGCTGCCTATTTGGGCTATTGTGTGGCTATAAAATATCCCACGAATAACATATTTAATATCTTTAAACTGTAACTTCTCTTTACTTTAGATCATGGCTCCCCGATAAATCTAATTCGTGAGCTCCTGATAAAGTAGGTGCGACGTGCAAAAGAACTGCGGATAGAATTGTTGGAGCTGGGAACGACATTTTTGAAACAAGATTTCACGAACGCCCTCCAAAAAAACTGTCCCAATATAAAAGTGGTGACTATTAGTGACGATGATGAGATTTGGAAGCTTTCTCAGGTACCATGAAGGTCCATCAAGTAACTTATAAATAAATAAATATATACGAGACAAATAACACAGATTGAGTTAGCCGCGAAGTAAGTTCGAGACTTGTGTTACGAGATACTAATTCAACAATACTATATTTTAAAATAAATACTTATATAGATAAACATCCAAGACCCAGGCCCATCATAAAAAGTTTTTTTCTCATCATGCCCTGGCCGGGATTCGAACCCGGGACCTCCGGGGTCGCAGACAAGCGCACTACCGCTGCGCCACACAGGCCGTCAAATCCATATTTATAAACTTATACAAGTAATTTCTACCCAACCGCTTAACAATGAAGAACTTGAGTTGCTTCTGCAATCCTGAGGCCTGCGATCACTTTGTGCTTGGTACCATGGATTTTGCAACAAAGAATACGAAACCGCGCCTTAATGTTGACAATGTCTATGGGTCTGAATCTGACGACGAGCCATTAATCAACTACAGTCTGTCAAAGCAGCTACAAACATCTTCTCTGCCTTGTGCCACTGTTTCCGAATATGCAAACCTGCAACTTCTGGTTTAAACAATAAATTCAACAATGGCGATTTTGTCTTGGTGAGAATTTTACAAAGACGCAGAATATCGATACGTAGTTATGTGCACAGGGATTGAAGAAGATAATGAAGAACAAGTATTATTCTGTAAAATTTGTGACAACACTGGTAAAAATTTCAGGATTAATGACAACAACGTTTCTTTCATCTCATGGGACCAGATTATAGGAAAGATACCAACCCCCAACATAAAAATGAAAGGGCAGCATATTTATTATGAGTTTCACCAAAGTGTTAACGTATTTGAAAAGCCATGATCTCATTTGTTATCTTTTTATTTTATTTCTTTAAATGGAAGTTCCAATTTATGTTTATGATTATTAATGAGTATTCATGCTCTATATTCTTATATCACATCGCATTACATGCAACTTATGTGCCATTAAATAATTTAAGTATTTTCTTTAAGAACTAATAGAAAAAAATACTGTGATTTTTGTTAGTAGATACTAAGTAATTTTGTTTTCTATGTCCTTATAATTAAAGTAACATTAAAAGACTGTATTGAAATTAAATCTGTTCTAATAGTTGTAAACTATTACAAAAAGTTAAATATTAAAGTTGATTCTTATGAATAAAATTGTTTTTCTTTCAATGTATATTTCCCCTGTAAGGTAAAGTATCCTACCCTGGCCTTCATGTATCTACCCTGGATCCTGTATCTCCCCTGGTACGTAAAAACTCTTGTAAAAATAGATATACTAACTGGCCATCTTCAACAAGTATACAAAATATCTGTTTACATAGTTCTTTATTGGAAAAATATGTTATTTCAAATATTTATATCGTGCCACTCTTCTTAATATCAGATGCTCCTTTAACGTAGAAAGACCCATAAACAGGACAAATCACACAAGTTTATTCATTATTATCATTTCATCATGTTTAAGTATTATTTGTCGTCAAAGCAAGCTATTTTCAACTGAACGCTCTGAATTTAATAGATATTTGAACTGTCAATTGCAGCTGCGGTGTGGACGCAAATAAAGCCTTTAACATACAAAGGGCATCAAGGCTTACGGTATCTAGATATAGCTAGGTAATAAATCCGTTACTGTTACTGGCAAAATATAGAGAGATATTTAAAAAAAAACCATGCATAATTTTAAGGTATATTTGAACTGTCAATTGCAGCTGCGGTGAGGACGCAAATAAAGCCCTTTACATACAAAGGGCATCGAGGCTTATAGTATCAAGATATAGCTAGGTAATAAATCCGTTACTGTTACTGGCCAAATATAAGGAAAAATTAAAAAAAACCAATGCATAATTTTTGAGGTCTCTTTTTATAGAAACTAAGAACTTAAGACTGCACCAGCATTTTTCAACGTTTATTACGTAAGTGAATTTACTAACTATTTTCAAAGGTCTAACTTAAAAACGTTGCTTTGCCACTGCTCTGAACGATTAAAGATTTGCGTAGTATATTTGCGACGAAATACATTTAAAGTACGTATGTTATAACTAGATTAGGTTACAAGTTTTCACTATATTCAAGAGGATAGGTCATATTTTACTCGCGTGCTTCATATTAATGACGTTCAACCCAATGTTGAGAACCATTTCAGATTAATTCAATGACATAGCCCGCTTGATCTATTTTCTATTTGTATTATACTTAGCTTATTATTTGGTATCAATTTGCGAATCGACTGTTCGTGGATATATCATTTGCAAGATTTGATGAAACATGGTCGATTTAATTAATTTTTGATTTATCGCTTTTAATCATTCATCTTATGACTAAATTGGTATCAATTAGAGTTTCGAACTAATCATATTTAATTAACTTTAAACAATCACACATCATTTAAGTGTGTTTCAAATAAAAAGACAAATCTTCGAATGTTAGAACCGGTCTTTAAACTATCAAATGTCAATATAATCAATTCAAATCTTATTAACTAGAGACGTACGATATACAAACAAGCTTTCGAAACTGCGCAACGAATAAGGGTTGTCAGTCTCAGAGCCATACAGGGCACAGCGTGACATCCCTATTCCATGTCACAGTTTCCGCAACATGTGCTCGACACGCGAACAAACACGTGACTAAAAAAAAAACACTAAACAAACTAAGCGTATGGCCGTTTAATTGAGCACATCGGGAAGTGAAATGCCGGCGGGAGGGAATTTATGGGTTTTTAAACGGACACGTGACGACTGGTGTGTTTAGGACCTCTCGCGCAAGGTATGTTGGTCAGGATATTGTTTTTAATGAAATAATTTTGTCGCCAGTGATTTTTTTTTTTTGGACTAATAACAATTTTAACATCGTCATCATTATCACCTACTTATACTTATATTATAAAGAGGTTAATTTCGGATTGAGTCAATCATTAAAAAATGGCACATTATATGACACGTAATCGTGGCGGGCCGCTAGTTTATATATTCATGATTTTAAATTATTTATCAAATACCACATTTCCAATAAGCTGAAAATGCAATATAATACTGCTGATAAATTGAGATAAATATAATTAATCTTAACTGTAAAAGTTGCCTTAGACTAGGCACTGTTACTTTCGTTATAATTTTGGTAAAAGTTATCTTTCGATAGCATTTTGTCAAACTTGCTTGTATACAAAAAATCTAACATTAGCCAAAGTGAGGTAATTAATTTGTCTTTTTGTTTGTTCTAGTTGCAAACTATGAACAATGTTCGTTAAAGTCGTGAAAGGCCATGACGTTACGAAAACTAGAGCTTCTTTTAGATAAAACACTTACTTAGTGGATGTTGTTGATTAATTAATGTTAGTTATAGATGAAAAAATAATGCAAGAGAAGTTACGTACATATACCTATATAAGTACTAAAAGGCCAAGTTTAGCTGTATAGCATTGAGATTTTGATTGGGGTTACTAGCCCATCGCATAAAAGAAGAATTTCAAGTTTATAAGCTTTATCTACAAACAAATAAATAATTTAAGTACTTACATACAAAGGACATAAATATAGTCAAGTCTACATCACATGGTACACAGTGCCAACAGTTTTGAAGACAGAAGGCCATGTTTAGCTGTATGGCATTATTATTAGTAAAGTAGTGTACAGTAATTATTAGTATAGTAGTGTGCTGAATCATCTTTATAAGTTACTACAAGTTCCGTTGGAACAAATCAAATATTAATCTAGATCGATAGGTTATATTTTTGTTGTTTAATTGACATAGGAATTCATTGTCTTAGATGACAACAGAAATATAGATGTGATTATATGTATGTTTGTATGCAACATACATACATACATATAATCACGTCGATATCCCTTGCGGAGTAGACTGAGATTACACTGAAGGTATAAGTATCACATCTATACTAATATTATAAAGCTGAAGAGTTTGTTTCTTTGTTTAAACGCGCTAATCTCAGGAACTACTGGTTCAAATAGAAAAATTATTTTTGTGTTGAATAGACCATTTATCGAGGAAGGCTATATAATATCACGCTACAACTATTAGGAGCGAAAAAATAATGGAAAATGTGAAAAAAAACGGGGAAAATTATTCAACCCTGAGGGCTTCATTGATGCCCAAAATAACTATTTCACGCGGACGAAGTCGCGGGCACAGCTAGTGATCTAATAATAAAGCATTTTTACCGGTTCTTCTTCTAGGCGATGAACTAGCCACCTGTCACTATTTGCATCTCAATTCTATATACTCGTAACATTAAGCCTAACAGCTGAACGTGGCCGATTAGTCATTCAAGACTGCTGGCTCTGCCTACCCGGCACGGGATAGACGTGATTATATGAATAAATGAATGAATGTTTTACCGGCAGATAAAGTATTTTCCTTTGAAATGCGGAATCCTTATATTCGAGTTAAATATCCTAAGAAAGGAAGGAGCTAAAGGAATTTGCTATTTGGGAAAATTAATGATTCTGCCGTGTACTGCGCTTAATTACAAGACTCAGATCCTGACAAATGATGACGTAAACACGACTCTTTATCCCCACTCTTCGAAAAATCCGGATATTAAAATCCTCCGCAATCCGTTACGGTTCATTGCGAAAATTTTACCTGTAACAAAGAGAAAAAAAGCAATTACTGAAATTGTCAAGACCGTGTCTACTAAAGATACTCATATATTAAGCTTAACAAATTTTCTGTATTTGTGTCTTTGATATCACAGCGCATTTACACTCTTATGTGATACACCACGCAATTTTTTTCATACGTGCATGCTTGTTGCAAAGAATGCAAGTGACACAAAAACTAACACGATCAAACACATTAGGACTAATTAGCCCTAATTAGGGCTTCTAGTTTGAAGAACTCAATTTATATCCTTAGAATGTCAACTTTTAATTCGCAGAATACACGTGGACAAACTAAAGGTAACTAACCTAACAGATGATAGACTCATAACTGGGACATGTGTATACAAATACGCTTAGGGTTCCACATTACTTTTTCGGGACCCTGAATTGCGCAACGTAATAGACACTTGATCCCTCGGGATTTTTGGAGAAAAGCCGCAAAATCAAATACTTATTACGTAAGCTTTGTAATCTGCCCTCGGGACAATAGAAGCGATATAAAATAGCAGGGATCTGTCAATCCGGGGCATCAAAAAATGACGCAATATATTGACTTTGCTAAAATGGAACATTACTTAATCCCATATAAAAAGACCTTGAGTATCTTAAATATGTCAATTTCCTGTGTATTCACTCCATGTTTAAAGTACAAAATTGATTGAAATCTGTGATTTTGTTGCCTTATACCATGCACTTCAGAGAAAAATTAAAATAGAAATTAACTAATCAATTCTTCATGTGGGCTGCCTACGTCGAGTTTTGGTAAAGGCTGCTGTGCCCGATACAAAATAATATTAATAAACCAATATTCAACGGCCCATACCTACCATACTAGTTCAAAGTTGGACAAAAACATAAGAAACCCAAATTCGCAAATTATTGACATCAACGTACTCGTAAAAATATTTGAAATTACTTCGAATCTCTATAATTTACTAGGAATCGAAGTCAGGACTCCCAATGGAGTAACGTGTTAAACACTGAACTTCAAAGATCTTCTAAATAGAAAATAACATAACATAAAAATATTCTATAGAAAAGCGGAAAACATTATAGCGTCCGGCTCGAAGGACCATGCACGATTAGTCTTTCCTGTCACGAAACGGCAGTCGTATCCAGAATGACCATTCGTGGACTCGGCGTGTCTAATAGAGCCAATCCTTTTAGACAATCCCGTATTATTGTTTCACTTTAATTTCATTGCCTTTCAGATTTTCGACACGTTTTACCAACTTCCTTTTGTGTTCTAGAGTATTTTATTCATACTTGTATTAAAAATTTTGCTATAAGATTTGTTATCAGTGGTTTTTTTATTTAATCTGGTTTTATTTATTTTTTTCAATTACGCAATTTATGCGACTTCTTTATAATAAAATGTCTCGATTCAATAAAATTGAAAAAGATAGATAACTCAAGTACATTTGTATCTATCATCTGACAATAGAACAGCTATGTAAGAGTTTTCACTAGAACGGAATTCTTAATAGTTACATTTTATTTATTTTTTAAATTTCAATATTGTTAACATAAAGATGTTCAGTTCAGAGTGTCCAGCGTATCTAAAACTTCATATCATTGACCGGCAGAAGTTACCCCGAGGCAACTTATGCTAGGTAAACTAGACAGTATCTCCTGATTCCGTTTCAACTCTCAACTTCTATTCCATTACAAACTCCGCAAAAATGTCGAACTCGATAAAACATTTTTGTGACTTGGCGCCCAACTTGGGGTAGATATCAAAAGATGAAGTATTTTATATCAATTTGCGCGTCCGTGCAAAGTATACCTAAGTAGCTCGGTTTCCGCCGGGCTTAGCTTTTTAATGGCGCCATTTATGGGGGATGGGGTAAAATATCCGTATAAAAGGAGACGGACGAGGAATTTAGGATAGTGATGACGTTCGTGAACTGAATTAAGTAATCTAATATTTCAGAAAATTCCCCTTCAAATAGGAAGTAGATTCCAATGGACAAAACAAATACTGTTAACATAACAATTGAAGTAGACAAGAAATCATCCACGTAAACGAGAGAAATAATTCACATACTTTGAATTTAAAAAAAAAAATAAGACTATTTTAAGCAGTCCAAATCTTGCTTGTTACACAAATGGTCATTGATTGGGCATTGTGGTGGGCAACAATAAGCAATCATGCAGAGTACTAGAGCTTGACGCAAACCCCGCGTTGGATCCATGTTTGTTTCGATGACACTTCTCGTCGTGACTGGACGTTATGACAGCAACGGCTATTATAATTTATGCTTTCCACGTTATAATTGGCTAGCTAAATGTATACTTTTAAAATATTTATATTTAAATAGTGACCGTTTTGGCTTTCATAATTTAAACAAATAATTCTGTAGCTTTCGGACCTGAGTTAAAAAGTTTGTAAATTATTTACAGTGAATCTGATATTTATGTGTAACAGATATTATTATTTTTTAAGTAAAAAGACGTCATTTAAAAATATTGATTGTTTAAGTTCTGTTTAGTTCGATTTGACAACAAGTTTGTAGGCAACAGACAAGTATACACTCACTACTATTAGAAATCATAACCGCGCAACATACGTAACTTTAACGTAAAAAGATCTTATAAATTGAAACTGTTTATCATCCACTAACAACAGCAATAAATACTTGACAATTAAATTTGTTCCACAATTTCATCCTTTAAGATTTATTTAGGGAAACAAAGGAGACCACAGTACAGCAACAAGCTCAAAGAAACGAGAATCAATTAAAATTTTGTCATTGAGGTAATCTCCTAATGTACCATGTTTATTTTTAATGGAACATGTTAGACAAAATTGTATAACAATCCACGTAAAAAATAAATCTGAAAATATTTTTTTATTTTCATGTTTTAGGTAGATACAACATTCCTTTGCTCATCAGAGATCTAATCTACAACGATCAATTTCATTAGATTTCTCTTTGTTGTCTTAATAAATTAGAGAAAAATGTACTAAGGGAGCGTCTGAGAAAAATCACTTGAAGAGAAGTGCATCTTAAGCATGAAAAGAAGTATATAGTTCTGAAGCTACGAGTACCTACGAAGGTTAACAAAAGCAGTAGTGGTTGTGCAATGGATTGGCACCTTAACACATTGAAGGGGAAACCCCAGGGGACCACAGAGACGATGTTTGCTAAATACGGATCTTGGTCTCAACGTTTAATTACAATTGTTTAAAGTGGAGTTCCAAAACAGATTGTAATATTTAATGACAGTTACATTTGGGAATTTAAGTACAAAGGATTCCGACTGTCAGAGTTTAAATCGTCGAGATTGGTCATTTTTGGTACTTGGGGTACATTTTGAATTCGCTTTGTTCAAACGAGTTGAGTTGAGCTGAGCTGATATTTTATTTACTGAAGTTTTAATTTATTGACACAGCATACATAAATACACACAAATATCACATCTTATTTATGTAATATTCAACGTGGTTATGGATGGTTATGAATAACCATGTTGAATATTTCAGACAGAAGTACTTAATATGAAAGTACTTTTTTTATAATCCTCTAAGATAACCCAGTAGACCCGTCTTTTCCCCTCTTTTTTGCGTTCACTGCGGTCGGGTAACAAGGTAAATCAATGAACTAATTTTGCACTGTTGCTAGGTTTGTTTTTAATTTTCTCCAATTATAATTATTGTCAAATGAAAAGAATACATAAAAATGGATATTAGCAACATATTTTGAGATCACATTAGATGAGATTAATCAAAAATTTAGGAATACAATTTATCGAAAACAATTAAAAGGTAAGTAGTACAAATCAACCTACGATACGACTGCACACGGCCATATTGCCTTCGGTATTACAAGACAATATAATCTCCCTAATCCCACATTCAACACAGGATTCTTTCATTTCCTTAGAAGCAATTATTTCCCATTGGACAGTTCCAAGGGCTTCCTTCAATTTGACGTTGTATTGGGTTATTACGCCGCTGGATCGCTCCCTAGGGGAACATAGTGCCAATGTACCTGTAATGGGGATCTATTGTTGTATCCGCAGAGTTTAATTACCCTTGCACGAGTGATACTGAGGACGGCTCGTCCTAATAAACGCTGACCGACGTTTTATATTTCAATGTCGCTTAAATGATAGCGACCTTGTTTTAGACTAGAATATAAGTTTTACAATATAAAAGTGTGTTACACATTTCAATCAATTTGTACACACCAGGAAAAGTTAAAAAGTAACCTTAACGAAAAGGCATTTATGTTTCGTGTTAATAATCAGCGCCCTTATTTTACAATTGGATTTTGAGTTAAATATTTCCGACCTATTATAATTAGGAACTGGACGGATCTATTATTATTTGAAACTAGTATTTTATTCCAAAAAGTAGACTTATTTAAATATATATAAACTTTAAGTAAAAATTTTACATTATTAATTTTAACTGCTAACTAATTTCACAATTCGAACCGATTTCATTAATCTCTAATAAACGAAAGGGCTGAATTGTTAATCAAAGTAATGAAATGGATGTTGATAGGCTTAAGCCCCTTTGAGTTGGATCTTAATAATCATCTTAATGAGAAACTAGACAATCACTAAGACTATGTCATAAATTCCAATAGATTTTATTTGGCTTGGCTAATATTGTTTCGTCGACAAAATCCCCGTCATAATGGATTGACGATTGTAAAAAAAGTATATATCATTCTTACGATGAGAGAAAACATCGTAGGTACCAGCACATTCAGTGAACTGGATGTGTAACCATTTGGTGCAAACCAAATTTGTTGCACCAACCTGCAAAGGTTGCGGAGATCAGATAGATGTAAATACTGATTGAGGATCCTGGTCATATGCGCAATAAACGCGGCCTTTTTTTTTACTTTAAAACGACCTTTATTTCATCGTGAAGTTCAGGCAAAATATTTTCCGTGCAATACTTATTTACGTCAATAGGTCATGTAGCGAATTAAGTAATTATTCAGACTATACGCTTTTTCCCCTATCAGCTTCAGTTGGGTCATTTTACCACATAATAATATGACATCACTAATATTAGTAATGAAGATAATTACTTATAGTTAATCAATGAAAATGTTGGTAATTCATAGTTTATTTCCTCATTCATTGTGTTTTATTTCAATAGCGGTTGTGGCTAACATTATAATTAATAAATCTGTCGGTAACAATAACAAAATTTTATTGCATAATTAAAACATGAACATAATAATTAAGTACGTACTTAACATTTTTTTGGAAAAGTAATCCACAGGGAACTCTTCAACTTGTTTAGCGCTAGAGTAGACCAAAGGAGACCCCTAAATAAAGGGACCCGGGCGGTGAAGAGAGAATTACTAATTAGTCAATTATAACTATCATTGTGCAAGTAACTTACTACATTACTGATAACATTCAATTATTGGACATCGGATTTTACATGACACTAGAATTAGTGCAGTTACATACATACATACATACATAAAATCACGCCTCTTTCCCGGAGGGGTAGGCAGAGACTACCTCTTTCCACTTGCCACGATCTCTGCATACTTCTTTCGCTTCGTCCACATTCATAACTCTCTTCATACAAGCTCGGCGGTTTCGGGTACTTTTGACCTGACCCTTTACCAGGACGTCCTTAATTTGATCAAGATACGTTCGTCTAGGTCTTCCCACTCCGACCAATAGTGCAGTTAAATAATTTTAATTTTATTAGTGCAGTTAAATAATTCTATTTCGAAAACTAAGTAATGTCACAATTAAAATCTCAATTCCAACGTAAATTCTTGCAGCTGAAAGTGGTCTTTCAGTAAGACTGTTAGCTCTATCTTCCCCGTAAAGAGTAGAGATGTATGTATGTTCAAATGCTCTCTCACGTATAAATCAACTGGGTAGGAAATCTGGTATCTAAAAATAATACGAGTTTACGTATAAACCTCGGTGCTCCTCCTAAGGCAGCAGAACACAGGATTTCCATTAGATGCCTACTTAACTTGACAGGCACTGCCAAGCAGCCATGATCGAATTACCTCTACCGATACTTACTTACCTAAGGTAAACGTAAATGCAGGGAATAAGGTAGGGAGGTATAAGGTTAACTTCACACAGAGCAAGTTGACTCGTGATTTAACTTATCAAAGTACTGGCAGTTTAACTCGCATGACCGAATTGGCATATTCTAATTTTAAACCCGTCTACACTTATACATTGGCAAATGTCGGTTATTTTTTTATTGGTTTCGCGTATCCATTTAACGAGATTTTTCGTCTTTAATCATTTGAATTCCTATTAAAGGAAGAGGACCTGGGAACTTGACTGACCTCTTATTTTAGCAATGACTAGCTGTGCCCGCGACTTCGTCCGCGTGGAAAAGTTATTTTGGGCATCATATTTATTTTTGCAAACATCCTCCTCGGCTTTATCAATTATAGCTGCTAAGCTCGGTCAGGCGGTCACGCGTATTAGAAGGAACGCTGGTTCGCCGTATTAAATGTTTCGCTGCAAATTGCTTATAACGACTATATCTCAAAACCTATTCGTCTGATTTATATACTGTAAATGGCAATTTTAGTCTACATGAAAAGCCGAAAGTAATAAACATATTTATTTGGATAAGGATTAATACTGAATTAAAGAAAATTGGTTTCAAAATAACTTATGTTTATAATGAAAAAAATATCTTAAAAAATGAACATAGAAGTGGTTATTGTAAGTAAATCTTAAGAGATAGATATATGCTCTCGCGGACTTTTTTGTGGCAAAAAATGAGTACTTCACATCTTTAGTACATTGTTTTACTATATCTTTGTTGGTTTGCGCAGCGTTCGCGTGGAAAGCTCGCAGATGGCCGACTTATTCAACTTTCACCTGCATTGTTGACGTTTCCCGAAGGAAATAAGTGAAATAATTATTCAAATCGGTTCAGTAGTTTCTGAGATTAGCGCGTTTAAACAAACAAACAAACAAAACAAACTCTTCAGCTTTATAATATTAGTATAGTATAGATAACAGTCACGGTTGTATTTTTTTTTAATACGTAATCAGGCATCTACGTCTCACAAGTCGACTTTCAAATGCAGACATGTAAAATTTAAAGAACTCGCCTTTTGACTCGGCCAACGTGCAATATCTATCTGAACCATGTCACGGCACATTACATAAACTTAGAGTTGTAATGTTATTATCTCTGCAAGTTTGTTATGTTTGGTGTCTTCGCTCGGGAATTAGATTCGCGAATTGGAAGCTGATAAAGTAAAGTTTCGTGTTTTAGCGGTTCGTGATTAGCAGTTAACCTAGATTTCTAGTATCTGTTTTAGGTTTTTCTTAATTTTTTAATTTTAACAATAAATAAAAGTGCCGCGTGGTTGCCGGCAGTTTAGACAAGAAAAGGCGACTAAAGCAAAGGTTTATAAATTTGGAATTCTTCTTGTAAGCGATGTACTAGCAACCTGCCACTATTTGAATCTAAATTTCATCATCAAGCCATATAGATGAAAGTATCTTCAGTCTTTTCGGAACCGTTCTCTCTGGGATGTAATAGGGTACCGGACAACTTTTCAGATTGTGTTTAAAAATAATCTTTATTTATTTATATATCCATAAAAAATATTATTTTAAATAAATAAATCTTTTGGAGTATTTAAAAACGAGAAAAACGTAATTTATTTAAAATTGCCGCGAAAACAGCACTTTACGTCAATTCTGATCGCGTGACGTCATATGTTTGAAAAACAAACTACAAGCCATATTACAAGTGATCAGTGCTTGGATAATTTAAGTATTTTCTCGCAGATCTAGAAACATGCAAAACCCATAAATATCTAACCTTTAAAATCATAGAAAAAAATATGTGAAAATAACTTTGTAAACAATGAAACTAGTTTTAGGTTATGTTTTCGTTTGTAATTTCTTCAATCATTTCTGTTGTTAAGATAAACAAAAAGAGGTTGAAATACTTACACAAATGTTTCCACATTGCTAAATTCAGCAAATAAAAGTCGGTATTAGTGGCAAAGGAACTGCCCACCATGAAAATATCAATCTTTTGGGAGATTTCTATTGTCGGTTTGTAACCTTGTTCCATGATAAAAGCTTGATAGGCGGCTTCAAGCACTTGCGACAACTTCTGTTATGAGTAAAGTCCTTCAATTCGTAACTAATTTCAATTAAATATTTTTAGAAAAATGCAAATAAATCGTAGAATAACTCGAAATAACATACAAAGCAGTGGTGTTTACTTATCACTCATTACGTATGACGTCACTCACTGTGATTGGTGTTTGGGTTCTTACGCTGCACAGATAAAAAATATTGGATTTTTGCAACTTTATTTATTGATTTAAAATTATAAATCATTGTTATTTCTTAAAAATCTTTATTATGTGATGTTCTTGTATAACAAACTTTATTTTAAAACACAACTTAGATTTTTTTTCGATTACTGTCCGGTACCCTACGTGTGGTGTCCCTCAGGGATCGATTTTGGGCCCATTATTGTTTTTAATCTATATAAACAGTATGCACGATATTGGATTGAAAGGTGATGTTACTTTGTATGCGGATGATACTAGTCTTTTTTACTTTGGACAGTCCATAGACACATTAGTTGAACACGCACAACATGATTTAAATATCTTGCATACTTGGCTCCAGACAAACCTACTAACTATAAATACTACAAAGACCAAATATATAATCTTTGCTGCCAAAAATAAACCGATAGGCACGTATGATGAGTTACAAATAAATGGTGAAATAATACAAAGAGTAAAGAAAGAAAAGTATCTTGGTCTAGTTATGGACAGTCAACTTACATGGAGACCACATATTGATAAAATCCGGGCAAAGCTCTCATCCTTGACAGGGGCCCTGCGAGGTATAACAAAATGCCTTCCAAAGTATGTACGGTACACAATCTATAATTCTTTAATAAAATCTCAAATAAACTATTTAATTGAAATATGGGGAACAGCGAGTAAAACAGTCTTAGAAAAACTTCAAAGATCGCAAAATAAAATAATAAAACGTTTATTTAAATATGCCTATTTAACACCAACAATGACAATTTATAAAGAAACGAAGCTGCTCAATCTCCGGCAACTGTATAAATATAGCACATGTGTTTTAATAAGAAAGATTCTCACCAAAGATATACACTCGCACATAAACTTCACAAAAAAGATACAAATCCAAAAACGTATTACTAGACAAGCCAATAACATATATTTAAGAACTCCCAGGACTAACTATGGAAAAAAGAATATTATGTATGAAGGTGCACAGTCTTATAACAAATTGCCAAAGGATATAAAAGAATCGAAATCACTTTTCACATTTAAAAAGTTGCTAAAAAGTCACATATTAAAGGACCTCTCATAATAATGTGTATAAATGTATAAATATAGTATATACATATGTAAAATAAGTATAAAAAGCAAATTCTTATAATATATGTTAAATATTTATACTTGCATTTATATAAGTATGTAACGTTTTACTAATAAATAATATACTGTGATAGGGATATTGATACGTATAATTATAGTAATTTGAATTATGTTATAAACTAATTATAGATCACTGTTAAATTTGCAAAAACATATCACTCGTTATAGAAATATGCTATTCCGCTACAGCTTATACACTAATGTACACGCCTTAATAAACAAGTGTAAGTAGTTGTCTTTAGAACACGAATGCAGTCTACCCTCTTTGTTACTTGCTCATTGATTTTAAGTTTTTAAGAGTATTTTATGTTCAGATGCTTGCTTCACATAAAAAATAATGAAATGTTTCGTTTAAATGTTAATACCGAAATCCTAATTCTTAGCTGCATTTTATTTTGTTTATTGTTAAGTGATGTGTCATCAGTGATAGTTTATATAGTGCAAACATGTCCAGATGGCACGAAAGATATGTAAAATCTTATTGATTAGGTACGTACAATAGTTTAATTATATCTTTGTATTTTCTCGGTAAGTGAATTATGTAATTCTTTTGAGAAAATAAATTCTTTAAACCTTTTACCCTATTATGTATAAATAAACAAACTGTCAGCACAGTTGAGAATAAAGCAATGATTTTTTTGTTAAATTGAATCGTGTATTTCTCCTACCTTTTAATGGGCAATACAAGCGCAATATCTTTTTCATCGTCAGACTGATTGCAAATAGTTTCATAAAGATCGCTATCGTAACAATTTCTATCGTACAGATTCTTTGTTTAAACGGTTTGTAGTACACCCACAGGCAATATTGGAAACTTCATTTAAAATTGTATTAATTCAAGTTTTATATATATTATAATAATTCATTTATAATTATTTTCATTAATGAAGTTTCACATACATACTTACAAAAAATATCACATCTTTTCCTATACGGGATAGACAGAGCTAACGTGACAAGTTGCTAGCCAAACACCATATTTCATAGGTTCATAGGTTGCATATTTCCTTGATTGCGTTTTACAATATGTGCGAGAAGAGAAGCAGTTGGCAGACATTATGCTTTTTATTCGCTACTAGACCAATGTGAAAATTCTTAATTCTCAACTTCTATATTAATTCTTTAAAAGTTAGTATTCTAATGTTTCACATTCTTCAACTTTAATAGAGACTTGATGAATCAGTCTTTTCGGAACCGTTCTCTCTGGGATGTAATAGGGTACCGGACAACTTTTCAGATTGTGTTTAAAAATAATCTTTATTTATTTATATATCCATAAAAAATATTATTTTAAATAAATAAATCTTTTGGAGTATTTAAAAACGAGAAAAACGTAATTTATTTAAAATTGCCGCGAAAACAGCACTTTACGTCAATTCTGATCGCGTGACGTCATATGTTTGAAAAACAAACTACAAGCCATATTACAAGTGATCAGTGCTTGGATAATTTAAGTATTTTCTCGCAGATCTAGAAACATGCAAAACCCATAAATATCTAACCTTTAAAATCATAGAAAAAAATATGTGAAAATAACTTTGTAAACAATGAAACTAGTTTTAGGTTATGTTTTCGTTTGTAATTTCTTCAATCATTTCTGTTGTTAAGATAAACAAAAAGAGGTTGAAATACTTACACAAATGTTTCCACATTGCTAAATTCAGCAAATAAAAGTCGGTATTAGTGGCAAAGGAACTGCCCACCATGAAAATATCAATCTTTTGGGAGATTTCTATTGTCGGTTTGTAACCTTGTTCCATGATAAAAGCTTGATAGGCGGCTTCAAGCACTTGCGACAACTTCTGTTATGAGTAAAGTCCTTCAATTCGTAACTAATTTCAATTAAATATTTTTAGAAAAATGCAAATAAATCGTAGAATAACTCGAAATAACATACAAAGCAGTGGTGTTTACTTATCACTCATTACGTATGACGTCACTCACTGTGATTGGTGTTTGGGTTCTTACGCTGCACAGATAAAAAATATTGGATTTTTGCAACTTTATTTATTGATTTAAAATTATAAATCATTGTTATTTCTTAAAAATCTTTATTATGTGATGTTCTTGTATAACAAACTTTATTTTAAAACACAACTTAGATTTTTTTTCGATTACTGTCCGGTACCCTATTATGTATAAATAAACAAACTGTCAGCACAGTTGAGAATAAAGCAATGATTTTTTTGTTAAATTGAATCGTGTATTTCTCCTACCTTTTAATGGGCAATACAAGCGCAATATCTTTTTCATCGTCAGACTGATTGCAAATAGTTTCATAAAGATCGCTATCGTAACAATTTCTATCGTACAGATTCTTTGTTCAAACGGTTTGTAGTACACCCACAGGCAATATTGGAAACTTCATTTAAAATTGTATTAATTCAAGTTTTATATATATTATAATAATTCATTTATAATTATTTTCATTAATGAAGTTTCACATACATACTTACAAAAAATATCACATCTTTTCCTATACGGGATAGACAGAGCTAACGTGACAAGTTGCTAGCCAAACACCATATTTCATAGGTTCATAGGTTGCATATTTCCTTGATTGCGTTTTACAATATGTGCGAGAAGAGAAGCAGTTGGCAGACATTATGCTTTTTATTCGCTACTAGACCAATGTGAAAATTCTTAATTCTCAACTTCTATATTAATTCTTTAAAAGTTAGTATTCTAATGTTTCACATTCTTCAACTTTAATAGAGACTTGATGAAAGTGGGCAACCACACAATCAGAAGTTAAGAACCTTAATTACTCAAATTGAACCCGGCGAATTTTGAAAACCATCGCAATCAGGAAAGTTGTTCGCGTGACTGTACCCACGTAATTTGACAGTGTTATAGCATGCACAATCGCTTGGACTATTTTCTGTTATCATACTCGTAACATCGATAAAGGCAACCAACCGTCCAGTTTATCAAAGTTGCGTAATGTTATAAAAATACCTGAAGAAATCGGCTTAATGTTTCATTTTCAAGCACTAGCCGTTTCAAGCAATTCTAGAAGGGTCAAAATGAACGTTACTTGATCAAATTCAGAGAGAAGTTCCTGAAATAAGTCAGGTTAAAGTAAACAGGGTAGCTTGCATAAAAAGATTGACGAATGTAAGCAAAAGAGAGGAAAGTTGCAGGCTCTCCTATCCATATGGGGACGCGCTGATTTTATCGATAATATCAGCGAAAGTGGCCGGTCCTTTTGACCTTTTATTGCTTAAGATAATTGATGTAAGGCTTGCGATGTTCTTACTTTCCCAAAGGTAAGAATCAAATTTTATTAGTTCAATAATTCAACAAATTTCAAAATCAATTGCTTAATTTATGATTTTTTTATTAAAGTAATCTGTAGTTAAAAGAAGTAGGTATCTAACATGATACTGGTCAATTAATGATAAAGGCACATGTATCTTCAAAAGTTGAACATCTGTCCATACAAGTGCTTAAATCGAACGATGACTCATCATTAGGAATGTCCAAGAAATTATACATGTTTCTTTAACAATGGGCAAGTTCACACTAGTCGTTGGATAGCAACATGATGACGTCACCACAGGGCAGCCCATGTCACAGAAGCCATACATACCCGAACCAACTGACGAGCAAATACGGAGGTTGTAAAACGCGCAATTTACATCGCTTCTCCAACACACGGGCTTGTGAAGCATCGAGTACGTGGTCGGTAATGTTTGTCGCACAAAATGAGTTAACGCTTTTTAAATACGCATTGAGGTGAGTGCAAGGCGCATAATTTAAGGCTAATGAATGACTTATTGTGTGAGACAGGAAATTATTATTGGTTAGGGTTACGGAGGGTCGGGTAGAACAAGTGCAGGACTTCGTTGCGTAATCTTTTCTTATTTCTGCTCGAAATTTAAATACTTAGTTAAGTAGTTCTCATTTTAATTGAGTAAGATGAAGGAAAAAAAGCGAAGGCCTGTATGAAACAAGTCAAGGATCTTATCCGTCAAAATTATTTTTAGGAGAAAATGTATGACGTGTTGGTTCCAACACTTATGTATGGGAGTTAAAGTTGGATGTGGCAGAAAAAGCACGAAAGAAAAATAACCTTGAACTGGAACCTTGTAATGTGAAAGAAGACATAGTGACAGGAATAGAAAAACAGGGATCGTGGCAAGTGGAAAGATGTGGTCCCTACTTACCCGTACGTATGATGTATGACAATTTCATTGTAAGGACGTACAAAAGTAAAAATTTGGACATTTAATTATTACGTAACTAAAATTTAGTTCGCTCAAAAATGTTATCTAACAAAAAAAAACAGTAACACCAATATAATTTCAAACAACAGTTCTCTCCAGGTAATATTTGCGTCGGCCTTTGTTATTTTAACAAAACATTTCGATTTCGTGCCTTGCTATGGTAAGAGTTGCAGTTCTAAAGTTATTGATACTTGCCGTGGTATTTCTGAATGGCAAGGAGTATTGTTCTGTACACTTCAGTTCAGATTACTGTCTGCATAATAACCTCCATTAGTCGCGAATGATCTATTAAAAGCGAGCAGTAAGTTGGTAACCTTTAGTAGACTTTAAAATAATTCATAAACACGTACACCTTTCAGTCTCTACAAGACTGTTGGCTCTGTCTACCACAAGGGATAAATATATATTTGTTTGTTTTTTTTTCTTTACTTTAAGTAATATTTTTAATTTTATTACAATTTAATTCCCCATTGGACACCTAGTCCAAAAGCAGAATAGATGAGCACAATTATACATCTGATCTGATCAAGAATAATCTCGGTGACAGGCGTGCTCAATCAAAACTATTTTATTAATGACTTTATACTTTATATTTTAAATATATTCTATGTATTTATATAGATATCTATTATTTTATTGGTTACTGTTACAGCGCTTCAGTCGCCTTCTAAGAGATCCACGGGAAAGAATAGAGTAACCAGCTCTATTGAACTGTTGGCTGAAACCACTCATCTTTTTAGGTACATAGCTTACAACTTAATTTGGTGGAAAGCCTGTCGTCACAACCACCACGTAATTATCTTCAATCTAAAATCCAATACAACGTATTATTTACAAATAAATTAAAGGTTATTATTCGAATACCAATTTTGTAACGGAAATGGGTTGGTAATTAGAAGGTGATGAATTAAGGAATAGAGAAGGCAAAGAACAAAATAATGCTTTACACGACCATTAGCCCGGAATTTCGCTTCTGTATGAATTTCTGTAAAGCGAATTTGTGCTTCATTTATTTATTAATAATAATGGCAAACAGCAAACTTATTTTCTGTTTGCCAGTCTAGTCCTTGCTTTCAAGTAAGTAAGTAGGTACGTCTATGTATGTCTTAAAACTATAAACCAATTTCAATTAAATTTGAATATAAATAAGCCTTTATGGGGTGACATTCTTTTCTTTTGTCCCTGCGAATCATCACGGGAGTGAAGCCCCAGTCAAATGACCATTAGTAGTTGGTAGGTATTTAAGAAGATTTGAGCAAATTCCAAAACCAAAACAATGCAGTTCTTAGAAAAACAAAAAAAGAAGATTAAGGATGGGTTTAAGATAGTTGGACAAATATTAACGAAACTACCAGCCAGTCCTTTTATTCATTCAATACGTAACTTTACCTGGCATGTATTTGAAAAATTTATGAATAAAAATAAATATTATTGTATAAAATATAATCGAATTTTTTTTTTTACACTATAATAGATAACTAATAGAAAATAAAATTAAGACTTAACATCCCAAATTTATTCCTATTACCTACATACCTAACTGATTTGAACGGAACTAGAGAATGACTTTATCATTATGTTTAGGTATAGTATAACACACCCTCACATAGGTATTTTTAGTCAGCATTCTTAGTCATGATTTCAAATGAATAAAATAAGATAGGTACAATCAATAACAGGATATAGTCGTAGGTAAGATTACAGCTACCTTAACCATTGTTATTCGAATGTAAACAAAGTCCTATGTATAAGTGTTGGGTAGGTTTCCTATCACCTTATAATTACTGGAACCTATTCTGATCAAGGTATAATTTTTGGATGGGTTATTAGTGGAATGAACACTTTGAATATACAAGGAAATTGATGAAATGATAGGAAATTTCGTTCATTCAAAATGACTCATGATAACTAGAAATCAGTGAGTACCTACCTATGATACCTACACCAAGGTGTGGCCTTATCAATGCACTGATAAATCTTTATCAATTTATCGCATAGTTACTGTGGTACAAATTCCCCTACTGGAAATAAAACGCCATGGTAGGCTAAAACCTGTTCTTGCATTCATCTTACAACCCGGAAATGCTTATGATGAGTCACATTACTTTTTACTTTGCAAGGGTCAATCAACGACCGTTAAGTTTACCACGTGTCTAAAATTACAAAATTACAGGTAGGAGTTGGGATACCTAAGCGTTCCGAGAATCAAACAAAGCCGGTAGAACAAAAGAGGTAGCACGGTCCGTAAGCACGTACAGCCATCAGGCACACAGGTAAGAAAGCTGTTTTTACCTTTTGTATACTGCGCCGACGCCGCGTTCGTAGCGACCACGATCAGCCAGGCCAACAAGCCCCTTTCACCCCCGCACCACTTCATCTTGACTGCTTTTCTCAATACAACTTATCAATTTTAATCACGTCACTACAACTTGTCACCGCCTCTGGACTCCAATCACACACACGCACACTATCACAGCATATAAACGCACATCCATTTGAAAAATGTTCGTTTCTTCGATAAGGTAACCGCTTCGCGCGTCGTGGGACCGAGTATGCAGGTAAAACGAGTAAGCCTATTAAGTTTCAATTACTTAAAACTACTTATAAACAACGCTGCTAGTCAACTAAACGCTAAACTGTACGTTCGACACAGTAGTTCTACACAGGATTGTGTTTGGAAACTTCACATATTTTCGTAAAAATATTCCGAAGTTTATAGGAAAGACGGACGTAACACGCGACACGACCGCCCGGCGCATCGTTCGCGGCAGACTGACGTGAAGTGAGCGAACAATCAACAAGTCGCGGTTGCGAGGCGGTGCTTGTGGCCGCATGCGCGTTTGCGTCTATATTCATACCTGACTGGCGAACAATGTTAGGGCTATGCCCCGCGCCCCGCCGGCCGGCGAAGCAGGCAAAACTTCACGTTTTCCAAGACCACTTTCGAGAACTGGTTATTTTCGCGCAAAAAACAAGAAGACAGGATCTCTCCGATCGCGCTTGTTCGGAATACGTAGGTATGTATATCTTGTCTAGGTAAGAGGATGAAAATAAATCTACATTGAGTCTGAGAAAATAAAACAAACTAACAACTTATGTCTCGAGTACGTTGACTTGGATTTGTCTGAATTTTAGTAAACTTTTAATAACCCACCTTTTAGGAATGCCTACATTATATAGTTACTTAAGTATGTATTTAATCTAGGTACCTATGTAATTTATACCTTAATGATAATTATCATAGATAAATTACGTTTAAAAATTAAGAATGAATGTTAGACAGTACAAAGTTTTAAGATTTATTTTATTTATTGTAAATATGGAATAAATTGGTTAAATTAATAACAATTGACGAAACAAAACTGGTTTTCAACCGTTCTAGGATCTTCACATTCAGCTGTTGAGTCGTAACGCCAGACGTCTTGATCCTGTGGGACAAGGAAAAGACCCATGAGTATCTAACATCTTCCTGTTGTTTGTCCTGGTTGCGTCTTCTTCAAGATCCCCTTCCATTTATTTATTATTCGAGATTCGAGAGTGTATACTTTAAAAAATAATTACTACTCAATTCTATCATAATGCGTATAGATATACAGCTAAACGTGGCCTGTCAGTCTTTCAAGACTGCTGGCTCTGTCTGCCCCGCCAGGTATATAGACATGATTATATGGATGAATGATTGAAACTTTATCAACTCTGTATTAACAGAAAATACGTAGACATAAAGGAGACTGACTGATTTCAAATCAAAACAAAAATCAAACGGAATTTTCGAAGGCTAAGGATCTATTCCGCATCGGATAGATTTATGAGAATTCCCATGAGACCGAAGCGTTGGGCAAAAGCATTTGTATATCCATCATCAACTGCAGCGAAACTACATAAGTACTAGAAAGTAGGTACTCTGTAAAGTAAACATCTATGAAAGTCAATGCATTCGCTGAAAATTCGTTGGTAGATTATGTCGCGTAACAATTCCGAAACGATTAAACATTCCCGATCGACGAGTTATTTGCCTAGTATTTAGCATACGTGTTCGAAACTGTGGAGCATTTACTCGCACGAACGATAGCCCAAATGACAGCCTAATTTAAGCTGTATCATGTATGTACACGGAATAATACCTGTTAAGTACCTCTCACATCAATTTCTAACGCAAGCGAGCTATGCCCTATTAAAATAACGCGCTGCCTAGCTACAAAATAATCTATTGTTACTAGTGACTCCTTTCCGACTCCGTCCACTCACTTTATCAAAATAATTCGTCTTTGCATTCGTCTTTTTTTTATTTATTGGTTGGTATCACTTACTTTAAGATCATTCTGTAACCGGCTGCGTGTTCTGATCTGTTGACCCCTACCACAGACTCCGTCAGCAGATTTGCACGGAGACCACTCACTCCATTCACTCATTCGACAGTAGTGCTGCTTTGATTCTCCCACTTGAGGTTCGTCTTGTGATTCCCTGTGAAAATTACAATAAAAAATTTGCTTTGCATTACCTTAAACTCAGTTCAATTCAGCACTTCAGACATTTTGGCAATGATATTTTTATCAGTCAGCTTTACCATAACCCACAAAGCAAATACTCACTCTTTTTCTTCCTCTTCAGCTTCTTGGCCATCAGTCTCTTGTTCATCTTGAACATCATTGCAATCTTCCCCTACTAGTGGGTACACATCTAGTCTCTTAACCTTGAGAATAGCGAAAGGATTCAGTTCCTTCAAATTCATCTGGTAGAAGGGTGATTCTTTATTAAAGGATCCCACTTCAACTCTCTTGATGACGTCCTGAATTTGTGATTTGGATTTTTTCGACTGAAATAAAGGAAGAAGTAAATTTATCCCCACGAATCCAAGATAAAGTTTTTTATTATTTATGGCGATACTGATTTTTTTGAGAAGAAAACCAGTATATGATCAAAATCCATTAGAGGGTAAGACAGGTAAAAGGTATACGACGCCTGTCTGATCTAAATGACCATGTTACCAGGGGAACCTCATTAGGTATAATAGTTCATATTTTATCACTCCGTCAAATTGATGAAATATGACGCCTTAAACTATTCTGTAACATCTCGTTCACCTCATACGACACTCCATCCATTGTTCCAACGTCCCAAGGATACAGGGGTATTTGTCCCTGTTCCAGCCATCCATGCATAGTGCACAGCTCAAAATGGGAGGTCCCCAGGAACCAATCAGGCGAGGGTCTCATGGCCACGGCTATGGAGAAGAGATGGTGGATCCTATCCACTCTGAAAATTGCGTGTGATGGCTCCGACATGTATGGATGATGGCGTCTCTTTCCTCTGATCAAGGTTCTGGTGCCATATCTCTCATTCATCTGGGAACAAATTGAATCGATAAGGATGCATAGATTATCTCGATTTTCTAGAGGAATTGATCAAAACATAATGTATTCTTAGTCAGAAGACCCTAAATTACCAAACCAAAGGCTTAATAAACGTGAATCTGTATTGAACTGCCTGAAATATATGGGTATGAAACAGAGTTAATCCGCCTACAAATTAAGATAAAGTTATGTAATTATTTTTATTAAAAAAAAATGATAAATTTTGAACAGACTTATGCACTCCACTGTTCATTTACTCTGTGTTTCTACATGCGGCATATTTTTCCTAATCTACTCTTAGGCGAAGAAATAATTTAGTTTATTTGTTAACACAAAAACAGGCGCGCAGTACAAATTTCTAAACAACCATTTTTGGTCGAGAGAGAAAAATGTGAGGTCAAGACTTATTACTAAGCGAAGTATTGCCATTGTCTCCAAGATCAGTTACTAATTAAACATATTTATTTAAAAAAGGTACACAAAGGTATACAAGTCGCCCCGTATAAATATATGTATTATATAAAATTAATATTTTTTTACGAAACGTGATATGCGACGGGTGTCAAAAGTTTCAATTCAATTGGATCGCTCGGCGTCACATGAAATCAGGGAATGTGTTTTATGAAATAGGGTTGTTTGTGTGTAAGAGCAAACTTTAAGAATTCTATTCCAAATAAAAGATATAGGAAAAGTTTTCTACTCTCAAAACGACCGAACGGTTTACGATTTGCGCGTTAGGTACATTGTTTTAGTATTAAAAACTGGAGTTAATTAAAATTATTGAATAAATAAGTTAAAAAAATTATTATGTAATTATTTATTTAACTTATTTTTATAATAATTAACTATAATTATTTAAATAATTTATTTTTCAAACTAACGTGGCTAAAAAATTTCCCTCAGCATGTTACTTCTGCCTCTTAACTTTAGTCCCGGTTGCATCCTTGTCACCCTGGAGAGGAACCCGGTGTATGCCTTTGACCATGGATCTTGGATTGGGTGAGTCGGGTTTTTAGTCAGGTTTAGGAGTTAAGGTCAGAACACAAAGCGACTCCCATCAGACCTCTACAACCTTTGAAGGTTAACCAAAAGACTAACCCGTATTGGATCCCATCACGCATTTTAACCGGACACCTTGCATTCGACCACCGATGCTCATGTTATATTTTTTTTTAAATTGAACAATTAGTCCCTATGGATAAATCCATGTAACTTAAAAAAATCCACTCGCTTTTCATACATTCTCTTGGACCAGTCGATTGTCGGGTACGTGTCATACCAAGAAAAAGCGATGAAAAATTTAATCTTCATGTTGCCATCTTAATCAATAACAAACACAATTGGCTTAGTAAAGTGTTTTTATCCTAAGCATTTTATATTTTTCTTAGAAAGTGAACTGTATGAACACGACTTTTTGATGTATACAGATTTTTCATTCAAAAAAATAAATACCTATTTAGCTTTCGTTTCGTGACGTCATATTCTTATATTATGTGTTTTATTACCGTTAACTATAGTTCTTATCGCCTTCCAAATTTTTTCTATTAAAATGTTATTTCAATTAGGTTTCTTTCTTACTTCTTGAATTTATCAGCAGCTTTGAAAGTTACGAAAATCTGCTCGCGATATGACGACACGAGGACGGCGATACAAATTATTTATAATAAAAATTTGTACATCACGGAAAAAAATATGGTTTAATATGAATTTATTTTTAAGATAAAAATATTTTAATTGAGCAGTTAGAAAAAAGTTAACTTAGCCAATTCTAGGAAATCTGTAATTGCAATATACGGCGCTAGGCTTCGTTCCGTTTCGAATGAACTGAATTCCGCGCTTCCAATTAACTGTAAAATAAAGTATTTTATTCGACTTCTAAATAGAAAATGTGGAAAGCAGTGATGGTCCCAAAGTATAAAACATGTGTTCTCAGTAACAGTCATCAAAATCTGTACCTTAACTAATCCAAACATATCCGTTTTAATTTGATATTGAAGTGCCACCAGTTTGGAAAAAATGTTTATCTATATAAGTATTTATTATAAAATTACCGTATCGCTGAGTTAGTATCTCGTAACACAAGTCTCGAACTTACTTCGAGGCTAACTCAATCTGTGTAATTTGTCCCGTATATTTCCCGTACAAAGTTTGAATAAACAAATATTGTACCAAAGTATTTTATATTTATACCAACCATATTTCTGTTTTATCATTATGATTCTCGCAAAACCTACATACATACATTCATAACATCTTTGTATCTAACTGGGTGGGCAGAGTTGCATTCAACTGGACGGTTTTATGATGTAGTTGAGATTAAGATAGTGACAGGAGGCATATAGAAACTCAAGTTAAGAAGCCATTCCCATGATTAACTCATACATGAGATGAGAACCAGCAGTGTATTCTTTGCTATTAGAACTAAAAAAATAAATAGTTAATTAACTAGTAAAACCTACCGAATCAATAATAGACCTCTCCAAAACAGAAATATCCCCTTCTTCAGCCAATTTCTGCATTCCAAGGGAAGCCTGATGTCCAGCCTTCCATAAAGTATAGTCGAAGTCATGGGATGCACCCACCATGTGACTGTAGCCATTCTCATCTGGTTTACTTGGGTAGTGATAAGGATGCTTCAGTCTGGACCATTTACCTTCGAAGATTACCTAAAAAATTTAAATGGCTATGTAATTTTAAGAGATTATTTTAATTTCAGCGATAGTTACATGCTAGGAAACTTACATAATCATTACATTATGCAAAGAAACTTCGTAAAAGGGCGGCAAAAACAACGTTGTCTTATGTTTTTTTACAGATATTTTTTTTTTATTAATTTTACAAGTAGCCAGTTACATTTTTTATTCGCCTACAATTCAAGAAAAGAGGTCAGGACTCTACCAACCTTGAATCCTATTTATACCACAGAGCATTAAACGTCCCTGACTGAGCATTTCCTTTTTAACAGAAACCAAAAAAGAAGAGTACCTACTTATAAATTTGAGGGATAGCATGATTGTATTTATTTTCTATGATAACCTAACCTTATAATGTAATGGATTAGGTTCCTTTACAAAGGTTGCGAACGTCACTGTGTAAAAACCTGGACTTACCCTAACCAGGATCGTGGTCACAAATGCACCTCGTACTTCTCTCCAGAACAGAAAGGTGAGTACGCATCCGGGACTTACGCCAAGAAGAAGATGCTTACTTCATATCTTGCTTCGCTGCACAAATTGCAAGTCGGATTAGGTTCTGTGGGAGGGCTGTCTATAGCTCGGCTGCTATCCTTCTTTATGAGGACTGTGAGGTTCCCGTCTCCTTCTCCGGAGTACCAGACTTCTTCGTTCTCCGCCACCATGGCTCGCAGGCGGACCTCTTGATTGATGTCGCTCGGTTTTGGGGATATCCAGTGGATCTGATTTAAATCAAAAATGAGTCAAAGTAGATTAATGTATAAACGGTCACCTACCAATTAATATTAACAGAAAAATGAACAGAATGGAAAATGTTCCAGCTGTAAAGAGATAAGCTCTTAAATTAAGTTCTGTGACAGTCAAAAAGACGAGTTCTTACCTCAATTTTATACTTATTAGAATTATCCGTGTTCTCCACAGAGACAGAGCATTTCTCGCTGTATCTGGACTTCCTTCCAAGTCCAGTGTCCAGAATCTTGAGGCTTCCGACATCGACCGGGTTGGGGGCAATCTCGTAAGGATTGCTGTCCACGTTAGGGTCCTCAGCGGTTATCATGAACCATCGGAAAGGGCGCGTGTTGTTGTGGGACTTTAGGGTCACTGTAAGATAAAAATCACACTAAAAGATACTACATTTCGGTGTCTTTTCCACAGTGGTAGGTAGAAACTTTATTGTTTTGCTTCATTCATATTCATCAGTCTTTTCATTAGTTTGACCAGGACGTTCCCGTTGTGATCAAATTGAAATAATAGGCTTATATACGTATATGTCTAGTCTATGAATAAAACATTTGTGTATTTTTTTTTACTTTTAAATGACACTGGATTATTTATTCGCAATTTTATAAAGGTGGACCGTTGAGGCTTAATAAAATTTTAAATAAATAAATAAATTATAAAGTACACTAAAACCTTTATCGTGCCTAGAGCAATGTTATGAGTCTTCTACGGAATCAAATTCGTATACATTTATGCCAAATTTTAGCAAACCAAAAATGCATCAGATCAGTTTTGATATGACAGATTTGTTTTGGACATTTGAATATGTAAGATCATTATCAATTCATGTGCTCCTAACTCTATGAATCTAGAGTATAAGTTAAGTTTTCTAACGAAGAGACTCCATCACCATCTGAACCTTACTCATTTCAAATCGTGGTTTTGTCCAAAAAAAGCCACCAAAAATATTCCTGTTTTTAGTGACAAAAGTATAGGAGAACATCAAGCTGTAGCATCAAAACTTGTTTATGTTCGGACGGCACTCGCCAAAAAGGCTCCATAAAACGCGGGGAATATGACATGACGTCGTATTTTTCCGAAGCAATCTTAATAATTCCCAATTTGCTTTTAAAACATATCGCTTTTAAGCTTATGCTATTCGCATACAATTTACAGAGATTTTTTGTTTAAAATGTTTATTATTCACCCATTATTTACTACCGCTGAATTCTTATAATCAAACTTAATTATAACCAAACAAATTTTGTATTTATATGATAGGGGTTGTTGCTTTTATAGACAATGTATCCTACCCGTTTTTTTATCGCGCTGTCACGTAATGCCATACGCCATGGACGCCTGACGGTTTCTTTGACGCATAAATAGTTTTTTACGACATTGCAGTGCAACATTTCAAGAATGTTGTTACTGAGTTAAACTTGCTAATTCGAACAGAAGTAAAATGTATACAAACCTATAATCACGTCTATATCCCTTGCGGGGTAGACAGAGCCAATAGTCTTGCAAAGACTGAAAGGCCACCTTCAGCTGTATGACTGAATTGTATTGACATTCAATACAATACATGTTGTTAGCCCATCGCGTACAAGAAGAATCCCAAGTTAATTAGCTTTTGCCTTAGTCGCATTTTACGACATCCATGCGAAAGATATAGGGTGATCCTATTCTTAAGTGCAGGGAACCACACGGTACCACGTTCATAGGAAGAAATCTAGTTGTTCGAGGTTTATAAACATTGTGTACTTCTTTCAGCCGATGAGTAAGAAACCTGTCACTATATATGACTATCACTATGAATGAATGAAGGCGAACCTCAATTCTATCTAGCAATCCAGCCGAACATGTCCTCCAAGTCATATATAGGCTTTGACTAATTCGTAAGAGATAAAGACGTGAAATAAATTCGTGGAACAAATTTTACCGACATAGGTCTGATCCGGCAAGTACTCCAGGTAATGTTTTTCAGTTTCAATAGTTAGTGAAAATAAGTTGTTGTTTTCACTCGGCCCCACTCTGGAGTTCCTCGGAGTTTGGTCACATTTTTCTGAATGACCGACTTTGAAAGTTGTCCAGAATATAAATAAGGTATATATGTATTTGGCATACCTGTGGAAAAATATAATAAAACATATATTTTAACATGCAAAAATTTAAATTCTGCGTTCATTCATATTATTCAAAAAACTATTTTTGAAGTGATCGCCAAGAGATTTAAATGATACCTAATTATTTACAAAACAATTTTATTATTTGGTAGGATAGGGTCAAAGTTTTACCTTTTTTAATATTTAGTCAATAAAAGTTTGTAATAAATATAATCAAAGGGTAGAATCCAGCAAACTTAAGTAGTAGAGGTATAATAATATAGAAACTTACATCGCGCGCCGACCCCGTAAGAGCAGAGAAGAGTAGAATGTCGAAAAAACCAGTAAATAAAACTAAAATTCCCAACTTCAATTCCACTTCACTCGTACATTTTCACGATATGTCACACCACTACGTCCATAACTCTCATTCGATTTTGCGCCGATAAACTTAGATTCTCGATGCCTATATGGAGGCTGATTCTCAAGGGATTCGGTGTAAATTCAATTCGCAGGAATCGATTAGGTTATCGCGTCTACTAAACGTGGTCTCTGAAACTAAACGAAAATAAACGGGGCAAGCGTCTATTGGCACGCCGCCAGGTGATAAAATAAAAAGCGAACAGAATTGATAATTTAGATATGGTAAGGTTGTTTACATTTTCCAGTATTGGAGGGATCTAGGTTTGATAACTTACTGATGTTTTTTTTTATTTATACTTTATTGTGCGGAATACAATCTGTATGGTACAACAAGCGGAATTAATGCTTATTGTATTATCTTACAGTCTAATAATAGGTTAAGCAGAGAACCTTTGTGTGGATGACAATAAACAATGAAGTGTGATCACAACATTAATAAGTTGGCACACTATGGAGCCCCACAGTTCCCTAGGTGAAAATCCAGTAAGCCGTTAAAATGGCTTGAATGAAGACACGAGGAATTTTTGTCACGTGATGAATCTAAGCTATTTAATAAACTAAGCACTTAGTAAAACATCTTGATGTCGTAAAGTGGGCCTAATAAATACACGAAGATACTTACACCTGCAAAATAACTTGTCCCTTTGTTTTTTTATATGAACATGGGGTCATATTTTTACATACACCTACACGAACATTTATATAAGTTATACTTGCACACCCTCGTCATTTGTACTGTAATCCAAAGAATTACCACATATTTCTCTGAGACGAGTTGGTAGTGGGGCAATGTTTTGTACTTTGTTTCCATTTTAGGGTAATTTCGCTAAAGCTTATTTCTGAGCTTGATCTCACACTTATTGCGACTTAAAATGTAGCTTCGATAGAAGCAAAATTAATAGAGATTTAAGGCTGGTGAGTCGTGGGTAACAGATATTCTGAAATTTGGGAACCAAAGGCACTATTCGAAAAGGAAGTAATTTCTTAAAAATCACATTACTTGACATGACTTAACTTTTACGACATTCATGGGAAAGATACAAAGTGCCGAAAACCGCATGGTATAGCTTTGTTTATAAAAGAAATAAATACTAATAAACTATTAGTGTTCGTTTCATTTCGTTGTGTGACAATGAATAATGTCCCGTAGTAATTAGTGGTCACTGAATGATATGCCGAATGCAGTTCATTGCATTACTGGTGCAGTATAGAGGGGTACTAAGTTGCAATAGCTAACTGTATTAATTTGCTTTATAGCTTTTATTTCCATCATTAATCCACTGGTTACATTACACTACATTATTTTTCTGATTGGCCTGGGTCTTGGATGTTCATCTATGTAAGTAATTATTATAAACTATAGTATCGTTGAGTAAGTATCATGTAACACAGGTCTCTAACTTACTTCGAGATAGATGAATCCTACTACTATCCTACTACTATTATAAAGGCGAAAGTTTGTATGGATGTATGGATGTTTGTTACTCTTTCACGCAAAAACTACTGAACCGATTACCATGAAATTTGGTACGTAGGTAGCTGAAGACCCAGAATAACACATAGGCTACTTTTTATCCCAGAGTTCCCGCGGGATTGATAGGGTTTCCATGCGGACGAAGTCGCGGGCGGCCTCTAGTATATTCATAATAATCTTCAAGTCTTTTGGAAAATGTCTCTGAAGACAATTCCAGATCTAGTTCTGAGGCAGCCTAGTGTTAGGGCTAGGGCGGTGTATGGTTTTGTAAATTGATCATTCCTATACTCCTATTGCAAGACACCAAAATTTTATGTGACATAGGCATTACACTCAGAGAGATTAGAGATAAAAGTGCGCCAATATAGGATAATTTACGAGTTTGAATGACATTGTCAGCCGAACGTATTCCGTATTCATAGATCTAAATCACAATTTTCGCGTCCCATATGGAATCGATACAAACATACATAATTGAGGTCCCAATTTATTAATAACTAATGTTGTTGTGGGCGGCTTTTATTGGCTCTGTATAATTCATGACGCGTGTTTTTGATGTTCTCTCTAGAAATGTCAGCGGATTGTACTCAAAGAATAATATTTTAAGAATAGCTATATTTTAGTTCTATTTTAGTGTCGCTTCTTTTAGGTTCTTTTAGACTAATGGTTAGCAATCAATCTCTATCTGTAAATATTTTGTTTTACTGCCTACGAATCTTTTTGATAAAATGTATGACAAAAATAATATGCTTCTGAAATGCTATTTAACGTAGCTTAAGTATTTATAATTCTCTAAGCCATTACTTAATTGATTCTGATGATTAATTTTTTGGTTGAAATACTCGTAATGTATCCCCACCCCAGGTGGCTCAAAATTTACCAAGTCATGTTTTGATAGTATGAAGGCGTAACCAGGGAATTCATTGTTGTATTTTAAATTAATTTTAAATAATTTCGACATTAACATGTAAAATAAAAACTTTAAATCCCAATGGCATATTTCTCTACGTGTTAAAAAATATAAATTAATACATTTTATTTATTGTCTCTTCTAGCTGTTTATAACGCTTTCTAAAGGAAGGCCGTTCATAAATCCCAAAAGGGACATAAAAAATGGCGTCAATCTGCGATCAACTGATTACAGTTTGTTATTGAGAGGGCAGACGAGACGGTTATCAAATATGCAGGGCTGTCCTTAGGTGAAAAACAAAACATGTATCCCTTTTCCCTCCCGACATAAAAATAAATATTATTTTGTGAAGACCATTTTAAAAATCCCTTGGTTAAGATTACATAAACCAATAGCAAGTATCAGTTTATATTTTTTTTTTGGAGGTTATATGCATAGTGAAAATTAGTAGTTGGATACTACTGCTGGTCCGATAGCAAAGTAAAACATAGTGTATTATGTTTACGAGTAGTTGCTGCTCTTACCAGGTTGCATTGTGTCAGTTTTATACTTTTTGCCCTGCCATCCCCGTTAGAGGTAAAGACGTGATTTGTTTCCAGTTTGCAAAAAATAGAATCTATTTAAAATTATCTCATAGGTATCTTCCTGCAGTTTTATGACAGTTTTTTCAACACATGAACACCATTGTATTGTATATGTAGACAATTCGTCCACTATTTAGATTTAAGAGATCTATCTATATTTGCAAATTAGCCCAACGTCAGGTGAAAATGCTGCAGTATAATTTGTTCCTCCGCTTCTTCTACTCATGCGCTTCGGAAGCGGTAGTAGTTATAATTAGATTTAAGTGATGTGTCGTCAAAAAATGATACCATGTATCCAATTTTGAATTATTCTATTCTAGTCATCTTATACAAATATTACTGTACTTATACTATAATTTATTGGCTGGTCTCATTTCCCAAAATACTTAATCATCGTATCTACTTTTATTTTTACTCTTAGTTCAAGTTATCATAAGAGAAAAAAATGGCGAGGAATGATCGCGATATACTTATTCTATTTAATATTTATGGAATAACCACAATCCCCTGACATATTTTGTGTCAATAACATTCTCAAATTATTAAAGCATGTATGCATTTTTTATATTACAGCCATGTTTCTTTACATGCTTTAGCTGCTCATCAAGAAAAAGGATTTATTGAATTATTTTTAGTGATGGGCTAACAATGTGTCATTTTGTCCGATTCTCAATGAAATTTCTATCTAACTAATTGTGGCCTTAATACATTACATTGCTTAATTGTGGTCTTAAAAATTAAAGAAAGACCAAGTATATTTTAATCAAATAAAGCAAAAAGTTAACGTTACAACCTACTAACAATTAAAATTCAACAGGGAAAAGAGATGAATGGAGGACGCTCCAGTTAAATCCACCGACAAGAGTTAGCTCTTAAATTTAAGAAATATAGAATTGTGGTCTTAAAAGTCTTGTGACTGTTTATTATGTCTGCGCCGTAAGGGATGTGAGGTTAAACTTTTCTGTGTGTATGAATATGCACACTGGATGTTTTCATAACATACATCATAACCACCGGGACGTCTTTCATCATCATAATGGTAAAGTATGGAGAGAAAGAGAAAATGAAACCTGTTCTATACCCCGGCTCAATTTAAATAAATAGAATTAACTTATATTATATTATATTCATACAGCAATTGCTCAAAATTAATTATATTAAATTTTATCATTAAATCACAAGCGATACGAACAAATTATCTTCATGGCGCACCATTTTGCTACATTTCACGTCGATGGAAAATGAATAATTTGGCCGTTTCTCTACCAATGATTACATACGTTCAAAAATAAATAAACATTACCGCGCCAATGGTTACATGAAAAATTTATTCGAACGACAAAAGAGTACAGTCAACAGCATATCAATCCAACATTGCAAATTGACCTCTATTACCACGTTAAAGAATTCCATTCAAGGTAATTTGATATGCGGTTGACTGTGCATTGAATTCAACTATCAGTTTCGCCTGATGAATATACAAAAAGTTTTTTTGATGTGTGATTGCTGATTGCGTAACTCAGGTGCCATTTCAACAATGGTATTAAAATTTTAAATAGTTTGCTTGTGACTTGTGATTGTGCACGATTTATTTACACACATTTTCTTGAATAAGATGATAAATATGCCAATTTTTTTAATATCATAATCTTCTACGTCCTGGCTTTAAAGGGACTATGTTGACTAGGTTACTACATCTTCATCACACATCACTCTTCTTATAAATTATAGATTGCAACCTTTACAAAGAAATCTAAGTAGTAAACGGGTTTTCTTTATTATAGTTTGCATTTGTAATGCTTCCTACGCTACGTATGAAAAATTATCTTTTGTTCAGGCCACGCTAGCCTATGTTTCTCCCGAAGGTCTATTCTATATATGTGTCTAAATTTCGTGAAAATCAGTCTAGGAGTTTTTGAGTTTATTCGCTACAAACATATAAAAATACAAATATATTATGATCATTATTAATTGATGCAGATTTAAACTCTTAGTTTAAAATTTATCATTGCTACAGTTACCTCGTACCAATCAAGGTCTTATTTAAAGTTGCACACTATTTGCAAGATTCTAATAGAAAATCATCCGCATTTTCATAACATCACAATGTACTTCCAAGAATTCTTAGTATTCAAGTTGAAAACGTATGATGAAAAGTAAATTCAGTCCGGTTTCGCAAATCCCGCGGTAAAGGACGTCCATTGAGGCGCGAAAGGACGACATACACAAATAGAATCCCTGAGCTTCCAACTAGACGAAACTGACACCTTATTCCGAGTGTATTCATCTTCTGGACTTCCATTTCATATGTATGAAATCTTAGGTAGATTTCAGGAATAATTTATAAATAATACAGGTATTAAACGCAGACGCTCGGTGTCCATGGATCATTGTAACATGATTCGAAACGTCCGAGATAAAATAAAGTGCGTTACGTGCGCGTTTAATTCCTGTATTATTTATAATTAGTAAGTATAATGCAACGCGAAAGTTTAAATCTGCTGTACCTAGGTATATACTTACATACAAAAAATTATGTCCCTTACCAGAAGGAGAAGGCAGAATTTACATACATACATACATATGGTCACGTCTATATCCCATGCGGGGTAGACAGAGCCAACAGTCTTGAAGTCTAAATGGCCACGTTCAGCTATTTGGCTTAATGATAGAATTGAGATTCAAATAGTGACAGGTTGCTAGCCCATCGCCTAAAAGAAGAATCCCAAGTTTATAAGCCTATCCCTTAGTCGCTTTTTATGACATCCATGGGAAAGAGATGGAGTGGTCCTATTCTTTTTTGTATTGGTGCCGGGAACCACACGGCAATTTACATTTATATTATCACGTAAGTAGGTACGTGATAAGATGTAGACATTGCTGTATACATAAATCGATCTTCATAGTTCATACGCCTTCGATCAAAGATCAATTTGTTCATGCAAGCTCATCCTAATTTTATTAGGCAAGGCAATTAAAATTTCAACGAAATTTTCCAAATGTATATAATATCTAATTTCTAAATTAGCTTTCTCCACCATCAGTACATAACAATAGGAAATTGTTTATCTTAGTTGTAGGTAACTTATGAGCTTCAAAACTGTGGGGTTCGCTGTAGACAAAACCTTACCTACATGAAGTAAACTTTTTATTCGGCAAACTTTTTATATTGGCGCTGATGATTAGTGATACTCGTATCTTGATATTGATTTATTTGGATTTTGAATTATTTGGGATATATCTTCAAATGATCAAGCAATCAAACAACCATTTAGACAATCAATTGTTGAGAAATTTACAGCAATAACTGTCAAAGCTATTGCAGTTACGACTATTAAGAGTCAGGTATGCGCTACGTCGCTAGTTACAGATCTGTACATTATTTGAACAAGAACAATACTGACGGATAACCATTCATATGCTATTCAAAATATTTAGAAAACATGTTTAATGTTTCGTTTTTAACTTTGTTTCTCAGCTAACTTTAGTTAAGACAAACAACCATTTAGACAATCAATTGTTGAGAAATTTACAGCAATAACTGTCAAAGCTATTGCAGTTACGACTATTAAGAGTCAGGTATGCGCTACGTCGATAGTTACAGATCTGTACATTATTTGAACAAGAACAATACTGACGGATAACCATTCATATGCTATTCAAAATATTTAGAAAACATGTTTAATGTTTCGTTTTTAACTTTGTTTCTCAGCTAACTTTAGTTAAGACAAAAATTACTGTGTAAAGTAAAAAAACTTCTTTACACAGCAATTTTTGTCTAGACCCAATAACTATACAATGACAAACAGACAATGTATCTGATCATCCATTTGATGTTTGTCTATTATGTCTTATGTAGATATATTTTTATGGTAATAACCAATTGCATTCACACCTTTCTGGAGAGGAGCCCGGAGTCCGCCTGTCCCCTCGATCCCTGATAGGTAGAGTAATTCACGTGTTTACACAATGCGACTCCCATCTGTGTTCCGCAAACTTTTTGAGTGAAGGGCCTTATCACATCCACATATCCCATGATCTATATAATAACCGATAAATAATCGGAAGGAAGGAGAGAGAAATTGGAAGATCTATGGGTGTTGGTGGGATAGCGGCCACACCAAACAATTATACTGAACTTTTCATTCAACCTCGTCGATTCAGAAATATAAATTCCTAGATGAAAACACCAATCACAATTACAAAACCCAGAGCACAGAAAGTCGGTTTGCAGTTTTAGCTCTGTGGTCGGAAGACACACTTATGCGGCCATTGTATGCGCATCCCGCGAACTGTTTCAATATAATACGTGCTTTGCGACTGCGATGCAACCACGTCAAACTTTTGCTAGAAGAATTTATGCAGCTACTGAAACGCTTTGTTTGCGTTCACTAGTATTTTCTCGCGACTCTGTTTGCGTGGTACCAATAATTATCCTCTTAACGTACACGAATAGACGACCATAATGATAAAATTAATAAATCCTTTAAAAGGACCCAAATTGGAGATCAAATTTTCGAAGAAGAATTTGAATTTTGTTCAGTTTATTGAAAGCTTTTTCCAAGTTTATGTGGATTGTTTTATCCTGGAGAGGAGCCTAAGTCCGCCTATAACCACAATCCGTAGTAAAATCAGGAACCTAATGTTTGATACATCATTGCTAAAAATGGGGAACACTCCATTTCTTCCTTTGGATGTTACGACATGTCCTAAAGAAAAACCCCACACCCATGTATCATTTCTGGGTAGACAGAGCAGAATCAAAGGAAAATCTTAACTCAATGACTTAATGATCAAATTCAGAGATAGTGAAAACATCGTATATGTGTATGTTACAAACAGTTTCGAATTCAGTAAAAAATCATACGTTTTCACACATGTCATAGTAAAATAGAGTGGCGAAATATGGCGGGAACTAGTTATTCCCTTTGGCGATATCCAACAGGACCGTGCATAATCAAAGTTAGTGTATTTGACGTGACATTCCTGTTTCACAGTTGGAGCTAAATTAAGTCTTTAAATATTCCACCCTAGGCTAGAAAAACATAATGTTCCATATTCACGTTTCGTCCAACACCAATTAATAAACACATTAGGTTTAACACCCATAGATGATGCAACTAGTTAATCCCACTAATACTATAAATGCGAAAGTTTGTGAGTATATCAGGATGTCAGTATGGATGTTTGTAACTCTTTCTTAAAGTAGGTAGCTGAAGACCCAGAATAACTTATAGGCTACTTTTTATCCCGGAGTTCCCGCGGGATTGATTCCACGCGTACGAAGTCACGGGCGGCCTCTTGTGTAAAATAATTTTCATGGGCGGTTTAATATTTCCGAAGATCAGCCATTACAAATAAACAATCAAAGTTACGAACTTTCCTCTCTATTATAATAGTATAGATTATATACCGTATTCATTTATTTATACATACATACATAAAATCACGCCTCTTTCCCGGAGGGGTAGGCAGAGTCTACCTCTTTCCACTTGCCACGATCTCTGCATACTTCCTTCGCTTCATCCACATTCATAACTCTCTTCATACAAGCTCGGCGGTTTCGGGTACTTTTGACCTGACCCTTTACCAGGACGTCCTTAATTTGATCAAGATACGTTCGTCTAGGTCTTCCCACTCCGACCTTTCCCTCCACACTCTCCTTGTATATCTCCTTGTATTTATTTATATTATTCGTTATAATGTGTGTAAGTTCTTGAAATTTTATTTTGCCAAAGTACCCACAGCATAATGAGCCAATAAACAATCCATACAACCTAAAAATCCAAAATACTTGGAGTCAAAATATGTATATACTCGTAAAAAAGTACGGCGGCGGTACATTTCGTGTTAGATATTACTCCCAGCTAATACATTGCTTAAGTGCTCATAAGGGGAGATGTTCCGTTTTTACATCGCAATGAAATATTTTACTATATGCCCTAAAATATGATACGGATCGATGTATATGACAATGGGTACTTTCGAACGAGAACCAATGAGTATCGCTACGAGGACTGTAAAAATGTTGGTTACGTAGGTTTTATTTCTTATCCTTGAAGTTTTATCTACATTTATTTTTCTTCTTCAGCTTTTTACAGCGGTAGTGCGCTTGTTTGTGACACCGGGGGTCCCGGGTTCGAATCCCGGCCAAGACATGATGAGAAACGAACTTTCTCCGATTGGCCTGGGTCTTGGATGTTTATCTATATAAGTATTTATTATAAAATATAGTATCGTTGAGTTAGTATCTCGTAACACAAGTCTCGAACTTACTTCGAGGCTAACTCAATCAGTGTAATTTGTCCCGTATATATTAATTTATTTATTTTACTATATTTTTTAGATTTTATAGTCATGCTTGCCTATTTCCCTTTTAATACATTAAATAAAGAGTCGGCTTGGAATAAATTTCTCAGTAGTTTTCTTAGGCAGGTAATTATATGCCATAATTTATATATATGCCTCATTTTTCAGCAACTTCCTACGGGAACCGGTTAAAGGGAATTTCAGTATAACGCGGGCGGAACCGCCGGCTAATCCTAGTGTAAAATATGTAGATAAGTTTTAGTTTTATTAGAAGATATTTCAAATAACTTTTAAAGAATTTATATGTCTTTGTATCATTTAATAAGAAACCTTTTCCAAACACTAATAAGTGTCAAGGTGGTGCTATTCTCGCTTTGCAAAGCAAATTATTCCTATTGACTTTATACTTAAGTTCTAAATTCGCTTACAACATCTAAGTCGTAAGTTCGCGAAGAAATTAAAGTTTTCCACGTGTGTCAGATATCAGAAACCCATAAAGGCTGTAGTTTCAGATTTTTATTTGAAACCCGATATTACGGGAAGTTTTCTATACGGTCAATTAAGAGGCGAACTGATGACTGTCGTTTGTTTGTTGCGTTATAGTACGTTTTGAGAGGAAATATCATTTCAGTGTATTTACTGTGAATGTCTCTGCCATCTAATGTATTTCTTTACTTGAATGAATAAATAACATTCAATATTTTACTTATTGCTTTAGTTTTATGACTATTATCACTTCGCAATGGATAAAGACATAACTCATATGTTTATTGCTATTATTGGAACTATCGACTGGATAAAATGTGAGTGACTTCAAAATGTGATACCTTGGACATTGTAACGGGATGCTAGCAACCTGTCACTATTTCTGAATCACAATTATATAGTCATCCATCTAAAGTTGTACTTTTGTTGGCTCTGTCTAACCCGTGGTGAATAAAGACGTGTTGTGCTTGTAAGTGATTAAATGCCTGACAATGACCGAGGAAGCCCAGTAAAGCCTGTTGAAGTTAGGAGACAATCTATCTTAGAAGTATTAAGATGGATATGCTATTATAGTTTGCATAAGTTTGGTTACGGTCGGAGTATAACCCGGTATATGCAACTGAATTCATTATTCCTAAATATCTTATATATAAAATTCCTGTGTCACAATGTTCGTTCCCGTACTCCTCCGAAACGGCTTGACCGATTCTCATGAAATTTTGTGAGCATATTTAGTAGGTCTGAGAATCGGTCAACATCTATTTTTCATACCCACAAAATGCAAAACAACGTTTGCCGGGACAGCTAGATATATTATGTTATGAAACAGTGGTATGTAAGTTGGAGTGCGCCGGTCATCGAATTGGTAAGGTGCCCGGTTAACATGCGGATGCGCAGAAGGGCACAGGTTCGAAACCCATCTAGGCCAAGTACTAATGACTATTTATCAAAATTATGCTCATTAGTTTGAATACTAATCGATGCTCTTACGGTGAGGGAAAAGATCGTGAGGAAACCTGCACGCAACTGGATGTGTAACTGAAGCGGGAGCGATCGGCTCGACCGCCACTAAAGGGAAGATCTTCCGCCAGGCTAGGTGTAATGCCTGGGGAACCGCGGCTCCAACGATGTTGTGTCGGAGGTTGTATATATAGCTCAAATCCATGAAATCTTTGAAATCGCGATTTGGATTCTTCGCTGCTATTGGTCGAGCGCGTCAATTTCTTCGCGATGATTGACAGTTGTTGTAAGATTGGATGTTGTGACGAGTGGCGTAGAGATGTCGCCACAGTACTCCCCCCAAGACCGAAGGTCTGAAGTCTTAATCTTTTGCTGTGCAATCTGTGCTTCAGTAGCTTGCAAGTGCCAGTTGTCTTCCAGTGAGTCGGAAGTTGCTCAAAGTCCTAGTGAGTCAGGAGTGAGCCGTTGCGTTGCTCGTAGTCTGCGGTGAGTCGAGACAGTAGAGAGCGAAGTCGACTTGTTGGCGCCGGAAGATATCGTGCAGAGCTGCCACGCTGGAGAGAAGAGCGGCCATCGAAGAGATCCAGGCGTGGGCTGCGGTAGATGCGCAGGTCGCTGAAGTCGATGAGAGTGAGTGCTGGTGGAGATAGGACCAGGAAGCTCGGTGAGTCGGCTGCGATGGACCTGCTGCGATACCCAGTTGCTGGCTTGCTGTGAGACTGCTTGCAGAGTGAGGAGTGATGATGGTAAGGATTGGAGTTGATGATGAAGAAGGTTGCTTCCAATCACGTCGGGGTCACCAATGTAGCGGGAGCGATGATTCGGCTCGACCGCCATCAAAGGGAAAATCTTCCGCCAGGCTAGGTGTTATGCCTGGGGAACCGCGGCTCCGACGATGTTGTGTCGGAGGTTGTATATATAGCTCCAATCCATGAAATCTTTGAAATCGCGATTTGGATTCTTCGCTGCTATTGGCTGAGCGCGTCAATTTCTTCGCGATGATTGACAGTTGTTGTAAGATTGGATGTTGTGACGAGTGGCGTAGAGATGTCGCCACATAACCAAAGATCCCAATACGGATTTGGTTTACCTGCAAAGATTGCGGAGGTCAGATGGGAGTCACCCAATCCAGGATCCATGGTCAAAGACACACCCCGGGCTCCTCTCCATAGTGACGAGGATGTAACCAGGACTAAAGCCAGGAGGAAGTAGAAGTGGTGAGTAAGAGGGAAAATAATGAATAATGTAAAAGCTGAAACAAACGAAAAACTATTATTAAAATGTATCTGATTTCATCAAATTTAAGCAAAGCATCTAATAGTATTCCCGACCAGACCCATTTTCCTTATTCATGAACATTGACATGGTACTCTTATAATGTCTTATCTACTCTCTCTCTCTTTCAATATCTTTCGAAACCTTTAATATGGAAATATTAAAACAAAACTACCGTATATAAAAATTAACTTCATGACTTTGGAAAGAAGCGGTCTTTTTACAGGTCAGTTACTGTGTTCTACCATGTCACCAACAACTAGACCATTCGGCCAAACTCTATTGTTAACACTCATATGTCAACTGTCTGTGTGTTTGTGATGACATAGCTATTAAATACATGCTAGAGGGTAAAGAGCTAAGGTTTTGGGACTAATTAATGTAATTACCTGTCTTTTTATTCAAAGCTCGTGGTCATACATACGATGTACGTAAGTGATGAAGACGTGATTATATATGTAAATAATCACGTCTTCATCACTTACGGGGTAGACAGAGTCAACAGTTCGAAAAGACTGCCGACGGCCGCCTTCAGCTGCATAATTGAATAATGAGGAATTGATATTCAAATAGGGACAGGTTGCTAGCCCATCGACGAAGACAATAATCCCAAGTTTATAACATTTTCCCTTGATTGTCTTTAACAATCTGCACGGGAAGAGACCCAGCTCGCACCCACTTTGTTATTTCTTTACTACCAGACGTCAACTAGCTTTTGCCCGCGACTTCGATGGCGTAGATAGACCGTTATTTGCATGTTCTGTATCTTTCTCAGTACCCCTTACTTGTATGTTATTTTCAACGCCAAAGTTTAAAAGTACCATCAACCTTTTTTAACCTACAAAAAGCCGGGGATTAGGAAAAATAGTGGTTACTTAGTGAAAATTAGTGAGAAGCATTCGACGCTCGGAGTATTGTTACAAAAGACTGTCCTTTCCTCTAATGACCCCGAATTAACCCTGTTTTTCTTTTAATTAACGGCCAGTTAAAGGGTTGAAGATTTTCGGAGCGCCTCCATTTTGTATGAGTTTATTTTTGTTGGCAGACTTTGCATGATATAGCTATCCGAATTACAAAGTATGTGTTTGAATTTGAAATTTGCTAGTTAGCTTATTTTTGACTGAAGAGCGAAAGGGTCGAAATGTGAACAGGTACAAATCTTTTTCTAAGTTATCAAATGATAAGAAAAAAATCTTGATAAAATTTTATAATTAGGGCTGGATGTGTTACCATGTGATCCTGACGGAAGGCGCTTAATGTAAAAAGCTTGACTGACTGACCCAACGTTATTTGCGAACTTTAAAAGTGCACATTGGTAAGCTGTTTAACCAGACTAATGATTCTATGGTTAAACAGAGGTACCTACAGTCAACCGTATATAACACATATAAATAGTCACGTCTATATCGCTTGCGGGGTAGACAGAACTAAGTCTTGAAAAGACTGAAAGGCCACGTTCAGCTGTATGGTTTAATGACGGAATTGAGATTCAAATAGTAACAGGTTCCTAGGCCATCGTCTACAAGAGGAATCTCAAATTTATAATCCTATCCCTTGGTCGCCTTTTACGACGTCCATGGGAAATATATGGAATGCCAGAATCCTGGTATATTATTCTGCATTGAACACTATGACGCGGTAATAGAGACGAATTCTCAGTGAATTTGGGTAGGTTAATATGCTGTTGACTGTACACAGCATACCTATGCCACAAATAGACGTGTGTGGTATTAAAACTGGCATTTCCAATTTCATACAAGAAAATACACTTAGAGTACCGGGCAGTACTTAACATAACAGTGGACTACTTATTATACGTACTGCTTTCAAGTTCCGCCACGCCACTATCAGATACGTCAAGATTACCGTTCCGCAAATATTTTATTTAATACCTTGCTTCAGGTAGCGAAGAAACAATATAGTGTGTGCTGGCTGTGTCCCTTCCCTTGTATATAATATATAGTACTCCTATAATATATGGTATATACATAAGTGACATTTACTATATAGTAATAATATATAGTAAATGTCACTTATGAGAAAGCCTTAGTAATTATTTTTCAACCGACTGCGGGTAGTATAAGAGAATAATGTGTTTATATGTTTTTGTATTTGAAGATTGCAGCCTTAGTTCCTTACATCCACAGAGTAAATACATCTCTCAAATAAGTTATATCTTTATTCTCTTTTTAAATTAATTTGTTAATAGTCAAGGGGTTCCCCGCTTGTATTTCATTACCACGATTTGAAATTAACCTCCGTGTGATTATAATAAAACACTTTGTTCCATTACCCCTAATTATGCTTGTTAAAGTACATTGAAAATTACATCAAAGAGAACTTGTAATTATTGTTAAAGAGAAAAAAGGTCGAAAACAGACTTAATTAAACGTTTCATTCGGCCGTGATGAAAATTAGAAAGTTGCCTGTTTTCCAGGGTGAAACTGGCCCACTTCATTATTAATTAATGGCTTAATTTTTTAAATAAGCTGTTAGTTGGTTGGATATGGTTTAAGAGTATGTTATCAAAAGAGGTGTCATATTTATTTTATGATTGACTTGTATAGTCACAGTGGTTAGATAATTCAATATTTTTTTTACAATTATGTATATAAAATAGAACTAAAAATTTGTACCTTACTACTCGTACTTATTTTTACTAACTTCATCGCATACTGAGTAAACTGACTGTCTGGCTGAGATAAAACGTACAACCGCAAGTCGATTTGCCCACATGTTAGTATTAAGTTAGTAAAAAGTACTAAGACAATAAAACTTAAATTTGGCATATCCTTTAGAAATGTATAATAGCACTGAGAGAGAATCTTCAAAAATCCTAAGATTCACTGATACACAAATGGCTGACGATGACTAATTGCACAATCATAATATCAATCAGCGTCCATTAAATGCGAGTAGCTTGCTGATTACATTATCTGTGAAGTAATGTTGGAGATGAACAAGGCTTTGGATCAAATCGTGATTTGGTCACATCTAGTACAACGAACAATACTGACACAGAATTTTAAAAAGGCTAATTTATCTACTAAGTGTGGGTTGTATTCAAAGAAATCTTACTAATACTTTTTCCAATTTTTTATTTGTATAGCATTTTACAGAGTTGTTAGCATTTCTGTCGTGGGCATGGTCTACCAACCCACGAAGTGTAAATTACACAACTAAAAACGTGAAGGTAAAACATTGTCACGGTATCAATGAAAACGTCAAATGCCACAAAAGAAAACGCCAACAATAGGGCATAATTAGGTCTGATAGAATGAACTTTTTTGTTCCGAAAAGAAATTAATTTTATGCGAAGACAGGGAGATTTGTTAAGTGTTATTCCTTTGGTTCTCTTTTGTTGCACCCAATAATATATATTTTTTTATAAAAATCCTTATTTTTCACGTCTTGGATACCGAACTCAAAAATTTTGTTATACTTTTGATAATGATAATTAGATTTTTATAATAATAATGATGTTTAGATTGACCACTTTAGCTTTACTCTATATGATATCACCATCCTTGGGTTAGTCTCGGTAAGTCAGGTATGTGGCCTCAGCAACATTTACAGAAGAACCTAACCCTAAAGTATTGGATCATATTTTGTTAAATCCAGTTAGTTAAAAAGGAGAAAAATACTGGAGAGAAAAATGACATACGTTCTGTTCACGATATTTTTCTTAAAAATAAACATCACCTAATATTACTTCACAATAAGTTAGATAGTATATTGGGTCGTAAAAAGAACATTCCGAATGGCATGTCAATTATGCGGAAGTTACAACTTCGATTTGGGAAACCTGAAGAAATATGGCGATGTAAATTTACCATTTGTAATATTTTATTTTTTTTTAAATTAAATAACATGAATGAACTATAAGTGACAGCGTTGCACTAAGTGACAGTTTCCCACGGGAACTGCACTTAACAGGATTTTTTGTTTTACGAGATTTTTTCTTTGTACGAGAAAAACATCACCTTCCCGCGAGAGAGGCGTCATTTTATGTACATATTACGAGTAATTAAGAATGTAATTTGAAGCAAGCATACTTCTTTCGCTTCATCCACATAATAACTCTGATCATGCAAGCTTGGCTGTTGCTGCTCTCATGATTCAGCCAAATTCTTGTTAACAAGAAATCAAGCTAATTTAAGGCCTAAAATGATAAATAAAGTTTTATTTATGTGACATGAAAGCTAGCAGACTACTAAAAAGTAGAGTAATTACCGGAGCGTGTACGGCTGTCAGCGCGCTCTCCGCGAGGCTTCTAATTATCGAACACGAGACGGTGCGAATTAGCTTTGACTGCACAAAGGGCTAGCTGTAGTTGGTAAACTAGGTTTAGTCTACTAGTTTTGTTTAGAAACTGAAGGAACTGTTTTGTAAGGCTGGATTTTTTATCTTTCTTCTCCTGCAGTAGCTTGACCTTGATGGAGCTATTTCTTGGTTCTAGTCTAAACCCATGGCACTTAAGTCACCTCTTACGAATCTGAAAACAAAATAATCGAGAAACATACATACGTACAAAATTACGGCTATTACCCTTGCGGTGTATACAAGAAAATAGTCTAGAAAAGACTGAAGGGCCTCGTTCAACAATGTGCCTTACAAATAACTTAATAATGGTAACAATCTAACAATGGCTATAACATGGGCAACCTTTCATTTTTCCTGAATTTGAACCAAACGTAGCTTTTGAGTCTCCTGACTATTAACTCTGTTGTAAGGAATAAAGCCATAATATGAGTGTGTTAGAACTGCGGCCTTTTAATATCAAATACGTGAAAATGCAATTAATCGTCAGCAGGTAGGATGAATTATGATTTGTTCCTAAATTCGTGTGCACTTTTTGATAAATGGCCATAAGATAAGCCATGCTTTTAATCATTGGCTGCGCTAGAAATAAAAATGGCGCTGTGATTTTAGAATTTAATTAAAAAGCGTCAACATCAGAGAGTCGGCCGGGAATTTGTTTGATCGCGCAGAAGTTAGGCACGTGTAATTTGTTACATTACGAGTATGTGGGTAAGGCACGGTTGAAAAACACGTTATTATTTTCTAGCTTTTGTGGCTTATAATGGAAAAATGTGTTGTGTTTGTTTGAATTTTTAATACGTCAGGTATTTTGAAGAAAATATTATAATTACGCTTCAGGTATATGTATCAATTGGGTAAGCAATGTTTTTACATGAAGCGACTGAACCTTAAGCAAAGCAATCTAATCCATGTTGAATTATAGTTACACATACAGAGGCCTAAATGTGCTTCCTCACGATGTTTTAGCTTAAAATTTCTACATCAGTAAGCAATCTAACTTGTGTACACAACTATTAAGCGTCATTGATTTGAATATATGCGTCCATGCGCATCACACACTATCGGACGCTAACGGTTCGACCACCGCAATCTTAAAAAATACTTAATGCCTATTCTCTGTATTCTCGTAGATGACAATAAAACCGATCTTCCACTAGAATCTACCTCAGAAATAAGAACGCACAGCTAAGCTATCGAGCTCCACAATTTATTTAAACATGCAATATGACAAACCATACAACACAAGATTAGGGCTCCTTTGAAAACGGCGCATGATATTCGGAGCATACAAGATATCGCATTGTGCCAGCACGGGCTTATTGAAGGACAACAATGGCGGCGAACAATGCCTCAGCTTTGTGTTGGACTCTGAATCTTATTTCTTGTTTATGGCTTAGAAAATATTAGCGTGTTTTAAAAATTTCAATACTATTTAGTTTGTCACGCGGTTCGCTGGTATATGGCGGTTTTATGAGGAAGATCCCACTAGTGCTCTCGTTTTACTAGATCAGACACCAATCCTAACTAAGAGAAATAATTATTATAATATATTTTTTAAACAAATTTGTCTATATGTAGCATCTCTTTATATGCATATTATTTAAGTATTTATAGATCTTACCATAACAGCTTATTAAGATTATGCACTGATAAAAGTATATGGAATTAAAATTTCTAAGGTACTAAATGGAGACATGTTGGTCTGGTAACAAAGGAAAAACATAGTTGCACGGATTGTAAAAGTAAATGAAGAGTAAAGCTCATTAATTTGGCATTCTTCTGGTCAATAATTTCATACAACATTAAAGTTTACATTTTTTTATTTGCTTTTTTATTTATTAAAAAAACGAGTTCATGTTTTTAACAATGTCACTATTTTTTTCCTATTCTCACGAGTTCGCCAAGTGCCCTATCTGTGCAGTAACATAGCCTGTCTACTAATGGTCTCCTGGTATAAGTTTCGCTGTTAAGTGGACAATAAAGCAGTGTGGAATTAGAACAGATGGTTCTACTCTTTGTTTTAGAGTAATTTAAGTTGCAGCCACGTTAAATGCATTTAGATGCCACTTAAGTGTATAATCTGCAATTAACTGTTTCGCAAACTTGGAATGAAACGTTAAAGTTCATCGTTCAGCGAAGCTGTATGGATTTTATATTTGAATAATTGAATCCTGTGCTTAAACCTTAGATGCGACAGAATTGAAATTGAGTAATTCCAGTCTTTTGATATATCCTATATCTAAAAAGATATCATGAAGTTCAAATGTAATACAGCAAAAAATAACACAAATGATTGAGATAATCCCAAAATAAATTAGAGACCAAGGTCAACAAGAAAAAGCTTTATTTCAGCGGTCGAACCCGACACCTTATGACTCAAATTATTCAATTTTGGTTACTCGATCTCCTTTTTCACGAATCTATTTGGCCCTGCACAGAAGGGCCAATCAAAATTAAAAAGAAAAAATAGTAAAAGGCAGTATTGTATGCGCCCGTTCCTGGCAGGGCGCAACTGGCCACAGAGTGAAAGAAATTTATGAATTGAATCCCGGCACTGAATTTTTAGGCAGTTCATTCCCGATCCAGACTATCCTGGAATAGGCAATGGTGGCCATTGTTGCGTGTGATGTAAATTCTCTTTTACAGACGTGCCTCGGTTTCAAAACCTTACTCTTTTGAAGCTAACTAACGTCAATTTGAATAGTTTTTTGAAGTGCGCTCCGTCTGTAGTTGCTTTTAGGAGGCATACCTTTTGTGATAGAACTGCGATAACGATCATGCTGCATTTCACAGCAGTGGATTTTGAAGTTTCTGGTATAGAGGAATGTTTTGAGGATGTAATGCATTGGTTAATATCATTCCAGTTTACTACTGGCCATGGGATCATGTACACACGTCTCAGGACATACCTGGGCTACTTATAATACACCAACCAAGCGTTAGGTAGCACAGCTTTCTCCTAAGCTCACCGCACTATTTTTTCATAGATATTTGTCAGCGGTCTTCACAGCATTTTAAAAATGTCTTTAATCTATAAGTTTTTTTTACAGCAAACATGTGATATAGCATATACCCTTATCACATTTATGTTGTCTATAGTTGTATTTTAAAGACAACTTAGCTATACCTATATGATAGACGTTCATAAAATGCAATCTCGAAAACGTTGTGACGATAAAAAAATATACCGTGCCGTGTGGTTCCCGGCACCAATACAAAAAAGAATAGGACCACTCCATCTCTTTCCCATGGATCTCGTAAAAGGCGACTAAGGGATAGGCTTATAAACTTGGGATTCTTCTTTTAGGCGATGGGCTAGCAACCTGTCACTATTTGAATCTCAATTCTATCATTAAGCCAAATAGCTGAACGTGGCCATTTAGTCTTCAAGACTGTTGGCTCTGTCTACCCCGCATGGGATATGGACGTGACCATATGTATGTATGTATGTAAAAAATATACATACATTATTTTGATCGACGAGCAAATCATAAAAAGACCTCAATTCTCGGAAGTTAGTCTAAGAGGTCTGAAAAACTTTAAACCTCCTTTCGCAGTAGCTCCAAACAAAGCTTTGTTTTGCTGTTTCCGAAGGAAGGAATTTTCTTTGCTATTTATACTGGCATAACGTTGCAATTGGTCGGTATGCAAACTACCGGCACGGCGTAGTATTTGCATTGTAAATGCCTATACGGACTCGGGTGGCGTAAAAAATCGCTTACGTGGCATTCCGACGATATAGACACCCCTTTGTGTGGTTGGAAAGGAAGACATTGAAGTTATTGACAGGAAACTGTCTAGAGGTTTTGATTAATTTATATTTTAGTCAAAAACATTTTTCAAAAGCATATTTCCGGGAATTCAGTGAGTTGTCTACCAGTAAAACACGTGAATAAAACTCAAATTTAAAGTATTCGGCCAATAATTTTGTACATTCTTGTATTAAAGAAGTCTTCAGAGGAGAGACGCAAAGGATCAATCACTAATAATAACACCAAAAAATCCCAAAGTGAGTTAGTAGTAGAAAATGGACAAAACATGTAAGCTGCGAAACCAACAACTAAACATCTTAATCTCTCTTTCGATCATCAAAGCCTAAACTTGTGATTATAGAAAAAAACACAAAGGCTAAAGTTATCAGATGACGAAAGGACTTTGATAAAGAGTTAGTTGAAATGGAAGTTGGGGGGCAATAAGGAAAAAATTTTTGGCCAACTCACATAAATTCAAATGTAATGTCGACTCCATGTTAAAATGAATTCATCGAACCAAACTGATTTCCACGGCTTTTTCGAAGGCTTTGAAGAAGCCGATATAACTCGACGACTTGTGCATTACATTCCCTTTGTTTAGGAAAAATTACGAATATTCTGATGCGTGGGATGGGGTTTGTAAGCATTTGGGTAAAGGAAAGGAAGCCGAATACCGCAGAATTCAGAAACATCATATGTACAAAAATCTGTAGAATTGAACAGAAGCTTCATTCGTCACCTGTCTTTGTCATAGGTAGGTACTCCTTTCCTACTCATGGTCTTACTTATAATGTGAATAAGTTGTAGCAAACACGGTAAAAATTTGTTTTAAAGCTAGAGATGTTTCGGGCTTCACTACCACTAAAGGAAAGATTATCGCCAGGCTAAGACGATGTAGTGTCAGAGGTTGTATTTATGCCCCAATCGGTAGAAACTCTGATTGCCCGATTTACACTTTTCGCTGCTATTGGCTGAGCGCTTCACATTCTTCGCTGTGATTGGCTGGTAGCGTGTGATGTAAGAAATGTTTTAAAGTTTAATTTAAACCTATGCATCATTATCGTTTTAGTGTCGTAAAGTACGCTTTCAAAATCAAACGATGCTTTAAATAAAATTCAATAAATGACTATTTCTCAATGTTGTATTTACTCTGGCTATCACAAGTTAATTGAAACACCTATGCCTCATATTACTGCCCCTCAAACGTATGAGTACAACTGCTATTATTCGCGTTTACGATCAAAACATGCAAATGTTTTTCCGTCGCATGAAACTATTTCAAAACTAATTGTGGTTTATTTCGCTCGAAAAAATACTTGGCGTGTAGTAATTGTACGCAAATAATAGGTACACATAGTTTTAACTCCCAACAAATAGAAAGAGTGTTGAATATTTATTTTTGTTTATTATGTGTCAAACATGGTCATGTAAAGAAAATGTATCACAATAATTTCTATCGTAGAACATAAGGTGAAGGCAATGATATTAAAAATCTGTAAACATATTGTGCTAGCCCTTAAAAAAATGGGAAGTAATTAATTATTTATTTATTTGTCAGTCGTAAAATTTACATTTCCTTAAAAGTGAAGTTATGGATTAAATTTTACCAACATACTGATAAATTGTTTTCAACACAAGTTTCCCAACATGTCCGCATATCGAAGAGATTTCGTTACATACTGTATGGTTCCTAAACTAACATTACGCAAATATACCTTGCTATTGTAATAAGTAATTTGCAACACTTATAAATCAAAACGTATCCCGCTAAGTTTATTTGCGGGACATTAGCATATCACGGGAAGGTAGCGGCAAAACATCGAGAGCTGCCTGTTGTGGCGCGAATAAATAATGTGCTTTTATGAGTTTTACAACTCGATTCTCTGTCTGTCCCATCTATACTTTCATAACATAACATTTATATGTAGAAGTCATTATTGACTTCTATATCTTTGGTTTTCATTTCTGATAACTAAAGATATAGAAAGACCGATAAGGTTAGATATAGGTGTTGTCTATTAAACTTACCTTTTTTTATAATACGAAACATCAAACGTAATGATGTTGTCAATGTAGTTTTCGTAAAGATTGAATCAGTCACAATACAGTTTTTGCACCTTTCCACAATTTGTTTGACTCAATATTCCTAGCAATTACCCAAGAAACCTCATCATATTTCCATTATTTTTAAAACGCATAGTTAAAAGACCCCATGGTCCCGGTAGGATTTTAATCGACTCATTCTTCGTTCATCCCACTGACTTTTTGTTCCAACTATTAAATTTCCCCATTCGTCCCAAATAATATTCTTCCTTCGTCCCGGTGTGAATTTTTTTTATTATATTATTAATGCTTCGCTCTACTTTGCATAACTCTGTCCGGATCCATTGTTCTTTGATAAGAAAAAATAAATACTTCAAATAAATACTTTGAGGTACAGCCCAAAGTTACGTAGTATCAAAATGTTGTCGGCCTCAGTGGCGCAGCGGCAGTGCGCTCGTCTGTGACACCGGAGGTCCCGGGTTCGAATCCCGGCCAGGGTATGGTGAAAAACTGAACTTTCTTTGATTGGCCTGGGTCTTAGATGTTTATCTATTTAAGTATTTATTATAAAATATAATATCGTTGACTTAAGTATCTCGTAACACAAGTATCGAACTTCGAAGCTAAGTCAATTTTTGTAATTTGTCCCGTATTTATTTATTTATCAAAATATATCAAGTCATTGCTTATATTTTTATTCAGGTACTATAACCGTCCGCATCCCGGTTTTATCTACCAGATACCTGCATATCATAATGCACTATTAACCGATTAATTTTGTTACATGACAATATTTACTGTCCAATGCTGGCGCCAGACAAACCAAAAACATAATGAAACACAACATTAAGCCAAATTAAAACGGACATTTGGTTTATAAATTTGTTCTAAACAGGGGTGTCAACGTAACATTCGCAATTTATTAATCAATTTCATAATCGACTACTGTCGGTGGTTGAACGGTTAATGTACCCAACTAAAAAAGCGTATTGTGCAAGTTCATATCCCACCACAAAAAAAAATTTCTGCGTATATTAATTTGACTTTTCAATCTCTTTAAGACTGTTGGCTCTGTCTACCCCGCAAGGGATATAGACTTGATTATATGTATGTATGTTAATGGTTGCTAATGATGAAAAACATCGTGAGGAAAAGTTTTTCTCAACCATACTTTGAGGCTAACTCAATGTTCTTACTTAATATATATGTATATCGACGGCCTCTGTGGCGCAGCGGTAGTGCGCTTGTCTGTGTCACCGGAGGTCCCGGGTTCGATTCCCGGCCAGGGCATGATGAGAAACAAACTTTCTCTGATTGGCCTGGGTCTTGGATGTTTATCTATATAAGTATTTATTATAAAATATAGTATCGTCGAGTTAGTATCTCGTAACACAAGTCTCGAACTTACATCGAGGCTAACTCAATCTGTGTAATTTGTCCCGTATATATTTATTTAATATGTCACGTTTTAATTATTTATTATCCATAAATAAAGTGGTGGCAACCCTTTGTCCCTACATAGTCCCGGTGACCGCAAAAACCTTGTAGTACATATACCGCGGCGTCGCTTATGTCGACGCGTTGCGTTCATCCCGACATACCACAGTAGCAAACTATTATAGATATTTTATTACGAACTACCTGTCGCCCGCGACTTCGTTTGCCGTAAAAGTACATATGAAAGCTTACCCTGTATTGCGGCTTTAAGAGTAGAGATGAAAGTTTGTACACCAATTTTTAAGTTGGACCAAGCCTAACACTCCTGGGAAAACCCTCTAAAAATGCATAGTATTATTTGTTTCTTTGTTTTAAATAAATATTTAAGGATTTCGTGACAGAATGTGGAACGGTCTATTATATGGCAAAAACAACCCATACATGAAAAATATTCATAATATTGTTATTAGTGTCGTGTGGTTCCCGACACTTGAAGAAAATAGGACCACTCCATCTCTTTCCCATGGATGTCGTACAAGGCAACTAAGGAATTGGCAATTAAACTTGGGATTCTCCTTATAAGCGATGGGCTGGTAACCTGTCACTATTTAAGTATTATTAATTCCATCAATAGGCCATACATCTCAATGTGGCTTCTCAGTCTTTTCAATACTGTTGGATCAGTCTACCCCGCAAGGGATATGATTATATGTATGTATATATGTAAATACTCTTTAAAGTTATATACAAACATACACGAACGCCAAAACATGATACCTATTTAACTTTTTACTCACAAAAGTACTTATCGGATTTTGTCAAAGAATTCTCGTTGCCAAACTTTTCTAATATGAACTTAATTTTTATGGAGATATTGGCAAATACCCCAATCCCTGCGAAAAGAGGTAATATTTGTATAACAACCTGTTCCCCGTGACTTTGTTCGCTAAATAAATTTATTATAGAGTACACCCGTGTTATGTAAAATATCTCATTAATATTCCTTCCCATGGAAATTTTGGGAAATCCTCTCCTTGTGTATTCTATATTACATATTAAAAATAAATGCTAAATTTTTAAATTCTAGCCATTGATATTTCAGTCAATCAATTCAGTATCTCCATATACTGGTTGCTGACCTTGGGTAACTATCTACTTCCCTTTCCTACTTTATCAAAATCGTTGCAGTATTTTAGCCTTGAAAGTGTAAGAAAAAGTGTAGTGATAGAGTAAAAGATAGCATGAAAAAGATATAATTATATGGTAACTATAGACAAATAATTTTGCTAATGGATTATACTTAATTACCATTAATTTGTACTGCTTCTGTTTTAGTGCAAAATAGTTTACACACATTTCCATTTCCACAATGACATAGTAGAAAAGTGAGGTATGCTGTGTACGTATTTGTTAATTTTGCCCACGTTTCCAAACTTCAGGAATTTCATTGATGACATGAACATATAGATCTTTTACTTTTTAGACTTTTTAAAAAAAAATTTAAGGTATTTTCTTCTTAAAGTTATTTATATGGGGAATAAATACACATTAAATCATGGCTTTTTCCGGAGATTAAGACAGAGATTACATTTTTCTCAATACACACAATCATTAATCTTTTCTTGCCCATTTAAAGTATTGGTGACTAGTTATTAAAGTTAAATTTATGGAAATACTGACCGGCCCCCGCAGTACGTCATGCGCGACGTCGTTTTTATCGCGCGAAAAACTATCGCTCTCCCGTTCGGAGTCTGGCAATAAGAACACATCATTGCGGCTAAACTTTAACTTTTTATCATCATGAGTCTATTCTTAAGTTATCTATACCGGTAAAGCATGCAGAGGAACATGCACAATTAGAGCTCGCCGGAGCCACCTAGCGAGCATCAGTTTTTAATTAACTCAAAGAAGCGATGTGTCGAGTGTGCGGTAAGTTTTAATGAAATTTATAACAACAACAAAATATCAAACTAGTAACGTGTTGGAGAAACTTTGTTGTTACCCTTCACTTAAGAGGACGTTGATGAGAATAATACATACGTACATAATCACGCCTCTTTCCAGATTGGTACGCAGAGACTATATCTTTCCACTTTCCACGATCTCTGCATATTTCTTTTCCTTCATCCACGTTCATATTTCTCTTCAAGTAAACTCGTCGGTTTCGGGTACTCTTGTCCTGACTTATTGCCAGAACTTCTCCAAAATTAAAATTAACTAAATTTTTTTTAAATAACGGGCAACACTCAAGAATATCTAGACGACATTTGGTAAGAACCTTTTCCCTTTTAACGGAATATTTACTGTTTCTAACCTTATTATTACTGGGCGATAGTGGAATAGTTGTAGTACCTGAAGTCAAGGCATAATTGAAGGAAAGAGAAAACCAGGCCGCTGAAGGAGATCCTGGCTTGCTGATCCGTCAATGGTTCCACAAAAGCCAGAGGTGTGCTTTTGTGGAACCATTGACGGATCAGCAAGCAGATTGTTTCGAGCAGCAATCTCAAGTCAAGAGTGCAGGTGGCCTTAGTGATCGCCAACCTTCGTTTAATGACGGCATCATATGCAGAACTACCTGAGACTGATATTTGATGACGGCAAGAGGCAGGTCTCACCTTAATCTCCGAAACGCACAAAAATAAATCGAAGGTGAAAAAGTGATTTTTAGCCGGAAAACGATATCAAACATTACATACCGTTCGGGAAATTGGAAGTGCTAGTAATGGATATATTATTCATGGTTGTACATCACAAAATAATTATAGTATAGAAAAGAGACTTTCATTATTATTATTCTCTAAGCAATCATCGAGGGGAAATATCGTGAGAAAACTACCACAATAAGGCAGTATGTATAACTGTATCTTAATTTCGTTTGAATCTTACTACCGTAGCTTTTGCAATCAAACTAACCGATAATCTAATGGTGAGGGAAAACATAGTGAGGAAACCTGCGCTTTCAGGATACTAGATGTATAACCATGATCCAATATGAGTAAGGTTTCCCTGCAAAGGTTGCAGTAGGCAGATGGGAGTTGCTTCATGTAAACCTAACTTACCCAATCTAGAATCCCGCACCCCGGGCACTTCTCCAGAATCCTGAGGACGTAACCGGAATCACCAACAAGGCGATTAAGATGATCTTCTCAGCGTTTGACCCAGTTGCGTCCTCTCTGGGAAAAAACCAGGAGTTTCTGACAAATAGACATTAAACATTTTAGTTTCATTAATAATTTATTGAATGAGCGATGATTATTAAAATCAAACTGAATGCAAGCTTACTAAAAGTAGTAATTTATTAGCTGTTTCCACAAAAAAGTCACAATTGTTTTATATTGTTATTTCTACACACTCTTTATTTTATGTAATCTATCGTGACACTCATTTCTTTTTTATTTTTGTAACTGCTTGTTTGATGATTTGCCATATAATCCTATGGCATTATTTTTTCAATTCTCATTTCCATTTATAACTCAGACAAAAATCTAAATGTTACGGTGAGTAACTTTGCTTTTAAGTTTGATAAAAAATTGAGGAACAACTTATTTCTTTTTGTTAAGATATAATACAAAGTATAACTTCCATAAAGAATAAAAACATCACGTATTTATCTCTTACGGGGTTGACAGAACATGATAACAGGTTACTAGATTAAGTAATAAGCCTTCCCCTGATTAACTTTTACAATCGGCGCAAGACGAGGATAACATTACAGCTGGCCTAAGGTATATATGTATTGCATTGCTCCCAGACCAAACTTGGAACTTGGAATTCAATCGGGAAACGCAAATACGTTTTAATCACTATGCCACTGACGATTCACTATAGTAATCTATATCTATACTTATAATAAATCTGTAGAGAGGTCAATTCTGTACATGGAATATATTTTCAAAATAACTATCAGGGGGTGATCAGTGATCGATACTGATGCTAAAAATGCAATCAGTAAAATTTTTGTCTGTCTGTCTGTCTGTCTGTCTGTATGTTCTTTATAGAAACAAACTACTTGACGGATTTTAACGAAACTTGGTACAGTTATTCTTCATACTCCTGAGCAGGTTATAGTATACTTTTTATTACGCTACAATCACTAGGAGCAGAGCAGTGAAAGGAAATGTTGGGAAAACGAGAGAAGTTACTTGATTTTTTAAGCTTCCGTCGCGTGTGCAGCCTTAATGGTTAAAGATATAGCGAAACCATGTATAACGGAAATATTCTACATAAAATTATTAAAAAAATATCCCAAGACAGCATAAGTCTATCTTTTATGGTTGACTCACAATAACACGTGTAATTCCTAATAGCTTAGCAGTTCGGAGATTTCTGATTATATTTCTTTACTCTGATGTTTATAATACCAATAACACTCATACTCACTATTCAATAAAAAAAGAATCATCTAAATCGGTATAGAAACACCAAATATACATGAAATAAAATACCCTAACAAGCCATCGCGCGTAAATACTGAATCATGCTATAAGGATTATTTTTGCGTAACGGTTGCCGCGCTCGACGCGGCTAGCGGCGGCAGGGGCAGGAGGCGAGCGCAAGCTTCATGACCAAGGCAGCAAGGGGGAGACTTCACGCAGTTCTCTCCTCCAGCCTCCCCCTGAGGACGAAGCTCGGGATCTACCAAACGTACGTCAGATCCCGCCTCACGTACGCGGCCCGGCCCGTGCATGCATTCTGCTCTGAGACCAACAGGAGAAGACTCAGAGCCCAAGAGAACCAAAGTCTCAGAGCAGTCGTCGGAGCCCCGCGCTACGTGAGGAACTCGACGATCCGCAGGGACCTGAAGTGGGAGAACCTAGATATTCGAGAGGGCGGACGCGTCATTACACAGCCACCTGCGCGTCATCGCGCCGCTCCACGCCCGCCCTCCGGGCCGTCGGGTGAAGCGCTCCCCTCGCTGCCTTGCGGCAGACGTCGTCGACCAGTGACGACGCCGCCGCCGATGGGAACTCCTAGTGTATGAAGACGTGAAGACCCAGGCCGTCACGGCCGCCACATCGACCTGCCTACAGTCGTAGGCAGCGATGATGCTTGATGATTGAAGAGGGCCAAAAGCCCTGACCAATCTACTCCGACTCCCCTAAGGGAATGTGGGAAGACCCGACGACGGCAAGATAGTATTGCACAGGCGTTTCAACTTTATTTTCATTTCTTTTTCTTTTGTAAGTTGTAGGTACATATTTCTGGTTATAATTCTATTGGAATATTTTTTTTAATTTAAATAGGCACTTAGATTTATCTATACTAATATTATAAAACTGAAGAGTTTGTTTGTTTGTTTGAATGTGCTAATCTCAAGAACTACTGGTTCGATTTGAAAAATTATTTTTGTGTTGAATATACCATTTATCGAGGAAGGCTTTAGGCTATATAACGTCTAGCTGCAACTATTAGGAGCGAAGAAATAATGGAAAATGTGAAAAAAATCGGGGAATGAGCATCCTTGAGGGTTTCAATGATGCCCAAAATAACTATTCCACGCGGACGAAGTCGCAGGCACAACTAGTATATATAATATAAGTAAATATAAACACCTTTTTGGCTCGGCGGATGAAAGTGCCTTACACAATAACAAAAATACATAACACAACAATACTCATATCCATTTTACCTTTTCCAATCTACCTGAGTCCGTTCCATTTTTCAAAAAGATACCCCGCTTTTCGCCCAATATCAATAGTACTACCTTTTGGGACGTATTTAGGGACCATTACATCATGAGTAACATTGAAATTATTTCAAGATTGCAAATTACTTAATACTTTTTTCTGTTTTTCATAGTGATCTCTTGAACCGGATGTTTTTTTATAGAGTGTGTAACAGGATGCAGGTTGCCTCCTACAGAACGAGATGGAAGTCATTGAGGGAGGCTTATGTTTACCAGTGGACGTCTTACGGGTGAAATGATGATGATTTATCGATATTTATCATTTAATAGAAGTTCATCCATATAATACCGAAAATAATACCGAAATCCCACGGGAATAATCATTATCACCTCTTTCTTTGATGTACTCCTGTTTATATTGACTTGTACGGAATTTCAAAGATTTGTTCAAAAAAAAGCGGGTAGAACTATCAATTGAGATGCTATTTACAATGTACCTAACACATTATTGATTTTTATACAAAATTTCACCCCTCATTTTAGTATTTTCAGGGTTAGAATTTTGAAAAAAGTGTCCTATGCTAGAACGCTGGTTTTTACCAATTTGTATACCAAATTTCATTCGAATCGGTCCAGCAGTTTAGCCGTGAAAGTGAAACAGACAGCAAAAAGACATACTTACGTATTTATAATATTAGGGATCTTGCGCCCAACGGAACCCTCCGAGTGGGAGTTAAACTCTCGCTTGACGGTTCCTAGCAGTTCCGGTTTCAATTGGGGACGTTTTCATACGAACCTGAAGTGATCTCCAAATATAGGCGACCGAATTTTCCAATATACCGCCATATTGCCCGGGGCTCGGCGTCTGGAGTGGTTCTAAGTCTACTTTTATTACTTATCGTGCAAACATCAAAATATTCAAACTTTAATCTGAGGTGACGTTTAGAAATAGAAAATGGTTGTTTGCGTGATTTTAAATTTTGAATGAAACATAATGTTTGTGTTGATCATCATTGACACCGATAATCCCGCTTGCGTTCACTAAAGAGGATCCTGGGGTGCGTATTCGAGAACGGTTCGATTGAGTAAGTAATGTTTTTATACGAAGCGACTCCCGTCTGACTTTGGAATCTGCAAGTTTGTGTTGACATTTTGTGTTGTTTTTTTTATTATACAAAAATGTTTTGAAGTTTATCACTAAATGCTAAAGCAAAATTAGTTAACTTTCATATGGCCATTTCATTAACGATTGTCAAGCTGTCCTATATCGGTTCACTTTTTATTGTTACGCTAGTTAGAAAACAGTTTCGTTCACTTAACCCGAGGATACACTAATGGGTATTTTCGTCATTTTACTTTGCAGTATTGCATTGTTAATCCATAAAAACAAAAAAAATATACCATAAACAGACTAATGTAAAATTTTACCTGTAATAAAGATTGTGCCAAAAAGTGTATTAATTATGGGACACTTCAACATCACTTAGTAATTGTCATATCTTTTGGTTTCACAACATATGGTTGACGTCAAATAAATTACTTAAAACTAAGTACACTGCCGCTTCCAAAGCTTCAGTGCAGAAGAAGCAGTAACAAACTGCACTGCAAAATTTTCTTAAACAACGTCAACTTCAGTTTCGACCTTTGTCCCATATTAACTAGAGGACATTTATGCCATTAAAATTTATGGGACCCCTTGTAACCTGTGCGTGGTGTAGTAAATCACATTGCGATAAGTCTCCTGTTTCCCAACATCATAAAAGAGTCGTTTAGCATTCAAGCTAATGAACTTACTTTTTTATTTTAAGTTCATTAGTTATGTATTGTCCTGATATTACATTGCAGAGATTTTTGAGTACGATACCCTTATTATATGACTCGCATACCATCAACACCGTAAGAGAAAAATACCGTCTACAGCATATCAACCTACACAAATTTTCTGCGAATTCGCCTCTACGAGTATTACTGGGTCTTAGACTTTCGAGTTACTTATATGGCGCTGGGATTTGAATCTGTTAATTGCGCTCTTTCATGCGGTTACATTGGGCGTTTGACCACAGACTTTAAATTACTTAAAATTATAATTATTACTGGAAAAAAATAATACAAATGCAAAAACTGAGTGGACATCTCGTGAGGAAACAGCCTTTTTGCCAATTACTGTACTTTTTACGTTTATACACGGCTAATAAAGTTTTATTTTTAAGTGCTATCGTAAATACGCGTCCACCATGCCTTGGCTCTGTGCAGTCTACTACAGAAACTTCTAGACCGGAAGACTCCATATAACCTATAATTAATAATTAATGTTTTAAATACCAAGTACCATATTAACCTAATGAGAATAATGTAAAGTAATTATAATGATTTGACCTATTTTTACATGCGACAAAATGCTTAATTTAAAAACATACATACATATGTTGACGCAGGCATTTAATGGCAAATTGGATTTTAAACTATCTATGCCAAAAACCGCACATAGTGGACAGAAAAAATGTAAAAAAGCGGACCCTCGGCACCAAAGAATAGAGGTGATGGGGTGCAACTGGGAACACACAAAGATGAGAAAGACTAGAGGTATAAAACTCATCATCCAAACGCTCCAAGAATGTATAACATTCTTACAAGATTTCTGTAAATGTCTTGATATTCTGTAAATGGTCAATTAATTTGATATTAACCAATATTATGTAGAAAAATATACATGAGAGCGATACAAAAATAACGCTATAGAATAAATCTATATATATAAAACTCTTCCGTTACTGAGTGACTGACTGACAGACAACGCACAGTCGAAACTACTGGTCGTAGACAGCTGAAATTTGGAATGTAGGTTCCTTGGGATATGTAGGGGAGCACTAAGAAAGGATTTTTGGAAATTCAACCCCCAAGGGGGGGAAAAGGGGTAAAAACGTTTCTATGAAAAATCTTATTCCTTGGGTTTATAAACTTGAAACTTGGCATGAACACGTACATAGGCAAGTAAATATGTTTGACATTATAAGTTTTTTCAAACTACCCTCCAATCGTGATTTAGGGGGTGCGATTGGGTGACTGATTTATTAACGCACAGCCGAAACCGCTCGGTATAGGAGTCTGAGATTTTGAACAGAGGTTCCTTTAGTAACATAAGTGAGCACTAAGAAGGGATTTTTGAAATGTCAACCCCCAAGGGGGGAAAACGGGATAAACTGAGCCGGGGCTGCGGGAAAGTTCTAACGAGATACCGTGGCCCCGGAACGCAAAGGGCAACTGAAGGAACGAGGTGGGTTTTAGTCAGTAAAAGTCTGACACTCCCTTCCGTTCCACCCAGAGCGGGAGAGGTCATTTGATGATTTCCCATCCTTAAAAAAAAAGACTTTGTATGACAACTTTCAGTCGTCTCTTTAACATACATAATAACATACATAATTATGTACATACATGCATAACATTAATAACATCACGCCTTTAAATCCCTATTTTAGAATAAAGATGAAATTTGACAGGAACGTAGATTTTAATTAGGAGGGATACACTAAAAAAGAATTTTTTGGAAATTAAATTCCTAAGGGGGTAAAATGGGAGAAATTTTATGGCGTATCCTTATAATCTAAAATAAATTTGCGCGGGCGAAGCCGCGGGCAAAAGCTAGTAAAAAGTATAATTTAAATTAAAAACGTGTTGGAAACCGCTTCGTAAAATAAATGGCGTCTGTTTTGAACTGTTGTTTCTGTTTAAAACGCAATGTTTAAATACATCGTTTTAAAAGCGTTTACATTTGTAAATGTATTGTTTTTTTTATTTAATCCATATATATGTATTTAAAATCGTCGCATATGATTAGTGGCCAATGACTCTCCCGATCAGTTTTCTGGAACAATTGCACAGAAATTTACACAGTAACAAGATATAGTAAAAGAGAAGAGAGAGAGAAGAGAGAGAGAAGAGAAAAGGAGATCCCTTCATGGGATAAGTCCGCAATTGCAAGTGATTTATTCCTTTTATAACTAAGTACAGTTATAAAACGAAACTAAGTACAGTTATAAAAGAAATAAATCACATGCAATGGCGGACTTATACCATGAAGGGATCTCTTCCAGTCAACCGGCAAACAATAAAGGACCTAAATAATTAAGTTAAAAAGTTTAATGAAGTAAAAGGTTATTTTTAAACTTTTACTTTTATTAATACAAATTTCAATAAGTTGTATTTTATTCATGTTAATTTAAATTTTATTCTTGTCTTGGCTTTAAACTTGAGTAGATATTTTTATTTGCTTTATGAAATATTGACACTCTTGATGATCTCTTAATTTCAGCTACTTTTTTTATACCGAAAGCTTAATAAAACGAACCTCTTAAATTTAGATGGATCATAGTAAAATCGCTATCATTTTTATTATGTCGTCAAGGTAAACCCATCATTATGATGGCGGCAAACAAAACAAAGCTTTATATGTTTGTGTCTTATTTTGATGTCCCAGGTAAGTTGTTATCAGTGGTGAGTTTATGATTCAGAAGGGCTGTTAGACAAGATAAGAAGAAATAAATTTCTATAAGGGTTCCTCTCATACATGGATAGACTTTCGTGGAGTCAATGCATATACTTATATCATAAATGTATATTTGTGTGCTTGTCTTTAACGTCAGATCCATTGAACCCATTTTCATTAAATTTTGCATACTTATAGTGTTTCATTCCACCATTCATTCTTCATTCTTCGAGAATAGACCCAGATAGGAAGCAGGTGACAACAACAAAAAAAAAATATTTTTTCATTTTAAAATAAAATATACGGAAGATACATTCAGTCAGAAAAGTATCGGGAATGGATTATTTATTTATGGTTCCAAATTCAAATTTTTGTTTTTTTTGTTGTTGTTAGATTGGCACAACTGTTTTCCATTTTGGCGCGGAGTTTGAGTTGCATCTGTTGTTTACATTAAATACAGTGCTATTTTTAGTTATATCATATCTAGTGTGTATTGCTAATTTCATAATGGATAAAAACATCGAACAAAGAGTTTGTCTTAAATTTTGCATTGCCAATGGAATATCGTGTTCGGAGTCACTGAAAATGTTACAGAAGGCTTACGGTGAATCGACTTTATCAAAAACTCGTGCTTATGAGTGGTACAAAGCGTTCAAAAGCGGTCGAGATGTGATGGAAGATTTGCCTCGCTCTGGTAGGCCATCAACGTCTGCAACTGAAGTTAACATCGCAAAAGTGAAGGAAATAGTGACTGAAAATCCTCATTCAACTTTGAGAGAGATAGCCACCGAACTTTCTGTATCTCACGAGTCGATCCGTACCATTTTAACTAATAATTTGGGTATGAAACATGTTGCCGCTCGGCTAGTCCCAAAAGACCTGAATTTTTTTCAAAAACTCAATCGCATGAGAGTCGCTGTGGACATGCTAGAACGAGTCAATTCCGACCCAACATTCATGAAACGCATTGTTACTGGTGACGAGACGTGGGTTTACGAGTTTGACTTGCAAACTAGTCAACAAGCTTCGGAGTGGCGCCTTCCAACTGAACCGAAACCGAAAAAACCACGCCAAAGTCGTTCAAAAGTCAAAGTCATGTTGACTGTGATTTTTTTTTTTTTTGTGATTTTTTTTTTTTTTTTAAAGACTGTTTTCTTTGACTATCGCGGTGTTGTGCACTCGGAATTCTTGCCGGAAGGTCAAACGGTAAATAAGGAATATTATTTGAGTGTTATGCGGCGTTTAAGAGAGCAAATCCGACGAAAAAGGCCAGATTTGTGGAAAGAAAATTCTTGGATTTTGCACCATGATAATGCACCTTCGCACAAGGCCATCATTGTGAACGAATTTTTAACCAAACACTCAACAAATACCATCGAGCAACCACCATATTCACCAGATATGGCTCCAGCCGACTTTTTTCTTTTTCCTAAACTCAAATTACCACTTCGTGGCACCCGTTTTCAATCGGTAGAAGACATAAAAGAGAATTCGCGGCGAGAACTGACCTCAATTCCGGAAACAGCGTTTAAAAAATGTTTTGATGATTGGATTATTCGTTGGCGTAAGTGTATCGTTTCTAAAGGAGCATATTTTGAAGGTGATAAAATAAATTTGGATGAATAACAAACAGTTTGTGTATTATTGATCTTTTCCTGCTACTTTCTTGACAGAGTAGTATATGTATTTCTAATTAATTAAGCCACGAAAAATACACAAGGCTTAAGTATGCGTTTAGGTTATATCCCATTCATGTGCCTATATCCAAAATTTGTTTAAATATTACCAATCTTAAACTGCACTATTTATTAAATTCTTTGCCCTTTTCTACCTATTGTACAGACCTTTATAGGGGGAAGTCCCGTATCGCCGGACGGCACCTAGCGCCGGACACTCGTACTATTCAAGCGAGTATAAATCAGTTCGATTCAAAATACAAGTGAAAGGGGTGCTGGGGCATACAGGTACAAGATCACGCGCCGTGCCTCGCCAACGACGCACACGGCCGGGGCAGGAGTAACCATTTGCTGTTTTAGGCTCGAAATCACGGCGTCACCTAAATATCAATGTAAGTAATTCTAGTATATTTATGCATTTACATTTGAGTGGTATTCAAAGATAAAATCAGTACTCGATTGTTATCCGTAAAATGGTAGAATATTATTACATCTTTAAAACAATTTTAGTAGGTACCATCTAATGAACAAAAATGTGTGTCCCTTAGCACCGGACACTAAGTCGTCCCTTAGTGCCGGACAGTAAACATATTGATATTTCTTGTAATAAATTACGTATTTTATTCTAATTATTTAATTTTGTTTTAGAGTATAGAAGAAAGAAGATAGTTAAAATGGAAGAGAAGAAAAAGAAAGAATCCTGGGATCCACAGAGCTTACAAACTGCCATTGATAAGGTTATGTCAAAAGAACTGAGTGTAAGACAAGCTGCAATGCGATACAATATTCCTAAAAGCACTATACATGATTAAATAAAGGCCCTAAATCGAGAAGAAGTAACAATGAAACCAAAGTTAGGTAGGTTCACTAACACCTTTTCAGCAGAGTATGAAGAAGTCTTGGTGGACCACATTAAAGATTTATCGAATAGATGCATGCCGCTCATGAAAAAGAAGTTTCCAAAATTAGCATACGACTTAGCTGAAGTCATGAAGATTCCTCATCGATTTAATAAAGAAAAAGGCAGTGCTGATAAATAAACAATAAAAGTCGCAATAAAAAATTGCGACTTCATAAAAAGGCATTCTGACATTTCGTTGAGAACACCGGAATCGACAAGCATGATGCGCCCCGTAGGATTTAACAAACCACGAATGGATCTCTTCTACGACAAACTTGAAAAGCTGATGAAACAGTACAACATTCACACCCTCAAGAATTTATAACTGTGATGAAACTGGTGTCAGTTGCGTGCACAAATATTTGTCCGGTACTAGGTGCCACTTTTTAAAATGATGTTTTTTGTTACCAAAGTTTGTTTGATAGTATTAATTATTTTTTAGCAGAGGTTGCATTTTTGTTAAATTAATTTGATTTCTAACTTTGTTATCTAATATAAGTCATAATTTTATAAACATTCCTTAAATATTTTATGTTTTATTTCTAAATAACCTTAGGTGTCCGCCACTAGGGGACTTCCCCCTAATCTTTTTTTTTATACTTTAACTGCAGTGCGAACGAGTGCGTAAACCCACAGGAGATAAGATTGTCGTCACTTTTACGCGACCATAAAGTGTTAAATGTTGTCTGATCTATCAAAGAACAAAAAGCAGCGATTTAGTGTTACAAAAAAAAATACGACTTCCTGATACCTACTTTTAAATGACTACTGCCTAACTGAAGTCTAATGCTTATTAACAGTATTTGGAGAATATTTAACGAGAGATGATGGTCGCTGTCATTGTTATCATCATCGTATTTCACCCGGCTGCTTCCTCTGACTTCTTCCTCCTGGCGTTTGTTCTGGTTACAGTTCACCTCTGGAGTGAGGAGCACCTTTTGACCACGACCTTGTATTGGGTGAGTCAGGTTTTTACACGAAGCGACCCCTGTCCGAGCACCACAGTCCTTTGCAGGGGAATCTTACTTTCAGGCTAGTAAAATAATTTAATATACCATGCTGAATGACCTATAACATTTAAAATCACAACATACGCATGAAAGTAAAATACTTTTAAAACTACAATCAATTGCGCTATCCCTAAGGATAAATAATTCCCTTTTGATAAACATAACCGCAGATCTGCGTTTTCAAACATAAAGTTAACCCCTCAACGCCATCTATTTAACGATAAGATATCTGGTTTACGGCTCTATAGCAATTAAAATGCTAAACAAAACAGGAATGGCGCCTTTACGATTGAGCGACGATCTAATCTTAACGGTGTTAATCATTTTATCTGAAGTAAAACAAAACTTTTCTCTCTCTACAACAGAAAGTTTAGTCGACACACCCTGATATAATTTAAGTTACAAAGAATAACATGTCAATTCAAAATATACATACATACATACATATAATCTATATCCCTCGCGGGGTAGACAGCGCCAACAATCTTGAAAAGACTGGTAGGCCACGTTCAGCTGTTTGGCTTAATGATAGAATTGAGATTCAAATGTGACAGGTTGCTAGCCCATCGACTAAAAGAAGAAACCCAAGTTAATAATCCGTATTCCTTAGTCACCTTATACAACATTCATGGGAACGAGATGGAGTGGTCCTATTCTTTTATAATAGAAAAAGGTTTATTTAAAAAGGGTAAGAAAATGAAATATTACAGTTTTCTATGTAATTTTATTTGGTTTTTGTTAATTATTTAAAGTTTGGTCATCAGAAAAGGTTTACAATACAATTTATTCCCAGGAAACGAGACACATTTACGAATTTTATTTAAAGTTACATTTACGAAAAAAACAGTATTTCCATCTGAAAAAGAATAGGACCACTCCAACTCTTTCCCATGAATGTTGTATAAGGTGACTAAAGAATAGGCTTATAAACTTGTAATTCTTCTTTAAGGCGACGGGGTAACCACCCGTCACTATTTGAATCTCAATTCTATTATTAAGCTAAACAGCAGAACGTCGCCTATTGGTCTTTTCAAGACTGATGGCTCTCTCTACCCCGCAAGGGATACAGACGTGATTATAAGTATGCATGTATGTATGTATAGATATATACGAATAATATGACACACTAATCTATACACCAGTCAGGTAAGTACTCAATGTCAATATCATATGCAAGCTAATATGCATAAAGCACTTTGCGATGCATTACCAGCCCTGAGCGGGGAATTGCCGAAACCGCATATGTCAAAGGGTATTCTGTAAATGATGATAACTTTAGTGTAAATGTTAAATGATTTGTAAATGTTGAATGAATCAATTAATATAAAGGATATTTGTTAAGTGTCAAAATAGACGAAAATTAACGTACAATACAAAATATATTTTTTTAATATATGTAATTCAACAAATAGTTTCATACTTTAAAAATGTACACATAAATTATTAGATACATATAAATAAATGCGGGACCAGCACCGTTGTTGACAACATATTAATTAAATATAATGATGTTAAAAATAATTGTTTATACTAACGTATATATTTTATATCGTCATAAATTATCTTCCCAGTGATTTCGTTTATTTATTATATTTTACGCCTTATTTCTGTGCGGAACCAATTTGTTATCATTCATCATAAAAGCGCAGCCACATTTTAATTTCATTTTTCACCCTCGTTGTTACTTAAAGTAACTTTTTTTTGCATTTTATTCAGTTGAGCTGCAATTACACTGTATTGCAAGTTGCTTGTTTCTTTTGCCACTAGTATTACCAACTATGAGCTGAGCTTAGATAACAGAAATTAAGGCGATATTTTTAAACTGTACTGCGTGAAAATATAGGATTTTCTTAGATCTGTAAGTAAATTTACTGATTTTTTTTCATTGAATTTTACAAAATTTACTAGTTAAAAAAGTAAACGTTTCAAAACAAATAAAGTACCTATATGATATTTTAGAAGAACTTAATTTAAATCACGTCCACGTTATATAATGAATTCATAATTCTGAGAAAAATTTGTATTTTATTTGTTAAAGGTTTTATTGACATTTTGCCTCCTTATGTTTTTTACTTATAATTAAAAACAATTAAATAATCAAAATTAATTAAGTAAACATCAAAAATTAATTATATCTTATTACGATACCAAACCACGAGGGGTTTGTCTGGCCATAATGGAATCTCATCTCCCTCTTTCTCTGATCTGCTGTTAACTTAGTTAGCGGGAGCAAGTTACTGTTCAACTTGTTACATATTTTTTGAACACCCGTGCTGCTAGTAATTGAAATTTTTTTTATCTTATTTAATGCATTATCTGCATTGTCTCAACTTTGAGGAAATATGATAAAAATGTTCGTTGGATGAAAAACTAGTTTGATATATTTCAAAAAGTCAGTAATGTTGTTATTGTTTGACCGCAATAAGTGATGGTTGTTTGTTTAAATGACCCGCTTTTTAACGAAATGACTACTACGTAAAGTTATCAATTTAACACTTAGCAGTTTCAGTAAACGAGTCCGAATAAAAGGATGTAATTAAACATCAGCAATTAAACATATTTAAATTAATTAATTTATATTTGAAGTAAACAAAAAATATGCATACATACATATAATCACGCCTAAGTCTCTTGCGGGGTAGATAGAGCCAACAGCCATGAAAAGGCTAAAACATCACTTTCGGATGTATAGTTTAATGATGAAATTGTCGTTCAAATCGAATTAAATATGTATATCACAAAAAAATAGCGTACAATAACTTAAAATATTGCAATATTAGTAAAATTGAAAAGGCGTGCGAGGTAATGTCCGATCCATCAACAAATGTTGGCGCGCCCCGGGTCCATTATTTCATTCTCCGCGCCTCGCACATCAAAGGTACCTTTAATTGTGAAGCGTGAACTGTATGTGCTGGATTGAGCTTGTGTTACAGTGCCAGCGATGCTACGTATGAAGTGGATCTTAATTTAAATTATATAAAATATATATATTTTTTTTTATTCAGATTATTCAGAATTGTTTTTAATGTTGTTGTCAAAAACAACAAAAATTTTGAAAGTTGAAAGTAAATAAAAAGAAATTTGAAAGTAAAAAACATGCATTTTAACAAATATCAAAATATTGTAAAATTATTTTGTTTTCTATGGCCTTAATGTAAATACCTACCTTATTGTTTTAAAGTAATGTTAACTAATGATCTAAACAAACGCATTAACATTCAGCAGATGAAATAATTATTCATGAACATTATTTCGATTTAATAGTTGCGGAATACAGGTCATATGTTTGGACTTGAAAATCTAATATTTGAATGTATAATGATTTCAATTAGGTACTTATCTCTTTGACTACCAATATTCTATTATTATATTATCTTCAGCAATGATTCCCATTGTCAAAGAATAATATTGAAATAAAGACACAGCTTACGTTCAGTTTCATTAAAAAAAAATACCTACTATAAGAATATACAGACACTAGCTTTTGCGCGGGGGTACGTTGCCATAGAATTTAATATTACAGCCTATGTTTTTCCTAAAGGTCTTGTCTATCTGTGTATCAAATTTCATCAAAATCCCTTCAGTGTTTTTTTTTTAATTAATCGTTACAAACATAAAAAAAATACAAAACTTTTCTTTTTATTATTAATGTGGATTATAGGAAGTAAAACAAAATAACACAAGGCCTCCTTTATCTTAAGCCAATAGAATATTTTTCCAATCAACCTTACGGTAAAATACGTAGATAATAAGTCAATAAATAATTTCCTCAAGAAAAATCTATTAGCTAACGGTGGACGCCAAGAACCCTACCATTTTAAATCGTCCTCTTTTCCCTCACAAAGCCATGTTGGTAACCTCGCAACTCCAATTAGCACCGCGTCAAACCTACCGTAATGTTTCATTCCAACGACAAATTAACTTTGTTTTGTGTCACATTTAATATAACAATAACAGTTAAATCGTCAGAGCAGAAACTAGATTTTATTATGTGGAACAAATTTTGTTACAATTGTTTGCCTACATTTGAGTTTTCGGTCGGTCGCGTTGAACTAATAATGGAACAATGATTATAAGTTTCGCAAATGATTTGTCATTTATAAGTTTTCCCTGGAGCTTCGCTTTTGTGAATCGTATATATACGATATTGGTATATATACCAATCATATATTCAAATATCTCATGTCGCAAAGATGCATACAAGTAGATACTTAATAATGAAATGTACTTGTATACGTTATAAGGTTTTTCATAAATCTGAATGTTACGTTATTTTCCATATAGAAAAAATATATATGTCAGCACCGCTTGCTGATGAAATAATGCTATTTATGAGAATGCGAACTCTGCACATTTGCAATACGATAGTCAGTGGCGTCCACAGCCATGACGGCATCTCCCGCAGACGAAGGGATGATGACTACGCAAGGAGCTCCCAACCGTAAATATCATATATCTGTAACTAGCTGTGCCCGCGACTCCGCGTGGAATAGTTATTTTGGGCATCATTGAAGCCCTCAAGGATGAATAATTTTCCCCGTTTTTTTTTTCACATTTTCCATTATTTCTTTACTCCTTATAGTTGCAGCGTGATGTTACATAGCCTAAAGCCTTCTTCGATAAATGGTCTATTCAACACAAAAAGATATATTCAATTCGAACCAGTAGTTCCTGAGATTAACGCGTTCAAACAAACAAACTCTTCAGCTTTATAATGTTAGTATAGATTTGATCTAATTTTTATCTCTTTACCTTCTGAGCCTCAGCAACGCGCGGCTAAATTTGTCAGCTATGTCAATGTTAGAATATTCAAGCCTTTTAACATCACTTCAAAGGAATTATTATTCCCTTTATTTCTGGAACAAGATTTCTGACTCCACTCATCCATTGTCGATTCTAACGGTATAATTTAGGACCATTACTTGGAATTCTTGTTTTAGGCGATCTAGTCTAAACTTCGCATCATTAAGCTTATGTTTACGTAGCTAACGAGGCTTCTAGCAATTAGCTCTGTCTACCCCATAAGGATAAAGACGTGAGATGTGTATGTTTATGGCCTTCAATTTTTGGATTTGTCCCCCCCGCATGTGATAAAGATGTGATCTATGTGTCTGTCCAATCAAGCTTTCTATGTTTTTCTAAAACAAATAATCACTGTTCAGAAGACCAATTTAATGTAATCTATTTCAATCTATTGGCTCGCAAACTACCATGTGCTGGATGATTAAATTTGTAATGTAACGTCTACAATGTTTCATGACAAAAAAAAAACATACAGCCACGTTCATACCTTGCGGAGTAGCCACTACCAACAATCTTGAACAGCCTACAAGAGGAATACCAAGTTTATAAGTCTATCCCTTAGTCGCCGTTTACGATATCTATGGAAAAGATATAGAATGATTCTTTTCTAAAATGAAGGAAACCTTTCACAACACAGTACTAAACGGTATTTATTATTACGCGGTTGGAGACGCGAGAGAGCAAATTTTATAGCGCGATATATAAAAACTATCGCTGTTTGCCTTTTTATTATGACGTGAAACGTGACAGCGATAGTTTTTCAGTCAGGCTGTATTCGAGACAGCCTCTCCTAGTGTTTCCCTAAAGTTCGCAACAAACATACATACCAAATTTCAACTTCCTACGACCGTAGTGGTTGTTATGCGTCAGTCAAAGTCACTCAATCAACGCGTTACGAGTACTGCGTCAGTTTACTTCGCGGGTTCTTTTAGCTCTATACGTACAAAAAATTTACTTCTGCGCAAGTATATCCATACCTTTTGAAATATACTGCAAGGTTACTGAACACTTATAACAGATCTAGTACTAACTAGAGAGCGTCGCTGATCAAATCACTGTTCGAATCCCACCTCGGCCATGTACCTATGACCGTTTTCGAAGTTATGTGTACATTAGTTTGAATACTAACCATGTGAGGAAACCTGCGTAGTCAGGCAACTGGATGTGTAACCATAATCCTATAAGGGTTAGGTTTTGCCTGCAAAGGTGGCGGAGGTTAGATGGGATTCGCTCGTGTAAAAACCTGACTCACCCAATCCAGGATCCATGGTCAAGGGCTTACCCCGGGATCGTATTCAGAGTGGTGAGGATGTTCTTACAGTAGTTTTTTTTTCTTTCATTTCCTTTTTTTATTAATATGATAACTGCTTGTGAACTCAGCTTTACATCAGTCTAGTATATGGCCGTATTTATCAACGATAATTAGCAATGAATATACCCGTGAGTTAATTAGTTTCAGCCTATTTATGCGATTTGAATTAGTGACGTGTTTGATCAGATAATCGGCGGAACGCTTCGCTTATACCGGTTTCAACGTTTGAATGAATGAATAAATGAATAAATCTTAAACGTACGCTAACACAATGTACTTAATTACCTTGATCAAATCGGGGATGTTCTTTCGCATGGTCAGGTCAAGTAAACCAACCAGCTTGCATGAAAAGAGTTTTGAATGTGGATGCAGCGGAATAATTATCAAGGGATGGAAGACGTAAAAGGCAATTAAGGGAATATGTATGCACATTCATCTAGCGCAGCTTTTAGCATGATCTAATATGGTGTAGGTTTCCATACAAAAGTGGCGGAGGTCAGACAGGAATTGTTTCGTGTAAAAAACCTGACTAACTTTATGCAGGATAATTGTTAAAGGGCGTACCAAGGGCTCTTCTCTACAGAGGTAAGGACATTTCCAGGATTAACGCAAGCAGGAAGACAATTGTTTGACAAATTTCTTCCAACCGGAATGAACATAATACGTAAGCAACTAACCTACATATCGGGCAGAGTTATAAGATTTTTTAAGTTATTCAACATAATTCCTCTCATTCTAAGATTGGAACGCGTTAAGAGTGACGTTCAAAAGTAATTGAGACTGGCTAGAGTAGCGGCGAGTTAATTAAGTAAAACCCGGCTTTGTTTCGCACGAGCTAACCACAGGCCTTCAGTTTTTCACGCAGTCACTTGACGTTGGATTAAATTTTATAAAAAGCTTTGCTTAACAACTGTGTTTAATCAAGAAAATTGTTCTCGGTTTTTAATGCCTTGAAAAGTTAGTTACTTTGTGATGAGAACATGCTATAATTAAAAAAATGCAAAGTAAATGATTGAAGTATTGATTTAATTTGATAAATGATAAATTTTGATATGTTTTATGATGTATAGAAATAATTACTGTGAGTACAAAGGCAAAGGTTGTAGGAATGTCTACATATTCACAATCATCTGGATCGCTTATTGATAGATTTCAGATTCACATTGATATCCTTTCATTGACTTTTAAAATCTGCACGGATTGCTTTTTAAAAATCTGCTTGCTTAAAATATGATTTTTCTACGCTAAGTACAATATGAATTTGCATATTCTCATAGTCGCCTCTTACGTCATCTATGAGAAAGAGATGAAAGTGGAGTGGTCATTTTTAAACGCCGGCATCATATGACACGGTGGCTTATATATGTATCACAATCTAATAATGATAGAAGCTACTAAATCCAAACAAGTTAATTGAGCCTAACAGTCTCAATGTTATTGACCTATAGTCTATGCAACCCAGATCTGAATCTATGTACTGGTGTAACTACCTCTTAACTCTAAGATGGTCTATTGAGCAACGTCTGAATTCAGTAGAGGAGCTGTGTTTGCAGTAACTGCCATCATCATTAGTTACCTCCATATGTATATGGAGTCAAGAGATCTAGGTGTTTGTTTAGTATTCAAGAGCTCATGAAATGAGTACATCAGAAACTGATTAATTTTAACCTTTGAAGGAAGCTTAAAATTATATTTTATCTTTCAGATAATAATATCGAACTATTTGAAGGAAGTTGGGTAGAAAGCTAAAAGGAACATAAAACGTAATTTTATGAATACTACGAAATTCTTTGGACCAAACCAGAAATGAGAACCCGATAATAAGAGATGGTAAAAATGTTCCCATATCTTACGAACGGCAGATGTAGAGTCATCTTTACGTGTTCCCAGTTGCACTCTCCTTCGCTATGCATTTAAGCCCTTCCATTTCTTTTGAATATCTGTTAGAAATCTAAGAACGTTATTGAGAGAGCAACATTTGTGTAACCTAACAATCCAAACCAATCAACATCTCTTCTCCTACAAAATTTAGAAAAAAAACTATTAATTATTTAATTTTCGTTTAAAAGATCATTGAATTGCAATATAAATAGAAGTAGTATATCATCAACAGCTCTAAAATAACGGCGTTTATAAAGCTGGCGCCCACAGCAAGGCTAGTGTTACCCGGCTGAGTTACGTGCATCCTCGGGGAATATAGACGCGTATTTACTAAACACCAACCCAGTACACATTGTTATGGCTGGAGGATGTTATCTGTTAAGCGCTATTGTTATCATTATCAGCCAAGAAAATATTTCATTTATTTGTAAATGAAATCGTTGAAATTATTAATACTTAGTAATAATTATTGTTTTAATTAATAAAAATGAACACTTTCTTGGCTGCCACTGCTTGGGGATTTTCACCTACTACGAGATAACTCTAACAAAAGTTTAAACATGGATAAACCCAAAGCGGGTGTCCTACCAGTTTTAATTAAAATTTCATTATATTCATAGCTATGAAGAATGCTGACCTTACGCACAGTTTTATAACCGCTCAACGGAAGTTGCTGAAATTTGGACACTTAAAAGCATAACTAAAAACTATTTCCTATATTCAAAAAGTGTGTCTGACAATATTTAATCCAAAGATCTGGAGAAATATAGAAGCCGAATGTAATTTTGCAAATACGCAACCCGACTATCCGAGTTCTGCATTTTAATAATTAAAACAAGATATTGCCCCGGCTCTGCCTCGGTGTTTGCGAATTATGTTCGCTAGTTGTAACGTACTGCGCAAGATGCAAATATTATATTTCATCACTCGGATCCTCTTGTGAGATTTATGCGAGATATGCAAGGGAATACCTATATTTTAATGTACTGTAATTAATCTATCATTTTAAATGCAAGGTAGGGCAAGGGTGAATAGGCACTATTTAAGCTTGCGGGCGCCACCTTAGGCCTCATCCTGCTCACTACCAGACAGATTGAGGTCAAGCGCACTCAAATCAATTTTATAAAAAAAAAATATGGCAAGTATTGTATTGAATTTGGTAAAACTGTTCATCATATCCAAACTAGCTCTTTGGTTTAGTGTATTCTTGACTTGACCTTTCGCCACTTTATCCCCGATTTGATCAAGGTACGTTCACAAAAAACTTCCCTTTGCAACTTGCCCATTAACATATCCTTATGTATTTACTTGGTCAACCGACTTTCATTCATTCATCCCCTTTTTATAACCATCTCAGCATTTATTTTTACATCCTTGTCACAATATCTTAATAAATATATATATACAGGACAAATAACACAAATTGAGTTGAAAGACCCTCGAAGTAGGTCCGAAACTTGTGTCAACTTTAATAGATAAAAATCCAAGACCGAGGTCAATCTGAAAAAGTTCGTTTCTCATTATGCCCTGTCCAGAATTCGAACCCGAGATCTACTGTATCACAGACAAGTGCTCTACCGCTGCGCTACAGACGTCGAAAATTTGTTGAACCAGTAATGATAATATTGAAATCCAGACTAGTCATTACTGCAAAATGAAATACCAGTAGAACATAACTTTCGGACCGACAGCAAGCCACCAAACCAATTGACAGATTAATATCGTAGTTCATTAGAGAAGGATTTAATCATCTACATTAAGGGATGCTACACACTAACGACAAATTACGTTTTCCGATTTTAAATGAACCACAACTTATCCTACTGCTATCAAATTGCCTGAATATTTTAAGTGTAAAGAAGGATTTGAATTTCAGCTACGTTTTGTGGCATCAATGTTGTTCATCAAGAAACGAATAGATGCTCCACTTAACTCCGTCGAGAAGAGTTAGCTCTTAAACATAAGAAAAAGAGTCATAATTGTAACTCATGTGTTAAAGACAATAGTGAGTACCAGGATGGCCACGTTCAGCTGCATACTTAATGTTGGAATTCTATATCAAATAGTGGCAGGCTGCTAGTCCATCGCCTACAAGAAGAATCACAAGTTTATTAACCTTTCCCTTAGTTGCCTTGTTCAACATACATGTTAAAAATATGGAGCGGTCCTATTCTTAAGTGCTGGAAACCACACGGCACATAATAAAAATAATTATCCCTTATTGTAAAATCGTATCATTTACAGCAGCTCTTGTACAAGTTAGCGACTATTCATCAATTACAAGTGGGTACAAATCATATTTGTAGCAAATTGGACATTAAAACAGCATTGAGCGGGAATAACGCGCGCTTTGTGTCGTTTGTCACATAACCGTCGGCTAAACTATGAGTAATGCCGCACCAAAGTTTGTTCAGCAGATCGAATGAGATTCGCCATGCAACGCTTTCGTAAATGTGAAACATTCACGTAATACATGATATTTTTACATAATCCGTCTATTTTCCATGGTAGCACATTAGTTTGGGTGCTAACCGATGCTCTTACGGTGAGGTAAAATATAGTGATAAACCTGCACATTATGGCAACTGAATGTGTGAACATGATCCAATTTGTTTTCCTTCCAATATGACGGTTTCCCTGCAAAGATTCCGGAAGTCAGATGGGAGTCGCTTCGTGCAAAAACTTGACTTACCCATTCCAGGAACCATGGTCAAGGGCGGACCCCGGGCTCATCTTCAAGTGGTTAGGATTCCAGGACTAACGCTAGTCCATGACACACGTCATGATTAAAAACGAAACAGCAATAAATTTCGCGCGATAAAAACGGCGTCGCGCGTGCTATGCTACGGAGGCAAGAGGAAGAAGATCTATATCGGGACGCTTGTCTCATTGAATTACTATTTCTTGGCCATATACAAGCAAAGTTTCTATAAATATCGAGTCAACACATAGTAACCACTTAGTGCCCGTATGGGGAACTACAGAAATCCCGCCAGTCCACAACTTGAGTAAGTCTTAAAAGCAAAGTACAGCCATAGCAACATGTACCAGTATGTTAACATCAACAAGAGTCTTAAAATCTGCTTAACACATACATACAGACCTTTATGACTTGATATTATAATATAATGTTTAGGCATTTATACATTTAACTTTCAACTTGAATTACTCTATCTATTTTAGAAAATGCATCAAAATCCGTCGTGTAGTTTTAAAGATTTAATCCAAGCATGCATACATACATAGGGACGAACGCGGAAAGCGACTTTGCTATAAAATGTACATAGTAATGTTGTCTTATTGTGATCCGCCTCCGAAAATTTAAGCCGAAATGCAATAGTGAATGGATGGTCAGATGGATAATACATTATATATGATAGGAGGTAAGGAACATTCTAATAGCTCGTCGTGTAATACATTTTCAATCTCTATCTTCTAGTCGAACACTCCTACTTATTCTACAGAACCTGCGGTCAATACATTACACATTACGTTTACTATATTACAACGGTTGTTCCCATCCATCGCAAACGATACGCTTGTTCACAACTTTTATTAGTATTGGAAAAGTTATATCGCCCTGATTTTTTCTCAACTTTTATTCGATACAAAGTTTAATGTTTACCAAGTTATTTATCGTTTTATAACGAACATGTTATATGTTTGATCTTGTTTATAAAAGTTGGGTTAATAAAATATGTCAGGGTCTTAATCCGAAGTTAAAATTAGACTGTTATTGTTGGTACGAGTATATAAATAACATCTTAAGTGTTTTTTCACAAAAGCCTGTTAAAATTATTTTTATTTTCCTGTTTCTTGCAATAGCACTGCTATTTAAATTTAAAAAAATATTTTATATTCTGGACGAGGCCAAGACTCCTAGAAGCTTCTACGCCAGGCAGGAATTAAGTCGCTTAACCATGTGTCTGGACCATAATAAAACTAGATAATTGGATCGATTCAATTACCATTTTAATTTAATAAAATAGCTACTGAGGACGACATCAACATATTTCTTAGTGGATGGAAAAACTATGCTTCAGATAGAGGCCCAAATAGTGGGGCACAAAATAAGTTTGAAAAAAAACTTCTTCTTAGTGATTGAAGGTTACACTTTTAACAAAAATAAGTAGGTAATTCACAAAAAGAGCTATCACTTGTGTCAAACCTTACCCACTTATCGACCTGCGATGTGGGGTGAGGTAGGCGCGAAGTAAAACACATGAATGCTCAGAAAAGACACTCTCATATTTTAGAATAATGCGTTAAATACTAATTGGTTACACGTGAGTTTAAATATAGTACGGCGGTTGATCAAAGTGGAACTTTTATCTAATAATAAACAGATGCCACCTTTTGTTTCGGTAAAATGATACTTTAATTTAATATCTATACTAATATTATAAAGCTGAAGAGTTTGTTTGTTTGAACGCGCTAATCTCAGGAACTACTGGTTCGAATTGAAAAATTCTTATTGTGTTGAATAGATCATTTATCGAGAAAGGTTAGAAGCTATATAACATCACGCTGCAACTTTTAGGAACGAAGAAACAATGTGAAAAAAACGGGGAAAATTATTAATTCCTGAGGGCTTCAATGATGTCCAAAATAACTATTCCACGCGGACGAAGTCGCGGGCACAGCTAGTCTGTAATATCAGTTTTAATTTGATACTTTGTTACACATCAATGCTCAAACATGAAAAAACTATAATAATTAAAATACCTAAATTAAGTTATTCAGAAGTTGACCACAAAGATGACCCAAGCCGCATTACATTGTATTACATCTTAATTCCGGCAACATCATGCAACCCAATTTATTCTAATTTAGCAATTCCGGTATTTCGGCCCAAGAGCTTGTTAGTTGTTATTTATTACCCAATATTACGGTCCCAACACTGTTCCCGCAAATTATGTACGTATGGTAATTCTCCGCTGATGTACTTACTTCTATTACAGACAGGAACATATTTAATGTAGTAGCGTCAGTGGACAAATAGTTAAAATTTGAATAAAATAAGTGCATGAAGGTTCGAATCCTACCTTAGCCATGCACCAATGACTCTTTTCTGAGTTATGTAAATTAGTGCTACTCAGTGCTCTAACAACAACTAAAAACATTGTGAGCAAAAGTTTTGAAGATCAAATGTTCGTATAAAACCTGTTACCTAATTCAGGATCTTGGTTAAAGGCTCACCCCGGGATCTTCTCCAGCAAGTTAGTAGTTTACGGCCTACTTATCGATACGTCTCAATTTAATGCACTTTTCCACCAGCAGCTCATGACTCTCTAACCTTCTCGTTACACAAGCAGAACTTGGGAACCTACTTACTCTAACAGTGCAATTTTTCTTGAGATCTTACAATAGTGAAACCCATATCAAAATTCCTTAAGTAATTACACACTGGCGCCAATCCGTGGAAAAACTATATTTTGTAGTAGATATTAAGATATTTATTTATAGTCTTTTTGACAGCCAGTACTCATACGATATCAATTTATAATAGCAACGTGAATGTACTATCAATAAATTTACAGATCTAACAATCAGTATATCATAACTGAAACTATTTCGCAAACATAAACTTTCGTACAAACTGAGGAACTTAAAAGTGTCATAGTATGTGTAAGTTACAAATCACAATAAGCTCTTTCTGTTCAAGTTCTGTAGGTCTTTGAGCTTTCAGGAGCAACAATTAATTTTCTTAAAGTTTCACGACCTGAAAATTTCTATGTACAAAGAAGTTTCGACCTTGTTTAAAGATAATATAGTCGCAAGTTACAAAAGAGGGTTCTCAAGTTTAAGCTGGAGTTATTCAGTGGTTTCCATCAATCAAGTTAGGCTTTCTTTTTTAGTTCAAGCAAAGAAAGCTAGTGATCCCTTTTATATAACTTGTTTTTGCTGATTGGAGAGAGTTGCTTTTCTGAAAAGGGAAATAATTTCAGCCATGAGTGCCATGACAGACGGTATCACGACTAATATGATAAATTCAAAATATTTGTTTTCTCTTCACGCGTAATCTACTGAACCAAGCCTCATGAAATTTTGCGCATTAATGAAGTGTGAAGGAGGACATACCTAAGGTACATTTCATCCCGAAAAAAACTAGGTCGTGGGTTTTGTGAAAAAGCTGTTCTTTTGTAAGTGGCGCTAAATTTGCGATTGCAGGTACCGGTAAATTCGCATGTTAAAAAAAATATAAATTAATAAATAAATTTATTACCGGTTAATAAAGTTATTTTATACCGGTAAATTTGCTGGCAAAAGCTAGTTTTTTATAATTCAAGATTATAAATTTAATATTTGATGACCCGTTGGCGTAATGGCACAGTCCTTTTCTATGAATCTGAGGTCTTGGATTGATATCTCGCTCAAGTTCATTTTTTACAATCTAATAGTAGGTAAAAAATTATTAGAGAAAGTGGATCTCATCAGAACCCCACAACCGTTATGGTGAAATACATCTTATTATCCTTCATTTGTTTTATCCCAATTGCGTTTTCCCTGAAGAGGACTTGGGGTCCAGGATCCTAAAGTAAATAATTAAAAGGCCAAGTAACAGTAATTAATTAAATGGTCAGAAAGTCTGGAGGTTTCCTGATGCATCACAATGAATACTCTGTGTAGGAGCTAAGAAACTGAAAAAAGTAGAAACTGAACTCTTGTTAACGACTTAAATACATAGGCGAATACTGCATCTTTCCACTTGCCACGATCCCTGCATACTTCTTTTCATTCATCCATATTCATTACTCTTCATAAAAGCTCGTCGTTATCGGGTACTGTCCTGACCTTTATAATATATACCTATCGCCCAGAGACATAAAAACCTATTATTAATTTTGAAAACAACTTGACTCTATAACATTTAGCACAAAATTCTGAAAAACACCATTTTACTGAGAATAAAACCTCTTATACATGATCCTTCATGTTTTCCTTCTGTTATTTTTTTCTAAAACCTTAAAAAGGCATTAATTTTCCACGCTCGATGTTATCATGACTGGAGGCATCAATTCAACTCGCGAAGATCAAAAACGTTCCACCTCACAAAACGACTTTTCAAACCTTGTTTTCTTGTTATAATAGGCTATGAAAATGCTTGACAATATTAGCTCCGTCGGCTTAGCTTTGTGAAATTATTCGGGTGTGATCATGTTGTTCGAGAAATTGATTTCATTTTTGGGATAAAATTATTATCTTTTTATCGTGCAGCCGATTATATGGAATTTGGGCTCGCTAAAAACTACATGATAACACTTGCTTAAAATTGGGATAAACTCTAAAAGTACTGTTCATAGTGAGTGTGGGCAATGACAGTAGAAATCGGAATACTATCAGAAAAAAGCAATAGCATGTTCTTACAACAATCACCACTACATATTCAACAATACTTACTACTTCCATAGTTATATATTCTTGATAATGACTATAAAATGCCATACAGCTGAACGTGGCCTTTCAGTCTATCGAGACTGTTGGCTCTGTCTATTCCTTAAGGGATAACATACAGACGTAAATAAAATCACGTCTTTATCCCTTACGAAGTATACAAAGCCACTAGTCTAACTAAGTTTGTAATGTAATTTTTGCGTATGTACGAGTATATATGGTTGACTTTGACACTGAAAACACTGTTAGAATTATAATTTGGCAACCAATATGTGCTCGGCTTTAAGGAAAGCGACACCAGCCTTTGTCCCGCTTTATAATAAACCCTGAGAAAAATTCGATAAGGTCCATACAAAGGCATAGTTATTTACGTCATGTTAGGACCATTCAGGGTCGTTATTTAGCGAGTTTATCTTTAAATTGGCTCGCCATGATCTGTGGAGATCACATGTCATCGTGTATAGCCTTTTGTCCGAGTATAAAGCTTTGTTATTGTAGTCGATAGCGTTTTCCGAGAAATCATGTACTCGTATTTGCGATAGTCTCCCTTATACCAGTCGTCATGACTGATAAGGATACCTTAAAAAGAAGATAATTCTCACTTCCAAACCAAGAGGTCCCGGGTTCTAATCCAAGCCAGAGCATGATGAAAACCATTTTTTTTCTGTTTGGCCTGGTTCTTAGATGTTTATATAAATTTGTGTTTTTAAGTGTTTAACATTCAATATCGTACAGTTATTATCTCGTTATAACACAAGTTTCGAAATTCGAGGCTAACTCAATCTGTGTAATGTGTTCTACATAAAATAAGTTACATATTATTTAATTATCCAATGAGCAATATATTGTAACCATTGAGATAAAACTTTACCTAGATTTTTTTACATACGCCTGATCAATAGCAATAAGAGTAAATATAAGACTTCTATGGCCTGACACGTTGGAGCGCTTCTAATCTCTATATAGTAAAAACAAAGTAGCTTTACGCTGTATGTCCCTATGTATGCTTAAATCTTCAAAACTATCCAACGTGTTTTGTTTCGGGTGCTTTAATAGCTAGATTGATTCAAGAGAAAAGTTTATAGGTATATTACAAGTTTAAGTTAATTATATAAAAAAACCATGCTAACTGTACAAAAAATGCACGATTTTTTCCATGAAGGTTTCAGTCACACGTACAAATTGAAGATTTTTCAGGGAATTCATAATAAAACTGATAGCAACACGCAACACCTAAATTTTGCATGAAGAGTCTTCGCGGATGATTTAATTTCAGTTATGCGCTTCAAAATGCACGACAAAACGCCATTAAACTGTCGTTAACAGACTATCACTTAGTTGTGACATATGGCATTGTCCATAGAAATAAAAAATGTGTAGAATCTTCACCAAAAATATAGCATAATAACTCACCATATTGCGGATTAAAAAATAGCTGGCAATAATTACTCCAAAAAAAGCTTAACCCAATGTTATTTAAGTCAGTATCGCGATAATAATTCAAGCTCTCTCCGAAGTATGACACACGCGACGGCGTTTATATCGCGCGAAAACCTATCACTGTTTTACTTTTCATTATGACGTGAAAAGAAACAGCGATAGTTATTCGCGCGATAAAACGGCGTCGCGCGTGTTACGGAAGCTACGCGGAACACTGGAACCTTGATAGTTCCGCTATTTTTTACCGCTTCCACAACAAAGGCAAAGTCTTATACATTCGTAGATCGAAACTTAAGTGTAAATTAACATCGCCATTGTCAAAACATGATGCTTTTGTAAAAATGATCCCAGCATAATCGATCCTAGTTCACCAATATATACAAATAGCACAAATGCACTTAAGCTATAATAAAATTCCAAAGTTGCGGAATAAATACGGTAAGTTGCGGAGATTAAAATACAAACAACCATAAAATGGTTTCACGCAGCCAACGGACCGGAAGCCGATAGTTTGCGACTCCCCATGATGGGAAATTTTATCAGGTTTCGGTGTACTTTATTCGATTTAATTATCATACATACGTATAATCACGTCTATATCCCATGCGGGGTAAACAGGGCCAACAGTCTTGAAAGGACTGATAGGCCATGTTCAGCTATTATTAGGCTTTAAGATAGAATTAAGTGTAATAGTGTCAGGTTGCTAGCCCATCGCCTTAAAGAAGAATCCCAAGTTTATAAGCCTATTCCTTAATCGTCTTTTACGAAATCTATGGGAAAGAGATGGAGTGGTCCTAAGAAAAAAAGTGGTGATAAAGAATATAGACGTGATTATTGTGTATGTATGTTTGTACTCCTATGCCAGCTCCACATATTCCTATCTTCACGCGTGACATACAGACAGACAGTACGACACGAGCGTGACAGAGAGATATGTGATTGATGTATATATATCGCGTGATTTACTATATCAATTTACTATATACAAATTGTTTCGTGACAAGATTTATTTTATTTGTTCAGAAAATAGGTGAGTAGACTTTCGGTTAATCAATCAGGTTAAACTAAAGTCCTGGTTTTTCTGCTTCTCACGAATTTTGAGAAGTCCTTTCATAGTAAAATAAACAGGTTTGCTATATTTAAGCATTTTGCGCCTAGTACTTAATTTCGCATTTTTTGGTCTTAAGTCTGAAGTGTCAGCTGTAAGTTATCTGTCTGTCGGGCACTCAGCGCAAGAGTATCTTGCATTTGTTGATCGGTAACTATACTCGTATTACATACATACATATAATCACGTCTATAGCGCTTGCGGGGTACAGAGCCAACAGTCTTGAAAAGACTGGCAGGCCACGTTCAGCTTTTTGGCTTTAAGATAGAATTGAGATTCAAATAGTGACAGGTTGCTAGTCCATCGCCTAAAAGAAGAATCCCAAGTTTATAAGCCTACCCCTTGGTTGCCTTTTACGACATCCATGGGAGAGAGATGGAGTGGTGCATTTTTTTTTCTATTGGTGCCGGGAACCACACGGTGCTGTACTCGTATTTATTGAAATACAGGGTGACATTTAAAACAACTGCAACCTTTTAAACATAGGCTATAACCATAATTTCCCTGTATAAGAACATATGGTTGCCAGAAAATGATAAGATTTAATATTTGTAGACTGAGAGGACATGAGAAGATCCGTTGACGAAAGTAACCGACATAGCAGCTCGGGTCAGCAAATTGGAGTGGCAATGGACAGGCCACATTACTTGAAGGTCGATGGGGTCAAAAGACCTCGAGGGGAGACCACACACCGGGAACCGCAGGGAAGAACGGCCTCCTGCGAGTTGGATTGATGATCTGGTGAAGTCCGAGGGGCAACTTTGGATGCAGGCCGCCTCCCACTGAGCGAGGTGGAAGTCATTGGGGGAGGCCTATGTTCAGCAGTGGACGTCCTACCGCTGAAATGATGGTGATGATTTGTGGACTTTTTTCTACTGTGATGTCATTTTTCTAAATGGTGGTGCTGCATTAAAGTACAATCTATATGAACACCTTTAACAGTAATACATAAAAAATAATAAATTCAGTTTTATTTTATTTATCCTACGGCAATCAGAAAAAAATTCGGTTTCATCGAATCCAGGACTTCGTAAGTCAGAAAATTTACATAACCACTATGCTACTGAGACTTACCTACCTACCAGATAAAACATAAACGAACTCAAATTAAAACTAAAACTACTTATAAAATAATACATAAACCCTTTGGATGACACCCTTCCTTTGTATCACAGCTCAAAAGTCAGATGGCGTGTCGGACGAAAGCTATTAGCAGTGTAATTAACAATATTTAATAACTTTTATTATACAATATACAAAAAAAAAATAACGTTGCCTATCTGTCACGTTAGATCGCTTGTCACATGCGGAGCGTGACGTCATGACATGTCGATTTGACATACAGACAATCATGTGAGATAGGTATTTAAGTAATATTGTGACAAATGTACTAAAATAGAGGCGTGTCGCGTGTGACGTCACAACTAGGTACCATTTTGTAAAAGGCGTTTCGGACTTACCCAACTTATTTATAATTAAGAAGTACACATTTGAAAACAAATTTAAATAAACATTAGACAGATTTACGCGATCAAAGTAACGCGAGAGAACATTATCTGCTCTTAAGTTGATATCAACAATAATAAACCACGAGAGGGCTGATCACCCAATTTTCAGTAAATAGTCCTGGGTATAAAGTTATGGTAAAAAAGTGCCAAGTCACCAGATAAACGGTACATATTTTTTTACATTAAAGTCTTCTCAAATCTTTTTATTTCATGCTAACATAACAATATAATATGGGTTTTGTAATTTGAAATCAATAATTTGTTTTCAAAATTTTTATATGTGTACCATGCTAGTCTGGGTCAAGGGATTTGTCAATAAAAACTTGTCATTATTTTTAAATCTCAATTTTGGCTACAAGTCAGGTTTAAAATTGATTCTTGGCTCTGTACAACCGTTACATGCTCTTTAAGTTACATCGATTTGGAAAAAAAAATCCGTATTGCATCAAGTCGACCCAAAAATAGCACCACCAATTACAATCGTCCATACATTTATTACTTTTTTATTCTTACACGATAGATAGACCCAACAGTCTTGAAAATTATGAAAGATTCTGGTGAATGGCTTAATGATGGTATTGAGATTTAGATATACATGTTATAATCGTTGAAATATATATTCATGCAAATTTTTAGCTTTCTGGAAATTAAAACAATACATGCACCTATTATCACGGCTTAGTTTTGTCTATAATTTGCCTTGGCGCGAATACAACCGCGCCTGCAAATTTTTCTCGGCGTAATGACGCCTACTGGAGGCGCGAAAAGTAGCCCGTTGGCTTTATTGCATGTTTTAGCACAAATGATGATAATTTCGGCGAGAAGTGGTTTCTACAGTGCGAGGGATTGTTCCATTGAATAGAATTGGGAATATTTTTATTGATTAGGTATACTTATTTATGTATAGGGGAATGGAACCGTATATTGGATGGTTGCGCAATACTGGATACAACCTCATCTCTTCTATTAATGGCTCCATCTGTGTGAATTTTTTTAAACGACTACCTCTAAGCAATGGATCAAACTTTATTTTGGCTCCACCGTCATATTTTTTCTTAGTTGACAGAAAAAAATCAAACAGTCTCTTGTCGTTCTTCAACTTTTTTAAATATTAATTTCGGAAAGGGTTTAAACTACGGTAAGTGATGTTTTATTTTTTAATTACGTTTCAAGCAAATAACGTACATAGTTTTTAAACTATATGGTAAGTTTTCAGTCAAAGTTTGAACGAATGAATTTTTTGTAGGTCATTTTGTGAACAGTAAAAAAAAAGGTATATTCCTCAATATTGGACACTTAGCTACCCTCAATATTGGATATCCAGTATTGGGTAAATAAAAATAACACTATTTAGTGTTAAAATATTTCATATATTTTTTCGGATGGCGGATTTACCGAAAAAAAAAAAACGCAGAAAAAAATGGAATCCGCTTTCGATGCAAAAAGCATATAATGCTATAATTAAAAAAGAGATGGGATATCAAAAAGCTTCACAAGTATTTGGCGTTCCTAAGTCAACTTTAGAAAGCTACGTCAAAAACCGCTCCAAGACAGTAGATGGATTGGATATCCAATATTATAATTATAATAGTATATCTAATATTATAAGTTATAATGCAAAAAGTTTTAGAATCGTTAATGATACAAATTTATACATTTGACATCTCATATATTAATATGATGTACGAAGGAAATACGCTAAGTATACAATTGCAGAGTAGGAAGTATTGATATAGAAATGTGAATTCCCTTATATTTGTATCATGCGTACAGTAAATAAAAATTACCGAACATCGGCCATAGCAAACATTCAGGGACACTGGGCGGAGGGCAGAGTGTCCACAAATGGCTATATTTCAGTTTGTGAGCCGCTGTCACGAACAGGCCCTGAGAGGGCGCTCACCACAGCATATACTCGTATATGTTAAATAAACAAATTACACAATCCTAACGGTCTTGATGGCCGTATTATACCCTCAGGTCACTAAGCCTTACCTTAAGTAAGGGCCTTAAATACTGTAAATATCAAAGGTTAATAAGATGAAGATTCCGTGTATTTATTTCTGAAAAAGCTTTTCTTAACGCGCAATTTTTAATCGACAAATAATCAAATTCAAATAAATACCATCCTAGGTCTGCACTATCTAAAACCTGTTTACCTTCCCCCAATATTGATGACACCAACAAAATAAGCATTTCAATCGTTTACGGCCAAGAACGCTTTGAACTTTATCCGAATCCCATCAATCAATCCCGGTTCCCGTCCAAATTCCGGGTAAATTCGAATAAACATGAGTATTTCGGCGGAAAACAATTTTATTAGCGACCGGTCCCGTGCAACTGGGAGCGTTTACGGCAAAGCGGGATTCAGTGGGCAGGCTAACCGAATTTGCTGGTCTGAGTAAGTGAGATAAAGGAATGAAATGGATAAAAAAGTACATTTTGAAGGCGAGAGGTTTTAAGTGTTTTAGTGAAGATATTATATAGATGACTATATTAGCGTCCAAGTCGTGTTGTCCCAAGTCTATGTATAAAACTTAACTATTGAACCCACCTTCCTTATATTGACAGAAATTTGACCACAGCGTTGGTAAATCTGTCATACTTGCGGTATTAAAAAGGTAAAGAGAAATACTAATATTAATTGATATTAATACAAATGCTTTATAATGAAAAAGTAGTTACTTTTCTATGGATCAGAAGTGCGTTGCGAATAGAATTTCGTGTGTAGTTTTGACTGGCGTGGTTACCCGTCATGGACATATCATACCGCGCTGTCACACCGTCACGCCGCCGTCACGTCGCCGTCCCGTCACTGTCATGCCGGATTAGGCCGTGATTACGTCTGTCTACCGATGACCTGTGTTGCTTTGTCATTAGTCATGTTATGCATTCGATTAGCTAATTACAGCATGTACTGCGATGAGAGTTCACGAAATATTAATATCTGTATGATTTATTAGATAACTACTAGATGTTGTGTCCTTGTATTAAATAAATCTACAGGTTTCTATATAATTAAGATATTCCCTAAAATAAACAAAATCGTTTTGAATTAAACCATCCCTTATGCTACAAACTATAGGGTTTTTGGGATAGACAGAGCCACTAGTCTCGAAAGTTTACTATTTCAAAATTTCATGAAAAATCCAAAAATCTCTGTGTTGTTGCCCGAGTTCTACAACCTTAGTCTTTGTCTAACCCGTAAAAACAACGATATGAATATGCGTCCCCGTATCCTCCTGCAACATGAATTTTCCCTGTATTTTGACCAAAGTTGGGAAATCTGCGGGAATTATTTACGCGGGTTGTTCAACACTGGAAAGCACATGTTTTAGCGGATAAAGTATGGCCGGCGTACTAAGCTCTGTTTTATTTATATTAGCTTAAAGTTTCAGTATTTTCATATTAGAATTTTAAAGCTCGCTCATATTTATGAAATAATGTCTAACATTTTCGTTTGGGTTTTATATAAAGACTACTACATTATTTGTTGCTGCTTCATCGTCATACCTTTTTTTTCCTCTTCTGCTTTTAGTCCCCTCTCTGGAGACGAGCCCTTTGACCATGGAACCTGGATTAGGTGTCAGGTTTTGCTACGAAGCGACTCCCATCTGACCTCTGCAACCTCTGCAAGTAAACGTAACCCATATTGGATCGATGGTTACACATCCAGTTGCCTGAATGTGCAGGTTTCATCACAATGTTTTCCCTCATAGTCATACCTTTTTTTCCTGTAAGTAATAATTCCGGATGCGAGCCTTTTAGGGTTTTCTAATAACTAGGATGTAGGAAGTATAGTTGGTAAGATGGCTTTTTAAATAGGAAATCTTATCTATTTAACCAGCGATGCTCGTATTTATTCTGATTTATTCCTTTTCAAATCAATTTTATTTAATTTGATTGAATTTATTTACCTGTCACATAATCAATTTCGCACATGTATTCCGAATAATACCTTAATTATATATACTTAATTAGGAAGATGCAATTGAACATGCTTTACACTGGACTAATTACCGGCCAATTAGGTATGTCAGATCGTATATACTTACCAGTATCAGTATGCCACGTGCTAATATAACAAGCAACTCAGAGGATATTAAGTCTCCAAGGCTATGATGAACTTACATTCAGAACATAACGTCTGACTCCTCTGTCAACGACGGAATGATAACGAAATCTGAATAAAAGCAAACTAACATTGTAGAGCTAATGAATGTGCTGTAACGAAAAAAGCTAAAGTTTGCCTTACCTATTTTTTATTAGAATCAAGGCCAGAAACTAAAACTCTCACAGAAGACTTTGAAAGAGGTCTAAGAGAGATATGATTAAAACCGCCAAACCACTTTCTCCTTAGCGTTTGCGTTTGTCGTGTGGTTCCAGGACCTGATACCTCTTTTTTTCACAACCACAATGTCACAAAAAAGTCAGTCGTGGGAACGGGCTAAAATCTTGGATCTTCATCTTTTCGGAATTTCAATGTAAATATAATTATACTGAAGACTTAAGTAAAAAAAAAACGAATAAAGATAGATAAATAAAATTAACTTTTCTGCGCTTGCGTAAACGAATAATTAACTTCGCACAAAGTTTTCTATTTATCCTATTTTGTCTATGAAATGTTTTGGCGCCATTACGGCTGACCGATCTTTGTTTTGGCGGGAAACTAAAACTTCCTAATAACGATTGCTCCCCGCTGCTAATATTTAATCTGGACATTCTCCCATCTCATACCTTTCTACTTGTAGATTAGATATACATTATAGCCAAAACTATTTTCTCTTACACACGTACATACCTCTATGTATACGTATGCTTCGGAAAAGTTTATTATCATTTTACTCCTATTTTTAATTATGTAGGTTAATGGAAATTAACCTACATAATCTCAGCACACACACACAACTATACTTTGGCTTCTCAACTGCAAATAGTTTAAGTCTCGCAGCTTCAGTGTCCATGTTCATCAAATAAGCCCCGAAACTATGCGCGGCGCTGCTAATCTACTTCCCAGATAGTTACTGATGGAGACAACCTCAGAAATGTCTTGAACTGGAAACAAAGATGTACGACCTTTATGGGCCAATATGCCAGTTATAATACACTAATGATATTTTTTTTATTAAACTTGCCTAGCAGAACATGTAAATACTGGAAGAAGAAGGTCCGGTAGTCCTGGGCCGGAAGGCAGATAAAATTGCCAGTTTAATTCTGCCAATTGCACACACTAATTAGCTTCCACGTTGGTCTGATAAAAAAATTTACAATGAAGTGTAAGCCGCTTATTTACAGGCTCAGATTGTAAAATTCCATCACTGCAAAGGCTCGATAAACTTGGGATACGTCTTTTAGGCTGTCACTATCTTTGAAGTTGATTCCATCGTTAAGCTATTCATTAAAACGTTATTTTGGCTCTGTCTACCCCTTAAGGATTGTCGTGATGTGTGTAAAGTCATTAAATCATCATCGTGAAGAAGCTCGGAAGGTTGTATTATTTACTTCAGTGCCAGAATTCAACCATTGTATGTGTCGGATGACTTAACTATGATAAAAGTTTTACACTGGACCCAACCAATTTCTTGGGTATGATGTTATAAAAAACGCTATTTTAAAAATATAGTAATTGTTTAAATAATGTTGATTAATAAATTTTTTCTTCTTATTTTATTTCTTTAACAAATGTTCAGACATTTAAACAAATATTAACCTTAATTCAAATTTGGGTCATGAAGGAACATATCTGAGCATTCTGGGTTCATTACACAGTAATCTGGCTGCAAATTAACGCGGTACAGTCAGCCGAGTCTAATCTAATTCCAGGCGTTGTAGGCAGGTACACTCACCCTCAAAAGGCTGTCACAACTGCTTTAATTCAATCGTATGTAAATTAATTTTGTACGGGTCTTTTGGAATTAAAAAATGTTGTTATGGTTGGTTTTGGAATAAAGAAAATGCATGCTTTACTAGAAGGAGTTTTTGTCTAATAAGTTTAAGTACTCCTTTACTATAGTAGTAAGTACTTTGTATTTTTTTTTTACCTTTACGGAAAATATGTAATTTTAATGATAAGCATATCCTCACAACTTCAAGCACTCATTCAGTTCTTAAACAAAAACATGGTTTGATTAATGTATAGGTACAGCAATTTAATTTAAGTAAATTACGAGATGAAAACTGTGATAACACTAGAAATAAGCGTCCATTTGTTCTTTAATGATTTCGTTATCCCAACTCCGTACCTAAATAGAAAAACACAACGCGTATTTCTAAACTTTATTTATTTTTTCAGAATCCTCACTGTGTGTGTTGCGTGTTTGCAACACCCAGCAACCAGCCTTTTGTTTGAGGAAGGTTTTTGGCTAACAAGCTACTTTTTATTTATTTAATGTTGGTTTATTTCTAGCTATTATAATAACTTTCATTACAGTAGCAAAACGCTATTATATTCAGAAGAAATTAAAAAATATATAAATTTAAATATATTAATTTCTTAATTAATATTTTTTTTGATGTATTAATTTCTTCTGAAGATGATAACCAAGTCAGTCTTCAGTCTCAGCTGAGATTTATAATACCCAAAGCGAGTAACCATCGCTTTGTTAATTTCGCGAACAAAGCTCAAAGCTTTGCACTCGGGCTTCGAGCCAAAACTCCCATCTCGGTTTGTCAAGTCGGCTAAAACGGAATGCTTATCAATAAATAGTTTTAGTCTGTGTGTTTGTATGGCATTTCCGTGGGAATTCTAGTTCCTTTGAAAAGTGAACATTGTTTGTTAACACTTACTCTCTTTCACATCACAACGTAGTCCCTATTGCTCTAGCTGTAGCTTTAAAGGATGGGTCGCCATAATGAAAATGCTAGCATTTTCCAGCGGTTTTGCTCGCGCACATTTTCGTTTATCGAGTTTTCACGGGAATAGTTATTTTTTTCCAGGATGAAATGTCCTTTCCTATACATATAAATACCTACATATAGTTACGTCTTTATACCTTGCGGGGCAGACAGAGGACACAGTCTTGCTCAATTTAATGAACATAATATTAAGTAACTAAACAAGCACAGTATCAACTTTAAATAAATGCAATTTTCCTTCTTTAAAAAAAAATTACATTTCAATCATTTTCCACTAAACTAGTTGGTTTATTTTACTGTCTGTCCGTACAATTGAAACCTCCGCGTTACAAACACAAATAAAAGTATCAAGTTACCTCTGAATAAAAATTCTTTTTATTCAATCTAACTCCTGGCAAGCCAGTGGGAAAAGATTTCACTCACAAAGGTGGCACGCCAGCGGAAAACTGTTTTGACATTCGTGCCAACTCTAATGCACTCTTTGAAGAATATTTTTTATTTTTGAACAACTTTATAATAAACCCACTACATATCTTTCCCATGGACATCGTAAAAGGCGATTTAGAAGATTGGCATATAAACTTGGGATCCCTCTTGTAGGCGATGGGCAAACAACCTGTCACTATTTGAATCTGAATTCCATTATCAAGCCATACAGCTTAACGCGCCTTTCAGTATTTTCGAGACTGTTGACTCTGTCTACCCCGCAAGGGATATAGACGAGACTATGTGTATGTATGTATTGAACAACATTTTGGGTAATGTTTTTTTTTCTTATTAAGTAAGTATAAGTAAGAAAGTATAAGTTAAAGTATGTTCCTTATAGTTCCGAGGTATTTTATTGAAATATAAAGTTTTACATACTAAGTTGTTGTGTTAGTAAAATTATTTTTTCCCCTGTTCGCGTGTAATACTCCATAAAACCTAAGTAGGTTAGTAAACTAAGTCTAGGTTTCATCACTGATAATTAATTGAATTTGAATTTAATCGGTCCAGACGTTTATCATTCTTTAAGAAAACTACAATAGCCTTAGATAATACATACTTATTTACCTTAATTTACCTAGTAAAACCACCTGTGGAATATGAAGGTCTTTCTAACAAAAATAAAATTTCAGTAAAATTTTACCGACTCCCTACTTATATAGTAAGCAGGGTGACGTAAACCTGGATAGAGAAAGTCCTCATGACTGAAGAATCTTAGAGATTGGTTTCACTCGAGTATCCGGAAGTTTTTCATGCAGCAGCCGCAAAGGTTAAGATAGTCATGATGGCCAGCGGTCGTAGGGAACCGATTCTATTTGATACATTTTATAAAAAAGAAACTTTCCAATATTACTGACTTACACATGTATCACGTCTCCTCCTCCTATTGAGCAGACAAAGCCTTCACCCTTACTTAAATGTCATTTTCTGCTAATATGATCCAAATAAAAAGAAATCAAGTTCCTACAGCAGTCAATTGAACCAACAACAAATCAACCTACCTAATTTCATTGTAAAATTACGTCTATTACCGCGTCACAGAGTTCCATCCCGCATAACTTGATATGCGGTTGACTGTACAATAAACTATAGTAAAATGACGCACATACGTATTTGTTCCGAAAAGTCACCCGCTAGGGTTAACACCAAGTTTACGAGCAACAGTCGCAGATACAATGTCTATCTGTCTCACTCTCACCGCAATTGTTGAGTGAACAAACAACTACTATGTTGCAAAAAGGCGCCACTGCAACTTCTGCGCAACTTTATGTGGTTTGAACTACAAATTCAACATGGATGTTTGATAGAAGTGCGGTGTATGGTCAAAGTAAAATGCAAGTTGGACTAGATTCCTGACTCGTGTTAAGCGTTATTGTTAGAAAGGAAATTATAATAAGTTAAATACATACATACTTATAGTCACGTCTATATCCCATGCGGGTTAAATAAAGTCTTGTCAACTGAAATGCCATGTTCAGCTGTGTGGGTTTGTGATGGAATTGAGATTCAAATAGTGGCAGGTTGCTAGCCCATCGCCTATAAAAGGAATCCCAAGTTTTTAAGCATATTCCTTAGTCGCCATTTACGACACCTCTAGAAAATAGATACTGAAGTGCCGGAAACTACACGACTAAGTTAAATATAGTATCTTAAATAATTAAACGCTTTCTGTTAGTCACCCAATATAACGTAAGCGTTTAATATGTATTGGGTTGAGAAAAACACATAATATTTTATAGTCTATGGATTGGACACTACTGATATTTTATGGCCACGACTTACCTCAAAATATTATTTTCAGATGATCTTCCATTAGTTACAAAACACAGTTTTCATTATCAATAGTTACGAAGCGGTGGACTTGTTGGCAAATATATGTATCATAAATATTTGTCGCTGTGTCCGTGCGTTCTTTACGAGTAGCTTTGTATCCAGCCCGGTCGTGATATATCGCCCAATAAATATGAAGCCTACGACACTTATATAATACATACTAATATATATATATATATATAGGGCAAGCGTCGAAATGCTTCTACTTTCGTTTTGACTGAATATTTTTTTTTCGATAGACTCTTATTTGTACATACTTCAACACTTCCATACTAACCTTTTAAAGAGAAAAGATTTGTTTTTTTTTAACATTTAGGTTTACACAATGATCACACACCAATTGACATTTGGATAATATTTGACACAGAGACGGAAAAAACTTACGGGAGTCTAAACACTTTTTTCTAGAAATAGCTAAGCTTGTTTAAAGTAAAAAATTAATGAATCATATGATACAGAGTGTTTTGTTCCAACGCTTCTTCTACACTTGATCTTGAAAAACATTAAATAATTATAAAATAATGTTTGATATCATTAAGTATAATACGTACCTTGCAAGTATTGAAAATATCAATGAATTGAATTCAATTTGTACCCTTACCTTCGGTATGATAACCTTAACGAAACACGTGTTTTTGCAAAACCGAGAAAAACAGGAGTTAACATGTTTTCCCGTTGTTTTCGCGTCCGTCCGTACAAACACCAATTGTTCCCAAACTTTTGATTCGGACGTTTATTTTCGTGCGCAAATGCTGCTTTAAATAAGTATCTCTTTCATTTCCATTTCAATTAAATGTTCCCATTTAATAATAAGTTTTAATTGAGAAAAATAAATTGGTTTTTTTAATAAATACCTGCCATGTAGAAATAAATATAGAGGTACGGGACAAATAAATATATACAGCACAAATTACACAGATTGAGTAAGTCTCGAAGTAAGTTCGAGACTTGTGTCTCGACACTAACTCAACGATACTATATTTTATAATAAATACTTATATATATAAACATCCAAGACCCGGGTCATTCAGAAAAAGTTCTTTTCTCATCATTCCCTGGCTGGGATTCAAACCCGGGACCTCCGATTTCACAGATAAGCTACTACCACTGCGCCACACAGGCCGTCGAGAAATATTAACTGTGATCAGAAATAATAGGAAGCTAGAGTTTTATACCTTACATAGTATGTATATAGTACATAGTATATATGCAGTCCATTATACTATGAAAGGTGTAAAACTGTACCCTATACCATTATCGATGAAAATATTAGTTATGATTAAAAAAGTATGCAGTTTCAGGTATAGTGTGATATACAATATACATTCATGAAATCAATCACACCGACGATATGTACCTATGCGGTCATTATTATACCAACTGTGCCGGCGAAGTAGGTAGAGACTTAATCTTTCCACTTGCCCCGATCCCTGCATACTTCCTTTGTTTTTTATATATTTATCAATCTTATAATATAATTTAGGAAATAAGACCAAAAACATATCTTCTATATTCTAGTCTAGTCTAGTCTTATAGTCATCATTTGCATATAACCACTACTCATTGCAAATTTATAATTTCTTTTTGAATTGGTTACAATGAAAAATTAAATAAGGTAATATTATTTTTTTTTTTAAACACCACTTAACCACCCACTAGACATTTTCTAGCCATTATTATTCACTTCCGTTTACCTGAAGTATGAGTTTAAATAGATACATAGGAGTAGATTAAAACCTGAAATAGTCAACCTCTGACATGAAATGAGCAGAGAACCAAGGCCGTAAGCCGCAATCAAAAAGTAATAAATAATTAACGATTCAATGATGACCAATATCCGCATGAAATGATTTTTGTTTCTCGCGTTATTATTTCAATGATATTTTAAATCGCAAATGAACCTATATTATCGCTTGATTTCATATACTTGATAAAGCTAAAAATGCCAGGAGAACCTTGTTGTGTACAAAGTTTCATCATTACCAATCGATCGTTTATATCCATTACGGGGCAGACAGAGCCAACAGTCTCGCAAAGAATGAAAGGCCACGTTCAGCTGTATGTCTTAATGATGGAAATGAGATTCATATAGTGACAGCTTGCTAGCTAATCGCCTAAAATAAGAATCCCAAATTTATTAGCCTATCCCTAAGTCGCCTTTTGCGACATCCGTGGAAAAGACATGGAGTGGTACTATCTTAAGTATCGGGAACCACACGGCAACCAAAAGCAATGCTTCACCTCTTCTCCTTTCTAACGATTGTCCCGGTTACATCCTCAGTTCTCTGAAACGGATCCCGGGGTACGCCTTCAACCATGATATTTACATAAAACGACTCCCATCTCTGACCTGCGGAGGGCAGGTAGGAGTCGCTTTGTGTAAAAATAACCTTTTCAGAAGAACCTAACCCATATTAGATTATGGTTTAATATGCAGTTACCTGAATGCGAAGGTCGTGATGTTATCCCTCGTCGTGAGGTTAGCAATTAAACTAATGTACCCAAAATTGGTACATACCCCCAGTTGGTCTAACAAAGATTCTTAGCAAGACCTATGCAATGCGCTTTTTTTTTTTGCTTTTTGGAGCACCTTAACCGTTCGACCACCGCAACGCTCAAATAAAATACCAATATTTATATTACATTAGTTCAATAAGTTGAGGTTGGGCATGTCAAACTGAAACATATTTATTCATACATGGTGTCCGCAATGCGCGGGCCACGCGGCCCTGACAGCTCTGGCCGCCATGATTAATTGGCGACAGATTTCCAGTCGCAATCATACATTATTTATTAGTTTTACATTACTTATTTTATTTATAATCGAACGAGATGTGTTATATGAAATTGAAAATGTTTTGATTATGAATATTCTAGAATGGTGCAAGTTTTTTAACAATGTTTTCTCTCACAGTATGAGCGTTATTGTAACAATACAATACATACTCAGAAAAAGATTCACTGGTACATGGCCGTGGTAGGGTTTGAACATCACGCTTTTTATTTATTCTGATATGTTAACCGTTGGACCATCAGACGCCTACCTGCGCAAAATACACGAAGGGACTCTTCGTGTAATTGCGAGGGTAGGCGTCAAATTTCACTGTAATAAATTGTTGAATAATTTTGTTAGTATTCATTTAAGGCGATTCCTTAACATAAAATTAAGACTGACTTATTACTATTGATATTTGAAGTGAAAAACGCTTCATAAATTCAAAAGATGGTGACAGAGAAATGCAAGAGCTGGAGCCAAGAACGCGTAAACACCTATGCTGTAGTACTTGATCATTTACCTTGTAACACGTCACTTTTTGGTCGGCAGTTAAATGTGCGGTTCAAAACAAGTTCGATCGATACCGTCACTCTGACATGTAACAAACAGCTCAACATTACTGCAACTACAAAATAATCAGAACATAGATGAAGAACCGATTTTCTCGAATATTTTTTATAACAATTTCATTTCTATTTCGTTTTTATTGGTAGAAACTTGAAACTCGAACACGACGTACAAAATAACCAGAACATTAATAGTTAACTAATTTCGAATTTTTTTTTAAAGAAATAGTTTTTTTTCATTTTCATTGATAGAAACACAACCTCAAAACATGATATCTCGAACTATTAAATTACTTTTTATGAAATCATGCTGGAACTCTTTGACACTCTTAAACTTTCGGTGTACCGAACTGAAATTGCCCCCAAAATAGGTTTAACCTATATTTGTAGCAAATTTTATCAAAATCGATAAAGTGGTTTCATTGAGAAAAGGTAAATAAAAATAATACAATAGTTATCTGCTTTTTCCTTAGAGTCGCAACATAGATTATTCTTTTAGATAAAGTTCACCAGTTGTAGGACTAAAACTCAATAAACATTTTAATAAATAAAATAAAGAGAGATCACAATTAAAGTTGGTGCATAGCAACGGCGTGCATTATAAAATGCGTCATTTCTGTTTCAACTTTATATCGTGTTGGAAGCAAGGCGACGCGGTCCAACCATCCATCTTCTCAGTCGTTACCAAACCTTTCAGGTACAACGCGATTTGCTTAACGTCTTTTGCATTACATTTTGAGTTGTAAATGGGATTAAAATTATGAAGTACTCGGAAGATAAATGATGATTATTTTTATTTATTGATAACGTTATTTTGAGTGAAACCCACTTTACCAACAAATAAGACATCTCATCTGTAAATAATTATGTTTTTAGTGGCTTTCATAATTACGATGAAGAAATTACACTGATATGTATTTAATCTAAAAAATCTATATTTACCTACGAGCATTTTTCGTTATCGAAACAGCAGAGTGACTTAAATTTTACATAATCCTTAGGAGCCTAGTATATAAATAGACATTATTTTTACAATTAAATTCTAGTTTATCTACAAAAAGCTACGCGTAATTACTCTTCGCTATAACGTTCAACGAATATCCGTTAAACGTGCAAAAACGTCATTATTTTAACCGTTACGCAGCTTTGTCATACATTGCGTTTAATCAGGCTTATCTCCTTACCTGCTATATGTGCCGTGCGCCCGTTTAACTGGCAACGCTGAAAGGCTGATTTTGGTGATAAAGGTGCTAATCCGTTCCGCTGGTAGGCACGCTGTAATACCGTGCAAGTTTAATTTATACGTATAATAGTTCAAACTACTACTACTGCTCATATTTCTTATTTATTTAGTCTGTATCCCATGCGGAGTCGACAAAGCCAACAGTTTTGAAAAGACTGAAAGGCCACATTCAGCTGTATGGCTTAATAATGGAATTGAGATTCAAATAGTGACGGGTTACTAACCTATCGCCTACAAGAAGAATACATTTAGTCGTCTTTTACGACATCCATGGAAAAAGATGGAGTTGTCCTATTCTTTAGTGCCGGGAACAACACGGCACTTCTTTTTTTTTTATTAGTTGATTTCCACATGATTGATTTCCATTGAGGCTTATCTATCGAATCAATTATACCAAAATTGTCAAGTTAGTCTGTAATACTTTTTATTTTACTAGTTATTCTTGTATATTGTTGCCATTTCGTCACGAAACTTATAAAACTACACGATACATTCTTTGGGATCGCTTTTTCTCTCTCCCTGACATGTTTTCATAAATAACGTTGCATCCTCAGCCGCAACTTATTATTTATTCCTGAACAAAGGAACTGTACCCTAAGATAGCTCGATAGCCGCTCACAAAAAATGGCCACATCAGGATAACGTGCGACATTTGTTGACCTGCTACTTCCGTATGTATTACGGTAAATAGCGTTCATTTTATATGTTAAATGTTAGCTTTTCGTCACATGTTATTCGGACGCATGCGAAGGTATTCATCTTCTATTCTTAAAGTTACCGCAAACACATTTCCACATTTTGAGGAACATTTTTTTATTTTTGCTAGTTTTGTCCAGCCTAAGCTAAGATAAAAATACTTTATCTTTTAGTTGCGTCTTAAGCCCCAGATTTTTTTTTAAATTTATTTCTTTAGGGGTATTTATCTATATAAGGGCTTTATTTATTTTGTGAAAAACTATTTGCCCAATTTTCTACGATACTATAACTATATTCTACGAGAACATTCATGACTATATTCTATTTATAGAAATCAACTACGGTTCTCTTCTATATTAAGATCTCAGCGGTTCAATATTATTAATTATTCAGAGTTACAACTATCCTTGTATTCAGGGCTGCTTGAGAGCTAGACTAAAGATTAGGAGTAAGTCTAGAACATAATAGGCTTACCAAGAAAGTGCTAAAACATTTTAATGCTATTTGCTTTAAATGATGTTATATAATTATTTGCTTAGTGAGAAAAGGTTCTCGGTGTCTCGGACAATCAACTGTCACACACCGTTGATATTCTTTAAAAACGCACGCAAGCATACCTACCAACTATATTACACTTAGTAACGTTTTCCACGGAATGTAATCTACTTTAGGTACATTTCGTAACCACTTTTACGGAATCTCACCTAAAAAAGACTTAAAAACTAACTATTAAATTTTCATCGCACTCATTTCCCGTTCAATAAATATTTTTTCGCTTTCCAACACAATAGAAGCGATTTTTTATTCACTTGAGAATATAAAGAACGATCATGGCAGCGTTAATTAAAATCTGTTACCCCTTTAGAAACTTATTTCATAGCAATTTCTATTTTCAGGAAAATTATGCTTTTGTTGTTACAAACCGCGGCGTCTTTAACAAATAGCATTTAATCGAGTTGAGTTTTAAGTAAGAAAAATAAATATAGGGTAATTGTTATTAGAACAAGGTTGGTTTTAAGAATCTAAATAATTAACGTATTATTGAAGACAAATGCCTAATCAAATATTGTAAAAAAAAAATTATACTTACTTAATAGTTTAACTGTAAAAAATTATGTTTGTACTCATGCTCGATAATGTACCATTACGTAGCATTTCATTCCAAGCACCTATCTTAAGAGAAGCAAATGTGTTAATGTGTAAATTTCTTCTAAAAACATATAAACTCAAAATATGTTGCGATAAAAAACATAGAAAAAAAAGAAAGTTAGTACAATCACATATCGTCTATTGATTAAATTTATTCATATTATCTTTTGAAAATGTTAAAACCTGAAGCGGTTTCATAATAATCTGAATTATCCCGTTTCTACAATCGGTCATAGGTTTTTTTTCTGCAGATTATAATGTAAAGTGCCGTGTGGTTCCCGGCACAGGCGTGCCGGGCCAGGCGTGATTATATGTATGTATGTATAATGTAAAGACGTTTCTGCCGCTGTTTGCTAACCTAAAATCTCGTACATATTTTTGCCATCACTTACATATTTTCCTACCGCAGCCAGTGTACAAATAAACACATTTTTAACTATTTACACTTATTTTTAACCATCTGGGATGTGACAAATGACGAGAATAGAGAGTGCGCGGAAAAAGTTTTCTATAACATCTTTAAGGCCACTCCGTAAGATTAGGTTTTAATCGGATTGCAAAACGGGGGTGCTACTACTGGTCAATGAAAATTTTCTTTTAAGTAAGAAAAGATAGGAATGATTTGACAAAAAAAAATTTATGGCAAAGAGACAAGATAAATTCATGCTCATGGTTACGTCATACGGTGCTCGGACTGGTCAAGTCAAGAAAATATATGTCTCCGTGACTCTGCTAACATTGGAATTTTACTCACACGCTGAGTTGCCTGTAATAATAATACTACGAATAATAATACTCCGTACACTCAAGTTAGCCTGCAAAGGTTGATCGGAGTCGCTACGTGTAATAACCTGACACACCAAGCCTGGATCGCGTTCCCCAGGCTCCTCTCCGGAGAGATGATGATGTAACCGGGACTGACGCCAGGAGTAGAAAGATGGAATTAAGGTTCTAAAAGTGACAGGTTGCTAGCCCATTGACTAAAAGAATTCCAAGTTTAATAGCCTTTTTCTTGATTGACTAATTTACACAATGGAAATTAACACCGAATAGATTCGAATCTCTTTCCATAGTAGTGCCCCTTACCCTGACCATTCTTTAAGTAAGTCTGACAGCGCGGCTTTGCACGGGACGCTACGTAAATCTTGTCTCATTTGTATCAAGTCCTAAGACGCAAATTGTTCTGAGAATGTGTGGCCTAATTCAATTCGGAGTGGTAATGAGACGGGTAACCGCTGACTCTGAGGCAAAGATCGTGATTCCATTGAGTAAGTCAAGTTTTTTTAGTAGAGGTAACATTATACCACCTTAATAAAAGTTGAAAGGATTTTCTTTAAAAAATGAAGCATAATGTCTTCAATACGTTTTAAAATTAATAAAATAATCGGCTCTGTATTGTAAATTTTAAAGACATTTTCTATTGTAATCTCTAAGTCTAATATAACGTACCTTAATTAAATAAGAAAAAAAAAAATACTAATGCCTACTCTCTCCTCTATTATGGAATAAAAGCGCGCTCTACAGACTTCTTTGAGTATTAACTGGGAGTCGGTAATACAATTTTGTTAGGCGTCTGGACTTATTATCTCGAGATTTTCAGGTTCAATTGGGGTAATTATTAACGAAATCAGTCTATAAGATTGAGATCCAGCTATTATGCTAGTAAATTGGTTTTATTTAATCATACTTCAGTGTTTGTTGGTACATTAATAAACTTATTTATTGTGCGATCCAACCCTTTTATTGATAAAGGAGTAATTAAGAAAACAATCCTAATTAAGAAAATTAGAATCAAAATATATTTCTTATCAAGAATACCATTATTTGTTGCGCTATTCGTTAGTACTTATTCCATTTGATAAAAAAAAAACATTAAAAAATATATTAACTTGATGAACATAAACGAAAAATCCCGTTTACTTGTGGATCATTACACTCATGGTCATGAAAATTTTACTCACTCAACTCACGACCCAGCGTTTTGAGTTTTGCTGTTATATAACTTGTCTGACTTGGTAATTGACTGATTGAAATATTTCAATCAGTCAATTATTTTCTTCTTATAAAATAAAAGATAAAGTTAACCATGGTAGATGTGCCCAGAAGGCTAGCCTATTAATGCTGAACTTAATACAAACAATGTAATTTATTTTTCTTATCTGTGTGTGCGTTTCGTATATTTTTTGCCGTTCGAAAAAGATTTCGTATACCTACATTTTTATTATTCCGTATTTATCTCAACACGTTATACGTATTGATCGTAAAAAGCATAGATATAATTTTTTAACGAACACAAATTGCCGGCGGATTTCGGAATTGCAATATAACGAGTGTACAGACATTGGTTTTACAGAAAATTGCGATTTGTTTTATGCAAATAAAACATTTTTAAATTTAGAAACTTAAACTAGCATAATGCTAAGTACATAAGAGCGAAATGGTCGTGAAAATATTTTACTTTCGATGTCCACACCAATTGATACACTAACTAGGATAAATTTTGCTAATTCACATAAGTTGTAATTGACTTAAAAAAATATAAACGTTAATAAACAAATAAGGGTTTCTTAACATTGCTCTATTTATGGGATAACTTAACAAGGCAATAATAATTTTGTACTTGTCCATGTATATAATTTTTTATTTTACCTACTACCTACTATTGAAATTATGAGCTTGGGTTGATATTCATACATACATATAGTCACGCCTATACCCCTGGCGGGGTAAACAGAGCCAACAGTCTTGACTGAAAGACTGATAGGCCACGTTCAGCTTTTTGGCTTGATGATAGAATTGAGATTTATATAGTGACAGGTTGCTAGCCCATCGCCTAAAAGAAGAATCCCAAGTTTATAAGCCTATCCCTTAATCGCCTTTTATGACATCCATGGGAAAGAGAAGGAGTGGTCCTATTCTTTTTTTATTGGTGCCGGGAAGCAAACGGCACATCTTGGGTTGATAATTCGCACTTATTGTAAATATTAAAAGGTTTTTTAGTATTTACAATAAGGTATAGGGTAAGGTTGCTTAAGTCGTACCCCCTAAGGAAATGTTACTCTAATAATTACTACAATTGAAATTAAACACAACTTCTTACATCTGTCGAATCTTTATTTAGTTGCCTTTCCATCAACGTTTATAGACACTAACAAATCTTTCATCAAAATAGTTAAATTAACAATTTTAACAAACCTGCTTTCGGTACGACTAAGGCGCCTCAGTTCCTAACTCGTACCACCTATAGCCTAAGTCGTACTTAGAAAATAGACTTCAATGAAGTCATAATAAACTATATAGAAATAATACTGAATAACAAGAGATCACTTGAAACATGTTTTGGTTATCAAGAAGTTATAATATCGAATCTACTTACTAACACAGATATCACAAATATATTTTTTAATGGTAGGTACTACTTTCTACACCAGCGCATAGGTCATGTATCCAGACTTTACATTTTATGCACTGGATCATGTTTTCTTCGCGATCTTCTTTACATAGTTGGCATAACCATGATGCTTTAGCTTTTATTTTTTTGTTTTTCTTTATTTCTTCTTTTAATACTTTTATTAATTCCTTTTTCAATTTTGATTTTTTTCATATCTAGTACAGGCTTCTTCTTCTTCTTTATATTTTCCTTGGCTTCTATTATAGAGCCTGGTCCATATCCTCTTGCTTCCAAGTATTGTATTTTATCTTTTTCATGCTATGTAGTATTTATAACCTGATGAAAAAATAAATTAATTGTTAAATAATTTTCTTTATACCTAAGTCGTACCGGTACGACTAAGGAATTTAGCACAGGTACGACTTAAGCAGAGGGGACTTCTGAATTTCAAATAAAAACAACTAACAAAACCTATAAATATCTCATGTTTGAGTATGCTTAAACTATTGCTAGATACGCACTCTAAATAGACATTGTCAAAGAAATAAATTAACTATCGCTATCCTGCCATAAATAGCTTATAAATGTGCCAAAAATTGTAATGCAATACGTATAAAATACTTACTTTTTAAATATCTTCGTTTCACGAAGCCGAGCAGCGTTCCACTTGTTTGAATTTGTTTGCCTGACTAAATAGTTCAGATAAATGTCATCACATGGTGCATTTTTTGTGTATCAAGTGAGAAATTACCGGGGTACGACTTAGGCGGTGGTACGATTTAAGCAACCTTACCCTAATTAGTTTTTTTTAAACAATAAACTACTTATTTGTTGGTAAAGTTAGATTTCTTACATTCCATATTTTTTATAAAACTTAAATAAAAAATCATGAAATGTTTAATGTTAATATGGAGTGCCTAATACGCAATCTCGTTATTTTATGCCGCGGTTCAGAAGGCACATCACGTCCACGCTTTTTGCGGAGCGGACAAACATTCAAATTGATCGGCAAATTGCTAGATGCTGATTTACGAGCTTCGACAATTACCTGTGTGTTTGTTTACTCTTTTATTACTTTTGGGATACAAATGTTTGTTGTATAGAAAATTGTTTTATTTGATTGCGTCGATTCGAAATTGGGGAATGGCGTTTAGGAATGTAACCAATTTTCTCTTGCGTCCATGTATTACTATACTTATAAATAGCAAGGTGCTATCTGATTGACTGACATTTCAATTACGTACCGCTGTGTCTAAATTGCTAGATCCCATAAGCGGTTTAGGGGATCTAAGATATATTTCCTAAAACTCCCGTAATTAACGAAATTCTACAGTTTACATCGAAATAAAAAAAAGCAGGTTTGGTTTCGATATATTTAAAGTAATATCTATCAAAATAAGTACCTAGTATCTATCAAAATTTAATAATTGAAAACGTTATAATTTTTTTAATAAATTGTCGTTCTATGTTAATCTGAAGCCACTTTTAGACGCAACGCATTGAAATAACTTGTATACAAATGTAAATGACGGAAAATAACCTCAAAAATAACTTCCACGCTCATTGATCGCAAAACTTATCGGAACTCCCTTAACAACAGCAAACAGATCGTGAAACATAATATTAATCCAGATATGCCAAAAGGCAATTCATTTGTGGACATCATTGAATTATGATTAATCGGTAGGAAGTTGGTGGATACATCACTTACGCCTGGCGGCTGGCCAAGTCTGAACAATAATCTGGCCGGTGAAATATGGGCCAAGACGCAATAATGTATACTTAATCACAGTTATGCGTCTGGGGCCAAGCGGAATAGAAATATTTTGGCCGCAAATGCAAATAAGTTTTAGCTTCAACGGATTATTGAATCATTATGACACGTTAAGGCATCCTTAACATAACCTATTGGATAATTCAGTGATAAACATATTGTGAGTTTAACGGCGAAACGGACAAAAGTACATACATACATACATATAGTCACGTCCATATCCCTTACGGGGTAAACAGAGCGAATAGTCCCGAAAAGACTGAATGGCCACGTTCATCTGCTCGGCTTAATGATGGAATTGAGATCCAAATAGTGATAGGTTGCTAGCCCATCGCCTAAAAAAAAGGATCGCAATTTTATAAGCCTATCCCTCAGTCGCCTTTTACGACATCCATGGGAAAAAGATGGAGTGGTCCTATTCTTTTTTGTATTGGTGCCGGGAACCACACGGCAAAAAAGAAAAAGTATCTCTATGTTATTACTCACCTACCTTACCTACTCCTGGATTTTTACCAAAAGCAGGTTGAAAATGGGACAAATACCAGAATGATAATGATTTCAAATTTCATTCAAACAATTTCCTACAGTCGCTAACGAATTGTTTCTCAAAAAATCTCGCTTAATTTCCGATCCAGCGGTTGGAAAGTTCCTTAGTTCACCCCTAGCCTAGCCCATATAAGGTCACTTATAAGGTCTTCTTTTATATAGAAATATTTAATTTTTTTTAAACTCTCCTCTGAAATATAAATAATTCACTTAGAAAAACTGTTAAAAAAAACAACTCCATTATACTTAAGATTCTTTTAAATTAACCATATATAAAGTTTATCGCGCTATTAAGCTATAAAATTTATGGAGGCCGCAGCAAGCCTGCATTTATTTGGCGCATCACATCTTCTAACGATCCAATACGAGTACATATATTACGTCTGTATCCCTTACGGGGTAGATAGAGCTAACATACATACCTACATATAATAACGTCTTTAACCCTTGCGGGTAAAAAAAAGCCAACAGTCTTGAAAAGACTGATTGACCAAGTTCTTGAGTGGTACCCCATCCACATCCACATCCACACTAATAATCCACATCCACACTCCACACTAATAATAAAGAGGAAAGATTTGTATTTTTGTATGTTTGTGTGGAATAAACTCAAAAACTACTGGTCCGATTTTGATAAAATTTGGCACAGATATAGAATAGACCTTCAAAAGTGACATAGGCATAAATTTGTTTTGAAATAAATTAGTTTTCAGGTAGAAAAATATGTCCACCCGTGCGAAGCCGGGGCGGGCCGCTAGTAAGAGATAAACACATAATGTATAGATAGACAGACTCTTTATTGCACCTTAAGAAAAAAATAAAACAGAAAAAAAAACACTATCATTCCAGTATATGATTGTCTGTCATGCGAAGCTCCCCAATCTGCGTCTACATACCCGCAAAGAAATTTCTTTTTAGATTTCCTAAAACATAATATCAAATCCAAGGTATGCTTTAGATAACGCAGTCAGTACGCGCTTCGCGCTATTATACCTAGTGCTGAACAGTACAGCACGAGTTAAATTGCGATAAGACACTAACAATATGCGCTATGTTGGGTCTAGTGGAAACTGCCAGGTAATTGCAATTGGGGCAGTACAAATAAAATAAAATGCAAATGTATGTATGTGAAATGGTATAACTGCTCATGATGTATCAAGAAATTTCTACGTATTCGGTCAAGATGCGAACAATCGCTTTGACACGGTCTTACTGAAGGCTTTTGGACGCAATCGGCAAGTGTCTGGGGCCAGTAAACACCAAAACTTGCCGGCGTTCTGGCTTCAATACTATTTACACCAAAAGACAAGAATTGAATCTTAAACAAAATTCAGTTAATACATACACATACATACATATGGTCACGTCTATATCCCTTGCGGGGTAGACAGGGCCAACAGTCTTAAAAAGACTGATAGGCCACGTTCAGCTATTTGGCTTAACACTAGAAGGGTCGGGGAAATTGCATACCTTCAAAGACCGCGACCGTCAAATTGACGGTATATGATAATTACGGAGAAAATATGATTGAAATATGTACCTATGTGTGTCATAAAAACAAAATTACGAATTTTAATTAATGCTTTTAATTAAATACTTTGATTAGTTACATAAAACATTTATTACAAATAATTTTTTTAAATACTTTTTTTACACATTGACCACAAACAGCTTTCTGGCAAATAGTACATAAGTCACAAGTGCGGTTCTTTTTACATTTTGAATTAATTTGACATTGTCGTCTTTTTTGTGATGTAGAAGGCTGTTCTTCTTCAATAGTTATGTTATCCAAACGTTGAAAAGCTGATGCACTTTGTTTTTTATTCACGTACTCTGCGCGAAGTTCACTTACAAGTTGTAGAATATAATTATGACGAGAAATGTTTTCACCTGTAACTTGGCGATAAATAATCCATGAATTTATGGCGGCCAAATCTAGAATATTATAGAAGACGTGGACTGGCCATCTTCGTGTTCCAGCTCTTACAGTATATTTTCGTGCCATTTGGTCAATTATATCCACGCCTACCTTAGTTTCGTTATAAAATTGTATAGTCTCCGGTAGTTTTTTTTTGACTCAGCATCAATATGAATATTTTCGTGTAATGTACTCAATACAATGACATTTTTCCCAGGTTTACCTTGATAAATTGTTAGGGTTGTGTTTGTTGCCGATTTCAGTATAAAGGTTTCATACATATCTCTTTGTACGAATGTTTCTACAATTCGCTGGTACTTCTCGTCTTGCCCGTCTCATTGTTCCAACAATACTTGTACTTTCAGATTAAGCTTTTCTGCCAATTTTAGAGATGTGAAAAAATTATCCGTTGTAACGTTCCGACCTTTTTTGAGGTAAGGTTGTAACAATTTCATAACAACATGTTCTGGTAACGACATATTACTTAGGCGCTCACTATCTTTTCCTAAATAAGGAAAACCCCCACACAGATATTTGCTCTCAACATCCACTAATAACCAAAACTTTATTCCAAATTTATCAGGCTTGTTCGCAATATTTTGCAAAAAAGGGCAACGTGTTTTCGATGGAAATAACTGCTCATCAACAGTCATATTTTCACCAGGAATGTAACACATTTGGCAATTTTCTATAAAATTATTCCATATATCAGAAATCATTGCAAAGTCAGTAGATAAACGTGTATTACGCGTGCTTCTCAAATCAAATCGTAAGTATTTTATTATTTCTTTGAATCTATTTTTACTCATAGTATTTTTGAAAACTGGCGGACCCCATTCTAAGGACCATAAAATGTCTAGGTCTAAATGGCTCATGTTGTAAGCTCCACGTGCATAAATCAGTCCAATGAAAGCATCTAATTCATCTAAAGAAATTTCCCACGATTCATCTTGACATTTGATACGTGCTTCAGTTTCAGTGCACAACTTTATGCGTCGTAATATAAATTCTTGAATAAAAAGACGCCAAGAAGTAATAACTTTTTTGGATTCTACATACCGCTTTGCATATGGAGTGGGACCTGGGTTTTCTCTCAGTACATTTTGCCGACTTCGACGGCCCGTCGTTCCACCACTAAAACTAGGAATACACGTCCATTCAGTGCCATCACTAGCCACTTGTCTCATACCTATTTCGGGTAATGATGACGTTCTGACTTGCCTCCCACCACGTGTTATACTTCCCGAATGCACTGCTCTTCCGCTGGATCCAGGTCTTCTGCCACGACTTCTACGTATACCACGTTCGCTGTGTAAATTACTGTCCTGCGTTTCACTGTCGAAATGACTTTCAGTTGGAATGTCGGCTTCTGAATCCTCAGATGTAGAACTTTCTTGGTCTAGCTGAAAGTCTTCATCTTCGTTATCACAATGCGTTACTGATAATTCATTGCCACTTTCATCACCTGAGTCATCTTCTTCAATATTACAAAGTTGCGATAACTCTCGTTCTATTTCGAAACTCGAGAGCTGTTTGAAACGCCGATTGGAACTCATTATAAAATAAACACACGACAATTCTCTTCAAATAATCAGTTGAAACTGTAAGTCATGTCAATAAACACAACATATAAATATATAGGTAAGATAAGAAGGTAGAAACAAAACTTTTGTTTTTAACGATAGAATTGATATTTAACTAGTGACAGGTTGCTAGCCCATCTCCTAAAAAAGAATCCCAAGTTTGTAAGCCTATTCCTTAGTCGCCTTCTACGACATCTATAGGAAAGAGATTGAGTAGTCCTATTCTTTTTTGTATTGCTGCCGGGAACCACACGGCATCTCAGTTAATACCTTGCTCTATTGTCTCTGTTTAACGTACACAGGCAGTGTAGAATAGGACCACTCCATCTCTTTCTATAAATATCGTAGACGTACTTACGTTGGCTAATTTACAATGGGCTAAAATTAAATCACTTTCCTAACGTAGGTACAATAAGTATGAGAAGGTATTAAAGCTAGTCGAGAACCATCTTATTTTAATACAAACTTGGTATATGATCAATTAAGTAAAAATCTGATCATGGGGTCTATTCACCTTTATAAGGCATTCTACTGTCTCTTTCATTATCCGAAATGATAAAAAAGATAGAGATGATATGATATGAGCATGAGCTTGTTCGCTTCGTGTCTAAACGAACATTAGAATAGAACCACTACATATCTTTCCCATGGATGTCGTAAAAGGCTTAGTCGCCATTTACGACATCCATGGCAAAGATTAATAAACTTGTGATTCTTCTTGCAGGCGAAGGGAATTTGTCCCTTTTTGAATCTCAATAACATCTTAGGCTGAACATCTGAATTTTTGTCTTTGGCCTTTTAGTCTTTTCAAAACTATTAGCTCTGTCAAACCCGCAAGGTATGTAGACGTGATTATATGTATGTTTGCTTGTTAACTTTCGTCAATGAGGGGTCGTTTGGTGTAAGCCGTACTTCAAGGAACATTCCTCTGTTGGACCAAACTTTACAATTAAACCCTAAACTCTGACTTCGGTCAAGTCACGATCACAATCAACAAATACCTACGATTCACAAGTTTTCTTGTTCTTACCCAACTGTGATAGAAAAAGTAATCGTGTTTGTGTGTAATAATTCGATTGACCGCATATTATGATGAATAGACACATAATAACATATCTAACTTATATCAACATGTACCCTTTATGTATATAAAATAACAATAAATATATTTTTCAGTTCAATAGTAAACATAAACATATATGTGAGAACTCCTTTTATGTAATCAAATGTCAGGAGAGATACCGAATAATATGGATACGAGTACACAAGTATATATTTACACATATACCAGCCGACTAAAATGACGCCTTTTCGTAGGTTTAAAGAAAGCTATTTGAAAACAATTTCTGTGGAGATTTCCCAGCGGTCGTTAGTATGTCTTCGTGCTCATATAGTCAAAACTGAATTTAGCAAACGTTGCCTCCATCTCGAGTGTGGGATTCAATATTATCGGCATTAATATCACGTATGGATTCTGATTGAACTGTTATCAAAGACGAACTTATTTCATATGACTAGTTGTTGCCCGCATCTCCGTTTACGTGTTATTGAAAAACGAAGGTTAAGGTTATTAATTAACAAAAAAAGTTTCATTCAAATCCGTTGAGTAATTCCGGACAAACAAACATACAGACAGACATTTTGACATTTTTTTATCTACCACTAAAATAAACTATAAATGAAAATTAATATAAATGTGACTAATGAAGTACTTAAGTCAATTTATAAAAAGTTAAATGCGTTTACATTTAGACATCTGATTTTCTTAACGTTTCTGTTGAAATTACATCAGATTAGCCGTACGCTTGCAAGTGTAATTTAAAAGTAAAAATACCGGACTTAGCGCGCTAAAAACCGATGAAACGCTAGTCTAAATTTTCATTTAAAGAAAATAGACAACCGTTGGTCCCTCGCGTCAATTTAATTTTCATCCCCGTTACGAGCGCCGAACTTCCTACTACATGTGCTATGCATACACGACAATTATAACTAGAGCTCGCACCCTCCCTAAAATGACCCGTATACCTTGATTAATAGAGTGTAAATTAAAAGAAGGAAAGGTCAGTCAGAATTGGCTGTAGTTTTACCGAATTGGGATGCACCGACAACGGTTACGGCAACTGCATCGTAGTAAGTATAATGACTCGCACAAACTCCTTTTAAATGTTAATCCTGCCAGCCATTTACATTAACGTGATTTGTAAGGATTTACAAAAAAATCATTTAGTTCGTGATCAAGTATTAATCTTGAAATCCTTTTGAACATAAAGGATGGTGAATGACTAAGACATGAAAGTTTATATTCTGGATTGAATTTTTTGAACTCCTAAAGAATTACAGTTGTCAGCCTGAGATCACTTTTACTTAGCTATGCCATTTCACTTTACGCTATTTCACCATCATTCTCTCAACGTCATCATTACAAACGCACAACTACATTGTCAAATATCAAAATTTTCCTTCGAAATCTACCAAAGCAAACAAACTAGTAAATACTCGAAATAGTGGATAAAATTAATCTATATCCAAAACAAACAAACGGATGTAACGAAATTAAACAAACTAGATCGAAATCGGCGAAATTGAGCATAAACTAAGCACGATCGCACGAGCAATATTTGTCGTCACAACTCTCTGTTCCAGCTATTCTCAAAGCGGGATTTTCAGGAACTTCAAATAAATTGTTTTTGTACCCGACTGTTTATTAAAAGCAGATAGATAGATAAACTTTTTATTGCATAGGAGTTAAACATACAAAATAGCACAAAAGAGACAGAGATGGTACATAGGCGGACTTATCGCTGATGCAATCTCTAACAGTCAACTTTTGGGTGGAAGGAAACCAAACAGGAGATTGGCGTTGGCGCATAGTGAAATAAAAAATGCTTAAAAGTTATACAATAAAAACAATATATATCTATAAATAATAAATACACATCAATACATAATAATTACATATACTTAAAATATAGTAGAATGAGACTTAACGAGATTTTTGAAACTATCAATATTCTGGGCCTTCCCGTAAAAAAAATAAAAGCAGTCGGGTAAATAAATTAAAATGTCATGCAAAATGTCAGACCTGAACCTGAAGTGAAAGTTGAGCATTTTGAACAAGATTACAAATTTACCACTACAGAACGTCTTTAATACGTATTAAGTGATTAGTACGAGTAAAATAACGGTAACGTGTGAATAATTCCGTATTATACTTTTTAGTTTCGAAGTTGAAACAGACGTGTGTTTTGTTGGTCCGCTAACATCAACAGCATCACATAACAATCCTTACTCTGTCATACGTATAACCGATTTCGATTGAAAGAAAACACAAATTTTATACATATGTATATTATTGTATATACACTTACTACAATTACATATCTCACAACACCAAAATATGTTTTAGAACCACTGTCTTTCCTAACGCTCTGTAGTCTGTAACTAGGAAATACCCCAGTGCTATGATGAAGCGCCTTTCAGAGCCAAGTCTGTGGCGTAACGAATGTGGCGCCAACAACGTACCTGTCTCCAAAATCTTCATGGTAGATTTGCACCACAAGTACATGAGTTAATATATAGGAAAGAGTTCCCGATGATGAAAAGCAAAAGAATTGAATTGAAAAAAACTGAAAAAAGTATACATACTAAACCAACCTTGCATGAAGAGAGTGAGGAATGTGGATGAAGCCAAAGAAGCATACACGGATCGAGGGGAATGGAAAGCTGTAATTTCTGCCTACCCCTCCGATAAAGAGGCGTGATTTTATGTATTAAATTAAGGTAAAGGAACTAAGACGAGCGCCTTTTTCGGAATGGGGACGAAAAGTCAGTGTCAGTTCAAAAGTGCCTAAACTCCTACGATCCCTGTTGCATACTTCTTTCGTTTCATTCATTCATATTTGAGAATAAATAAAATGATAGCATTGCTCTGTTAATATCTTTACTCACGATCTGCAGAGCACTAGAAGGAAGCAGCTTATTGTCATGGTCCAATTTCAATGTCCACTGGCTTCATGACTCCGTCTGTGAAAATCCGAGAAATCGCCCGCTACTTTCCAATGCCTTGAGAGATCTCTACAACTACTCGTAGAAACTCTCAAATGTATTTATGATTCTTTCCTTTGTTACATTTCAGTACTTTTAGACATGATACGTTTTTTTAGTAGATATTTCGAGTGGAGGTTTTATTTTAAGATATCATTTATTTTTAGGGCTTCGGTGGTCAAACCGTTAAGAGGCGAATATAATGAGTGATGATAATGAAAGCACTGGTTCAAATCCTATGTATTTATGTACACATGGCCATGTAAATGAGTTTGAGTGCTAATCAATGTTCTTACGGTAAGAGAGAAATATTATGAAAAGGCCCGCCCATACAAAATGATTTTCATAACTGATAAATCTATGAGAATCATAAAACCACTCAACGGATTTTGTTGAAATTTGGCATAAAACATTTTAAATTTCCACTGAAGCTCGTCCAGGCAAACGGTACTCCGTAGCGATTACTCATAGAAATAATGAAATCGATGCAATCACTAAATCGAGGACTATTTTCCAATACCTATTTTCACACCTGCTCCTACGTAAACAAACGCTGCCGATTTAATTAACGATTAATCATGAATAAATTTAACATCTCATTAGTGGTCGCACTATGCTTTTCACCTAATTAATTATATCTTTCGCCACACTCGAAATGAGCGAATTAAATTCGGTCCAAATAAATAAAACAAGTCTATCGCCAAAAGGATTGTTTGAAATCCTGGTATTGTTTTGTGGTTAGTCAAATGTAGTTGAATTTTTGAAATCGGAATAGAAGTACAATTAATTGTTTTATTATTTCTTTAGCGCGTGAGAATTTTTAAGAAAAATCAATGTCAACGTCAGTTTTTATCTGTAGCTGATAAGATTTGGTACAATATTTTCTTATTTATTCGTTACAAGAAAATAAAACATTATATAACACACATTATTTGAATCTCAGTTCCACCATAAAGCCATACAGCTTAGCGTACCCTATCAGTTTTTTCAAAACTGTTAACTCTATTTACCCCGCAAGTTATATAGACGTGATTATATGTATGTAGTAACATACAGAAAAAAACGCAAACGGAAATTCTAATAATCAGATTTTTGGCTTATATAAATATATATCGATTTTTTTTGCAACAGACATTAGTCAGTTACTATTTTATTATATCCATGGAGATGGATGCATTCGTTGCACAAAAGACCTCCTTAGGTATTTACATTGTGGCAAAGGATCGAACTGAGAGCACGCAAAGAAAGAGAAAGAGATACTAAAGAGAAGGGTGACTGAACTTACACGGACCAACATAGACACCAAATTCTATATATTTATAGACAGATCCCTCGGGACACGGTGTAGTTATCATTTGTTACTAGTAATGACTAATCCACGAATGAATAATAGTCAAACCGTGCGCCGCCAAATTGTTAGATGATTTATGAAGACCGCCTTCCGCTGGTAATCTGAATGTACAACAACTGTCTCGTAAATAATTCTCAGTAATGTATTTGGTGTGGTTCCCGGCACCAATAGAAAAAAGAATAGGACCACTCCATCTCTTTCCCATGGATGTCGTAAAAGGCGACTAAGGGATAGGCTTACAAACTTGGGATTCTTTTTTAGGCGACAGGCTAGCAACCTGTCACTATTTGAATCTCAATTCTATCATTAAGCCAAATAGCTGAACGTGGCCTTTCAGTCTTTTCAAGACTGTTGGCTCTGTCTACCCCGTAAGGGATATAGACGTGATGATATGTATGTATGTATGTATGTATTTAAGTGGGCCTGAAATTAATGAAAAAAACTTTTAATCTTCTCCGCCGAAATTCATCCCACGGATTTGCTAATTAAACTTAACAAAAAATAAATTATTGATTACATATTCAAGCATTTAAAACTAAAATTTCCGGCTGTCTTGCTCATGTGGGAACTTCCATGAAAGTCTTTTGTTTTTTCCGAGAAAGAGGCGTGATTTTATGTATGTATGACTTTTACCCCAGAATGAATTAATCGTACCAAAGGTTTAGCCATAAAAGCATATGACGATCACATAATCGCATTTATAATATTACTTTTTAGGTAAGTATATTTCGCCACCGAATCCTGCAAGAAGGGCCTGAATTGACCTAAAAATACTGATTTTATTACCCTAGTACCGAGAGAATTCAGTACAAAGGTGTAATACAAAGTGTAGGAAACTATGATTTGCAAACACCTTAATTCATGGATATTTGTATAATAACTAACCACGACTGCCTACCTGCACAATAAAATACTAAACAGTCCTACATTTTTTCAATTTAAATGATTCAAAAGGATGTATAACTGATAGTATTTGGCAAAGTTTATATTCAGTTCCGTGCATGACACCTCAAAAACAAACAAAATCCTCCTGTACTTTGCCTTTAGTAGATTTCCACAAATAAACAAAGAGATAATGCTCTACCCGGAACCACATGGCACAAAGCTAGTACCAACGGAAATATCTCAAATATTATTTTATTTACACAGCATATTAATTTAGAATATAAGTAACCACAAAATAAATATTTGTCACACATTCTTGGCTAAATTCGCATACTCCAGAATGTTACACGCCACATACATAAAGCCGTCGATACACTGACGATTAGTTATAATTTCATTTTAATTAGTGTTTAGTTTACCATAATTGGCTTTAATTTATTTAAATTACTTACATACAACTTGATGAGTAGTCGATACACTTTCGGAATTCATTATATGAGTTTTGATAAGATTTTAAATGAAATGCTATTATTTATCATAATGTAAAAATACTTTTTTAGAAGTTTGTCATATTCTAGGAGGTCTTTTAACAGTTTATCTGCCTAGTTTCCAATATAATAGGTAACGTAGGTCAAAACTTTTTAAATTATTTAGTCATTACATTATTAGACCGCCTTTATTTATAACCGTTCCCGTCTCTTTTGTACTTTATCTATCTATTTTTATTTAATAAACTACGAGAAAAACGGTATCGAAAGAAAGCCACAGCAAAACAAGATTAAGTATTATTAATTAAGAAGTAAATATTTATCAAATAAAATAAACTTTATCCTGAAAATATAAGTTCGTTTTCTAACTAAACTAAGTGAGGTGTGTAACTGGCATTATGAGTTTCCTGCAAGCCATAACATTCTCAAATTTCCGCCGCGGGCGTGGAGGTGGCAAGGCACCAGCTACGTTTAATTTCGTTTAAACCGCCGACCAATTATAAAAATAGACTCTTTCCAGATATCGACCTAACTGTAATAATGAAAAGAGAAGGCGATGATAACAACAAAAGTTGTACCTTGGTACCGAACCAATGGTCATAAGATTTGAATGCCACGTTTAGCTTGTTTTTATTTATTCTGCCGCAGCATCTTTATTTTACAAGTACTCTCCTATATACTTAAGAGTTACCTGCTAGGTTTCATTTAACGTAGTTTCGTTTTCATTTCAAAATGATAAGATTCTTTTGGATTTCAATAAAATTATGCCAAAGAAGAAGCATCACCTAGTTATATAATGTGTTAAAATATATTTCTATCTTTCGCTCTATACAGTAAAAACCGACTGTAGGACAGATAAAATATATATGATCGCCCTACTTTTTTCCATACCATGTAAGGAAAGTATATTTACCAGAAATTTCTTAATATTATCGTTTGCTGAACTTTCATTTGTTGTCCATTCATTTCTATGTCTATGAGAGTAACACTAGTTGGGTACCGCGGCTTCGTCCGCACGGATACTTGTACCCAGTATTTTAATTATATAAGGTGTAAGGGTTTGTTATTTCGACAATCTCCTCTATTTTGTATGTATTTCGGTGTGCTTTTGGGTTTCGTGCCCGTATCTTATGTAAAGTAAATGGTATCCTCGTGATGTATGATTATATATTTTAACGTAAGCTTTTATATTTTATACTAGTCTATTATAGAAGAAATTTTTTTTTCTTCCTGCGTATTACTTAAAGTCAATCAAGAAAATGGCTTATAAATCTTTTGTCGAAACGAATTTCGAAATAAGAAATATGATTCTTTTACCTAAACCAACTTGGAAGGAAGATAAAATTTCTTATTTAGTAACTGGTATATGCAAAACAAGAAGGTCAAGTTTCTCTGCAGATAAATATGAAGGAACTAAATCAATGTGCAGGTATTAATCTAGTATTGTCTGTCTGTCTTCCCACTTATGAAGCTAATGCACCGGTTTGATCTAAATGTAATCACCTTCCCGCCATCAAGCCTATCTGATATTCAGTGATAAAGGATCTGTCACATGTAAGGTATGAATGTAACACATTTCACGAACGATCTTAGGACCCAGAGAATTAAACCTATTATTTATTTACTTTCATAAATTATTTACTTTCAGTTATTGGAAAATACGATTCGCTTTCTAATAATCCAAACGAAACCAAATTTCGTATGTCTAACCATAGCTCATGCTATAATGCTGGCCTGCCTGGATGGTTGAATGGCTACGGTTAGTGGACAATATAAAGAAATAAATATAAGAATAATTCCATAAAAACAATTTCAAACTAATATCTTAAGAATCACATACATATATCAACGTCACACAATATCACATCTTTCTCCTTTACAGAGACAACAGCATCGAAAACACTGGAAGACTTAAAAAATTGCCTGCAAAAATTCAACAATGTAACATAAGTTTCATATGACACTACCTTTACAAAGCCCGATGCGCTCACAATTACCGCTTTTGTCCGTCACACGGGGATTTGGGGCTCTCTATGAATGCATTATAACTTGCATAATGTGATGGCGTAATGGCCGAAGTGGCCAGGTATTTATTAGGTCTATTAATATCAGTTAGTTTATGTAACTAAGTTTGTATCTTAATTTTTATGTACCGCTGGAAGAAATTTCTCTAGAAATAAGTAATGCCCTTGTACTGAATTGCTCTTTATTTTAATTTTTTTTTATTTTCCTTGTTGTACATAAATATATAAATAAGTGTGATTACCTACCTCCCGGTGTTAGTCCCGGTTACTTCCTCATCCTTTCCACGCTCACACTATTTTAAAAAAGGACCATTGATCTCTTGATTTGTAAATGTGACTAAGAAAAAAAGGGGTGAAATACCCAGGGTCCTTTGTTAACGATACATCTTTGTTTATGGTTATTTCTATCAGTAATATCTTCTTTCTCTTCGCGTTAATCCCAGTTAAAACCTCGACTACACACACGAGACTCTTTAAAGACGAACCGAGGATGTGATTTTTGACCATGATCCTGAGTAAGAAGCGATTCCCGTCTGATTTCCGCAACCTTTGCAGGAAAACCTGACCCAGATTTGATCATGGTTTATCCAGTTAGATGTTTCCCCTCACCATAAGGACATCAGATTATGTTCAAAGAAAAAAACTCAGGAGTCATTAATACATAAGTAGCATTTGAACCCGTTACTCCCCGCGCATAACACATAATTCAGCCACCTAAACGGTTCGAACACCGACGCTGTAAAATTACCTGCGTAAAGCTTTTACAATATAGCGTAATCGTAGAAGTGGCCAGGTATTTACTAAGTACGATTACTCGACTGGAACCATGATAGGCAGGCGAACTGCACTGATTTTCATTGGGAATTGGTGAACTGAAAATTTCGTTAAGGCCTACCCTTTAATTGAGTAGAACCTATTTATAATTCTATGGCAGAATTCATGGAAATCGGAATAATCATTCATTTGAATCAATCAATTCATTTGAACCTAAAGTGTAATGTGGAAATTTGTATTGCAATTGAGCATCCATGGTCGTTTATCGGTATTTTCAGTTTATGGTTTTGCAATTATAACTTTTTAATATAATCATTAGATATGCAATTCTTCTGGCTATTTAGTTAATTATTCTCATGCTCAAATTTTAATCCTTCTTTTTGACTTATTTGTTTTTAATTAATTTGAATCATGTGAAATAGATTTCCTAGGCACTAAGTACAATAGACAAAAAGTGACCAAAATCATATCTTTTCCACGTCAAACCCGCTATCAATCTGTTTACTGTGTAATTACCGCTTGTAACAACCCATGGAGTAGCATTGTGTATTTATACAATTACTGTTCATTAGGATGCAGCCGCTTTGTGATGCAAATCCCTAGTTTTTGCCCTGTGGCCCGCTTCCACGTGGCGACTGTAAAAATCTTAATTGCATTTGTTACATAGAATTGTATAGAAAACTAAAGTACGCCCGCGGCTCCACCTGCGTAAATTAAAAAATCGTAATCGGAATTTCGGGAAAGCTTCTCTCAGTATGTACTAGATCGCATAAGTAACCTTCAAACCAAATAACAAATCTCCAGACCTACCAGTTTGGGCTGTACGTTGATGGTCAGTGGTTCCTTTTATATATTTAGCTTCACCTGGATATTTAAAAGGGTAATTGATTTACTATCAACGAGCTAAAGGTTTATAGAAATAGGAATAATAAAAGACGATATAATTAATAATTAAGTTGTCATTTGCTTGCGGAAAGATTTTTCATGTCTGGACTGGGTCCCTGGTGGGTACTCGTAATGCCCCGAGTAAAAATCCTTCTTTGGGTAAAAAGATTTGTACAAAAAAAAATTGTCAAGTAACCATTTGAATATTTTTAATAATTTTTTTTTTCGCAATGGCAAATCGCATAATCAGAACACAACACATGCTAATCAACAATTCGCATCCAAGTCCTAATATCAAGTTGTGCGATTAAGCAAATACCTAATAAACATACTTACATTCCACACTAAACTCACAAAGAAACCAGTAGTTGTAAATCAACATTAAAAAAGGAAGTTCTCAAAAATATTACTTCAATGTCCTCATTAGTCACGAAATACGAGTCCATCAGTTCTTGGCTCGAACTGGAGCAATCTCATAAGTGGAATGCACCAGAAGTTGGACTAAACTTTATAAAATTCAATATTTTCAGTAGCGAGTTTCCTTGAAGAAGTCGAACAGTCGGGAACTCCGTACGTTGCCTATGAAAATAAACATGATTTCTGTGCTTCGATCAACTATGTAATAGATTCACAGATGAAAACAAAAATAAAACATCCACACACTTATAAACGTAGTTTTCAACAGCAATTGGGTGATCGAGCGAAGCTTGTTGTTTGTTTTTTTTTTCAGTAATGTCACAATTATCATTATCGTAGCCAAGCATTCAATAATATTTACTGCGAGAAAAATAACTTGTTCGATTTTTTTGCCCCTTGTATTCGTTAGAACTGTTTTCGAAACCGTGAATACAGAATTGCAATAAAGCACACGGTAATATGCATATTCATGGATTGTATGCCTTATTTTAATACTTTAAGATCCAGTTTTGAAAAAATGGACGAACTCTGTAATTTTTTCAGGAGGATTGTGGGTCTATAAATAGTACGTCGATGATTCTGTGGTGAATCTCGGCGGCGAATAGGGGCGTATCTCGAGGGTTTTGGACAAGTTTGATTCGATTCTTGAAGCCGGCGCGGTCAGGAAATGCTGTAAACTAGGTTTGATCGGACGGGATGCAATCACTGCTTTAACTGTGTATCACTTTTAATGTTACTTTGTAAGCAGTCGGTAACATAGCGTACATAGCACAATAAATAATTTGAACAGGAATTTATCTTAATAAGCAGTTGTAACGTATTATAATTTCTTTGTGAGTTACGGATCTTTAATGAAGACATTGAAGTAATAGTTTTGGGTACATATTGATTTATACGTTGATTTACAACGAGCTTGATGTTGAAGTTTAATGTGCATTTTAAGTTTTTGAAGTACTTACTTGTAACGAGTCAAGAGTTTTAGACTAGAAAATCGATTGGCATGTGTTGTTTACGCATGGGATTTTGTAGTTAAATATGTATTACAAAAAGACGTATCAATATTATGTACCATTATATCAGTACGAAATGAATGAACTTTAGAAAATATTGTTCCAACAAGTACATATATGTGGGTTGTGAACGTTTTTTTATTTAAGTTATTCGTTATTTTTAGTTATTGCTAGCACTGGCAACTTTATTTTAGAAGGAAAAATGAGGTTAGATGTCAAAGAGTGTCATTAAGATTTTGAAGTTTGTAAGATCTATAAGTCTATTATAAAAACCGAAATAAGATATTTGTTTTACTTAATCTAACTGAGTAATCCCACAACTTTTTTGGGGGCTCGTCCGGGATGGTGCTCAATATTGTGGTGGTCAATATTGGATTGAAGTGAAACAACACGACTGAAGACGAAAAATCAAGACGACTATTTAAGGGTGCGTCCACATCTGGCGAATGTGCCGCGAATGTGCAGCTCGCGAGCCGTTTGCGAGCTGCGCGCGTACAATTTTGTTCGAGCGCCGCTCCTGCGCCGCCCGCGCGCAGTTCACGCGCAACCTAAGCGCCGTACGCGATCAGCGCGCGGGCGGCGCGCTAGCGGCTCGCGTCTTCCTTCCACCCGCGTCTCAATCCCCGCACCCCTTACCCGCTCAGTTCGTTTCTGATTATTGGAGGTTAAGTACGTGTTGTCATGGAGTGGACGGAGGAGAACTGTTTACGCTTAATTGAAACATATAAAAGATTTCCAGTTTTGTGGGATCCTAAAGATCAATATTACTATAGAAAAAATGTAAAAAATGATGCGTGGAAAGAAATTGGTGCTATAATGGGAAGCGATTATGAACAATGCCGTAGCAAACTGTTAAGTCTTTTATCTTCTTTTAGAAGAGAGAAAGGAAAAAGTCAAAAAAGTAAAGGGACAGGGAAAGGCGAGTAAAAAACTATTTGTTACTTTTTATGTTTTATTTTATTAGTTAAATTGACTATGTAACTAATATTATTCTATATTTTTAGGTGCATCCGAGACTTACAAAAGTAGATGGTTTGCCTATGACGCTTTTTCCTTTTTAGCTGATCGGGATAAACCAAGGAAACGTATAAATACTGTAAGTAATTAAATCAACAATATTTATCTTGAAATGCAATACGGCCTTCATTTACGCAATAAGAAGCAATCTCATCTCTTATTTCGTTTATTTCTCTTGAATATCTTATTTGTGATGTTTGAATATTTGAAAGAGATGTCAAATTAGGTACGGATTGATTTATATACATATTGGAATTAGTTGTATAACTATCGGTGGCGTTCTGTTTCAAATAATTATGCAAGTGAATAATACTCATAACGACTACTTCAGCAACTTCTGGTTTTAATATCATAGGTTTTCTAAGTACCCTAAAAATGGATGATGCAATGCCAAAGGCACTCTCAACAATTCTGCGAGCTCTGCTTAATCTATAGTTAAAAATGCGTTCCGGAGTGCCTTTACTGTGGTTACCGGAGTATGGTTTCATCACATGTTTATCTAGAGCAAAAGCGCTGTCAGCAACAAAGAAGTAGGGTATCGCTTTAGTCCTGTAAGGTAATGCTTTTTCTTGTGGTAAATTTAAGGAGCCATTTTGCATCATCTTGTAGAACTCTGTATCTTTGAATATCCCTCCATCAGATATACGCCCCTGGCAACCAACATCAGCAAACATAAATTTATAATCTGAGTCTACCAGTGCAAACAGAACAATACTAAAAGTAGATTTGTAATTATGATATTCAGTTCCACTTTTCGGAGGTGCCTGTATGACTATATGTTTACCGTCTATTGCGCCAATGCAATGGGGCAAATGCCATTTATCTTCGAATCCTTTACTCACTTCTAGCCATATTTCTGGTCTCCTTGGCACCTGAAAAATAATAATATAAATATAAAAACATTATTACAGGAACAGGCAGATATAGAACAAGATAAAGTGGATGAGCGACAGGTACAAGATGATGGAATAAATACTGACACTGAAAGCGACCTGTCTTTTATTGAACCTCCGCCGTCCAAAAAGAAAAAATCGACGGATGATAAAATCGTAACTGAAGCCCTACAATGTTTAAAGACTGCTACAGAAAAATTGAGCGATAATTCCAAATTGTCACAAGAAGTACATTCATTTATAAATTTTATTGGAGCCAAAATGGAATCTTATTCACGTTCAACAAAAAATATGGTTCAACAGGCAATATTTGATGTCATAATGAAAGCTGATTCTGGGTACTATGATTATCAACCAAATATGCAAGTGTCAACGCAAGGTTATACAACTTATTCTCAAAGTGCTTCTACGTCCAGACCGCACAGTCAGGAAAGTAATTATTCGGCAGAAGATACGAATGACAGCTACAGTGATTTGTTTCAATAATAACTACTTTCTTTTTGTAAACTTATATGTTGCTTATAAAAAAGGCTATGTGATTATTTAATAAAGATAATTAGAAAAATACTCACACGTACGTTTTCCTTTAAACACTTGATAATCGCCAAACACACTTCAGGAATAATAATACTTATACTTTGCTTAGAAATTCTAAAAAGGTACTGCAAGCTTGTGTAGGAATCTCCAGTGGCCAAGAATCGTAATGTCAAACTTAATTTATTTTCAACTGAAATTGGTAGCCTAAAATGCGTTTCCTTTTTAGCAATCTTGAAACTAAGCATGTGTAGTAGATTTTCATATAATTCTGGTGACAATTTTAAAAAATTTGCATAGTGGCCGCTTAATTGATGGCTTTTTAACTCCGCTACTATATTCTGTTTTCTTTTAAAAATAGGATTTTGCCACCAACGCCGTTGTCTCTTTTTTTTCCTTTTTATCAGTAATATAATAGCTAATGATGCAGCAATTATATTAAAAGCACTAGTGTCGTCCGACATCTTCGAAAGTACTGAGCCAGTAAATGGAACTGTAAGCGCGAGGATTGAGTACGCGCAGATCGCGCGCCGCGCGCACGCCTTATACGAGCCTTGTATGAGTTGCGCTAAGGCGGCGCAACGAACCATTGCAGTGACTGCATGCGTGCAGCGCGAGTGCAGTTCGCGTACCGTTCGTGAGTTGCACATTCGCGGCACATTCGCCAGATGTGGACGCACCCTAAGAAGGCAAGTCATCGACGGACATATTACAGACTGTTTTACCGACTATTAGTATCCGACGGTTCATGCTTAACCGCTACGTGACGTCATTTCTGAATGCTGTTTTACCGACGCTGATGGGAAAAAATATTGCCAGATACATGAATAACGTTATTCGTATTCGTTATTTATTAACGTTATGATAAGTTGATACAACGATTTATAATATTCAGAAATAACGTTAACCCGATTTTATTATGAAGAAATAAAGACTTTAATTAATTTTCACATTGAAGACGAATATTATTGATGAGTTCAAAGAAAATATCTTGTTGTACGGCACAAAGACGACTTTCATTTAAGACGAATAAGATTGCAACTAAGATGCCGCCGAAGAAAAATACCCAAGACTCAGATGTAGAAGACGTTGAAGATGTTGAGGTACAGATATCATTCAGAGACTTAGAAAAGTATATGAATACTTTCACTGGAGATGATACTTACCCGGTTAACGAATTTATTGAAGAATTTGAAGATGTTGCTGCTTTAATGAAATGGACTAACGTCGAAAAATTAATTTACGCGAAAAGGCTTTTAGGAGGTACAGCTAAATTATTTCTACGTTCGATGGGAAGAATTAAAGATTACTCTGGGTTGAAAAAAGCATTAAAAGAAGAATTTGGTCCGAAATTAAACAGCGCCACGATTCATAAAAGACTGAGCACCCGCAAGATGAAGAATGATGAAACGTATCAACAGTATTTTTTGACAATGAAAGAAATCGCTCTGCATGGTAAAGTTGAAGATCCTGCTTTAATGGAATACGTAATTGATGGTATTAGAGACACTGAATCTAATAAAGCTATACTCTATGGTGCTTCAGACCTTAAGGAATTTCGGAAAAAGTTGGAGATTTACAGCGAGTTTAGAAAGAAGATGTCTTCACGTTCCAATTATGTTTCTCCTTCAACATCAGTCCAGTCTGGATCTAGAAAGAAAAATGACGCCGCACCACCTAAGAAACGATGTTATAATTGTGGAGATTTAAATCACCAATCATCAGCGTGTACCAAAGGCATCAAATGCTTTAGATGTAACGAGTTTGGACACAAAGGACCCGACTGTCCGAACCAAGTAAAAAAGACGTTAAATATTTTGAAGAACGACAAGATCGAAGCTCCTTTTAAGCTAGTCAAGATTAATTCTACCCCGATGATATCACTTGTTGACACTGGAAGTGATGTTAACCTCATAACTGAAACTGGATTTGAAGACATAAAACGAAAAATTACTGACTATAAAGATATGAAGATTTATTTAACTGGTATAGCTGAAAAACAAATGTTAACAGAAGGAATATTTACTGCGAAAGTTGAAATTGATGATGGATTCTCGGATATGACTTTCTACGTTGTGAAAGATAATGCCATTCCCGTAAGATTGATTATTGGCAACCCGATCCTGAAAGAGTTTGAAGTTAAGTTCACTAAAGATGGAATTGAAATGGAAAAGATTATGCATCTAACCCTACTAGTAGAAAATAATGAGAATACTGAAGAATTTAATATAGATGACTCACAATACACAGCTGAAATAAAGAAAATGATCAAAGACTATAATTCTAAAGAAGAAACTAAGAAAAGTAATGTAACATTAAAAATAATACTAACCGATGAAACGCCGATATACCAAAGTCCACGTCGCCTGTCACCTCTGGAAACAGATATAGTTCGTAAACAGATTAATGAGTGGCTGGATAAAGAGATAATAAGACCTAGTAAATCAGATTTTGCATGCGCAATAGTTTTAGCTAATAAAAAAGATGGAACCAAAAGAATTTGTATGGACTACAGAGGAATTAACAAGAAGATAATAAGAGAAAGATTTCCTTTGCCGCTGATTGATGATCAGATTGATAAATTAAAAGAAGCTATTATATTTACGTCTCTTGATTTAAAAAATGGATTTAATCACGTGGATGTTGATGTAGATAGTCGGAAGTACACTTCTTTTGTGACACCGCAAGGCCAGTTCGAGTTTATCAAAATGCCGTTTGGTCTATGCACAGCGCCATCCGTTTTTCAAAGATATATCAACGATGTTTTTCACGATTACATAACTGATGGTACTGTACTATCTTATCTTGATGATTTAATCATTCCCGCAAAGACAGAAGAAGAATCACTGGCTAAAACAAAGAAAATATTTAAAAGAGCGGAAGAATTTGGTCTGATATTCAATTGGAAAAAATGTCATTTTATGAAGAAGGAAATAGAATATTTAGGATACATAATTTGTAACAATGAAGTAAGACCATCCAAAGAGAAAATAAAAGCTGTTGCAAATTTCAAAAAGCCCACTAATATCAAAGCCGTTCAATCGTTTCTTGGTTTAACTGGATATTTCAGAAAGTTTGTTCAGAATTATTCTCTAATAGCTAAACCTATGACAGATCTGTTAAAGAAAGGAGTTGTTTTTAATTTTGACGAAATATGTGAACAAGCCTTTATAAGATTAAAAGATATACTTACCAATTCGCCGGTTCTCCGAATTTATAATCCTGCTTTATACACAGAAGTACACACCGATGCAAGTGCAGATGGTTACGGAGCTGTTCTATTACAAAAAAATCCGATTGATGATCAGTTACACCCAGTGCATTTTATGAGTAAAAAGACTACTCCCGCTGAGAAGAAGTATCATAGTTATTATTTAGAAATTTTGGCTATTGTTGAAGCAATAAAGAAATTTAGAGTATACTTACAAGGGATACACTTCAAAATTGTAACCGATTGTTCTGCATTAACGATGACACTACAAAAGAAAGACTTACCTCCACGAGTTGCACGATGGGCCTTATTGCTCGAAGAATACGACTATGAGATAGAACACCGATGGGCATCACGAATGAAACACGCAGATGCGCTGAGCAGATATCCTGTCTGTTTAGTTCTTTCTGAAACTACAGCAAGGATAAAGAAAGCACAAAACGAAGACGAACATGTAAGATTGATTAAGAAGATTTTAGAGACAGAAGATTACAAAGATTATGTTGTTCAGAATGAAATATTGTATAAGTGGAAAGACGGAAATAAAATAATTGTTGTACCTAAAAAGATGCAATGGGAGATCATTAGGAAGAATCACGAGAAAGGTCATTTCGGAATAGTAAAGACTGAGGAACTTATTGAAAGAGAATATTATATAGAGAATTTAAGAGAAAAGATTAAGAAAATTGTTGATAATTGCGTTGAGTGCATAATTGTATCTCATAAAAAGGGCAAAAAAGAAGGTTTGCTTAATCCGATTGATAAGGGTAGTGTCCCATTGTCGACCTATCACATAGATCACTTAGGACCCCTTACATCAACAAATAAAAGTTACAAGTACATACTTACAGTAGTTGACGCGTTTACCAAATTTACTTGGATTTATCCTGTGAAGACTTTAACAACAGAAGAGACTATTAACAAACTGACTTTACAACAACAAGTTTTTGGGTCACCCGAACGTATAATAACAGACCGAAACGCTGCATTCACTTCAAATGATTTTAAAGAGTATTGTAAGAATGAGAACATTACACATTATTTAATAACGACTGGTCAGCCAAGAGGAAACGGACAAGTAGAGAGGGTACATCAGATAATTATAAACGTACTTGCTAAACTAAGCGCCGATGATCCTACGAAATGGTACCGTCGTGTATCAAATGTACAGCGTTGTTTGAACGGAACTTATCAACGTAGCATTGGAATGACGCCGTTTGAATTGATGTTCGGAGTAAAGATGAGAGATAAAGATGATGGAATATTAAAATTGATTGAAGAAGAAATTATTCAAAAAGTAAACGACAAGAGGCAAGAATTAAGGGAGAAAGCTAAAGAGTCTATAAGGAAAATACAAGAAGAGAATGTGAAGTACTACAATCGGAAGAGAAAAGAGGCTTTTTCTTATGATATTGGAGATTTAGTAGCGATCAAGAAGACACAGTTCTCACAAGGGAGTAAACTGTACCCTAAGTTTCTAGGACCCTACGAAGTCACCGAAAAGAAACATAACGACAGATACGTACTAAAGAAAATAGGAACAGCGGAAGGCCCTATTAAGACGACTAGTTCTGCAGATAACATGAAGCCTTGGGTCACCTCGGAAGATAGTATTTCATCTGGGACAGATGAATAGTCAGGACAGCCGTGTGGGTTGTGAACGTTTTTTTATTTAAGTTATTCGTTATTTTTAGTTATTGCTAGCACTGGCAACTTTATTTTAGAAGGAAAAATGACGTTAGATGTCAAAGAGTGTCATTAAGATTTTGAAGTTTGTAAGATCTATAAGTCTATTATAAAAACCGAAATAAGATATTTGTTTTACTTAATCTAACTGAGTAATCCCACATATATTACATAGTCTTCATTCCCTCCACAACATGGGTAGGCGGAAGGATAGTAACACGACACTTCCTGCCTCGAGACCGCACACCGATGCGACGTCGCATTTTAAGCTATATGGGACTGGAAGCTTTATTGCAGTAAAAACTCGACCTTATGTGTACGCGATACGGTCAAAAATACTCTAAACGTGTATATAAATAATTTTTTATGTACGTCAATTATTAAAACTTGAGATTGTTAATTATATCTTGTTCTCAAATTGACACGTGATTATATTATCTATTTACTATTTTCTAATGGTTGACTGGTTGACAATGCTATTAGCATTAAGTTCACCTTATGTACCTTTAAGGTTCAATAAAGTTTCAAATAAATAAACCGAGCTATGATTGTAAGAATATATTAAACGCTATCATTACCTGCCTTTAATATGTTTTCAAATATTACAAAGGGTCAGAAAACTGTGTCTTCTATCCAGATCGCGGGATATTCTAGATACATTTCCAGTATGGAAAGTAGCCGGTTCCCGGGGGATTGCTGTAACAGGTACATTGTTGGAAACACGTCTACGAGTTTACATAAATGCAATTTAGTGTACTGAGAGCTACGAAATTCGCCTTCATATCTAGATCATAACATGTTAGAAGTTATGCAAGTTCAAATTTTTCAAAGGTTCTTTTCTCAATAATACAGTCAACTACAAATCTCTATACATACTTTTTCAAAGCAAATACTGCGAAAGTTATACTTGCACATGTACCTACTCTAGATTATGTAAAAGTTTGTAAGGATGCGTGGATGTGTGTGTGTATGTTAACTCTTTCACGCAAAATCTGTACGGATTTAGATCAAATTTAGTAGAATAGTAGCAAATCCCGGAGTGCAGACGTCATACAATAAGTACACCATATCTCTTTTCATCACAGCATGCGCAAGGTTATCCCAATACATCTAATTGACTTATTTACACTACTTCGGTAATGCGTACCTTTCCCAAAGATTTCAATTTAACCAATTTCGGGTTTCCTTCTGTGTAATATGTATGTCATGCACTTTCATCTGAATGTTGTATTGAAACCAGAGCGCAAATATTATTCTTTGCACAGCGAACTTGCTTGGAATCCTATCTGCGTATACGATTTCGGAATGTTGCGCGGTACGCGTGGGATAATATTTTAAAGTATAACTTAATGTCTTCCTAACAGACTATGTTGTGTTGTGTTACGTCAAATGAAGAATTTACAAACATACAGAAAGCCGAGTCATTAATAAATAATAATAAATTATTAGAAAGAGAGTAAACGAACTAAAAATAGTACTTTGAAGAGTTTATTAAAATTCTCAAATAATATAAACATCTAAGAACCTCGCCAAAAAAAAGGTATAATTTGCATCTTGACCTGACCGGCGAACAAAATTCCAGCCTATTGTCCAACAGACCTTAAAATAAAAACTAAATTTTAATTTTACACTTAAATGATATTTAATTTTAAAGTACAATACTCGTAGGCTGTATACAATAATGGCTGTGTGACTCAAAAACCTGCGCCAATCACGGTTTGACTTTCAAAAAGTAGATACATTCAATTCCATCGTATTTTTTCATCACAAAATTTATTTCCATTGTCACATACTCTAATCAAAATAAAATTTTCATCACACACAAATATGGAATAGGAAAAATGTAACTGTCCCAATATTAGCCGTTGGATACCGAAACGCCGGGACACAGTCTCGACACATTTCCCGCGCAATCTGATTTCCCTTGAGCGCCGATGGTACATTTTAATGTTCATTTGCAAAGTAAATAGCCTTCCCTAGCCCCTGTTTTTAATCACGTTCTTTTATCTGAGGTTTTAGTAATTTTAATACAAACACTTTTAAATACTAATCTCGAGGGACTAATGTGAGTAGTTTCGATGCAATCTGTTTGTTGACAATTCTCTAACCTACTTATATTTCTGAAAGAACAGCTCATGAGGAAAAATTACGAAGATTTTTATCCCCGTTCATCATATTTTTAGCAGCTTATGGCGACACTTGTTTTCATACGATACCACAACTGACTTATTTTAACTAATTTAAGTAGGTAAAGGCGATAAAATTATAACACAATGGCCTACTCACAATATGACGTCACATTACGAACACTTAAACTTGAATGAACATCTTCATAAATCACTGAAAAAGACAAAAAGTCATGTTCAACTATAGATAACTAATAAAAAAATAGTTGACGAAAATCAGCCAATTTATTGACAAACATTGCGGCCCTTTGATACTCACCTACGCTTCTACCACACTTTGTTGATACAAAGCAAAAATGTACCAGTTATCAAAACATATATCAATATCAATACATATAATAAAGCAGTAAAAAAATATTTATTACGATAAAGAAATAGTAACCGAGCATGAATTTGAAAAAAAAGTCTGTCTGTTTGTATGTACACTCTATTGAATGAAACTTTTTTGTTGTATAGCTCTTATGCCTGACCAACATATAGGTTATAATTTATTTTGGAATCTTTGACGGCCTCAGTGGCGCAGCGGTAGTACGCTTGTCTGTGACACCGGCGGTCTCGGGTTCGAATCCCGGTCAAGGCATGATGAGAAAAGAACTTTTTCTGATTTGCCTGGGTCTTGGATGTTTATCTATATAAGTATTCATTATAAAATATAGTATCATTGAGTTAGTATCTCGTAACACAAGTCTCGAACTTACTTCGAGGCTAACTCAATCTGTGTAATTTGTCAAAAAAACCTGATTAACCATATAGACCACCTAAATCATCCGAATTATGGAAAAGACGCCTAATAAACATGTAAGTAAATTTAATAACCTTAATCTTCGTATTTCCAATAACACGCATACGGAGTTGCGGGCAGCAGCTAGTAGAAAATATATTTAATTTACTGATTTAAGTATAATAACGTAGCGTTAGTTTGCGCTTGAATTCTTATAGAAATTTCAAAGAATTTCATATTTCCAACATAGGCTATGTTTAAGCAATCGAGTTATATTTATATGGCCTTAACCTATTTCATACACAAATAAGTAATTCAGACCTAAGAAATTTAAAAACAAATCATATTCACGAGATAAAACAATCATACGATTCAATTGTACAATTGATCGTGTGGCTTAAACCCTTTGGCGATTATGTACAAATCTACATGCAAATGTGGTCAGTCCAGCCCGCGGTTCTATTCGGACGTGCAGATGTGTCCGGGGCACGGCTGCTGGCCCCAAATGAAGCCTCCATGCAAATCACTCGGCCTGCGGTTTGGGGAAATAGTTCGCTGTCTCAATACACAAAAATAGAAACAAAATACGAACGAACAACTTGGCCTTTTTCTTTTAATTTATTATTTATGTCACTATCTTCTTTTTTTTTGTTATTATATTAGTTATGCTATGTGGTGGTTAATGGATGTCGTTAAAGGCTTAAGAAATGGCTAATAAACTGGATATTCTTCTAGGCGATTAGCTAGCAACCTGTCACTATTTAAATTCAATTCTATCATACAGCTGCAGGTGGCCTTTCAGTCGCTACTGTACAAAAAAATACTGGCCTTCTAGAGAATCTAACACTCATTTTTTTTATTCGGTTTAAAATTAAATAGATCTATCAAGTATTTCATATTTCAATCGATACCGTCTACATTCAGTTATTAACGTATCAAACAGTACAATACCCGGTTAATATGATTACCGAGAACAAGATCAAATACGAAGAATTCCCAATCGGCCGATTAAACTCCACAAGCCGGCAAGTGATCGACTTCTTTGACGTATACTCGAACTTTGCCCTTTAGTCGACAGGTACGATGAACCTGCGAAACATTGCTCGGATCGAGATTACATTCTGAACTTAAGTATTTGGAATTGGTCTTATTATATTTACTGGCTTAGGTTATTAAGTACCTATTGGCGAGATTTCCTAATGAGCGCTGACGCCTAGAATAGAGCTTAGTTCACGTAGGAGTTACTTTACACGTTAAAAAGTTTCCTCGTTTACGTCATTATAACAATTTTTTCTAATTACTTTTGCTTTTGCGTACGTACAAATTGAATATTATCTAAGCGATAAAAATATATACTTATACATAGACGCATATACATAGATAATAAAAAACAGAATAGGACCGCTTCATTACTTTCCCATAAAAGTCGTAAATGTAGACTAAACAATATGCTTAAAAACATGGGATTCTTCTTTTAAGCGATGGGCTTGCAACCTGTCACTATTTGAATCTCAATTCTATCATTAAGCTATATAGCTGAACGTAGCCTTTTCAAGATTATTGGCTCTGTCTCTGTATGTATGTCATACATAGGTATCACGTCTTACGATGTAGTCACAACCAATAGTCGCAAAACTCGAAGACCAAATTTAGCTGATATAGCTCTACGAGTATGTTGGAATTGAGATTCGAACTAGTGCGAGGTTACTTGTAAGCACAAATAAGAATTCCATGTTTAAAGCTAACCATTTCTATTCATTCCCGTTATCATCTATTGATTGAAAGAAATAAATATGCTTAGCGGCAGGTCATCGAAAGTTAGTTTCCTTGTGTTAACATGAATATAAACAACATTGCTGATTATTTTGTATTCGGTCACTCGACCGTCTTACAGCAAACAAACACTAGTCTGATTGTGTGTTTGTCTTTGATGCTGCGTGCCGCGAACTCACCGCACGATTGACCTTCTAATGTTTTGTGCCAACAAATCTTTGGCCAACTTCGCCCTTGCTCGCCTTGGTTTTATTATTTGCCGTGGGAGTTGGTTCACTGGGCCTCGGGGCTAAGTCAAATCAAACAATTTTAGCTCTTTGCGGAAATCTGCACAGTAGTATTGAAACTTTCAGCTCAACATGTCAGTGTTTAAAACATTTTTGTTTTGTTTTTGGTAAATTCTATTAATTATTGATTTGTCTAGGATAGGGTAGGGAAGAGACGCCCTAGACAATCACATAAATTGAGCAAGCTATAAAGTTCTACACATTATTTAAAGACTTCAAACTGTAGCACATATAAATAAAAAAAAGCCGTTAAGCATTTTTTTCATGAAAACAAACTAACCAATCTTCGCTAATATTGCTATAAAATGTGGCTAGTAACATTTTCCAAGGTAAAAATAAGAAAGTACAAAGGGTAAACTGAACAGAAGAGATAATTGTTTGCGGATGTAATGTCGGGACTGCGACATAGTCGGTCACTTTGATTATGTCAGTTATTAAGCCGGCCGGCCCCTTTAGAATCCGCATGGGTTGTAAAATGTCTTTTTGAAAGGTAAAAACTACTAGCTGTTGCCTGCGATTTGTTTACTGTAAAAATTCAAAAAGATAATCTCAATTTATAAAATCTGATTTATTGCCCCTTAGAGGGAAGAAATTTTCGTATACTGTACCATTTTTTAATTAGTTTTCGCGACATACGAATACAAACATACAGAAATTCTGAAAATCATATATTTGCCTTCTAGCAATACTTTGTGAAATATAGCCATCGGTTAGTTACAATTATATGAATGATAGTGCCTGTGATTATGTGCTTCGGATTAAAAAAAATAAGTTCAACACATTTTTAGTGTTCAGGCAATGGTAGGCAGGTAGGCAGTCTATCATCTATACATATAATAAAATTGTAGAAAAGTGCTGTCTGTACAATGAAAATAAAAATAAAAAAAATAGCAGGGGTTGTTGTTATGTCGATGTCGAACCCAAAAACGTAATTAACTTTTTTTTTGTCTGTTTGTCGGTTTGTCTGTTTGTCGGTTTGTCTGTTTGTCTGTTCACGCTAATCTCAGAAACGGCTGAACCGAGTTGGATGCGGTTTTCACGAATATATTGTGGTATGCTTCAGTTATGCTTTAGTGTTTGTTTCATGTCAATCGGTTCATAAATAAAAAAGTTATGTCAAATTAAAGAATCACGTCGAACACTATTCTATGCTTATACATAGGCACCATTAATCTCCGCAACTATTTGACGGATTTGATTGAAATTTTGTACCGACATATTTTAGAGCCTGGCGCAACATAAAGACTACTTTTTACCGCGGGAAAACATCCGTTTCCCATGGGAATCGGTAGTATATTGTTTTTTTAACGCCTGTTCCGGTCAACGAACGACGTCGATCATTGTTACTAGATAGGTAAATTACAATCTATATCTATACATATAATAAAATTGTAGAAAAGTGCTGTCTGTACATTGAAAATAAAAATAAAAATAATAGCAGGGGTTATTGTTATGTCGATGTCGAACCCAAAAACGTAATTAACTTTTTTTTTGTCTGTTTGTCGATTTGTCTGTTTGTCGGTTTGTCTGTTTGTCTGTTCACGCTAATCTCAGAAACGGCTGAACCGAGTTGGATGCAATTTTCACGAATATATTGTGGTATGCTTCAGTTATGCTTTAGTGTTTGTTTCATGTCAATCGGTTCATAAATAAAAAAGTTATGTCAAATTAAAGAATCACGTCGAACACTATTCTATGCTTATACATAGGCACCATTAATCTCCGCAACTATTTGACGGATTTGGTTGAAATTTTGTACCGACATATTTTAGAGCCTGGCGCAACATAAAGACTACTTTTTACCGCGGGAAAACATCCGTTTCCCATGGGAATCGGTAGTATATTGTTTTTTTAACGCCTGTTCCGGTCAACGAACGACGTCGATCATTGTTACTAGATAGGTAAATTACAATCATTAATAGAATATGTTATAGTTACTTATTACCTTGGAATTGACTGGATTACCATGGGAAAAAAATTAAAAGGGCTCATCTAAATTCTTTCTACTTAAGTTAGTTTAGGCTGATATCATAAACTATAAGAATAATTTACCGAGGGAAATCATAGTACTCCCATGGGAATGAAAAAACATTGTTCTTTTACGGCTGAAGGTAGTTTGTAAGCTGTTGGATTTTAAGAATAATGTCGAACAGATTCCTTCCAGTTTCCCGTGGGTCTGAGATGTTATCCCGCGGTAAAAAGTAACATAAGTGTTGTTATTTCCAAGCCTAAACTAACTGTTTGCCAAATTTCATCCATATCTGTTCAGTAGTTTTTGCGAGAAAGACTAACAAATATGCGTCTATACAAAGTTTCGCGTTTATATTATTAGTAAGAGTTAATTCTATTACGAATAACTACTTTTTTTCTCTGTTAGTAGAATTTACTGAAACTTTATAATAATTTTTATCTATCTATATACATATAATAAAATTGTAGAAAAGTGCTGTCTGTACATTGAAAATAAAAATAAAAAAAATAGCAGGGGTTGTTGTTATGTCGATGTCGAACCCAAAAACGTAATTAACTTTTTTTTTGTCTGTTTGTCGGTTTGTCTGTTTGTCGGTTTGTCTGTTTGTCTGTTCACGCTAATCTCAGAAACGGCTGAACCGAGTTGGATGCGGTTTTCACGAATATATTGTGGTATGCTTCAGTTATGCTTTAGTGTTTGTTTCATGTCAATCGGTTCATAAATAAAAAAGTTATGTCAAATTAAAGAATCACGTCGAACACTATTCTATGCTTATACATAGGCACCATTAATCTCCGCAACTATTTGACGGATTTGATTGAAATTTTGTACCGACATATTTTAGAGCCTGGCGCAACATAAAGACTACTTTTTACCGCGGGAAAACATCCGTTTCCCATGGGAATCGGTAGTATATTGTTTTTTTTAACGCCTGTTCCGGTCAACGAACGACGTCGATCATTGTTACTAGATAGGTAAATTACAATCTATATACATATAATAAAATTGTAGAAAAGTGCTGTCTGTACAATGAAAATAAAAATAAAAAAAATAGCAGGGGTTATTGTTATGTCGATGTCGAACCCAAAAACGTAATTAACTTTTTTTTTGTCTGTTTGTCGGTTTGTCTGTTTGTCGGTTTGTCTGTTTGTCTGTTCACGCTAATCTCAGAAACGGCTGAACCGAGTTGGATGCAATTTTCACGAATATATTGTGGTATGCTTCAGTTATGCTTTAGTGTTTGTTTCATGTCAATCGGTTCATAAATAAAAAAGTTATGTCAAATTAAAGAATCACGTCGAACACTATTCTATGCTTATACATAGGCACCATTAATCTCCGCAACTATTTGACGGATTTGATTGAAATTTTGTACCGACATATTTTAGAGCCTGGCGCAACATAAAGACTACTTTTTACCGCGGGAAAACATCCGTTTCCCATGGGAATCGGTAGTATATTGTTTTTTTTAACGCCTGTTCCGGTCAACGAACGACGTCGATCATTGTTACTAGATAGGTAAATTACAATCTATATACATCTATACATATAATAAAATTGTAGAAAAGTGCTGTCTGTACATTGAAAATAAAAATAAAAAAAATAGCAGGGGTTGTTGTTATGTCGATGTCGAACCCAAAAACGTAATTAACTTTTTTTTTGTCTGTTTGTCGGTTTGTCTGTTTGTCGGTTTGTCTGTTTGTCTGTTCACGCTAATCTCAGAAACGGCTGAACCGAGTTGGATGCGGTTTTCACGAATATATTGTGGTATGCTTCAGTTATGCTTTAGTGTTTGTTTCATGTCAATCGGTTCATAAATAAAAAAGTTATGTCAAATTAAAGAATCACGTCGAACACTATTCTATGCTTATACATAGGCACCATTAATCTCCGCAACTATTTGACGGATTTGATTGAAATTTTGTACCGACATATTTTAGAGCCTGGCGCAACATAAAGACTACTTTTTACCGCGGGAAAACATCCGTTTCCCATGGGAATCGGTAGTATATTGTTTTTTTTAACGCCTGTTCCGGTCAACGAACGACGTCGATCATTGTTACTAGATAGGTAAATTACAATCTATATACATATAATAAAATTGTAGAAAAGTGCTGTCTGTACAATGAAAATAAAAATAAAAAAAATAGCAGGGGTTATTGTTATGTCGATGTCGAACCCAAAAACGTAATTAACTTTTTTTTTGTCTGTTTGTCGGTTTGTCTGTTTGTCGGTTTGTCTGTTTGTCTGTTCACGCTAATCTCAGAAACGGCTGAACCGAGTTGGATGCAATTTTCACGAATATATTGTGGTATGCTTCAGTTATGCTTTAGTGTTTGTTTCATGTCAATCGGTTCATAAATAAAAAAGTTATGTCAAATTAAAGAATCACGTCGAACACTATTCTATGCTTATACATAGGCACCATTAATCTCCGCAACTATTTGACGGATTTGATTGAAATTTTGTACCGACATATTTTAGAGCCTGGCGCAACATAAAGACTACTTTTTACCGCGGGAAAACATCCGTTTCCCATGGGAATCGGTAGTATATTGTTTTTTTAACGCCTGTTCCGGTCAACGAACGACGTCGATCATTGTTACTAGATAGGTAAATTACAATCATTAATAGAATATGTTATAGTTACTTATTACCTTGGAATTGACTGGATTACCATGGGAAAAAAATTAAAAGGGCTCATCTAAATTCTTTCTACTTAAGTTAGTTTAGGCTGATATCATAAACTATAAGAATAATTTACCGAGGGAAATCATAGTACTCCCATGGGAATGAAAAAACATTGTTCTTTTACGGCTGAAGGTAGTTTGTAAGCTGTTGAATTTTAAGAATAATGTCGAACAGATTCCTTCCAGTTTCCCGTGGGTCTGAGATGTTATCCCGCGGTAAAAAGTAACATAAGTGTTGTTATTTCCAAGCCTAAACTAACTGTTTGCCAAATTTCATCCATATCTGTTCAGTAGTTTTTGCGAGAAAGACTAACAAATATGCGTCTATACAAAGTTTCGCGTTTATATTATTAGTAAGAGTTAATTCTATTACGAATAACTACTTTTTTTCTCTGTTAGTAGAATTTACTGAAACTTTATAATAATTTTTATCTATCTTCTATATCTATACATATAATAAAATTGTAGAAAAGTGCTGTCTGTACATTGAAAATAAAAATAAAAAAAATAGCAGGGGTTGTTGTTATGTCGATGTCGAACCCAAAAACGTAATTAACTTTTTTTTTGTCTGTTTGTCGGTTTGTCTGTTTGTCGGTTTGTCTGTTTGTCTGTTCACGCTAATCTCAGAAACGGCTGAACCGAGTTGGATGCGGTTTTCACGAATATATTGTGGTATGCTTCAGTTATGCTTTAGTGTTTGTTTCATGTCAATCGGTTCATAAATAAAAAAGTTATGTCAAATTAAAGAATCACGTCGAACACTATTCTATGCTTATACATAGGCACCATTAATCTCCGCAACTATTTGACGGATTTGATTGAAATTTTGTACCGACATATTTTAGAGCCTGGCGCAACATAAAGACTACTTTTTACCGCGGGAAAACATCCGTTTCCCATGGGAATCGGTAGTATATTGTTTTTTTTAACGCCTGTTCCGGTCAACGAACGACGTCGATCATTGTTACTAGATAGGTAAATTACAATCTATATACATATAATAAAATTGTAGAAAAGTGCTGTCTGTACAATGAAAATAAAAATAAAAAAAATAGCAGGGGTTATTGTTATGTCGATGTCGAACCCAAAAACGTAATTAACTTTTTTTTTGTCTGTTTGTCGGTTTGTCTGTTTGTCGGTTTGTCTGTTTGTCTGTTCACGCTAATCTCAGAAACGGCTGAACCGAGTTGGATGCAATTTTCACGAATATATTGTGGTATGCTTCAGTTATGCTTTAGTGTTTGTTTCATGTCAATCGGTTCATAAATAAAAAAGTTATGTCAAATTAAAGAATCACGTCGAACACTATTCTATGCTTATACATAGGCACCATTAATCTCCGCAACTATTTGACGGATTTGATTGAAATTTTGTACCGACATATTTTAGAGCCTGGCGCAACATAAAGACTACTTTTTACCGCGGGAAAACATCCGTTTCCCATGGGAATCGGTAGTATATTGTTTTTTTTAACGCCTGTTCCGGTCAACGAACGACGTCGATCATTGTTACTAGATAGGTAAATTACAATCTATACATATAATAAAATTGTAGAAAAGTGCTGTCTGTACATTGAAAATAAAAATAAAAAAAATAGCAGGCGTTATTGTTATGTCGATGTCGAACCCAAAAACGTAATTAACTTTTTTTTTGTCTGTTTGTCGGTTTGTCTGTTTGTCGGTTTGTCTGTTTGTCTGTTCACGCTAATCTCAGAAACGGCTGAACCGAGTTGGATGCAATTTTCACGAATATATTGTGGTATGCTTCAGTTATGCTTTAGTGTTTGTTTCATGTCAATCGGTTCATAAATAAAAAAGTTATGTCAAATTAAAGAATCACGTCGAACACTATTCTATGCTTATACATAGGCACCATTAATCTCCGCAACTATTTGACGGATTTGGTTGAAATTTTGTACCGACATATTTTAGAGCCTGGCGCAACATAAAGACTACTTTTTACCGCGGGAAAACATCCGTTTCCCATGGGAATCGGTAGTATATTGTTTTTTTAACGCCTGTTCCGGTCAACGAACGACGTCGATCATTGTTACTAGATAGGTAAATTACAATCATTAATAGAATATGTTATAGTTACTTATTACCTTGGAATTGACTGGATTACCATGGGAAAAAAATTAAAAGGGCTCATCTAAATTCTTTCTACTTAAGTTAGTTTAGGCTGATATCATAAACTATAAGAATAATTTACCGAGGGAAATCATAGTACTCCCATGGGAATGAAAAAACATTGTTCTTTTACGGCTGAAGGTAGATTGTAAGCTGTTGGATTTTAAGAATAATGTCGAACAGATTCCTTCCAGTTTCCCGTGGGTCTGAGATGTTATCCCGCGGTAAAAAGTAACATAAGTGTTGTTATTTCCAAGCCTAAACTAACTGTTTGCCAAATTTCATCCATATCTGTTCAGTAGTTTTTGCGAGAAAGACTAACAAATATGCGTCTATACAAAGTTTCGCGTTTATATTATTAGTAAGAGTTAATTCTATTACGAATAACTACTTTTTTTCTCTGTTAGTAGAATTTACTGAAACTTTATAATAATTTTTATCTATCTATACATATAATAAAATTGTAGAAAAGTGCTGTCTGTACATTGAAAATAAAAATAAAAAAAATAGCAGGGGTTGTTGTTATGTCGATGTCGAACCCAAAAACGTAATTAACTTTTTTTTTGTCTGTTTGTCGGTTTGTCTGTTTGTCGGTTTGTCTGTTTGTCTGTTCACGCTAATCTCAGAAACGGCTGAACCGAGTTGGATGCGGTTTTCACGAATATATTGTGGTATGCTTCAGTTATGCTTTAGTGTTTGTTTCATGTCAATCGGTTCATAAATAAAAAAGTTATGTCAAATTAAAGAATCACGTCGAACACTATTCTATGCTTATACATAGGCACCATTAATCTCCGCAACTATTTGACGGATTTGATTGAAATTTTGTACCGACATATTTTAGAGCCTGGCGCAACATAAAGACTACTTTTTACCGCGGGAAAACATCCGTTTCCCATGGGAATCGGTAGTATATTGTTTTTTTTAACGCCTGTTCCGGTCAACGAACGACGTCGATCATTGTTACTAGATAGGTAAATTACAATCTATATACATATAATAAAATTGTAGAAAAGTGCTGTCTGTACAATGAAAATAAAAATAAAAAAAATAGCAGGGGTTATTGTTATGTCGATGTCGAACCCAAAAACGTAATTAACTTTTTTTTTGTCTGTTTGTCGGTTTGTCTGTTTGTCGGTTTGTCTGTTTGTCTGTTCACGCTAATCTCAGAAACGGCTGAACCGAGTTGGATGCAATTTTCACGAATATATTGTGGTATGCTTCAGTTATGCTTTAGTGTTTGTTTCATGTCAATCGGTTCATAAATAAAAAAGTTATGTCAAATTAAAGAATCACGTCGAACACTATTCTATGCTTATACATAGGCACCATTAATCTCCGCAACTATTTGACGGATTTGATTGAAATTTTGTACCGACATATTTTAGAGCCTGGCGCAACATAAAGACTACTTTTTACCGCGGGAAAACATCCGTTTCCCATGGGAATCGGTAGTATATTGTTTTTTTTAACGCCTGTTCCGGTCAACGAACGACGTCGATCATTGTTACTAGATAGGTAAATTACAATCTATACATATAATAAAATTGTAGAAAAGTGCTGTCTGTACATTGAAAATAAAAATAAAAAAAATAGCAGGGGTTATTGTTATGTCGATGTCGAACCCAAAAACGTAATTAACTTTTTTTTTGTCTGTTTGTCGGTTTGTCTGTTTGTCTGTTCACGCTAATCTCAGAAACGGCTGAACCGAGTTGGATGCAATTTTCACGAATATATTGTGGTATGCTTCAGTTATGCTTTAGTGTTTGTTTCATGTCAATCGGTTCATAAATAAAAAAGTTATGTCAAATTAAAGAATCACGTCGAACACTATTCTATGCTTATACATAGGCACCATTAATCTCCGCAACTATTTGACGGATTTGGTTGAAATTTTGTACCGACATATTTTAGAGCCTGGCGCAACATAAAGACTACTTTTTACCGCGGGAAAACATCCGTTTCCCATGGGAATCGGTAGTATATTGTTTTTTTAACGCCTGTTCCGGTCAACGAACGACGTCGATCATTGTTACTAGATAGGTAAATTACAATCATTAATAGAATATGTTATAGTTACTTATTACCTTGGAATTGACTGGATTACCATGGGAAAAAAATTAAAAGGGCTCATCTAAATTCTTTCTACTTAAGTTAGTTTAGGCTGATATCATAAACTATAAGAATAATTTACCGAGGGAAATCATAGTACTCCCATGGGAATGAAAAAACATTGTTCTTTTACGGCTGAAGGTAGTTTGTAAGCTGTTGGATTTTAAGAATAATGTCGAACAGATTCCTTCCAGTTTCCCGTGGGTCTGAGATGTTATCCCGCGGTAAAAAGTAACATAAGTGTTGTTATTTCCAAGCCTAAACTAACTGTTTGCCAAATTTCATCCATATCTGTTCAGTAGTTTTTGCGAGAAAGACTAACAAATATGCGTCTATACAAAGTTTCGCGTTTATATTATTAGTAAGAGTTAATTCTATTACGAATAACTACTTTTTTTCTCTGTTAGTAGAATTTACTGAAACTTTATAATAATTTTTATTTATAATAAATATCTTTATAGAGAAGTTAAATAAAAATTATCGGTTTAGGAATCGCGGTTCAGCTTAGGATGGACGTTTGTCGGTTGCATACGACGACTGCGCGCGCGGGTAGGTATATAAAGCGCGCCGAGAACCGCGCCGCGCCATTAAAGTAGGTTTTTTAGCTACCCAAAATGACTGTGATTATGATCCAAAATAAAAATAAGTATATATTTAAAAAAAAACGCTGCTCATAGTCACTATTCCACGCGAACGAAGTCGCGGGCACAGCTAGTATAAAAATAAAAAAGCAATAGGACCTTGTCTATCATGAATACAAACTAGTCAAGTTTTTACAAGAAACTACTCCCATCTGACCTGTGCATTCTTTGCATGCATATTAGATCGTTTGTTGTCCAAAATTGACTATTTTGCCAAAAAATATTCGCCTTCTCATAAACTGAGTTTACCATTACACCAAGTTAAGCGTTATCTCAGGATGGGTGCGCAATAAAGTGGAAAGTTGGAGTTTCGGCCGAATCTAACTGTACTTTGAAAATATTGTCCTTCCCGAGTCCTGAGTCGTATCTGATTAGACGGTCTTTGGTACCATCTGCAGATATTCATAAACTAGCTGTTTTAGTACCTAAGTTTAACATAAACTGGCTTATACTGCAAAAAGTACATACGAGTAAGTAACCAATTTAAACTTCTAAAGTCAGGAAAAATGAAATTTTTCCTTTTTTTCTTTTTAGGCTTAATATTTAACTTTAAGTTAACGCAATAAACCGATTATAAAATGGTTAAAACCTGTTTAAATGTACATACACTTCGTAATGAGCATTCAATTTAAATTCTCTTTGCAATGTGCACGCAGTTTATCAGAAATTAAAATACATTTTGTGCGGTCCTTATATTGAAGGTATAATGAATACAAACGGAATAAGTAACTTTGTAGATTGCAAAGTCAAAAACTGCATTATTTATGATGATGTTTCGAAATCTTGATGCATGTCAAGGAAGGAAAAACCTTGAATTGATAGCCTCATGCTTTCTTCCGTTGACTGTTCTTTTATAAGACCATCTTCAGCTGTCCCTGTGAGACAAATAACAGTCGTCCTAATTTATATTTTATAGAATTCTAGCTGGCCACATTTTCAGTTAACATATAGTAAGTGCGTTCGTACATTTTTAGTATGCAATGAAGAGTTATTTGTTTTTTCATAAACATTGCAGTGAGTGTGCAATACGATACTAATAAAAAGAAATAATAAGAGTAAAAAGTGGCGTAGCAACGCTCCATAAATATCGTAGCTCGCAGCGTAGATCTGCTACGAGTTACAATGACAATGCTACGAGCTACGCATTAGCGTTGACATTATCGAAACAATGAACTGAAAATATTATGCCGTAATATTTATGTTACTAGCTACTACGTAAGTGTAATTTAATTTAATAACAAATAAAGGCATCGGTTATCCTACGGCAACTACCAACCACTTTTCTGAACTACATAAAATAATTACATTGCTGAAACAAAAAGTCTTGCTCATAAGCGGATTCTGGGCTCTTCTTCAAGCAGGTGTGGACGCAACCGGGTCTCAATCCAGGAGGAATGAGGACGATGATGTGAAGTACAAAGTAACTGGGTGGTTTACTGCGAAGTAGGTAGACTTACCTTTCTCAATGGCAAAAGCACTTACACCACTACTAGAGCATTAAATATTCCCGAAGCGAACTTAAAGCGGATGACAATGTAGTAGAAAGTAGGTGAAAATCGTATACCACATTATACTCCCAGGTCCCAGCATATACTATAGTGTCTGAAAATGCATTCATATTTTTAAACGAGCTTCTTCCTATGTTACTCCTGATGTTGTCCGTCTCTGTGCCAAATATCATCAAAATCGGTCAAGTAGTTTTTTATTTATGTGTTACAAAAAAAATAGAAATCTTTTCTCCTTCTCGCTCCTGGCGTTAACCCGGTTTCATCCTCACCTCTCAGGAGAAGACCGCGGGGCTGCGCCTTTTGACCATAATACTGGATTGAGTAGGATAGGTCAGGTTTTTACACAAATATGCATGTATAGAAATAAACGCAAAATTTTTCACTCTCTGACTTAACCCAAACTTTTAATATAAAATCTACAAATGGATCATGTTATTAGCATAAAATAAAACCATTTACCGAAATAATTTAATTGCTCTTTTAACATGTGCGATTAAATGATCAATTTAAAATTTCAATTGCATGACACCACACCAATTAATTATTATTCAGAGAGTTCATTATTACTGGAACGGCCCATATCTGTATAACGACGGCGTCCATTTTCATTGAGTTTCAATCGTTGGTAATTAACAGCGTTCATTTAAATAAAACTAAACGAGCGGTGACAAACTGCTGACTGAAAGAGGAGCGAGAGAAAATAACTTTATGAAGTTGTCTCTGGCTCGGGGCCCGCTCCCGTGGGAAGTTCACGAAGTCATGTCTGTACCAAATTTGTCCATCATACCAAATTCGTCACAAACAGCGATACAAACCTTGTTATAATATTTGTATGGCTGGGTGCTAAGCTTTTACAGGAATATCTGATTAGTAATTTTGATTTGACTAAGTTTGCCTAATTATAAGACAATACTTATTAAGCCTTTTTTTTTAATAACTGAGCTCATATTACCGTAGATAAAAAAAATTTTATAATAAATAACTCATTAAATTTCCCAGAGAAAACAAACAAAAGTAGAAAATGCGAAGAAGTGAATAAATGAATTTATTCTACTATTGTTTTACTCCACGAGAGAAAAGGCTCTCAAAGATTGCCAGCAAATGGACCCGTTTCTAGTAAACTGTTTATAGAGATAACTCGCATCATCGATTCAAAAGGAATTGCTACGAGGAGGTAGTGCATTTGTTCAGAGCTCCTATGCTGGTAAAGGTGTGTTCTAACTGCTCCTGATATATAAATACTTACATCGGATAATTCGCACGGATGAACTGCCTCAAAGATACTCGTAGTTTAAGACTTTCGTTTTGAGTCAACTCAAGATTACTTATCGTCGTGCCAGAAGTATTAGTCGCGGTGGTAACCTCACCTCTCTGAAGAGTGGCTTGAGTTGCCTGAATGTGCAAGTTTCCTCGCGATATTTTCCTTAAGTAAGAGAATTTTTTTTATAAATATGATATTCAATTAACTTTTTCCTAAAGAGAAAATTTAATGACCCCAAGGACAAGATGATATGAATAAGATTATGAAGACTTAAGGACAAATAACAAACTAAATATCCAACTCAGCCAAAATAAAATAACCTTAATGCAGTTAATAAGCGGCTATAGTTATATACCTATTTCTTTTATGGTCACCTAAAGCGGAAAATATTCCCGATATTTTGTTTACAATGCTCCCAGAAGTAAATTATAATTGAGAGTATTAAACCATTAGGTAGTGATTTGATTGTCAGAAATTCGTTTTGTATTTACTGTAGTTAAAGCCTTAAAGTTACCTTCAATGGAAACTTACCTTAATGCGCTTTATAATAAAACTTATCCACAAAAGTGAACCAGTGGATATCACTATATTTTCATAAGTAAAATCACGTGAAATCTTTTATGTATAAGTCCACTTTCCATTTCTGTATTCTGATAAATAGATAATAACTTTGATTGAAATTAATATGTTCTGTTCGTATGTCATACTTTTGCGTAATCGCGTATAATATTCATTGGTAAAGCAATCTGTCAGTTTGACGTTACGTTTAACTAGGAGATATTTTTCCTGGCGCTTCATCATGGAGAGAAACCTGGAGTAGCCCATGACTGCGATTCTGGATTGGGTCAATCCAGTTTTTACACAATACAACTCCCGTCTGACCTCCACAACCTCTGCGTTCACACATCATGTCACATGTTTACTTGCCTGCACATGCAGTAAAAACTTACATCTATACTAATATTATAAAGCTGAAGGGTTTGTTTGTTTGAACGCGCTAATCTCAGGAAGTACTGGTTCGATTTTAAATTTTTTGCGTTGAATAGACGATTATCGAGTAAGGCTTTAGGCTATATAACATCACGCTGCAACTATAAGGAGCAAAGAAATAATGGAATATATGAAAATAACGGGGAAAATTATTCATCCCTTAGGGCTTCAGTGATGCCAAAAACAACTATTCCACGCGGAAGAAGTCGCGGGCACAGCTAGTATTTACAAAACTGCGAGGAGTATTTTTCTAGGTAGTAAAAAAAACATATAAAAATTTTAATCAAATCTCTAATTTAGCCAACTGTGAAGCAACCGCGCCCTGAACGTGTTAATCCAGCCATTACAGACAATTTTAGGCCAATTGAACGCTCCATCATGCTCAACTTAACCCTGAATTGTGGATAATGAATAGAAGCAGGAGTTATAATTGATTGCGTGAAGGTTGGCGTATAATGTAGCCAGCCCGTTAGATTTAACTACAAATCTTCAGTTTTTTCGTTTCCAAATTAGTTTCCAGTTTTGACATCCAAATCTACAGTTTTTATTTTCTTCATTATACGATTTTTCTCAAAAAAGGAAAGTTGGTTATGGAAACTGTAACGATATTTTCTAATAAATTTATTTATTTATTAAATTTATTAATTAGAAAATATTGTTACAGATTCTTTTTTTTAAATAAATTAGTTGTTTAAATACGAAAAAATGTTGCAACGGAAATTCAAAACAATTTTTTTGGTGGGAAAAGATACGTCATTAGTTTTGGTAGACACCACGATCAGCTGTTTAATAAATCGGCCCCAGTTTTCAGTTTTGACTTTTAAATATACAGTAAATATTATCTTCATTTTACTATTGTGTCATTCGGTGAAGAATTTAGTGAATTTTATTGAGATTAAAAATACTTATAAGTACTTACACTCCAACTTCTCGAAAAACTTTGGTATAATTTTCAAGAGACTTCCAGTTCTTTATGAGCTGATTTACAGTTTTATTCTACATTGGAGTAGGCAACACTGCGGCGTATACGCGGGGGATAGTTCGACGTTAAACCTTAATCGGCCATTAGTAGGAATCACGAGAGTGCTCACGTATGCAGAAACATTATGTTTGTCGTAGTCTTGATATTACACGTCTATGCTATCTTTAAATGTGTTTGAGTGACTAATGCGAAAACTTTCTTGAGATTCTTGGCTGGATAGGAAGGTTGATCGCAAGATATTACTTGTCAACAACTAAACGGAGATAAAAGAAAACGCTCATTTATAAGAATATGAAACTAGGAAGGTAAAATACATATTTCCATTTTAAGGTCTTATAAAAAAAATAAGCGCCTTGAAACTTAGAGCTTGGACCGATGTGTTGGACAAGCCCACAATAAAAAGAAATTCGTTGGATATAAGTACAATCCAACAACATTTCTCGTCTCTCGGGCAATTTTCCAGGCATTTAACAGTTTAATTTAACAGTTTGGGCCGTGTGGTTCCCGGCACCAATACAAAAAAGAATAGGACCACTCCATCTCCTTCCCATGGATGTCGTAAAAGCCGACTAAGGGGTAGGCTTATAAACTTGGGATTCTTCTTTTAGGCGATGGGCTAGCAACCTGTCACTATTTGAATCTCAATCCTATCTTAAAGCCAAATAGTTGAACGTGGCCTATCAGTCTTTATAAGACTGTAGGCTCTGTCTACCCCGCAAGGGATACAGACGTGATTGTATGTATGTATGTATGTATGTATTTAACAGTTTAACCCAACCTGGCAGAAGATCCGAAACATCGCTCCCGTTACGCTATTCAGCACATCAATATCCATCTGAACGAGGCACAACATTTGATACACGAAACTGTGAAAGCACTTAGCGTATTTCCCCGGCGACACTGCAGTCACTCGCTCTGATTGACACAGTGGAGGATTCTACGCGCAAATAATATTAATTTCCAATACGCTAATGTCTCCCATTAACATCCTATTGCATTGTTACTAATTTGATTATTTTTAATTTTCCATCTTATTGAATTTTGCCTGGACCTATAAAGATCACGGTATATATTTTTAAAAATGAATTCTATGTTTTAAAGAACTCTTAAGTAATTAGCACATAAAATTGCAACAAGCGTGACGCGAATTATGGCATAGTCTAGTTGTAACCATCATTTTGAAAAAATACATTGAAAAATGAATAGGTAGTTGGTGTTTGAAAATTGTTGAGTACGAAACAAATAATATAGCGAACACATAAGTGTTATATGCGTCTTATGTATAGGTACCTAGGTAGACACTTCGTGGCATTTCATGTATGAATACGACATAATTCGTAGTAATTTAAAATTATTTACTCCTACAGCATGTATATCCAAGTCTTCATTGTATGATGATGTAAAAATGTACCCAAACTTCGTATTTTTATTTAAGGCGCTTTATTTCTCAATTGAAGTGTAAATTGTAACAAAAACGTGTGGTTCCCGGCACTATTACAAAAAAGAATAGGACCACTCCATCTCTTTCCCATGGATGTCGTAAAAGGCGACTAAGGGATAGGCTTATTAACTTAGGATTCCTCTTTTAGGCGATGGGCTAGCAACCTGTCACTATTTGAATCTCGGTTCTATCATTAAGCCAAATAGCTGAACGTGGCCATTCAGTCTTTTCAAGACTGTTGGCTCTGTCTACCCCGCAAGGGATATAGACGTGATCATATGTATGTATGTATGTATGTATTGTAACAAAAAACATGTTCTGCGCTGTGTTATGTGCTGTCTGTCTCACGTTACCCTAAATTTTTAGCTCTGGGGTTAAAAAGTATACAACATTGTTGCAACACAATTTTAAAATATCCGAGAAAAGCACACACAAATAAATTACTCCCTAATATACTTTACGGAGAAGATAGAGCTAAGAAATTAAAAAAATTAAAATGGAACTGAGGTTGATATTGCTTATGGTCACAGGTTGCTCCTAAGAAAAGCAAAAATATGTTAGCGTAAAATTAAAGCAATAAAATATTAACATTATTATTATGCTTTCACTAAAAATTTTATATAAACAACAACGGAAGCATCACATCGCAATATCTCAGTTGAAAATAACGCTAAAGCATAAAAGCTTTATGTTCTAGTCGTTCGAGATAATTAAATTTGCTTTCCGCGGTTCTACGGTGAAATAAAAACTATCTAGTTAAAATGAATAAAGGACTGTGTGCAAGGTCTAGCAGTTTTAATGTTTTAATGAAAAAAACACCGGCACTCATTTGTTTTCTCTAGCTCATAAATATGTCCCTTATTTACCCTAGGTTACGTTTTTAATATAATTTTAACGTGTTGGAATAAAAGTTGGGATTTGTACATAGGAAGGTACTTGATATGTTGTGTTAAGTATATGGCATATTATGCCCAGCCCAGCCCAGCGACACTAGGTGAAATTTACAATTATTATATGTTATTTTTCTATACTTACTTACCTTTCGAGTATTGACTGTTGCTGAGTGATTGAGTACGTACCAGACAAAACACAGATCAAACCAGTGAGTTTTGAATTTAAATGTGGCAATAGGTTCCTTATGTGGTCAAGGAATGGACTCAGAGAGAATGCCAACATTCCGGCGGGAAAGGGACAGGACTTTTCATTTTACGGGGATTGACTGATAACTCTTAAAAAAGAAAAAAACTGATCGACTGACATATCCACGCACAGCCCGAATTGTTGTATCTAAGATTTAAAGTTCGGGATGTCGGTTCCTTATGTGGTCTAGAATTGCAATAATAATAAGAGCGTATTCCCCAAAATTTCCACGATAAAGGTAATTAAATGGATATTTCGCTTTACGACGACGGAGTCACGGGTCCACAAGCAATATAATCGAGAGAGAGAGAAGAAAAAACATATTTCATAACAACGTTCGTGAATCAAAAAGACCGCCATGATAATGTTGATTTAAAATCCTTCTTGCCAACATAAAAGAACTTTGACAGTTGAGAACGTCGAGAAGTTACAATTATTCAGAGAATAAACTTGATTGTCACACAACATATACGATCGACCGACAGTGACAGTGACAACTCAAACAATAAATACTTACTCATTTATTTGACTTCCAAGTTTGAAGCAAAAATAAATAAAATTTTCACGAATATACATAATTATTTTTCTCTACCAATTCCACAATATTTAGTACACAAACTTGAATAAACATTGAACCAGTGAATTAACATGAAAGCATGCACAGCAAACCTCAATAGATGGTGTCGGCCCTTGTTCATAACCTCTCGGCATTATTGCGAACATAAATCTATTTACGAGCGAGATGAGGCAGGCGAAAAACCTCGACTGGTACGAGGAAAGCCCTATCCTGAATGGCGTAAACCTTGGATCAAACGAGATGGCGAATGGAAGAGCAAACTCTCTGTGTTCATTGAGAAAAATCCTAGTCCAGGTAATGTTCATACTCATATATCATGTCTGTATCTCTTACGGAGTAGATAGAACTATTAATTTTGTGTAAGAATTAGAAATAAATAAATATTGATCACTTGTTATTATGCCAATTTTTTGCAAAATCCTTGCAATTCATTTCACTGTGCCTTTTATGTTTTTCTCTTTTATATATCTACTTGATGCTCCCTTTCTTTCAGACATTATGTATGCATTATCCAATATACCTAACCTGACTATGGATCAGATAAAGCAGTGGTGGGCTCACATGAAAGTAGTGCAAGAGATAGAGAATCAAAGGCGATTGCCGGAAAGAATTGCAGCCCTTGGTTCAAACCTGGCTGCTCTACATTTCTTCACATATAGAGGATGTGCTGTCAGGTATGTATAAATATTCAACTTGTTTCTCCATCTTTGACATAGTTTAGTTTATTAATAAATAATTATCAGAGTAAAACATCTGAGATCCTGGCTTGGATGTTTTTGTGAACTTTTCAAATTTTATAAAATTACATTATTCATTGCAGTATAGCATTATGTATTTCAATGTCACAATTGAATTGTTTTAAGGATGAAGGGCTCTAAAGAATGGGTTGCAGGAGATGCATTGACACTTAAGCTTCCAACAAGCTATATTGATGGTCATTTTGTAGAAGCAGTTGATTGCACCCATTTCCATCACAATGGTATACGCTTTGAAGGCATTGAGAATTTGTTGGGTTTAAATTTCCTGAAATGGCTGTCATTGAAAAACAATAGACATGTTGATGTGTGGTGTCTCGATAGATTATCTGGGCAGAACGGGAAAACACTGGAGTATTTAGACATAAGTGGCTGCAATTTATGTGTTGGATGCATTGTAGCAATTTCTAGAATGAATGCTTTGAAATATTTAGTACTCACAGATCCAGGCCCAAACATCAAACTTCAAGCTGCCATTTCTCAACTGGAGGAAGAGAAACCACATTTATTAATAAAAGCTGTCAATCCAATAATCGAAACAAAGATAGACTCTACCAAAAAGACATCTAGCTATTTATAAGATTTCTCCAAAATACAATGGTAAAAAGTAGTCAAAGAATAGTATTTTTACTTCAATACATAGATAATAATTTCACAAGCTTTATTTATTTTGTTCATTCATATGCAGTTGATATGCACAAAAGAACCAGTGTTTCTACACTCCACCCCCTTTCTTATTAGTCAATTCATATGATTGAGTACATTTTTTATCCTTCAATCATCAAAGATCACAGCTGTGTGATCGCAGATATATAATTTTTCAATGTATGGCATTATTTTTTATCAATAATTGTACAAAATTGTAAATAAGTGTAATAAATTATTAGTACAAAGGATTGTTAGTAGTAAGTGAAATTGTTAAATGTTGAAAAGGCAATAAATAAAATTCATAAATGTGTTCGAGGTTTTTATGTTATAACATAAGTTCATACAATGATCCAATATGCTTGAACAAACTGTCCACATTACTATGGTTTATTCACTAATACATTACTGCATACAATGTCTGCCTGTTTGTTGTTATAAAGTTAAAAGTGCCATAATTTGGTCCATAAGTTGGATTCATAAACGTTTTAAAAATCTTGCTTATGTGTATGTGTTTACAGTTTCAGATTTTTTTCTGATTCTTTTTGTCTAATTCAATCTAATATACATTAAATTGAATACTTAAATCTAAATAAAACTTCTAAACAAGATATTTACATTTACACCACTTTGACTAAACAATTAGACTAATGCCTTATGTAGAAGAAATAAATAACGAATATGAAATGCTTTATTTAAAATGTCCTTTTTTGATGTAATTGCTAATTTTCTTAATAATAAAAATTTGTTATATGCAACATATTAAATTCAGTCTAATATACAAACTGCCTATTATCCATTGTTTATTGACTGACAAAGCCTTGAAACAAAACGAGAGATGTGTAACAGAAACATGTATAACATGGAACTAAGGTTTGCAAGTCAATAAGGCACTAGTAATACGCAGCTTATTCCAATTACGATTTGTTTCATATTTGTTATTACGATAACACGCTAGTTTCCCAAACATTCACTCCAAGTTCAAGTACTCGACAATCTGCAAACCAATGGACAGCAGTGAAACAAATTGAAACATTCAGTACAAACCGCCGCGACATATCAAACAACTGTTAATTTTAACGCTAAATTAGTTTATTGCAACAAAATCTTAACGCGTAATATAACCATAGGTGCACATTGAATTTATGTAGAGACAAAAGGGTGATAAAATATATTCATTAAAATATAAACAACACAACTGTTGAAAGAACGATGTCAACAATCATAAAATCAAGTGATAAAATAAATCGTCCATATGTTTTATTCTGATTGATGTGTATAGAGTAATTGTATTAAAATATGTTTCGTAGAATGTAAAATTTCACACTATTTTGTAGCATACGAATAGAAGATTTTGAAAATGTTACTTATACTTTAATACTTTATTAAAATATCAATTGCTTTTCATTCGGCGTAGTACAAATCTATATTTTCGATCTACGGTAACAGTTCAAGTGTAAAATGTATGGTATGTGTAAAGCTTTCGCAACGATACTTTTATTGAGGCTTTTTAATTTATTAGGTATTATATTTTCCATTAACTTATTATTATTTTAGTGAAATGAAATCATTGTACTGCGCCTTAAGAAATAACTATCATATCCGTATAACACAATTTGCCTATTGCATATCATTTGTCTAATTCTGTCATAATTTTAAATGGAACGAGAAATGAAAGTCCAGACTAGCTCTGTATTGTGAAATATTACAACTACATTATGACTAATTGGTAACAACGTCTCTATAAAAGACATTCTATTTGATGAAATATGTAAAAAGCACCAGGATTTCAATGAGGCCAAAATTATCGGAGACGTTCTAGCAGAAGGTCAGGTCAAGAGTACCCAAAACCGACCAGCTTGCATGAAGAGAGTTATACATACATAAAATCACGCCTCTTTCCCGGAGGGGTAGGCAGAGACTACCTCTTTCCACTTGCCACGATCACTATATATTCAAGATAGATATTCAAGAAAGTTATAATTGTGGATAAAGCAAAAAAGTGTGCAGGGATCGTTGCTAGTGGAAATATGGTCTCTGCCTACCCCTCCGGGAAAGAGGAGGTATGTATATATTCAGTCGACGATAAAATACATCTGGAGCGTGTTTTACAAGTTGTATAAAACTCCTGCGCCTTCTTAAATCATCAGGCGTTCGAAAGCTTCATTATTTCACGTTCTGCCCCGTAACACGCCACAACGATAATTTTCGCGCGATAAAAATGGCGGCGCGCGTTCCATGCTAAGAGGAAGCTGGTCTTATTAATTATCCGATGAAATATTAACAGCTAGCAGATTTAAGGTTTACCCCATTATACCATATTTTCAGAAACTATTCCAAATCTTATGTTGCTTAAATCTGTGCAAAACGAGTAATGACGAGATAAACACTGGTTTCCCTGAATGTTTTTCATAAAATAGAATGCCTTCTACGAGTTGTATCAAGACAACAATGATTATGAAAAATGACCAATTGACTACGCGAGGCTGACACGAAGTTTTAGTTTGTATAGTAGAAGCCAATTCGGCTTAGTATCATACGCGGATCTTTATATAAATGCAGACATAAAGTGCACGACGTTGTCACGTGCGCTTATAGTTATCACTTCAGATTGAGATGCTTCTGTTTTCCCCAAACTCAGTGCCAACCGACGCTACAACTATTACGATACATTTAACAGTGCGAAAATATCTCTTATATTTAGTTTTTAATAAATTCATTTCACTTCCGGACTCCTAAAGCAATTGTCTAAATACTAATAACGCCAAAGAGATCATTAAAAAATACAATTTTGATTTACACAACATTTGTATTGGCCGAAATTTTCCAAATATAAATTATATATTTTTCTCCTTTAATTATTATTAATTAGCATTATCTAAATAAAAAACTTAATTACTTTGAGAGCCGGGAACTCTTAACACTAAAGTAAAATTTAATATTTACAGTGAGATTATGTTAATGTATAAATATTGATTTATCTAGTGTCGTTAATGTTTGAGCTGTTTTATTAAACCACTGCCGTGTTGTTTCAAAAATGATCACTACTTCCCTTACTGTTAGAAAAGACGTAATAAAGATATAAATTTTCGTATAATTATAATGTTGATATAGTATTTCTTACTATGCGCGTGATCCTACGCATTTGTAGCTTTCAAGACAACTAACATCTCCAAAACTTAGGCAAACATAGCACAACACGCAAAGATGAGTTTCAATATACATAAATACTATACGTGCATTTTGTCACTTCTCAAATCTAATAAATCAAACATGGCATCAAAAAAGATAATTCAAAATAACTCCGCGTTGCTTATAAGTAAATCACTGTACATAGAAATAATTAAATAAGTAGATATTCATCTAATAAAAATGTTTTTTTTTAACATGTGGAAGACGTACATCACAACTTAAATACAAACGATACAAATAATTAAGACTTAAACAATATTGTACGCACCAACTTTTACCTTTACTGAACATACAAGGTCTGCATATATAAAACAAAAAAGTTGATGGTTAGTTCCATGAGAGATACTAGCTGTTAAAATATCCAAAATAATTATAAAATGAAACATGAATAAATGAACATTACATACCAATCAATTCAACAAAAAGTCCAAAAACCTTTATTTCATCTTTCACATTATATTGGACATATATGCAAAACTTGTATTTAACGACATCGTTATACCAACAGCCAAATAATACGACAATATCGTATATTAAACATATTTAACTATGCCAGTCTGATACTTTAATTAGAAAGTTATAATATGGAGTAATGTCACTTTACTATTGAAATTTTTCTGTAAAAAAAACTATCTCATATTTACAACCTTCTAAGAACATGAATTTTCATATTTAGTAAACACGGCAAAAATTATGGACACCACATAAACATATTATTAGGCAGATGGCATAACTCCTATATAAAACAAGGACGCAATGAACGATATGCGTCTTTTATCTCTCTCTTGTGATTCTTCTATAAATGCAAAAAATCTTAAATGAAACAAGGTACAATAAGTAAAAGAAAGCAATCTTATAACGTTAAAAAATTACTTTAAAAACAAAGAGAAAATTGTTATTTTCTGATATGTCCAAATCAATATTTCGGCTGTATAACTTATTGCATTGCTAAGATGATTTGCGTCCTTATTTTGCTTTATAACAGAAATCTCACATTATGTCAACATCCCTTTATATTCGACAACTAAGGCAAGCAACAGTGGAATACGATAAATAAAATATGACACTCGTAAAATGGACGTACGTTACAAGTATATATTGCGACATTATACAACCCTAAATACACTTCAACCCAAATAAGGACTTACATATAATTACACAAATAAATTTATTGAGATCGTGCCCGTAGTGAGTAAAGTGCTAGTTAAAATGGTGGTTAGTTAATGCACAGTCCCATGGAATATTTTTTTCTTCCAACAAACTAGTATTTCAAATAAATTAACCGCAAATTGTGCATCAGACTAAACCACCGTCAAACAAACACGCAATCATGATTACAATAATTAGTTGTAATCAATGTTGTGCAATTTATTTGATAGCATGATAAGCATTAATGACCGCCCTACACGTAAAGTAGGTAAAAAGCGAAAAACAAATACATAATGAATGGCATTAATTTAAAATTCGGATGATGATTTTTTTTGTATTTTTTTTTCTTTTATCTGGACAACCAATCCAGCGTGTGATGAAAATTAAATAATAATAGTAACGTTCCAGCGTAAAAACTTCAGAAATTCTATGGTAAATTGCGTGTACACATTTCTATGATGTATTTAATTTACATCAGTAACTTTTACTGGAAATTGGAAGAAATTGAAGATATTGCAGTCTGATAACGCCGCAATTTTAATATGAACAATTTTAATTAAAGACAAAAAGATAAGAAACCAAATGGGGACGACGAAACTTCAGGTTCCGTTTATGTCATTTGGCTATGGAACTAAGAAATATGTTGTCAATACTTATTTTCTTTTGAGTGACAACACGGAACGTACTATAACCTAACTGTACAGATTAAAAAGGAATAACGTAATTACTGCTTCAAATCTTTCTGTAATGCCTCGTTTTCGCTAAGCAACAATGACGCGCATTGTGTCATGCTGTCTCAATAACTATCGTTAATAGCATATCTTGCATCTCGCTCGTGATAAAATAAAAGTGTTACTACGTGAATTGTTGATTAGTTCAAACGATACTTAAATAATGTACCAAGCATAGAAGCTGAGACAAGCTATTTGGAATAGTCGGAATTTCGAAGTCTTTCATTCGCAAAAATATGGCCTATTCACATTAGATTGCTAATGAAAATAAACCATTAATTCCTAAATTGCCAAATGTTTTACTTTATAATAATCTTTGAATTAACGACGCAATAAATATCTTAAAACTTCAATAAAAAAAAGTGTAATAGAAAAAAAGGCTGACGTAGTGGCTAGAAAAAATCTGTGAAGCATCGTAATGGCGGCATTGTACGCATGTGTGAGTGAATGAAAATGACCATAATCTATGACGTACAGGCGGCTGACTGTCACTCTAGCAGTGAGAGTGGGCGTGGGGTTTATATATATACTATTGGTGCTTCATTTTGCTGTATCATAAAACTCCGTCGTCCGCCTTTTTTTCTAGGTCTATGGGTATCCGAAAAAAGTATTTAAAACTAGCTATTGACACTTTATTTGGCATTCAGAAGTATATTTTCGTACTAATTTTTATAACATTCTAATGTAAATAGACCTTCGTTCAAATCGATTTTCATATAGTGAAATTCGTATCGATAACATGTCACAAACATCACATTTTTATAGATTTTTATTTTTTTTCCTTATAGTACTTTTTGGATATATTAAAATACGACAACCAATTACTTAGCGTATTTTTAAATGCGTTCAATCATCAGGGCTGTAAAATCACAAATTGAAAATATTAAAATGTACTTCTCAGTACTGAAATAGGCCCTTTTAAAACACAATTAATTCACACACGTTCTCCATTGCATTCGCCACATCATTTTAGCCGTTGATATTTTTTACACGTCCACATGGATACAAAACTATTCGGTTACATGTTTACACTCACCAAAGTTTCTCATTCAAGTAACTCCACGTTCATTGGGTACTTTATACAAAACAACGTAGTCGTAAATATTTGTACCGTATCCATTGCTCGGTCGGTATCAACAGCTAAACGAGCCGCCTACTCTTGTACGACAATGGAGATTGTGTATCCGCATCGCTAACTGGCCGTTGACGTTACTATCGGAGAGTTCACGTCTGAAAAAAAAGTTATTTACGGTCATTTGAATTCGAAGTTTAATTCTGCATAATTTCAAGATGTTGACTCGTTAGAGAAAGAGAAATAGAAGATACTTTTCGATCGGCACATTTATCTGTTATTTTGTGAATACTTTTTTTTTATTGCATATAAATAAAAAAAATGAAGTTTCATGCACATAATATGGTTGACTTACTGGTCGGCGTGTTGACCTCCGAATGCGGCGTGAGATTATTCTGCGCCATCAGTTTCTGTCGCACCTCTCGGATCTTCAGCTGTAGTGACATCTTCGTGGGGAAAATGTCCATGTGAGTAGCCTAACAAAAACAAGTTATGAGGTTGAAACTACATATTAGCATTTTTTGTTAAATTCAAATCTTTCCTGTGTATAATTCCTGTATGCACGAGGTCTCCCAGGTGGTAAAGCCAACAGTCTCGATTACGGATATAACGGATACTCGATATAACGGATTTTAAACTTTCGTCTTGTATTTAAAAAGAATCATTGTGTCACGATTCGAAACTATCTAGATAAAATAAAGATACCGTTACGTGCGCGTTAAAAACCTGTAAAAAGTATTTATAAACAGTTTCAAATAAACAGAAAGGTCAACAGATTTAAACATCAAGATGCCCGACCTGGAAGTGCGTGGTGGCCTGCGTGGAGGGGAACATGCCGTGGTCGTGGAACAGCTTCATGACGAGCTGGCGGCGCTGCTCCAGCGTGCGGCGGTGGCCGGCCTCGCGCCCGCCCCCCACACCCCCCGCGCCCCCCGCGCCCGCGCCCGCGCCGCCCGCCAGCGAGCCCGAGCACGGCGTGCGCGGCGACATCTCCTCCATGCTCTCGGGCGCTGGGGGAAAGTAAACATTCATATCTACATTGACTCAAATAATTTTTTACATTTATTTTTTAAGAAGGAATCAACAGCATTGAATATATGAAAATCAAATCACAGTTTCAGCTTTGTTTATTATCATCGAACTCCAAAACTTATGATATAAAAAATAACGTCATTCTGCTAAAGATAAAGTAACACATCACTCACCCCTATAGTTATCCAAATTGAAGTCTGGCCCGAAGAAGGTGTTCCCCACGAGTTTGGTCGTTGTATGAGGAGTGCCGTAAGATATAGGTGTCGGCATGCTGTTGCCGTTCATAATCTCGCTTTCCATTTGAGGCGTCGAGACTATCGTGCCGTCTTCCTCTGTAAAATATACAGTTATTTATTAGAATTATTATTTTTAACAACATAATTGAAATATTTAATGCTAATTACGACCTTAAGGATCTAAAAGTGGAAAGGGCACCATGAGACCACCGCAGAGAAGAATCGAAAGAAAAACAAGGTAATAATGACATGATCGATGATAAACGAAGGTTCACAAACAAAATTCATACTATTAATATGAGAATTTTTTATTTATTATTTTATCAACTTAAAATACTACAGGCCTTATTTTGAAAAGTACTATCATGACTAAGGCTACCTTCTCTAAGAATTCCGACAGAAGCGAAACTTCTGTGTCTAAGGAAGAAATAAAAAATAGAACCACAAACCTATGCCCAGTTTGTTATGCTTCTTCCTCAGGTACAGTTGAGGACTTCGCGGCACCACCATGGCGCTAGGGCTGCACGCCTCGGGCTTGAATTGAGGGAGGGTACTGAACTTCTGCTCGAAGTTCACCTGCTCCAAAACCCTGCAAGGTTTAGCATCGTATTAGATTTTCTCCTAAAATTACATTTATCTTTTTCTTCTTTTCTCTATCCCTAATTAAAATACATATCTGAAGTAACTCTGTCTGTCTGTCTGTCACGCTTTCACGCCTATTCCACATGACCGATTGACAACTGAATTTTCGTGAAATTTGGGACGAGTTGAGTCTGAACATATGCTACTTTTTATTGCGAAAAAAGAAATCATGCTGGCGAAGTCGCGGCCACGTCCCTTTATACTATAGTAAAGAGATAATATATTTTAAAGAATTTGTAGGGAGTCTAGAAAGGATGCGACGGTAGAGAAAACAAAAGCGATTGCGGCGCGCACTCCACCATTGAACGAGGATAACCCCAAGATTGGTGATACCATGGTTTGGTGAAAGTATAGTGTATTAAACATCCTATAGATATATGTGTTCCAGATGGGTGAACTTTCGATATTTTGCGTTGTCTATCTGTGATCTGAATGTACTCACTTATCCCTCCCGTCTTCATTGCCCTTCTTGAAAAGGCTCTTCTTCTTGAGCGAAGGGCTGGGTAAATTTTCATGTTTGGGAGACATTGGTGTTTCCGTCTCCAAAGGCGTTGTGGGTCCGCTTTCAGACCGAGGCACGGCTTGGTCACCGCTGCCTGTCGAACCAGTCGATGTTCCTGAAATGGCAAATTTTATTTAAGATTTAGGCAATGGTTCAGTTTAAATTTCTTTTTGCCTGAAAGATTAAGTTTACATGATTTAGAAAGTTTTTCCCAATACATCCCAAGATGAAGATACAAAAAATTGGAACTTGAAGTATAGGCCATAACTCATTGGAAGAATTCCCATCCACGTCGTTGCTCGAAGACTATTCATTGTCCATAGGTCAAAGTTTTGTTGTCTGATAGATGAATCATTTGGGATGGCAAATACTACCTTGCTGCACATACATAAAATGACGATAAAATATGAAATGAAAATTGTTAAACCTGTGAAAATAATACCTGTGCTGATCTCACATGAAATATCTCAATGAAAAGAAAATAGTTAAGAGCTGTGAATATAAATGAATTAGGGTAAACCGTATAGCTATTGCCCACTTAAGGACTTCAAACACTTTGGCTTCAAATTATAAAAAAAGTATTACAAGTTTCAACCATTTATAATTTTTTTCTTATGTCTAAATAAGATCTCTATCAAAGTGTTAACGATTTTTAGTCAAAACTTACATGGCTTAGAAAATAAATAAACAAATTTAAAATTATCCAAAAATGTACAGTTATTGCCCATTGCTTACACTAATTGCCCACATCATAGCACAGTAATTGCCCAGTACCCTTAAATGATAAATTAGACTTTGAACTTTTGTCACTCCTTCTGATGTTCTTCAAAAATGCCTTCCATTAACCATCACCTGGCTTATTTTAAAAAAAACCAATTAGAGCGCGGATTTTATTCCAAAAACTTTTGCACGGAGTCTAAAATGTCTATTTCGAGGAAATCCTTTTCTAGCGATATTTTTATCCAATCCTCCAAACGACTTTCTTCAGACATTAATAGGTATAGGTGACTAGCTGTGCCCGCAACTTTGTCCACGTGGAATAATTATTTTGAGCATTATTGAAGCCCTCAAGAATAAATAACTTTCTCCGTTTTTTCACATTTTCTATTATTTCTTTGCTCCTTATAGTTACAGTGTGATATTATATAGCCTAAAGTCTTCCTCGATTAATGGTCTATTCAACGCAAAAATAATTTTTCAATTCGAACCAGTAGTTCCTGAGATTAGCGCGTTCAAACAAACAAACAAACTCTTCAGCTTTATAATATTAGTATAGATGGTCCTGCAGCAATAGATTTAAAGCTTACCTAATTGAAGTTGAAGCGCAATCAGAGTAAGAGAAGAGGGGAAAGGATATAAGATAAAATGAAAGATTTAAATTACTTTTTAAGTGTATAGGAACAAACGGGCCAAAAAATACAATAAACTTGACTCTTGTCAAACAGACATTTTTAAATTTACTTGTCCGCCGAATTTATGGCGGGACGAAGGAGATCCGCGTATGAGTTTTTATACATACGGTTGTCCGTTTGTTACTAACATATAATTTTATTTATTTATAGTATTTACAACTATTTAAATGTAATCCCTACAGCCCTAAACTGGTTTTATGTCCCAGATTTTTAATATAGTAGCGGAGACTGGACCTCGGAACACAGTATTTTTGCCTTGTAGACAAATTGTTAGAAGCATCTTGAAGAGCCTCGATAGCTTTCTGTAAATTTTCTTTGCTATATTGCACTTTTGATGTCTTTGGCATACTGTAAATAAAACAATAACAGCCAATAAGATGTTGTGCATAGCGATTGGCTACCCGCACCCACGAAATAATGTTAACAATATTTGCTACATTGTCAATATTATTGCGTATGTTTGGCAAAAATATTGACAATATTACATAGTGAAAAAAATATTGACAATATTACATAGTGAAAAAAATATTGACAATATTATTGTCACAATATTATTGCGCGTATGCAAGCCATTAAGCTAATAAATGTGACGGCAACATTACTGACTTAATCAAAAAATTGCCGATAATGATTGCCCTGGGCAATAACTATAGAAATTAACCATGGCAATCACTAAAATTATGGTGGGCAATAACTAAAAATATGCCGAAATACGTACAGCGATTGCCCACCATTAAAAAACCATTGAATCTAATCTGATTTCAAATATTTTCATTAAAAACATAACATAACACTTATGATTTCGTCATAACCATACACCAATAATGAAATATCAAATAAAATTTAAAAAAAAATGAACCTCTAAGCAAGTAATTCCTTAAGAAAATTGCTAAAAAGCTTACCTGTTTGAGTTACACGTTCACCCGTCATGACAAAATATACCTTAATGGTTTTTTTTTCTTCAGTGTTAACACTTATCAATTTTAAAATCTACTATAAATTGACCATAGAGTAACCTAGTAAATTATATTCGAAACAAGTGAGAACACAACCTTTGATTCAGATTTTTTTCTAAAAACGGGCAATCACTGCCTGTGGGCAATCACTCTCTGGTTTACCCTACCTCTGTTTAGTCGTTTCTGCAGCGGCGCGCAGCCCAGCTGTGCGGGCGTGGGCGCCAGCGGGAACGGCCGCGTTTCCTCTGCCGAGGTCTCCCATTGCCCGCTATGGAACAAAACCATAATGTTCTTAAAGTAACTCTTCTTAAAACAAAGAGTGCTGTATGGTTTCCGCCACTTAAGAATAGAACCACTCCATATCATTCCCATGGATGTCGTAAAAGGCGACTAAGGGATAGGTAAGTTAATGAATTTGGGATTCCAGATGTAGACGATGGGCTAGCAACCTGCTACAATCTCAATTGCATCAACAGCGTAGACAAAATGGGCTCCTACTTACAAAATGATACCAAGTTGCAACGTTACAACTGTTTTATTCAACAGTTTAGCAGATAGCTTTTTTGTTGCAATTATAGATCATAATAAAATAACTAACAAACTATTTTTGAATCCTACGTATCAATACCTATCCATTTATTACCATGATTCTATAACTTATTACACATCCCTATTTTCATTTTGTTTGTTTGTAAACACTGTATTGTACATCACAATTTTTTTAGTAATACATAATATGACATAAAAAATGCATTTTATATTTATAGATAACATCTTACGTGTTGGGTTTGACCGCCGCGTGGTTGCTCTGCGACACGATGACAGACGGCGCGCTCGGCGCACTGCTCGGCAGGACCGTGGACTGCTTGCTAGTTTCCACTTCTGTAAAATAAACATTTATAGGTCAAACTCGATGAGGATTTATGTATAACTTTTATAAAAAAAGAGGACCAATAGGTATACTCCTATTTGAAATCGGTTAAATTTTTAAGCTTCTCCTGTATGTAACAAATACTTTCTTGAAAACCGCATCAAAATCGGTTCAGCGAAACTCGAGATAATAAGGGACAAACAATACAGATCAAACTGAGAACCACCTTTTTTATAGGCGGTTAAAAATACATGCTGTAAGATTTCGTTTAATCAAAACAAAAATAGACTAGATTACTTTCTCTCATTTACAAACAGCTTCCATAGCTAAGAAGGACAAATGAATTTATCTTATGGCACTCACGAATGAGGTTTTAAAAATGGTATGAGAATATTATAATAAAAAAATATAGATTATCGTTGGAAGGATGACGACGTCAAGAAGAAGGAGCTAAGTAGGAAGATAGATTTAACGAGAATCGATTAAAAAGATCTTTATTCTTTCTCTCATTTACAAACAGCTTTTATTGCTAAGTTTTATATCCAATCTGACCTCCGTAACCTTTGCAGGTCAACCTATTGGTCATGGTTACAAATCCAGTTGCCTGAATGTGCAGATTTCCTCACCATGTTTTCCCCCACCTTAAAAACATCGGTTAGTATTCTAACTAACAAACATAATTTATGAAAATAGTCATGACCGAGATGGGATTCGATTTTTTTTTTTTTTTTTTATTATACCGATTCAACCAGCAACGCTCTAATTTTAGTACATTTTTCTAATGACAATATACTGACCAGTGTAAGCAGGCACGCATAGCCTGGACAGCTGTACGACGTGCAGCTGGTGCGGCTGCGGCTGCGGCTGCGGCGACTGCAGCGGCGACGCCTGGCTCGCCTTTATCAGGAGGTTGCCGGACGCGTCCAACGACAGGGTCAGGGGGCCTGCATCAATTTAAAAAAAAGATGATTATACACTACAATAAAATGAGGAAAATTCATTAATAAAAATATGTGTGGTTCCCGGCACCAATAAAAAAAAAGGGAATGAACCACTCCATCTTATTCCCTTGGATGTCGTAAAAGGCGACTAAGGGATAGGCTTATAAACTTGAGATTCATCTTTTAGGCGATGGGCTAGCAACCTGTCACTATTTGAATATCAATTCTATCAATAAGCCAAACAGCTGAATTTAGCCTATCAGTCTTTACAAGACTGTTGGCTCTGTCTATCCTGCAAGGGATATAGACTTTGTTATGAACTTTGTTTGTCAAACAAACATTTTACATGATCCAACCCATTTCACCTTTCCCATCCAATATGATCCAATGATCATGGTTACACATACAGTTGCATTGAATTTGCAGGTTTCTCAAATTGATTTCCCTCAACTGTGCTGTTTATCTAGGACAAAACATATCAAACGAACCCAATACATATGTGAATCGGGACAAAGTCAATGTTGATTAGAGATTATTAAAACACTAGAGGCCGCCCGCGACTTCGTCCGCATGGAAACCCTATCAATCCCGCGGGAACTCTGGGATAAAAAGTAGCCTATGTGTTATTCTGGGTCTTCAGCTACCTACATACCAAATTTCATGGTAATCGGTTCAGTAGTTTTTGCGTGAAAGAGTAACAAACATCCATACATCCATACAAACTTTCGCCTTTATAATAGTAGTAGGATTGACTACCATTTAGACTACTACTACTAAAATTTACCTGTAGGATTATCACCAAGATTCCTTTTCATCAAAGTGACTCCCTTCAACAGAGCATTTGTTAAAGCAGTCGACGTCGATGCTTGAGTATTCATCGATAACCCACTTGAGTGATTCATTGTCAGCCCGCTTGATTGATTCATTGTCAACCCGCTTGATTGATTCATTGTCAACCCGCTTGATTGATTCATCGTCAACCCGCTCGGTTGATTCATCGATACGCCACTCGATATCACTTGGACCCCACTTGATGTTGTCGGCAAATTGATAATTGATGCTATAGCATTATCCAAAGCCGCTTGAGTGGTAAGATTTGGTGTGCTTAGAGAAATGCCTTGGACACTGTTAGTGAGGCTTTGAGTACTCGCTGATATTGACTGCAAAGGGTGCGGAGAGCTGGGTACTTGGCTCGGTAGACTCTTGTTCACGGTCGTGAATGCTGTGGCCCATTGTCTGTGATCACCTGTAATAAAACGTGTACCTTTATTAAAAGATTTATACATACACAACATCACGCCTGTTTCGCGGAGGGGTACGTTGGGCAAAGACTACATCTTTCCACTTGCCAGGATGCAAACTTCTTTCGCTTTATCCACATTTATTAGTATTTTCATGCAAGCTCTTATTTAATGTCCCTGATTTGATTCCATTTTAATATTTTATTAACATAAGTATGACGTAATTTTTGCGTTGTTTTTAAGTTCTCTTGTGACATATCATCCTCAATTAGTTCAAGCCTTCTTTTTACAAAACACAAACATACCAGTATCGGCGTGTGTTGATTTGAAAGCGCCACCAGTTGGTTGGAAAACCTTAGAGCCACCAGGACTCGAAGCTGTAATACCGCCCAGCAGATTGTCAGATGAGCCCGCCCTAAAACAAACATTACAAATTATAGGAAGAATGTTACTAAGAAAAAAATTATGAAACAAAAACGTAGGAAAAAAGTGGACACGAAACTACATTCATTTCGAATTTGTAACATCGGTAACAAAGAATGTGTTTTGCAAGTCTGCCATGTTACACAAACAACAACAGTTGCGACATAGATTTTTTCAAATCATGGTGGAGTATTATGGCGACATTTACATTCGCGGCAACAGACTAATTTGTTATTACCATTATGCCAGTACCCCATTCTAGAAATATGTTATCTGTTCAATACTGTACGCACCTAGCTTTGATCGGTTTCGGTCTACGAGTATGGTCGTGATGCGGCAAGTACTCTCTGCCCTCGAGCCCCTCAGAATCTGAATCCGTGACTTTCTCTCCGCACTTCAGGTCGATTTGCATATCCTGCGCCGGCGGCTCCTCGACCAGAGATTGCGGCATCTGGAATTAAATCATACATTAAATATGGCTGAAACCTGCATAAAAACAGTCATAATACTAAAGGAGAGGACTAACAAGTGAATATTTTATCGAATTCATTAAACCCAAACAATCTGTAGTTATTAATCAAAATGTTAAAAGATCATTAATCTAGGGTTTACGTTCACGGCGAACAAATTGATAAATTTTCGTCATTTCAGTCAGTTTATATGATGAAAACAAATAATGAGCGTTACCTGTTCGTCATCACTAAGTTGCGGCGATGCGACGTGGTATCCCGTTGCAGCCGGCATCTCCGTTCCTGCCGCCGCAACATTATTCGCTTCCGAAGGTGTGCGGGGACTCTGTTATAACAAATCATATCAAGTCAGCACACTAAGAAAATATATGAAATATGATATGATGGAGTGAGGAATACAAAACTAAAGGGACACTATAGAGATTTTGTAGGGAGTCAAGATAGTGTGCGCTATTAAAGAGCAAACGCGACAGCAGCGCACTCCGAACATGATTCGGCGAAGTTAACCCGGAAGGTTGGTAGAGCCATATATTATACTAAGCTATGTATAATTTTTCTTTCGGAATTGTTTTATGACGAATTCTGTAATTGGCTTTTCTGTGTCTTCTCTCTTATAAATAGCTATTGTAAGGGTGTGGAATATATGAATGAAACTAGCTTTAACCCTTGTGGGAATTGCCTCAACCTTTTTCCGTAGTCGACACTATAAGTACGCATAATTTTTTGGAGATCGGTTGTGCAGTTTAACTGAGATATTAGAATGATAAATTACCTCAATTAAACTAGCCGACCCTGAATAAATATTTATAGAACTTTTGACAAATAATGATTTGGTATAATTTGATTAACATATGAATCGTACCTGTGGCATAGATCGCGTGGGATCGCGACTGCTGGAGGATTTCCTGCGGTCTTTGTTGCACCATTTCCATTCAGGATGCGCTTTGAAGTGGGCCTCTTTAACCTGAAACAATGTATAGTTTATCAGAAAACTTAAAAAAAGAGAGAGAAACATCTTTACATATTAGCATACACTAGTTCGCTGCCCAGAAAAAGGCCGAAACCGAGACCAACGCTATGATCATGATGTCGATTTCACGGATTGGAGCACACATACAAACTCCGACGCAACATAGTCTATCGCGCGGTTTCCCGGGCATCACCCCAGCCTGGCGGAAGATCTTCCCTTTGCGGCGGTCGAGCTCGTTTCATCGCTCCCGCAGGGCGGCAAAACAAAATGGCGGTCGGGTCGCTCGAGCCGAATTACGGACTCAAAGTAAACGCTCTTCCGCAAAAGTACCGCGACGACAGAGTACCCTAACTGCCCTTATACTACAACTCGTTCGATAAGAGCGATTAGATGATTCGTGCGGTCGCCTTTGTTAGGGTAAGGATCCCTTAAAATTGGGTAGTGAAATAGGCCTTTATTCATTCGAGAGCGCCTCAAATGGGGGGTCAAAAAGGAATCCTGAATTATTCTCGTGAACTAACAATAATGTATGGATTCAAGATAATACAGTACCTCGCTAGCCAACTCGTTGTACTTCTGTTTCTCCTCAGGTTTGAGCGAGTACCACCACTCGCCGAGGATTTTGCTGACAGTCCTGTTGTCCTGATTGGGATTCAACTGGTGCACCATTTGTCGGTGGCGCTTGGAGAAAATCATAAACGCGTTCATCGGCCGTCTGATTCGGCGCTCCTTCTGTATACAATAATTTGGATTAATAAGAAAAATCATTATAATATAAAGTGAGCAGTGTCGTGTGGTTCCCGCACTAAAACATATAATTAGAATCACTATCTTTTTGGATGTCGTAAAGGACGACTCAATAAATGTGCCTATTCATCTTTTGCAGTTTTTGATAAGCCAATATGGATAAGTGCCGTGTGGTTCCCGGCACCAATACAAAAAAGAATAGGACCACTCCATCTCTCTCCCATGGATGTCGTAAAAGGCGCCTAAGGGATAGGCTTATAAACATGGGATTCTTCTTTTAGGCGATGGGCTAGCAACCTGTCACTATTTGAATCTCAATTCTATCATTAAGCCAAATAGCTGAATGTGGCCATTTAGTCTTCAAGACTGTGGGCTCTGTCTACCCCGCATGGGATATAGACGTGACCATATGTATGTATGTATGTATGTATAAGGTTCTCCAGCAGTTTGTCAGACGAGGGTCGCTTCGTGTCAAAGCCTGACTTACCCAATCCTGGATCATGGTCAAAATCCTCACCACGGGACCCTCTCTAGAGAGGTGTGGATGTGTCCTGGAAAATGAAGAGTTTACCTTATCAGTTGCAGCGGCAGGAGAGTTTAGTGAAGAGAGACTTTGTGACCTCCTTTTGTTGGAATCGTCGCCGCCACTCGTGTCTTCTATCACGTCGAACACTTCATCGTCTTCTTCTGTGCACATAGGTGGCGCTGTTTCACCTGGAATAGTGGAATAATGTATTAATTTATTTGATTTAGGGGAAGGTTTATAAACTTGAGATTCTTCTTTTATGCGATGGGCTACCAACCTGTCACTATTTGGATCTCGACTCTTATCATTAGCTGAACGTGGCCTATCAGTCTTTCAAGTGTTGGATCTGCCTACTTCGCAAGGGATATAGACGTAATTCCTCCTGGCGTTAGTCCCGGTTACATCCTAACCTGTCATGAGAGGAGCCCAAAGTGCACCTTTGATCGGGTGAGTAAGGTTTTTACATGAAGCAACTTCCGTATGAGCTCCACAACCTTTACAGGGAAACTTAAACGAGATTTCAGGTTTCCTCCCGAAGTTTTTCTCACCGTAAGAGCTCTGCGAATGAAATCATACTCACCAGTAGTAGCTTCAGTCTTGATCTGCTCCTCAGTCTTGACATGGGGTGTGTGGGGGGTGTGGGGGGTGTGCGGCGTGTGGGGGGTGTGGGGCGTGTGGGGGGTGCGGGGGGTACGCGGCGAGGGCGGCGCGGGGGGAGGGGACGCCGTCAGCAGCGGCACCAGGGACTGCCACGGGAACACGCCGCCTGGTACGCCGCTCGTGGACACTGGAACAACAAAACACGTGTCATCAATCATGTATATTATTACACGCTTTCACCTACGTTACACCGATTTACCTACTTTTATGAGTCGAATCGGCAATACTACCATCTGATATTACCATCTCAAACCAATGATAGGCTCGACTGGTCAAATATTGTCACTTAAGCGATTTAATGTGTAAAACAATTGAAATCTTACCACCAAAACAAAAGTTTCCAATTTCTACCACTTTAAATAGCCTTCACTCACCAATGATAGCTGTATGCGACGTCGGAGGCGGCAACACAGGCAGCAGTTGACTGGGATGTACAATCACAGCGCTGCTATTCACGTTGTTCACCTATATATATTGTAATATATTTATTTATTTTTAATTTATATTAGTTAAAACTTTATTGTAAAAAATAAAAATTTACAGCAGAATACATAGGCAAACTTTAATTGCCTTGAAATTACGTATAATAAACCCCTTTCCAAATTCCCACATTATTACAATAATTTCTTTCCCAAAACATAAAATGTGTGTATAAGTGGGTGAACATAATATAATGACAATATTCATATTCATAACACTTAAATCTAGATTCCTTTCCATTTTCCGGATTAAAAAACCAATCTTTTAAAGACAAACATTCAAAACCTTTTCAGAATGCAATTCCCGAGTCTCTTTCTATCTTTCTAATATAAAATGATCAACACTTACGTGATCACCATTGTCCAAACTCCTGTGTTCATTTTCCAGTTCATTATTGTTCATCTGCTGAGGCATTTTCTCATCTATCTGTAAGTCACAAAATACGACTTAAAGCTTCCCTAATTTTATTTATTACAATTGTATTGGTTAGTAAGAAAAATTCTACTAAATACTCGCACGGTTTCCATACACTCTCCTTGTATATTTACTAAGATAACCTTAATTTTTTTCTTTAAAGATTTCAGTAAACACTATGGCAAAAAACAAGCTTTACTATAACTGTACTCACATGAATAGGCTCGACTGGCTCATTCTTGATCAGCACAAACTTCTTCTCGATATTCTGCGGTATGACATAAAACCTCTTTATATTGTCTTTGGCCTCCGTATCCACCACGGACAAGAATCTGGCCTGCAGCGGCGCCGGTTTGATGATCCTTTTATCTTCTACAACTCGAGTCTCGGATAATTCCGGCGGCCTGTGTTCCATCACATTCCTGTGAAGTCCGTTCTCATCATCGTACTCCGAGACTCTTCTATTAAAAAAATTCTCTTGATTATTTAGTGGTGGTGATTCTTCGGCTCTGTAATCGTGTAGTCCGTTGCGTAAGTTCAACGTTTGTCGGTACATTTGCTCTTTTATGCCGTTTACACCTCTATGGACGATTAGGTTGTGGGGTAAATCGTTGTTGGTAGACCGCATAGAGTTGGCGATGCTCGTTTGGAGGTTGGTGTTGTTCAGGTTGAGGGATATGCTTGAAGGTAGAGTGAGGTTGGAGGGCAGCGTGGTAGAGTACTGGTTGATCGATGATTGGATGGTACTCTGGATGGACAGCGCTGAAGGTTGTTGAACCCCAATCACGTTCGGTTGGCTGGTGTGGAGACTTGTTGGGCCATTCCTGTTCTCCGGCTGCAAATTAGAAAAATAATTTTATTATTACTTGCACTGATAGCAAAATCATTTGATAGATAAACTTAAAAACGTGAGGTTATTTTAGGCGATGACCTAGCAACCTGTCACTATTTCTGAAGTTTAATTTCATTATTAAGCCATTTAGCTAAATCTAGCTTAATATAGCTTTCAAATGATGCGACTATTGTCTCATCTACGCCATAGTCAGTCAACCAAACATAGTCTACATTGCCTTTGATTCTTGTGGCTATTGGCTCTGTGTATATATTTTTTAAGTAATAGTCGTAATATAGGTATATTCACCTGATGGTAGGGCGCCGGTGAAACTCTTATAACGCTGGTCGCGACTCCACTCACTGAAGGGCTGACACGGCTCGGCCGAACTAACTCGGGGCTGAAACAAAAAGAAAAAGGTATAAAATACCCTGAAAGTCTGAAAGGGCAGTATATAACGATTTCTTGAATTTGACGGACTGATTATGGTTGTGGATATTTCCATTCCGGAAATCTTCATTTTCTGATTAGCATGGGTCGTAGATATATTTCTTTGCTTTTATTACTAGAGAAAGCTGGTAAATTATGATCAAAATTGATTAGTATCCACTGTAATAGATGTCAGAATTCAGACGGCAAAAACCTGAGAAAACGGAACCGGGGATAACGCGAGACGAATTATCAATTCAAAATTGATCGCCTATGTCAAAACTTCGCAAACCCAAGCAGGATGTTTTTCCCTTGAAAACACCCATCACTAACAATATGTCACTATGTTATTGCCGCCTTTTTTGCAGTGTTAATTTTACAACATAGTGAACAAAAACAAATAAAAAAGGCTTCTTTATTTATTTAGATAACAAGGTGAGCAGGAAGGCAATGTGTAACTGACCGTATGAGCGTGTGCGGGCGGTCGGGGAGCGCGGCGAGCGCGCGGTGCGCGGGCGGGCGCGCGTGCGGCGGCGGCGGGCTGCAGATGGGCACGAACACGTTGCTGCGCAGCGGCGTGGGCGAGCGCCGCGCGCCCGGCGGCGACGCGCCCGGGCTGCCCGAGCGCGAGCTGCCCAGCGACACTGCGGAACACACGCCCGTTCTTTATTTCAATTGTTGTTTTTTTTTATTTATGGCCAACACGTTTTGATGATATTCTTAGTTTGAATGTGATTCATATTTGACTATGTATTCACACTGTGCTGATCGATCAGCAACACTAGCACCTGAGCCTGGCACAATGAGCTCACAGATTTTTTTTTATGTTTGTTCTTTATTAACTTCTTACAAGATTTAAGGAACTAACATTCGACTTATCAAGAGAGCTTCTTTTTAAAGAGTTCAGTTTCGAACAGTCTAAAAATATATTTTGTAAAATACTAAATACATTAGTCACTATATATCAGAAATACAAAATATATTACCTAACATATTAGCAGCCTCGGTCTCATCGGAATCGAACCTGCCAGCGACTCTGTAATGCGGCGGCGTGGTGTCGGACTCGCGCGATGTCTCGTCGCCTTCCACGCCCGTGCCGCTAGACGACAGGGACTTGCTGCTGCTTCTGAAAACAAATTTAGACCATTAGGAATAAGGTAGTTTAAAATGGTTTGCCAACAAAACAGAATCTCTCCACTTTTAAAGTTCTCCTCTTAATATAATCATGCAGGTCAAACGCACCGGGAGGGGGGCAAGCAGAACGGGTAATACAAATAATTATACAATTTACAAAGATTATTTAAGTCTAGTCTTTCCTAACGCCATGTATTGCAATATATTATGTCACCTGTGATGTTGCGACGGCTGCGCCAATGGCGTGTTGGATGACGCGACACCGCGCAGCGACAAATGTCGCGAACAATAACCACGACGTTGGCTCTCCTTGGTGCAGCCATCTTTGGAACACAATCGCCGCCATTGCTTGCCGTTGAACTTCTTTCGGATTCCTGTAGGCGTTGATACGACGTCGCCCTTCTTGTATTTGTGCGGGGTTGCCGCTTGAGATCTGAAAAGGAAATGATGTATCGATCAGTATTTAATTATTTCACCGCATTAAATTTACTTGCTGGAGACCAACTCTAAAGATTTCCACGATGACCGTTTGGAAGCATTCAGTGTCTTCATACATACATATGGTCACGTCTATATCCCTTGCGGGGCAGACAGAGCCAACAGTCTTGAAAAGACTGAATGACCACATTCAGCTTTTTGGCTTAATGATAGAATTGAGATTCAAATAGTGACAGGTTGCTTGTCCATCGCCTAAAAAAGTATCCCAAGTTTGTAAGCCTATCGTAGCCTTTTACGACATCCATGGGAAAAAGATGGAGTCGTCCCATTCTTTTTTGTATTGGTGCCGGGAACCACACGGCACTCGTCGTCTTCATGTACTCATTTAAAGAAAAAGTATTAAAGCTTTGAATTAGTTATATATATTTTTTATGTATTATAGGAGCTAAAATGGTTACCATTCAAATAGACAAATTTCACTACGATTAAATCTATGACACAATCTAAAAAAAAAGTAATTATATTTGTCACTTACAAACTTAAATTCAATGAAGGTAATTTCATACGTTATACTAACCTGGGAGTAGGCGGTTGAGATCTGGGAGTGATGGAGCGCTCGATTAGACTGGACGTGCTGCCTCGGCTCTGCAAGCTGCTGCGTTTGCTGTTACTGCAGTCTGTCAAATCAATGTCAATCATACATACATACATACCATCACTTCTGTCACCCATTGGGGTAGGTTAGAGACTGTAATCTATCAATATAGTAATTACATTCAACCAAACAAAATTACATTATTAAAAATTATATAATTATCCTTAGCCATCCAAAGAGGAAACGCAGCTAGTGTGATGGGTACCTTTGAGCCGGGTACGATTCGGGGTGGAATTTTTGACTGACAATTATATATTACATTTAGAATGAATACCTATTTAGATTAATTGTAGAGAATAAAAATTTAATTTTAATTAAGGATACTAATTATAAATTGTAAAAAGAATACTGTGAAATTTTATGATGAATTAATAAATATTGGATATAACAATATATAAAAGAAAAAAAAAAAAAAAAACAAAATTACATCTATATTTGGTAGATATCTCCAGTAACTTTTGATAAGCCAAATCTTTTATCAAACGAACCGCTAAGATTTGCGTTAGGGAGTTTTGAAGGCAAAAGTGAATAAAAAAGTAGGCAGGGATTGTGGCAAGCGGAGAGATAGTCTCTTTAGTATTCCTTCGGGGAAGAATCGTGATTTTATGCCTAAGAAGAGTGAATAAGACCACCTTTGACCTATTTTTTTATTGTAACAATTATAATTTATAAAACACAATAGGCGAACTTAATGTTAATAGCATTATCGAAAAGTTTAAGCAGAGAACCTATGTGTGGGATAATAAATAATGCATAATAAACAAACTGTTTGATCCTTAATCAGAAATAACTCATAACATCATTAAACTGTAAAAAATCTTGATTTTCGAAATTTGGACGATGCGCCCACGAAACCTCTAGTCAAGAAAGAAACTCAATCTTCACTCACCCATCTGCGAGTCATTAGGAAACATGATGTCTTCTCGTCTCAAATCATCGTCGCTCTCGCCGTAGTCCATGGAGCCGTTGGACGAGGCGCCCACAGTGACCACCTGACCGGCGCCAGGCATCGGGGACGACGTGTAGAAATTGCCGTCGCACATTTGAAACGACTGCTGAAATTAGACAATGTCAAAAATTTTATTAGCTCTAGTTCAAAAAGAAATGACTACCGATAAAAAAAACACTGTCGAAACTAGCACATTGTGTCCTTAGTTTCCATAAGTTTAGGACTTCTCCATTTCTTTCCGTGGATGTCGTCAGAGGCAAAGGGAAATATAGCAATTCTTAAAACCCAAGCTAAGTTGTTTTTGTATACATAATGCCCAAATTCACCAATTATCATCGTAGTGATAATTAGACCGAACCGGGCCAAAGCCCGCGTCTTTCAGGAGTCTGATGTCTTCACTCCTACAGTCTCTTTGCCGTATCTAACACCTATAGAGTACAACAATACTGCCAACATACCGCCACCGGCATATGCTGGACCGGCACCTGATGCATGGGCGTGTGATGCGAGCCCGCGTCTTCCAGCTCGTCAGCCCACGGCGGCTGCAGCAGCCTGATGTCTGCGCGCTTCACTTCTACAGTCTCGTTATCCATGTCTGATACCTATAAAATTATGTACAATAATATAAATAGGATATATATACAGTCAAAACTAATTTAGGATATAGAGAAATTTTTTTTTCTTGAAATCGTTTGAAATATGTAAAATATATCAACGCCACACGCAACTGCAGAGGTAATTTGATATGCAGACTGCTGATCATAGTATTTCTTTAATTACTCCATTAAAAAAAGAGAGAAATGTATTTTTTATGTGCAAAATTAGTAATTTCCGAACCGATTATGAACTTACCATTCCTACTATCCTCACTGAACAGGTCGCAAAATCAACAGATACTAGGGCCTAGTTCAGATTTTTTATAATTTAAGTAAGTACACAACGGTCTATAACACTAACGGTCGTGTATTTCGCAAATTTTGCGTAAACAATAAACTTGATTGGCCTATTTCTTAAATAAGTATTGTAAGATAATTCCCATCAAATCTTAGTTCTCTAAAACAGTTCCGAAATTCAGAGTCAGGAATATATTTTAGTAGGTACGAAGAGCAAGTTATATTTATCTGTTATTAAACATATGCGACCGTTGGTCTGGGCGATATACAAATAATAATTGTACTTAACTATCAAACTACTAAAATAATCACGCGACAATATTATTTAACTGGCTTTTACGCAGAACTTCGCACCCGTGAGAATTTCCAGAAAAAATCTTATTCCTAAAAGTATTCTATCACTGTGCACAAAATTTTTTAAAAATCGTTTTATTACTTTTTGAGTTTATTCGTTACAAAAATACACAATATTAATATTTTCTCTTTATTATTAGTATGGACAATTAAACAGATTTTTATATAAGACTCGAAGTTTTATTTGTGCCAAATATCATTGAAACTGGCCCAGTACTTTTTACTTTTTTTGATTAGAGAAAAGAAGAAACCTCTCTTTACAGTATTATGATTTTTAAAGAAACGTAAAACTTAATTATTCATAATATATTTATCTATCTAGCTCTAGGAATCAAACCCTGCACTACCTACTCATAGTGAACCAGCGTAACGGTTACGCTTCCAAGGTCGTACATACACATTATGTAGATTATTATAATGTAGATAGCGTGATCTCTGGAGCATAATGATGTCATGTTTCAATTAAAATCACTGACTCATCCTAACATATCCTCTCTTGTTTTCAAAATTAACAGGAAAATCATTATTTATTATAACAGATAAATAGAGAATGTGCATGTTACTTCCTTATATACTTCTTCTTTCTATAACTTTCTTGTATATTTTTAAGTTGGTATATAAATATGTTTTAATCATAGACTTGAGCCCTTCACATTTCTCTTCCATGCAGATTTGCAGAATAAATAGGCTGTGATTACCTAGAGTGTTTTAGTGGAACTTAACTGCTTAAGTCCATACCCCATACTAATAATTATAAAGAGCTTTTTCTAGCAACAAAAAAAACTCATAAACTACTGGACTAATAGATATGTGTAGATGTACACAAACATATTTGAGAACAAGACAAGGACAATCTGATTCTATTTATAGGCATCTGGATATCATGTGTTATTCTGATGCAAGTCAATGAAACAAATCACCAACTATAGTTTCATCTAATAATATCATACTACATTATGGCACATTATTAATTTTAAACATGTGGCACTCAATGCAATCAAATATTCTTTTACAAAACCATCTGATTTTGTTTTTACTTTGAATAGACATAAGACCATTGAAATTCACCTAAATATTCAGATCACAGCATTGCAAATGCAAACAATAAATAAGGTAAGTAACTGGTACACTTTATGTCTATGAGATTAGATAAAATAACTAATGGACTAACAAATACAGTGATAGTGAACTCACTTTGACACGTATCCTTCTCGGCGCGTTCAGGACCTCAAACACGAATCCTTCAACAAACACGTTTTGCACACTTTCCCGGCTATGGTCCGTAGTCCTCACCACACAAGATGCCCCCACCAGCAGGTGCATCATTTGCGGGCTAGCATCACTGATTATATCGAACTTATTTTTACCGAAAATGTCACTGTACTCAATAGGGTCATTCTCCTGGCCATCTAGTTCCACGATCACTTTGCAGCCTTCGGCTTGACGGATCACACCGGGCACGTATAGGCCGCGTTGCTTGGCTAAGACTCTGTGGTCGCGCCATTCAGATAGGTCGATGTTTAGGTAATGGATCTGTTGTGCTTTGATTTCCTGTGGCGAAAGCTGTTGCACCACGGGGGAAGGGTGTAGAATGTGCTGGAAGTCGATCGGAGCTAAGGCCACGGCCACATTGTTTGTACAATTCCTTTCGATCTCTTCTAGTTCCGAGGGATCGAATTTTCTTTTCTTTGGGAGGTTTCTGACGGGGGCCTGCGTGGGCGGCTGGGCCGCCGGCTGTGGGGCCGCGCTGCTGCTCGCGTTCCCTGGATTCGTCGGGTTAGCCATGCTTATGTTTGGTATGGGGATAGTCGACGACTGTGACAGGCTCACTGTGCCGACACTGCTTATCACGGAAGCCGGGATCTAAAAACAAATTGTAAGACATTAGTTCCTGTTTTGCAAATATAAGTCTTGGTATTTTTAATAGGCAGGTGTTAGTGCGACAGTTTGCATACGTATAGGAACACCACGCCCGTTAAAACATAACTTTGCACAACAAAGTATGTAATCATAAGAATGATATCCACTAATTGTTAGGTTTTCTTCTCAATAACTATGTCTAGGGTCACTAGTGTAAAAAAAAAATTTAAGCTATTTTTACAGGTCACCTGTATCAGTACTACTGTTTTCAAAGTCACTTTCAATCTAGAACTATGTCCACTGTGAATGACAAAACGTTGACCTGCCGCATTGAATTGAAGACTTGATGAGTTCGTAGTGAAATCGTAAACAATAAACATCTGAGTATGACGTCACCTGATCGTCAATATCTGCGTGCGCGTGCGTGCGGTAGAGGGGGTGCGAAGGGACGGCGGGGGGGTGCGGGGGCGGGGCGGCGCCCGCGTGACCACGGTGCATCACCGCCACCCGCTACCACTGGTCACTCATGGCCTTCGGTGCCTGGGGATAAAAAAAAAAGAATTTGTAATCATTACTGATTTACCTGTTTTTTTACAGGACGAAGTCGACCTCATTTCAACGATTTTAAAATTATGTTTACGATAGTATCTTCCAATTCTTACAAGTTCATAAGCCCTAGATAATGCATAGAGCCAAGAAACCCTTTTGATTTGAAATAGAATGATTCACAGAGCCGTAGATAAAAATGTGTACTGCATATAGCCAAGAAGCCTCTAAAGGCAATTGTCGCGTGTAGCCCGAAAAAAAAAACGCCGCCTTCTGCCAGCAACCGACAAACCTACTTCGGTGCGTCATCTTTTGTCCAATGTAAAAGGCAGTCTAATAATTTTACTAAAATCAGATTGCCAATTCAAAATCATAGACTGATAATAAATAAAAATTATAATTAATATACTTTTTAAGTAGAATACGACACATAAACAATATTGATAAGGAAAAGTATACAGGAGATATTATTTCATCATACAAATTGTGAGATTCCTACATACATGCATCACATCTCCTCACGAAGTAGACAGAGCTAACGGTGTCGAAAAGACTGAAATGCCACGTTTAGCTGAATGTCGTTATGACAGAACATAGAAATCAGATTAGCTTGGAAAGTTTAACTTGAGTTGAAATTATAAGCGAAGAGATACCAACCTGTCACTATTTGAATCTCATTTTCATCCTTGACCTTTAACGAGACTGTTGGCTCTGCCAACCCCGAAAGGTATAAAAACGTGACAATAAATACATACATACATAAATAGTTTTAATATAAGATTTTAGTACCTAATTTTTTATTCATTTCGAATCAAGTGTATCCATCATTGCAGATAATACAAACAGTGTTGAGCATGACGCACACAAACATGAATGACGATCTTTACATTGATGATAGCGTCCTTTACGAGTGTGCTCGTACGCAAGTACTTAATTACAACGTGAATGGTAAACTGAAGGTGTATTTCTTTGATTGGATTGAAGATAGAACGTTTAGCTGGTACTATTATTATATTTCTTAACCTTACCTACTAAGTTCCCAGCGAACTATGAAAATCGTAAATTAATTCGGAATTCGATTACATTATGACTCCGGGTTCTTCTGGGTTTAGGTAAAGGACGCAACAAATCTGAATCCCAATTCTATCATTGAGCCATCCAGCTAAACAGCTTCGAGTTAAATGTAGCTTTTAAGTGGAACAGTCTATGTATATGTACGAGTATATCCCGTACAATACAATAACTCTTATTACAGGTCTCAGATCTCTTCCAGGTAATCTTAGAATTATGGAAACCATTACGTCTTCCCTTATAAGGGATAAAATCGTGATATAATGTTTACGACTCTCATTCATTTTCATCCAGGCGTTTTGTTCCAGTTTTCGCTAAGCCCTGCCCAAGGAAGACTCGCGGCCCGCTCCCGATCTAGAAATGAGAAGGTTAGATAACAACAGTAGAGCGTCTGACCTTCTAGACCTTATTTACAGTCACTATGACTTGACATACATTCAGTCAGAAAAGTATCGGGAATGGATTATTTATTTATGGTTCCAAATTCAAATTTTTGTTTTTTTTTGTTGTTGTTAGATTGGCACAACTGTTTTCCATTTTGGCGCGGAGTTTGAGTTGCATCTGTTGTTTACATTAAATACAGTGCTATTTTTAGTTATATCATATCTAGTGTGTATTGCTAATTTCATAATGGATAAAAACATCGAACAAAGAGTTTGTCTTAAATTTTGCATTGCCAATGGAATATCGTGTTCGGAGTCACTGAAAATGTTACAGAAGGCTTACGGTGAATCGATTTTATCAAAAACTCGTGCTTATGAGTGGTACAAAGCGTTCAAAAGCGGTCGAGATGTGATGGAAGATTTGCCTCGCTCTGGTAGGCCATCAACGTCTGCAACTGAAGTTAACATCGCAAAAGTGAAGGAAATAGTGACTGAAAATCCTCATTCAACTTTGAGAGAGATAGCCACCGAACTTTCTGTATCTCACGAGTCGATCCGTACCATTTTAACTAATAATTTGGGTATGAAACATGTTGCCGCTCGGCTAGTCCCAAAAGACCTGAATTTTTTTCAAAAACTCAATCGCATGAGAGTCGCTGAGGACATGCTAGAACGAGTCAATTCCGACCCAACATTCATGAAACGCATTGTTACTGGTGACGAGACGTGGGTTTACGAGTTTAACATGCAAACTAGTCAACAAGCTTCGGAGTGGCGCCTTCCAACTGAACCGAAACCGAAAAAACCACGCCAAAGTCGTTCAAAAGTCAAAGTCATGTTGACTGTTTTCTTTGACTATCGCGGTGTTGTGCACTCGGAATTCTTGCCGGAAGGTCAAACGGTAAATAAGGAATATTATTTGAGTGTTATGCGGCGTTTAAGAGAGCAAATCCGACGAAAAAGGCCAGATTTGTGGAAAGAAAATTCTTGGATTTTGCACCATGATAATGCACCTTCGCACAAGGCCATCATTGTGAACGAATTTTTAACCAAACACTCAACAAATACCATCGAGCAACCACCATATTCACCAGATATGGCTCCAGCCGACTTTTTTCTTTTTCCTAAACCCAAATTACCACTTCGTGGCACCCGTTTTCAATCGGTAGAAGACATAAAAGAGAATTCGCGGCGAGAACTGACCTCAATTCCGGAAACAGCGTTTAAAAAATGTTTTGATGATTGGATTATTCGTTGGCGTAAGTGTATCGTTTCTAAAGGAGCATATTTTGAAGGTGATAAAATAAATTTGGATGAATAACAAACAGTTTGTGTATTATTGATCTTTTCCCGCTACTTTCTTGACAGAGTAGTATTTATGTATATGTATGGCATATTTATACTTCATTTAAGTATATTCAGCTATCTAGCTACATCTTGGCGAGTCGACAGGATTCCAAAGATAGTTAAATTTTCCCACTATATTATTCTGCCATATTAAGCCTCGTTGGTACTACTGTCTGTATCAGGTCTTCGCGGATATCTCAGCCATCTAGCTGAACTAGATCTTTAAGTCATTTCGGTTTTGGCTAATCCGTAATTAATAAGGACGTGATCTTGAACCGTTAACTTCCTTTTGACACGCACGAATTAGGTATACCGTTTAAACATTTAGCTTTATCTGGAAATTCATGCTCTTATCTGTTTCATAACAACTTTGGTTCTCGACTGCCATATTATGGTAATTATTTTCGAAACTAACTTTGCTCTTTTCTTTTGTCAAAGTCTAAACTACGATCGTATTATTCAAATCTTTGTGACGCGAGACGCACTATGGAGTCCCGAAACTAAACCATTGTTACGAGTTTTTTTTTCGACATACCTACCTACTTACGAATATTTTTTGTATACACTGGACTTGAAAAAAAAAGAAGTGTTTGCGACCGAAAAGAGACAAAACATTGGCTAAAAATTAATAAAGTGATTTCCATAAAGGCCATCAATAACAAGTTCATTATCTAAATAACGCCTAAACTAGAGCTAGCAATAAAGTGAAGCGATTCTCCTAAACCAGTTATTCAAGTAACAAAAAACTTCAAAACTGATGAGTAATACCTTGATGATGTCTTCGAGAGAATACTAGTGTTGTAACTTGTATGAAATAGATATATGTAGGTATATTTAGTGAAACGTAATGTATTGTAGAATTTATTTACATCACTTTTGTTTCCTCCGCTCCATTCCGTGACTCATTGATAGGTATTAACTATTTATCTTGGCGATAAATGTAATTGTGTTGTTTCGTATTCAAATATAACATTTCAGTTTAATAGCTCAAACTCCTGGAATTTGTTATGTCAAAATGACACTGGAAGTTGCAATTGTGTATTGAATTCAACTTGATTTATACATACATACATACATACATATAATCACGTCTATATCCCTTGCGGGGTAGACAGAGCCAACAGTCCTGAGCGGACTGATAGGCCACGTTCAGCTATTTGGCTTTAAGATAGAATTGAGATTCAAATAGTGTTGATTTATATGTGGAATTTATATGTATATCTCTTTTTCTTCCTCGTTGTCTTTGAAGCTGCAAAGATCGGCGATAGAATGTAGCTTTCTTTACATGCTATTAAAAGATGCAAAGTTCATACGGTTGTTTGAGTTGACACCGGAGCTTGGGAATGTACTATGACGCATTACAAGCCCATTTTGACGGAGATGGAATGGTCCTATTCTAATCTGGTGGTCACAAATTCGTGCTCCCCATGATCAAAGGACAAAAGCACTAGTGCGTTTGTTAATACTAGCATTATAAGTTCCCAAGGGCAGTAAGGTCCGGACCATTTATTCACAAACCTTGACAAGGCGTAAAAAAAAGATATAAAAAGAGAGGGATGATAAAGCATATGACTTATTAAGCTTCGTAAATCCAGGCAGGCAAAGCCAAGGATACGACTCGAAAAAAGTTTACTTAGAGCAAGTATCACTTTAATGCTAAGCTTAAATGCCATCAAATCTACAGCAGACCCCGAGCATTTGATGCTGATGACGCAATCGGTAATACGCTACGAGAGAGAGACGATATCAGCAAAAACTTGTCGTAACTTGAACGCATGATTTATTAGTATTGGGGTGTCTCTCTAATCTTTGCGCATTCCCGGTTGTACCCTCCGCCAAAGTGCTTCGGGGCTTGAGGTCCGCTTCCTACATTTTTACTTTAACAGTTAAATAACTTCTGCAGATGACATCGTTACCCTATGTAATTTAATTGTACTTATTCTTGTTTCCAAAAATCTTTTAACCTTTGGTTGTGTATGGGATATCCCGAAATTCCCACAATCACGCTGGCAGATCTGCGTGCATAATCTAGTCAATGATATAACATTTTTCTTTAGCCACAAAGGCGTTGACGGTAAGTTCTATTTCGAGTAAACGCTAATTTAAAGTGGATTTAGCTCGGATCAATAACCTGTGCTTAGAGGTCTCTTTTGTTTAATTTTTTTATGCAAACCAACAGAATTTTATCTAGATATTTTATTTACTTTCAGGTGCGCAACTTCTGGGAACTGTTGTGTAATAAAATATCTGCTGCCGTTTCAAACAGAATAATTTTTAACAGACTTTGATCGCAGGTTGAAAACATCGAAAGCATGACAAGGCTTGCTTTAGAAAAAAAGAAAAGAAGATGCCATCACAAATCTTCCCGGGGTTTTGCAAATAAAAAAATACATACCTACCTACTAAGAAAAAGTTTATTATCTAAGTAGATATAAAAATAGGTTCTTGGCAGAAGGTCAACTAGGTTGCTTGGTGTGTTTTCCTGAAACCTGATTCGATTCATAAAGACCTACGTAACCTATTACACATGATAAAATAACCGTATACTATAACAAAGGAGATAGATTTTTTAAAATTCCAGGAAATTGATAAATATTTATAATTGGTTGTTACAATAGACATACTTCTAAGAACGGAGACAACAAAAACAAATGGTTAGCCATCTAGGTAGTTTGGTTTTCTAAAATTGATGCCAGTTACAGTTAATTTCACTTGTTATGACTACTGTAGCCTGAATATGTGATTAACAAATATTTAAAACTAGCTTTTTTTGCCGTGTGGTTCCCAGCACCAATACAAAAAAGAATAGGACCACTCCATCTCTTTCCCATGGATGTTGTGAAAGGCGACTAAGGGATAGGCTTACAAACTTGGGATTCTTTTTAAGGCGATGGGCTAGCAACCTGTCACTATTTGAATCTCAATTCTATCATTAAGCCAAATAGCTGAACGTGGCCATTCAGTATATAGCCCGCAAGGGATATAGACGTGACCATATGTACATACATATATACATACATATGGTCACGTCTATATCCCTTGCGGGGAAGACTTGGCCAACAGTCTTCAAAAGACTGAATGGCCACGTTCAGCTATTTGGCTTAATGATAGAATTGAGATTCAAAAAACCTTTGAAGACGGAGCCGCGTCTACAAAGGTTTTTCGGAAATCCCACGTGATCTTTAGTATTTACTGGGATGAAATGTATTCTATGTCCTTCTCCAGACTTCTACGCGAAATTTCAAGAATATTGGTTCAGTAGTTAACACGTGACAACGTAACAAACAAACGAACTTACTTTAGGATCATAAGGATAAAAACGGGCCAAGTGAGTTATTTGGTTAGATTTAAAGAGTTGTTGAAATTTTATTTATAAGTTATTTGGATTCCTGCTTGACATCAACCCTAGTTCTTAATTTGAATTACCCAGTCAAGATTAAAAATCTATTCTATGATATAAGTTTCTGTATTATTTTAATATACCTACTTCTTCTTCTTAACCTTCATCAATCAAATATAAAATATTTGATTTGCCTTCTTCCACTATGTACTATTTTGGGTAGTAAGTGCCATTTATACACAACTTCTCGAAAGTTAAAAGAGTGACATACAAGTATAATTACTGGTATCATATTAGTTTTTTCTTCATAAATCAGCTTAAATACCTTTATTATAAAAATTCCTTTAATATACATAGGAAGTTGTAAACATAACATTAATGCAGAATCTATATCTGCCATACCTATAATACTAACATACACAAATGTTTGTATAACACCTTTAACCTAATCTAGTCCAAAATAAGATAAGTGGCCAATAATATTATCATATTGCTTATAAAATTTTCCACTCCAATACAATTTAAAGTTATAATGTATAGGTACCTAGGTAGGAGTAGCTTTGTGTAAAAACCTGACTCACACAATCCAGGATCCAAGGTCATTATGGTCAAAGGCGTAGTACCCCAGGCTACTCTCCCGAGTGATGAGGATGCAACCAAAGTAAAAGCCAGGAGGAAGAAGTCATATGAAATTGTAATGAAACTATTATACTAATAAAAGTTCATACTCTACTCAGATTGCAATCTGTGTTTGGCGACCAATCCAACACCTGAATTTTAATTGATGTTGTAAATGTTGCTCCCAGAGACTTTAACTCCTAACATATTGATACTTTAATTCTATGTAATAAAACCACCATTTTCATTTGCACGCTTTTAAATTCATCTTAAAAAATATATTTAAAAACTGCTTTCTTTTTACAAAATTTGATTAGTTATTTTAAAATTTTTGGAACTTAAATGCATACCATCATTTTAAGTGCTTTTTTGTGAGAGTTATACAGCTGTCGCAACATGATGCAAAAGTGCCTAACTAACCTTCTTAAAACAAGACTAAAGACAAGTTCTTACATGTCTGACAGAAATGATAGGAGATCAGGTGAGGATCAAGAAGGTTGTTAAAGAAACATATTATGTAAAAAATATGAAGATACAATAAAAATATGGGTAGAAATTTAGTGTTTAACTTTAAACTATGGATGTAACCTGCTATAGGCAAACATGTGTTTGTGGATAATCAATTTTTTTTTTCAACATAGCTTAGACAACATTTTCCAGCATTGTGAATGTGACTGGCAATGCAAAATTTTATGTCTACTTTTGAAAAGTGATGAAAATGTTGCAGCATAGTTCATTCTGCTGTTTCTTCTACTATGTACCTACAAGTTTCTTGTACTTTGGAAGCAATACTAACTTTAAATACCTATAAGTACCTATAATGTTTGACATCAAAAGTGACAACCTATCCAATCCACTTAAATGGAGATTCCATTCTAAACTAGATACTGTAAAGGAGTTAAAATAAATAAACTTTTCATTTCATTTTCATCTAATATTGAAAATTATAGAAACTTAAATTGTGATAGATACCTATAGAGACTGACAAATGTGGTTATGTACCCTGGCATTTTTCTCATCTACGTATTAGAATCTCTTACACCATAGCATACACCAATATTAGATCACTCAGACTTATGAAAGCTCTGCCTCAAATCCTATCAGTAATTGGAGCCCTATGCTGCTTGGTAGGTAATTGATGACACTAACAACATTGATAAACTTGAACTGCAGTGTGCAATACCTACTCAAAATGTAGTAGATGATTGCCATAAACAGCTTTGTGATAAAAGATAGATATAACAAATAAAAAATATGAGTATCTATATTAAAATTTATGTCCAATACACGTCAGATTCCTGTGTGCCTCGCCAACATATTGGCCGATTGGAAAACATAAAATGCGGCAGCAACCGCTGCATTCGTGTAGTGTAATCAGCTGATAAGGCACTGTTAACGTTGCGTTACCGTGCACGGCGGCATTTCTATAGATTTTTACCAAAATCACCAGATCAGCAATCCTGAAGCAAGCCTACAAAGTGTTACGGAAGGTTTACGCGGCGTGAGTTCTCGCCGTGATCATACTCTTGCCTAGATGACTAATATCAACCCCGATACGACTGCGTCACAGTATGCACAAAATCGAATACTATTACTTATTCGCTTATGTACCTACATATTTATTGCCATATGCGCCCTACATGCGCAGACATCATCACATTTTTCTATACCTAGGTAGGTACTACTTATTAGGCACTCACCGTCGCTTTCCATTGTCTCGAAAACAACGCACACTGTATGCAGTCTAACCACATAATAAAACAAAATGGAAGTCCAACTCGCCCGCACCGAGATGAGATATTTTATGAGCGATCCGGGCACTTCTCTTGGTACTTGAGTTGTAAAACGTTGTTACTATCCTGTCGTAGTATTTTAGCAGCCCCCCTCCAATCTATTATCTGCCGTCACCAGGAGATTATTTGCTAACGACCACAAAGATAAATGTCTATAACACTGGTAAAATACCACAAAAGTACAATTATATGACGATATACACAAAAATTAATGTCCACTTGAAAATAATAATCATTGAAGCGTTTGACGTCCAAAGACACAACTCACAACACCCACATCAAAAAATTCTACATGGCGACTAGCCTGGCACAGCTTTCAATAATTTCCACTCGAACATATTCCCGTTTCACTTGTTCGCCATTCATTTTATTATTTCTCAATACGTGCGAAAGGGATAGAAATATATAAATATTTCCTATGTATGAATAGAATCGGTGTTTTGAAGTATCCCTCCCTAGCGCTATCCGCGACCGAGTTGAATGGACCCGAGACGCCTTCAGCCATTGGATCGATGAAGGCCACGTGATACAAATATGTCGCCCAGTGTTGAAAACCCCGCGAAGTTTAACTTAATACTCTTTTATTTACCTGCTGGGTATCTCAAGTCTTGTATGTGATAGTAGTATAACATTATTTTTTGATAAATTAAATTAATTCTCAATATTCTCGTGGCCATGAATGTCGTAATCGACCAGAGACATTCACTTCTCCTAGTGCAAGAAAGCTTGTCTGTAGCGAAAAGAAGACATTGGGTGCCAGCTGCTTTTTTTTCTCATGCAGATTGTAGAAGTAAATCAAGGGAAAAGCTAATTCACTTGGAATTCTCCTTGACCATGGGCTGGAAACTTGCCACTAGGTATTATGAATTCCATCAAAGCAATCCAAGTGAACGTGCGTCTCTGCTGACTGTTCGCTCTGTAGGCCCCAGAAGGAATAAAGAGGTCAGAGAGAGTTACTTAATCATTAAAGTCGATCCCGAAATTATGTAACTATGTACTCACGTAAGTCTTCGATTAGGTATAAAATAAGTGATATTCTGCTGTGAAAAGATATGTGATCGGCAGCCTGACATCGAATCGAAGCCAACATGCCTCGGAAAATTTTACGAATCGTTAGATGTACCTACCTGTGTTTTTTCGATGAAATGTAACTATCTATTTGAACCCGACTAGGCGATGCAAAGGAGGATTATGTGTTTATGATTCTATGTAAGTGTGTATGTTCCTTTATGACATTGTAAAGACCAAACGGTTTGGTAATTTTGATGATTCTACGTCAATCGATTTGTCTTAACTTTGCGAGTGACAAACATGTAACACCCCCTCTACCACTTGGTACCTTGAGCTAAGCCCGAAGTCAAAAGCCGAGCTCCCGAGCTAGGGCGAAGCCTATTACTCCAAACCGAGGTGTTCTTATTTGTTTGGGATGATGGCGGGAAGAGCTGTACCAAGTCTCTTTACCCTCAGCGACCAACTAAATCAGGAATAAGATCGCAAACGAATAGTTTGTAATTACGAAGCGCCACTATAATCTCTCGTCATTATTCGGTTTTTATTTTTAAATCTGTGGTTTTTATTACGTTTACTTCAAACAATACAATTGGTAAATTTTTTAAATTTTTAAAATTGGCAGATTCCGCAGATTATAACAATTCAAAGTGCTATGGTGACATCTCTACGCCACAAGACACAATAGTGAATCACGCAATGCTATCAACCAATAACAGCAGAGTCCGAATCGCGCAAGCAAAGATTTCACGGATTGGAGCCGTCAGCTGGATGCTATCAGTATTTTCTGCATGGGAACAATTTAACGCTGGGTAGAAGCACATCTGCAGCTATACATAGAAGCAGGCTCAAGTGGAATGGTGCCTTGGCGTGTTATCGGCATTTTACAACATCATCAGGTGACAAGATCTGAAAGTGAATGGCCAGTGGTCATGGAAGGTCCGTAGAAAATACCTTTTAAAGTGTCAATACGCCACTGTGAAGGGTGTTTCAAACCGACGCTACTTCCCGAAGTGGCAGATTTTCATCGACTTTCTAAAATTCTGATCACGACTGCACTCTCACAATGAGCCGCCAGTTCCTGAACAAGCAAGTGGTCTTCGTATAGTCCTGATCTAGCACCATGTGACTTCATTTTATTCTCGAGTATATTATAAATAAACTTTAAACTAAAAAAATCTTCGTCATCGCAAGTTGCATTGTATTTAAGCAGACTGTAAACGTAATTCTAAAACTGGTTAAGATCACTGTTGAATAAGTATATTACCCCACCAGAGTACACCCGCGTGGAACGCAAAATCCTTTTATAGCTTGGTTCCTAGTGTACCTTTACTTCTCACAATTTATGTCATAATGCGAAATTCTGAGGCTCTGTTATAATTATAACATTAGCATAAAAAGAACAAATAGATTTAGATATATTTTATTGAGTACGAAAATATATCCTAATTACTTAAAATTAAGTATGACTATAAAGTCTGTACATTGTTTACAAACCATGCAAATAATTTTACCAATATTATACCTCAGGTAAGCAGGTATATTTTCGTCACACAGAATGACTACTGACTTAGCATGATTTACAAACAATACACTTCACTGAAACAAAAGTGCAATCTTTCCATAACATTTACAGTGAAATTTTTATCCTAACATATTTATTGGAATTACAACATCTTATTTGATATTTTTTTTTCTGTAACAGTAATTTTAACATATCCAGCTTTATTAAAATTTACAATGCTATTGTCTAATACATGAGTTGTCTAATTAGTGGTTGTATTCCAAGCAACAACAGTGTAAAGTCATTTATGTTTACTTAAATCAAAATTGGTAAGTTTAGATGCCAAGGCCGAAAACAGAGACAATACAATACATGGTTTTGTTTTCCCAACGCACTGTGCAAGACCCATCAGTGTTGTTGTCCCAGAAACATGAAGATGCCGTGTGCAATCCAGCTCCGTTTTTCTGCATTATTGTGCATGTCACTGTAACAAATATGATGAAAGCTTGTTGAGAACTTTTAATTAGTGAATAATAAATAAATATATGCCGGACAAATTACACAGATTGAGTTAGCCTCTAAGTAAGTTTCAGACTTGTGTTATGAGATACTAACTCAACGATACTCTATTTAATAAAACTTATATAGATGAATATCCAAGACCCGGGCCAATCAGAAAGTTATTTTATTATTATGTCCTGGCCGGGAATCAAACCCGGAACCTCCAGTGTCCCAGACTAGCTAGTACTGCTGTGCTACAGAGGCCGTCAAATTAAATAAACTTAGTGCACATACAATAAAGCTAAACAAACAATTGGATTTAAATATGAAGTGTTGTTTTATAGGTTGCTTTATTAGGAGTCAAATGTCTGAAGTTGAAATTAAGGGGTGATAAAAGAAAAGGGGAATCAATTTTTTAAATGTATTATTTTATGAAAATAAAAAAGATTTTGTTACTTTCTGCGACTTTCTAATAATGACACATTCACTTCTTTTTTTAAAATTTTAACTGAAAAGATAGAAAAAGATAAAAGATAAGATGAATTATTTATTAACATTGGGGAATAAATTTGCAGTTATGAGTTAAACAAGATATTAACGTAATGCACATTTGGCATAAATTTGTATTTGAACAAAAAAGTTATTTAACTTTTTTGTTCAAATACAAATGTATGCCACTAAATATAAATAAAAAGAACAAGGATACAAGTATTAATTATCTGATTATATTATAGGTCACTGAACTTTACAAAGTTTAGTAACTCTTAACTATACATAATGTTTTGAACCATTGAAAAACAATATATCTAAACTATATATTTAAGAAATTGGAGTGTTTAAAGTCAGAAAAGATTTTGGTTAAGGTCTTCTGTTTTTACTTGTTGCCATACCAACATATAGTTGGCGGAGTTTTTGCTGAAATTGATTGCATGTGCCGGTAACGCTTATTACACTTGGTTTACATGATCATGACACATACCTATGTATTTGTACGGTTTCTGCAATTTTGTCAGTTGTCCCAAACATGATTCCACCACTGCAGATGTCCACTGATTAACTTTGTTATGTTGATATGCAGTCCCTCCGATAGAATTTTCTATTGCTTCCTTGATAATTTTACTGACATCGTCCACGATAAATTGATTCTGAAAACAGCACCATGACGGCGGTATTAATGAATCGATAATACATCAACATTGACTTATGTTATGAACTCCAAAGTGAGCTTACCTCTTCTGCCAAATCATTACACTCTTTCACTTCCATGATTTTAATAAGATTGTATGAAATTAATGTTTTTTTTTGTTTTGGAAATCGTTACAGCAAAACAACAAAATTTTTGACGCTCACAAGTGAAAGAAAACTCCAAGTTGTTTGTTTGACGTTTGCTCTTTTCATGTTGGTAGTAGTTTTCTGCTTTTGTTTTTTATTTTGTCTCTGGATAAAAGGTCGAATAGGATCATTCTGAATTAAGAAAATAGAAAATAGTGTGAAATGAACACCTGATTTATTATGTTTATTAATCATTGACTTAAAATAATTATGGATAAAATTATTCTGGCTTTAAAATTTGGATACTACTCTGAGCAGTAAGAATATAAGATATTGCCTTTCATGACTTAATAAGGCGTTCGATTAGACTAGACGATTTCAAATTAATAATTTTGTTTTCAGTTTCAAAGCTTAATAAATTCAGCCTAGCCTAGATTTTTCAACGTTCGTAAATAAGGCCACAGTTAAGAATCATACGAATAGAAGGGAAAAATGCTTTTAAAAATTTACGCTACAAACATAACAAGCGACACGGCGCCACACTTCCAAAGCTTCCTACATATATCAAAGCATAGCACTAAAAGTTATGGACTGGCACAAAAAAAATTCAAGATTGGCACAAAATCAAGGAGCTTGAACCGTGTAAATAGCCATCGACAAATAATCATATATTTTTTTGTAACTTTCATTTTTCATTGCTGTCATGTCATGTCATGCATGTCAATTTTTTATTGTCTCGAGAAATGGAACGATCATGGATGTTTTCAATTTTTATTTAATTAAATAACTATGTCTTCGTCAGTTCAAAATAATAGAGTGTCCCACCCAGGATATTGTGTTTGTTGCAGAATGTGCAATAAGTGGTGTTGGAGGGTCTTCAAATGGTTTCCAGTATTGTTGATAGTGTCGATCATAATTTGGTCATATTATGCCTACGTTATTCAGTTGTGTATTTGTGAGTATTTTTAATTAAACTAGGTTTTTTATTTTTCATGCTGTTTCTAAAAATATTTCTCAGTACATATATGATGCATTATCATGTGTTAACTGGATGTTCATTATTCTATATAACTGGTCCACTTTCTTTTTTATACATGTATTAACTTAGGCATTTATTTTTCAGTTACAATTGAAAATACAGCCCAACAATGTGTTTATTTGGTGCTCTATCACATATTGTTGATAATGTTTGCTTGGTCATACTGGAGGACAATATTTGCTGATATAAAGCCTATTCCAGATAAGGTAAGTCATCAGGTACAATTAATCTAGTATGTTCAAAAGAGTCAATTATTCCTAAAAATGCACATATAAAAATAAAGCTAAAATGTTAATTTTGGACAAGGCATTAGTTGTCTTTAAGAAATTATAATTCCTACTGAATAAGTTGATGCAACTTCATTGTATTGTGTCTGTCTAAAAATATTTATTTCCAGTACAAGTTGCCAGAAGTAGAACTGGAGAAGTTATTAAGCGCAGAGTCTGAGGATGCACAGAGGACCATTCTAGAGAACTTTGCCAAAGATCTCCCAATAGTAACAAGGTATTTATTTTGTATTGTTTCGGGACTTAGAATAGAACTACTCCATATCTTTCCCATAGACATCATAAAAGGCGACTAAAAAATAGGCTTATGAACTAGGGATTCCTCTTGTATACTGGCAGTAAATTAAAATAATTAAAAGAATTGTCTTAACTGATAATAACAATATGTAAAGAAAATGTGAGGTTAAGTTATTTGAATACTTTGTAGCTGATAAATATTGGTCTATGAATATTAAAGTAAAGGGTCATTCACCCAAGTCGTGTGACCTCTTGTATGATTTACTGTCTCATGACGTGATACACTTTATGGTGTGGCAACATCTCGAAAACATCACATGCCACCAGCCGTATATCATATAATTTAATGTATAATTTATATTTAATATAAAACTATAGCTGATAAATATTACTCTTTAATTTAAAACAACAGAATTATCTGCATGAGCACTAAAGAAAAAAATTGTGAAGCTATGTGTCTTAATTTTATCACAATTTACTGATTTTTAATTTTGTAAATCATTGTGTTTATAAATAAAATAAAAAAAATCTAATTGTACTTTGAAAGGTTTTTCTCAATTCTAGAATAACAAAATATATCAGCTTGCTACTCTCAGGAAAAAAAGAAACAAAAAAGGAAATTTTAGAAAAAATTGGTAATGCTATTCCTGTGCTAACGAGGTTTGCCTTCTGTGAATACTTGTAGCTAGAATTGAGAAAAATCGTAGGTAGATTATCGTTTATCAAGATTCGTTACTTTAACAACCTTTTAGTGACTATCATACTTATATGTTTTAAAATCCCTTTCAGTTATAAAAGTGTATTGTAAAGTACTACCACGTTTATAAGTCGCCGCTGCAATATTTGACAGCACCAAATAGCGCTACATACCGCCGAATCAAACCAAATAAAATACTTGTAAAATAACTTCTAAAGGGACTTTTAAGGCTATGCAGGGCTAGCAACCTGTCACTATTTGCATCTCAATTCTCTCATCAAACCATATAGCTGAACGTGACCTATCAGTCTTTTCAAGACTGTTGGCTCTGTATACACCGCAAGGGATATAGACGTGATTATTATGTATGTATGTAACTTTTATAGCAATATTTTCTGCTATCGCGCTAATGATACTAGTGCGGGCAGTTCAGTTTAATTGGTGCACTTTAAAAGTTTGACGGCTCAAAAAGTTTTTACACGTCGTAAAAAAATTTGACTTGCGTACAAGTGCTGTAATTGTTTATAATATTGATAACGCCAAACTTTAACCATCGTAGTTTAGTTTTAGGATGTTGGTCTCATTTTGATTTTAGTTGAGTTCTTAATTGGCGAATTTCATTATATGTAATTCCTTTCAAGTACAAGTTTAAATGAACCCTGTACAGCAAATTCAGCGCTACATTTTCCTTATACAATGTATTTAATAAGTTGACAGGTCATTTGATATCTTAACAACTATTTGAAGCCACTTACCACATAGTACATATAATTAGCTCCCTTTACCGACATGTTCAGTATGCGATTTCATTTCCTAATTGAAACTAGTTAGTCGTATTGCTGTACATTAGTCATGAATGAATGCTTTATTTGGATACATAGATAGTTATCTACTACATGTTTGGAATATGTATCGGTCAAGCAATAATATTTCTACTCAAACTTTGTAAAAAGGATAAATTTGTGTATGTTTGTAATACCTATGTTCAAACAAAAACGACTGGGCCGATTTTACCAAATTATTACGTTAAGAAGTAACATAGGCAGAACTTTTGTTTTGTAATTCCCACGGGAACGAAGCCCTGCCCAATCTTAGTCCATTACAGCTATATTGCCTACAGCTATATTGAAAATACCTAGGTTGCCTAAGCAGAGCTTGTTAAAATGCCATTAAAAAAGGGATCTTGCGTATCAACTAAATTATATGTCGAACTCTTTCTCTTATTTCCATAATTCATAATCTCAGGACGATGTCCGGCTCGGTCCGCTACTGCAACCGCTGCGTGCTGGTGAAGCCCGACCGCGCACACCACTGCAGCATCTGCTCCCGCTGCGTCCTCAAGATGGACCACCACTGCCCGTGGGTCAACAACTGCGTCTGCTACCACAACTACAAGTTCTTCATGCTGTTCCTTGGCTACGCTTTAGTCTACTGCATCTTCATCATGGGCACCTGTTTGCCATATTTTATCAAGTTTTGGAAGGTAAGATTTTAACGTTTTTTAAATTGCATTGAACTGTTTATAAGTTATACAGGTATTAAACGCGCACGTAACGTACCTTTATATCGAACGTTATAACATAATTCGACACGTCCGAAATAAAATGAAGTTACGTTACGTGCGCGTTTAATACCTCTTATTTCTATATATAGGTATGATTTTGTTCTAACCTACTCAGAACAGAGACAGGCATGAGTCATAAATCATAATTTAGCCGTGGTTTAAGCCCAATATCCTAGTCCTGGTCATAATCGTGGTTCAGCCCGGTAGCGTCCATTTTTAGGTGGAGCCCGTGGTCCAATATAGACTACCGTTCGGAAACCGGAAAATCATGTAAAAAAAATGAAAGATACTGGTAAAAATTTTTTTTTTTTTATAAAAATGGGCTTTAAAATATAAAATTAATACTTTCTCGATTTATACTCATCAGCTTTCTTTTACTACCTACATATAAACATCAACTTGATAACGCTGCCTGAGTAATATGAACGCCTTTTTGCGTATCATCTAATTTTACTTATGCTGTAAATTGTTGTTCATTTGTGCGATAAAGAGCTAAATATGTTATTTATAAATACTGACTGTTTAAATGCAAAAATTTACAGATTTATCGAGAATACAAGCATGCCCACTGCGATATGTTAATAGAAAACGGAAACTTTACAAAACAATGCATCGATATGCTGAATGTAACAAAGTTGTACTATTATAATAGTCATCGTAACATACAATATATTAGATGCATTAGTCGCTTACACGTGTTTGAATTCATTAATATTATGTATAGAATTTTTCATGTAGAGGAAGTAGATAATTCATTTAAAACTTTATGGTAATCGTTACAAATGCTTGCTACTTCTATAGATTATTTCACACCCTAGTGTCAGAGTATCTAATCTATGATATAAAACATATATGCTTACCTACGGATGCTCACTAAGACTGAAATTTAAACTTACCTTACGAAACACGAACTTACCTTATCGGACAAGCCGGTGAGTCACAGGTGACATACATTACATGTACAGGACGATTAGCATTTCCAACAGTTTTAATTTGATATTGAACCACTTTTCTTTTGGTTCCAAGTGAAGGCAAAGTTAGGAATAATATTACTTGTAAATAAAGCAATCTAACAATTTTGAATTTATTTTGGTTGCCGGTTCAGCTCCCAGATGTTTCAGAGATTAGAATAACAAAGAGTCAAAAAGTAAAAACAAAAATTATATTTCAACCATTAACTTAGATTTTTTAAAGTCGTACAAACTATTTGGGCACTGCTTGTAAAATCTAAAAAATACTGTTGACCTTTGAAATGCGCTGAGTGATTAAACTTGCACTACAAAACGTGCGCAAACGCATGTTTATCTCATAAACACTTGCAAATTATCGTAGGTACTTGTTAAAAAGTGTAATTTTCTAGATATTTCATATTATTTAGTTATTCCTTATATGTAGATCTGTTTACAAATACGGGATTCTTGCCAGATTACGTCATAATCGACCACGTTTTACGAACGGTTTATAGCCGAGTATTTTATGTAAACATCGATACTGTAGTTCCGTTATTATTGTAAACAAATTATTATTAGCCCAGTAGAAAATTAATTTTGAACTCATTAAAATGTTCCACATTGTTTAAATTTTCTATTTTCGTTTTCGCAGTGGGAATGTTTCCTTTTTTGTGGTATTTCTGTAAATATTCCTTACTTTAAAACAATGTGGAATGTTGTAAGTTTCAAACCATATATGTATGTAGTTAAAGTCAAAGTTTTTATCTTGTGTACAAACAATAGGTGAACGATATTCTAGTCTCTTCTCGAGTAACCGGGCAGGAATTACATCCCACACACCACGGATGTCTCATTATTATAAAAATATGTTATGATTTTTCCTAATTTCAATGAATCCTCTTCAGTTTGTTTTGCTTGATAGATGTGTCCCTCTTTATCTCGCCTTCCTTATACATATTTTAGATGAAAAGATGTTATTGTGGTTTGACGTCCATACAAGCTTTATAAAAGAAAATATTTGTATTTTTGTTTATACGTAATAAAAAGAAGATGGAGTGATTTAAATGAAATTTGTCCCAAAGGCGGACTAGATCTTAAAATAAACGGCGGAATAAGTAACTTTATACGGACCAAATCTGCGGTCTAAATTCTAGTTTGTTCTCATGTACAGGGTGATTTCGGCGGCGCAGCAGCGACGGGCCGATATCACATTGTGTTCGCATTCTTCGTCTCGCTCATGTTCGCCATCTCGCTCGGCTCGTTGTTCGGCTACCATTGCTATCTCGTCATGAACAATAGAACAACTTTAGGTGAGTTTGCTTCAATGTTTATAGAACTGACGCTGTAGACCAGGACGAAGTGGAAAGTGAAAAGTTTGAAACACTGGCAGAGGGTGCAACTGTGAATTCGCAAATATGAGAAAAAGAGAGCTTCGGTATGCTTATTGAGAAGCTTATTTGCAGTAACGTTCATTATTATCTCGGAGTTAAGAACCTGGTTACATTACACCCCTCTCATCTCTGCGTGTTCCCGGTTGCACCCTCCACAGAAGTGTTCCGAGGCCCAGGGTCGGCCTGGTTACAATATACCATGTCGATAGTTTTCCTCACCGTAAGTGCAACATTTCGTGGACCACTTATTTCGTTGTTGCGTAGGTACCTTAGCCTTTCGTACATAAAATACCTTGCGTTAAAATCAGAACTGCGAATACGCACGTGTTTTTTAACATATGTAATATCTTTCATTTATAATAAAGTAAAGAAATAAAAAATAACAAATATAATTTATCCTTGAAGTGACTGCGTTTTCTGAAATCATAACTTTAAAACTTACAAAACATCGTTACGGTCTTCAAGAACCTGAATATCTAGTTGTTCAAAGAAACTAACGTAGAGTTTGGTTTCAGATATGCTGATTAATTACAATCGGCAGGGCACTCCTACAGGGCAGATGGTTAACTCTGTGCTTAAAACTTTGATCAACGGTAAATGCGGTCACTTCAACTGGAACGTTGTAAAATCATGTAGATAAACGTTGACGTAGATGTAATCTGAATGTAGATCGTGTAGATTATCATTGTTAAGTTATAAGTATAACTATATCGGTTATCTGATTAGTTTTAATCGTTGGAGGAATCGTGCAAACATGTCTATGGTTAATATTTTTTTGAGTTACGTACATGTACATCAATTAAATGCTCTTACGCGAAGGAAAAACAAAGTCAGGGAACCTGCACAGACAGAATATTAAACTATACATCTAGGACAAACTAAAAAGCATCCGGTTTTAAGATGATCATGGAGGCTAAAGAGATTTTAAACAATATTATTCCCTGATTATGATGATCCCATTTCTGAATTGTTACCATGTTCGAATACAAGAGCGCAGTTGGGATAGGGACTATTTGCAAATGAGAGAAGTTCTTGATTATTAATTTTTAAATAAGTACATTGATTATTACAACACATTGACTATTATAATGTATTTTGTGTACGATTATAAAGTTGTTAAAAGATTAAGATAAGTTTACTTACCATACGTAGAACTACATATTGAATAGACATTTCCGGTTCATATTTTTTATTTCTTGATAAAATTTCCTTTACTACGGGCAAAGAGACATTCGAGGGAACGATTCTCACGCAATCGGACAAAGTTCATGATAGAAAATATTTCGAAATCACGTAGGTATATCACTATATCACGCAGTTTAAGATTGCGGAGAAATTAACAAAATAAAATCTTATACTTATGTATATTGCAAGAATGCTGAAAGGGACATCAAGGTCATAGGATTCAGGTCTATGATAAAATAAATAATTAGCTCAGCCAAGTTTCTTCATCAGCGTGGGAAAAGTATTCTAACTTGTTTGTGGTCTCAGATCAAGATAGATATCTTGGTAGAAAGATACTGGCATGAAGCCACTTAACCGACTAAGGATACCTTTTGACCCGTGGATTTCATACAGCTAAGATCATGTTGAAATGAACTCTTTCTTTAATATTGTTCTTTGCAATAAGATTTTATTAACCAACTTAAATTAAACCAACAAACAAGCAATGTTTAACTAAACATTTCAGAGGCGTTCCGTGCCCCCATGTTCCGGGGAGGCGCGGACAAGAACGGCTTCTCACTGGGAGCGTACAACAATTTCAAGGAGGTGTTCGGCAATAGCCCCAACTTGTGGATGGTGCCAGTTTTCACAAGGTAATTACTTAATTTTTTTTTCAATCTTGGCCTCTAGGTATTTTGCTAGCAGGCAAAACCTGACAGAATACATAGTCGTTATTCGCTTGTATAATCCCACAGAAACAGTGTTTTTTCTGAGATATGAGGTACCGTGTCCTTAGTACTCTTACTGTTTGTGCGTTTGAAGAAAATTAGCTAAGAAGTTTAAACGTGAAGCTACCTTAAAAACTCATTTTCGCAATTTTATCAGTTAGGACGGGACTAATTAATTATTGGGTCATGGTCTGTTTAAGATGCCGAGCAATTAAGAGGAAATATATCGATAATAACTTTGAGTCAAGCAACATGTACTATGAACTCTAATATTAGTCTTAAAATAGAACTGATATCATTTGACCTCCTCAGATAAACAGATAGATAAGCAGATTAGCTGTATGATATTAACTTGACTGACGAACTACGAATAGAAAATGCATGTGCATACAAATGATAACAAATGTTTAGTGCCGGTTTGTGACCCCAAATGTGTGCATGTTTTTAATGTGTGAAAAAGAAGTGAATGACCAACAGGCGAATTACATAATTGCGTAACACAAGTTCACGATGTATTAAATTTATGTGCCCAATGACACCTTTGATCATTATACTTAACAATTTTTTTAGAAGTCTCATCGAAGATATCTTCTTTAACCACTGTCTTGTCTGTACTACCTACTATGTTTCTAAATCTGACGGCCTGTTTGGTGAAAAAGTATTTACAACTAACAGTTTTTGACATTGTACATATTTTCATATCCTAATAATAACAAGCATATATTTAATTAATTCACATGAAATAGATATATTTTAGATTTAATTTTCATCATATCACATGCACCGCCTTTATTTATGACATAACATCATTTAACCATTGCATGACGTGTTTCTTCTAATAAATATAGTATATATTATCAACGTTTTTTAAATTACAATATTATTCCCAGCGTCTCTGACACATAATTATTTTCTTTTGATAAATTAAGATTGCATGAAAAATTATTTTTTCGTAATAATGTAAACATTTAGAGAATGTTGAAACTAATTTGACATTATTCTTGATTATGATAAGTCACATTTCAATGCAGTCATCTGTTTTCAGACTGAATCATATCTTATCGGCCAGAAACTGATTTTCTATATATCTTTTCCCTGTTTACGGCCGATTCATGTGCAATGTCATTAATCTTAAAAATATAAAGGGCGGGAGGAATTAATCGATCAGTGCCTATCCCAGTATTTTTTTCACTTTCCTCTGAAATCATGGTCATTTTGTCAGCCTCGGGGACGGATGCCAATTCCCAGTGCGCCGCGAACATCAACTACAGACGTTCACATCCCCCCAGGAATGTCCCCATGGGTACGAGTCCATGGGCACCACGAGGTCAAGGTCAGACCCGCTGGACGGGCGCCCGTCAGCCGATTTCAAACACATACCTTGAGTAAAAAAAAAAAATCCCGAACAATTTTTCATGTCTCAACTGCCAGTTACGCGAGCAATTTTCGTAGCGAGTTTGAATTTCATTTGAATTTGAAAAAGTTTTTCTTTTACTATACAATACCTATAGCGTTTAGGTAGAAAATAAATTTTAAATGAATACATACCTATTACGATACTTTTATTAGATTAGATTTTAAAATCGAGCGTCTTCCTTAATCGTATTTCAAATAATAATTTAGTGGTGCTAGGTTTTGTATTTTTATGTACCTACTAGTTTAGTGATTAATTCCATACAAAAATTCTATGACAATAATGGTAATACCGAGTGTAGTATTAGAATTCAGTATGATCTTAATTTACAGATTGCCTCTGGCAAGTTAATTTGCTCATATTGATAATAAGATAATTCAAAATATTTTAATACTCAAGTTGTGTGAAGAAATGTGACTGACGTGTGTCTTTGATGAGAAATATTGAAGTTTAAGAATTTATTGCATTATAAAAATTAATGGTTCCAATATTGAAATAATTGTTATATATATTCGCAAATTGCTTTTTAATGCATTTATAATTTCTGAGCTATATACACCACACAAGACTGATAAAGTTAGAGAGAGTAATAATAATATTTTGTAAGTATGTTTTGTGCACAATAAAATGTTTTGTTCTTTATTTTGTTTTTTATTTTTTTTCTTCTAGTTCTGTTTGTTTACACAGCAACAAATTCTTGAAGAATATTTTATTTAACATTTCATGTTCCACGATTTATCAAAGTCGAGCCAAAAATGTGCTATTCGTAAAATAAACACTTGACAAATCGCTGTTATGCTTCTTATAACGGGCATTTCTGAAAATGAAAAGTTTGCAGATAAATGATTTCTCTAATTTAAAAACAAAATTCAGAAATGCACCTATATCAGAAATGAATATTTTCACTTGCACATTTATTTACACATCGACAGCTTAATAATCAATTTATTATTAGCAAGCAATTGGATACAAAAACCATTGGCGATACCTTCTTGACGTCTCTGTGTGCTGTATATCACAAAACTATGTTACCCTTCTATTTTCCAGGGTGACTTAAGTCTTCTCTTACTCTCTCAGTCTTCTTTCTTATGCATGTTATCGGTGCTACAGATTATTATTGAAGTTCATTAAAACATAGGTATATAAGATACGCCACTGACACTGTTAAGTATAATTAAATTAATTTAGAAAAATTATGGGATTTAAAAATTATAAAATTACTTATCATAATGTCATTTAAGACACTTGATTATTTAATTCATTTCTTCATATTGAAAGCCGTGGAATTGTTTACTAAAGTATAAAAATACTATCACGTCTTTTTCTGTATTGGGAATAATCAAGCCATAAGTTGGCGAATACCAAAATTTTTTTTCCGAAAAATGTAGGTAATTTTCTTTTTTCTTTTTAAAACTACTACTTTAACGTAACATAATCTGCAGCACCAACAATACTGTGTTTGTCCTGCTTTTCTATCTCTTATTACCTACTTAGGATGTCATTTAAAAATGAGGCTTTATTACGATTTTAGCTCGGAGCCTGGCCACGAGACTGAGAGATGGAGACTTTGCCCCCGAAAGGGCCGGACTGTACCGCAAATAGTTTAAGAAATAACGTTTAATAATAAAATTAATCCTTAATCCATTTTTTCACGATATTTTATTACATATAAATAAAACATGTCCAATAAAACATGCTTTTCATTCATCGGCGACGTCATCCTTTTGGAAATTATTCAAAATTTATAGTCATTCACTTCTTTTTATCGTAGTACGTAAAATTTTGATAACGAGAAAGTGTCCTTTTGCATGCTAATTATATGTAGCAAAAACTATATCCCGAACACAGTTTTAAGTCCATAATAGATGGAGAATACGTTGTGCCTGGCTTTTAGAAATATACTTCGCACTTATATAAGGTTATTATTGTAAAACATCTTTCTTTTTATGAAAAAGAATGAAGTTGTGCATCAGGAAGCCAATTAGATGATGCACATCATACGCGATCTAGATGTCACTAGCGCTTTTTTTTAAATCATTATTATGCGGAACAAATGAGAATCTGCAAGATATTTTTTTATAACTTAATGACAAAATGTTAACATAAGTAGCAATTTGGAAACCTTATTCTCATTTGATTCGTGTATAAAAAAATAGAAAGCATGTCTGTGCTTTACATGTTAGAGTCAAATTTAACACTACAAAGCCAGGACACACCTAATTTTTTAATCCACATTACAATCGAGAAACATTCATTTCGAAGCATGAAATCAAATCATTACAAAATCAGATGACAGACAATGAAAATGTGAACATTACATTGAATTGTGCCATGGGAATAGTTTCGGAGACGGCATCGTGTATCCGCTGCCGCAGCCAGACGAGGACACCGAGTCGTTGCTTAGTTCCGAGCGATGGGAGCGGTGGGGCGAGCGAGCGAGGCCCTTCGATGAGAGGGAAAGTTCCTCCTTTGACGAACTATGAGTGTAAATCCGGCCATCTTACTTTGTGCAGGTTTAGATCAAGGTTGCTTTATAAGCATGTACCATTGGTGGATTTCAAAAAATCACTAATCACGTTACGTATAGAACTAATGGTGCGCTGTGATTGGTCGGCTTCATGCATCTTCGCCTCTATTGGGGGCGTGCTTTTAAACATTTTGGACTTTGTTGACAACAGCATTTAGAAGCTTTTATTCCAAGCTTTGAGGTTTTCGTGTGGTTTACCAAGGTCTTTGTGCATTTGTATATTATATAGATTTTGAATATTATATGATCAGAGCTTAGTTTTGTTACATACCTGATTGTACTGATAATTAATTTTTATACCAGCAAACGCTCCATAGAAATGGGATTGTCATTTTTTTAGATTCTGTGATGGTTAATTAGAAACTACCCGATATTATAATTAAGGTAAAAGCAATTGTATAATTTGCCTTCAATATGTAGATTTGATCGCCCGCACGTGTAACGTGGCCGAGATAAAGTACTATTCAGTGAATCATGAACTTTGGGTATAATTGGTGCTTATTGTCATGTCATGTAGTTATATTACGGCTGAGAAATGAGATGTATAGAGCAACAAAAGTACGTCTACAGACGCTTTTCAAAATCTCATGTTGTGCTGTGATTTAAAACATACTTTTGAATATTATCAGTACATGTACTTTTGTTGTTTAATATTTAAACTAGTGTGAATTGTAACTTCCTTGGAATTTATAAGGCTGACCAAGATAGAGTTTGCTTTGGCCCAGTTAATAATTAATAATTGAGATAAAAGTGAATGTTTGAAGTTAGACCAAATTACAGATACATGTGAAATTTGATAAAATTCTGTTCAAGAGTTTCGAAGTTGTCAATTAAGTACCTATTATGTACCTACTAATATAATAAAGAATCCCACTACTACGTAACTGACGTTTGATTCTCATCGTCACTCAGTTTTTGAACTCCAAGAATGTTTTTTTAGCTTCACGATTTAAACAATTCTTGTGAATTTTGCTATTTGATAAAGGTTAGTGTTCCATTTGTGGACCAGTTAAGCGGTTTCAAACTTTTAAATTTAATAATGATTACTTAATAATTAACGATCTATAGATCTATGTGTTTTTATGAATATTTTGGCTTTACTTTGATTACATTTATACATATCTGTGTTTTACATAAAGCATTTATTATAATATGCACTATACAAAATAAAAATCTGGTATGTACCCATACCTCGACCATCAAAAACCAATACCTGACCAGGCAATGCTCCAATAGCTGACCACTACTAAAAACTTAAATTAAGGCAATAAATAGACATTTATTTGTTATTAATTTGTTTATTAAAATTGTTAATAGCTAATAAACATATTTTTTAGTAAATCTAAACCTGCATATAAAAAAATTTATAACGACAAAGAGAGAGATCAAACATTTAAAAGATATCACCGTTTATTATAATATTTTTACGAAACTATTATTATTATTAACCTTTTATAAAACTTCAAAAGTAAGTAAGTAATTTTAAAACACATAACAAAAAAAAATATCCATAAAAAAAGAATGTTGGAAATATGTAAGAAAAAGTAACTAAACAGTAAAAGGCAAAAATTTTGACATTTCTTTTACCGTATAAAAACCTCTTTTGTTCGTTAAGACTGGTGTATCTATATGCTCTACTATATCTTTCATAGAGTACCAAATTTTGTCTGGTTTTTCGGGCCATCTAAAAGTGTTTCCTGTGGAGAAAGTCATTGAGCTTATTTCGAAACTACACTTATCAACGCTTTCTACCACTCCCGGAAAGTATTCTCCTTCGTATCTTATTATCACATAGTCTCCCTTAGATAACTTCTTTTTCTTCCCACAAATTCTGCTGAGGGGTATGTTCTCGGAATCCGAATTAGATATTTCATCTTGCTCTGAATTTTTATCTTCGCTTTCTGTTTCACTATCACTCCATATAATCTGTCTTCTTGATTTTTTACTTTTTCTACGACTAGGTTGTTTCGAATTCTTTGCTCTAGGTGCTTTTTGACTCTTATTTGCTCTTATTTCCTCTCGTATTCTTTTCCTTCTTTCCACCTCTTCAGCTTTTCTGTCTTTCTCCTGTTCTTTTATTTTATAATATTCCCGAAATGCTGGAGACGTAACTGCTAAAGGCATACGTTCTTTGGTATATTTTTTTATTGGTGAATCAGATGGAAATAGAATATGATTTGCGAAAGCCGGACTAACTAATTTCTGTTTCTGTGCCATTATCTCTATTAATTTAGGATTGATATGCTTAGTGGAGCACGTTTCTGAACTTAGTGGCGGCGTCTTATCAATAGAGCGCCTTAGTAGTAAATATTCTTGATTATTCGAGGAGCTTGCTACCTGTTTATTTAGTTCAGGAGTTATACACGAATTGGCATCTGGGTGATTTTTATTGGGAGTCGTAACTGAACTGCACGTAGTAGAGTCCGTTCGCAAAGCTCGTGGTGGTGTTAACATAATAGATGGAGACGGAGGCAAATCATTATCTTGGTTGAATTCAGGAAGCAGATTTTCCGTTGCTATTTCATTTTCAATAAATACATCTTCAGACACATTTTTATGCAAACATTGTCGACGGAACTTCTTCCACACATAAAATAATTCTTTTGCTGATTCGTCTCCTTGCCAATCTTCTTTTTCGGCCCTTCTAAATTGTTCCGCGCGGCCTCGCCTCATAAAGGACTCCAGCAAAAGAAGTGTTTCCACTCCGACTTCAGTAGCACTTGGTAAAACTTTTCGCACTTCATTGTCCATACATTTACTATAGTCTACCGCAGAAGGATCAAATGGATAGAGTCCACACCGCTTAAAACCGTTTGCTACTATTTGGGACGTGACTTTATTTTGAAATACTTTGAGCAAAAGGGGTGCAAAGCCAGCACGAGTAATATACTTATTGCCCGTGTTTTGTTTGTATTCAAACACAGTGTTTTGCCAACCACTTTTAAGACACTTAAAAAGTGAAACATCTGCGGGCTGAGTAATGTGCGTTGAATTCGGATATAGCGCATGGACAAGTATTTGATTTTCTGCGCAGTACTCTGATACTTGCAAAGTCATATGTGAGCGATGGCCATCAACTAAAAGCAACACCGGTTTCTTAACATTTTCCCTCTTGAGCCACTGATCAAACACGTTTGCAATAAACTCGAAATATAACGGGCCTGTCATCCAACCTTTAGGTGATCTTCCAATGGCCCAATCTGTCGGAACATTGCTCGTTATATCCTTCGAAATACGGACCAACGGATAAACAACCATTGGGGAAACCACTTCGCCGGCGGCGTTAATGCAGGCCATGACAGTAAGCTGCTCTTTTTCTTTACCTGATTTGATCTCAAAAAAGTTTTTCATTCCCACAGGCCCCAATACTTGTCCTGACTGAGGGCAAGTTTGAAATCCAGATTCATCTGCGTTATATATTCTTCTTGGGTCATCAAGAATTTCCAGCGCTTGTTCCTCAGTCAAATATTGCTTAAGGGATTCAAACCATTGTCGTAGATCAGCCTCTGTAACATTAGCTCGTGATGTCGATATGCTCTCCGCCTTCTTTTCACTTAACTGCGGGTGCCGCTTCTTAAACAAGTCAATCCACTTTCTCCCCGGACGGTTACATTTAAAGGGCGTTTTGCGTCCGTCTTCATCTATAATTTTTTTCACGGTTTCAACTAAGGATTGTCTTTTTATTGGAATGCCTTTTTTGGCATTAGCTTCTATGTATGAAACTAATAGTTTTTCTTCTTCATTCGTTAAATAGGTCTCACGACCCATCTTTCTTTCTTCAGGCACCACACCTTTTAATTTATTGCTGAGCGTGTTGTGTGGCACACCATAATGTCGTCCTGCTTCTCTTAATTTGAAACGACCTTCGCGAACTGCTTGTATAGTCGATTTCATTGCAGACTCTGGATAGCGCAGATTTCTAGAATTTTCCTTCTTCTTGACTGTGTAAAATAGCAATTAATGTTACAACCATCACCAAAGCTTAAGTGGTCGAGCATTAGATAAGCAAATTTTGTCAGTACTATTAGATGACCACCCTGGTCGACTATTGGAAAAAGACCAAATATAAAGTTACGGATTCTTAGATAGTAAACCTAAACAATAACTCGTACTGAAAATCAAAGAAAAACAACACTTTTGTCATTGGTTATATTTTCCAATAGTCGACCACTGTGGTCGGAGAAAGGGACATTAATAAAAATTAGGTTCCAAAATGTAGACCAGCCTCCCAAAACCACGCGACCATAGAAAATACAGAAATAATGCTTTAAGTTAGTTAATTAGACTATCCTCTATATATATGCCATGTTTTAATAACAAATATATGCAATGCTTTCAAGATTAATAAGGATTACGCAAGATATCAATAAAAAAAAATCTTAGTAAAATCAATAAGCACTTACCGGGAGCCATCTTTACGTCAAAAAATGTCAAATATTTCGACCAATAGAATGCAGCTGTGTATGTCAGGTGACAAATATGGTGTTGCCATATTAATAAACATCAAAACAAAAACTCAGTGTTGTCAGTGTTTCTTATTTTGGGAGTTTTTAAACATTTTGGTCAGCCGTTGGGACATGGTCGACGAATAGAACACAAACCCAACTTATTATTTTACATAGAAAAATTTAAGGAAGTTGCAAATACATTAGTAAAATAATTTAAGCGATGTAAATAAAAGTGCTTTTATATTATAAGACTGCTAATAAGGTTTAGATTAGATCGATTTTATCAATGTACTTAAGCACAGCAGTTTTGTGTGACGCAATGTTATACCCATTTAAACCTTTGTTTGTCACAAATGTTAGTTACTAATTTTATTAGGCAAAATGAATGTTTAATGTAATAGCAAAATGTTTACAAGGTGCCAACAAAAAGGAAATACATTCCGATCCATTTTTTATGTAGATTTCCTTTAGCAGTATTAAGTCTGTTTATGATTCAAATTGTAATATTTAAGTTTAATTACTAAGTGGGTCAATAGAATGAAAATATTTTAAAAGTGTACATGAAAATTAAAACCACCAAAAGGTTTACTCTTTCTGCAGCATTGCTGTTTCTCTAATCACAGTTATTTGACCAGATCAAGAATCGCAGTTCTTGGTGTATTGTATTATTAAATATCAAGATTAATATTTAGTATGTAGGTACATTTTCTCATTTAAATGTATACTTTACTAGTTTTTGCGTACTCATCTCTCTATTTTTTGCTTAATAAAACCTGTTCTTTCTCTGGGGCAACGGCCACAACAGTGCGTTGCGGCGTCGCATCGTAAAAACAACATCGCACAGCTATGCGATGCGATGTCGCAACGCAAAAATTTCATCGGATACGACATCGTACGTAAAGACGCTAACCAACGTTTCAGTTTCTAGTGAGACATGGATCGCACTGCGCGTGTTCTACTTCTGCTTGCGTTAAGGCGTATTAAGAAAAAGAAACAGAAAAGAAAGTACTGGGTGCACCCATTACTGACAATTATGAATAAAGATGGAAACCACTTCAAAAGGAAATATGAGGCGCTAAAAGTGGACGAGGTTAAATTTTTCGATTACTTTAGGATGAGTGTAGGAAGTTTTGAAGAGCTTCTTAGTTTGATAAAGCCTCATTTACAAAAGAAATACATATTTAGAAAACCCATCGAACCTCTGGAGATGCTGGGATTAACTATAAGGTAAGAAAAAAATAAACTATTTATACTATAATCATACTGTTTAATCATTTTCACAATTTAGTGTTATTCAAAACTCGTAATCCGATTGTGTGTCATTCGTCAAATTTGTTAGTTCCTCATCGAAATTAATTTGTTCTGGCTCATTTACATCATCATTCCTTGGCGTTTGTGGAGACGATTGCATAGGCGCCGGTGATGTTTCGCATCCGCTTTGGAAGGCACTGCGTTGAATGGATGTTTGGTAGCCACTCTGCATAGACATTTGAGCTGTTTGATAGCCAGTCTGAACAGTTGTTTGAGATGTTTGATAGTTTGCTTGGACGGATGTTTGTGAAGTTTGATAGTGGCTGGGATAGTATGATGGTTGGTGTAAATCAGTTAATATCTGTAGGACACGACTTTGGAAAATTATTGTTTGATTATCATTCAATTTTTCCAATGATGGCAAAATTCCTTTAAAAAAAGATAAATGTCTACTTTCAGGTGTTTTTAAAGCAGCTATAATATTCTTCTCAAATTCGTCTTCGTCAATTTTTCTTTTACGCGATGCAGGCTGGTAACGTGGCATGACAGGTTGCTGGCTTTGTTGGGTTGAGGTGCTTGGTCTTATTTCTTCATCGTCAAGACTTGATGTTGTTTTATTTTGAAAATTCTTTTTCAGAAATAGGAGCTGGTCGTATAGATGATATTGTTTAATTTTTTTGGCCCCAGCTCCGGATTTACATTGCTCGTTTAATTTTTTTTCGTATTTTGTAAAATTATCCTTGATTCCTCTCCATTTTTTTATGACATCGTTACCTAAAAAAATATGAAGAATAATGATTTATTTTGTTTTTTTTTTTCAGGTACCTGGCGACGGGAAATACTTTTAAAGATATGCATTTCACATATTATCGTGGAAAATCTACAATAACAGAAATAGTAAAATTTGTTTGTCGTATTTTATGGAACATTCTTAAAAGGTTGGAATTACCAAAAATTACAACAGAGCTGATGGAACAAATTGCTCAAGAGTATGAAAAAAAGACCAACTTTCCTAATTGTATAGGAGCGCTAGATGGAAAACACATTCGTATATTGAGCCCGGATCACAGTGGATCCCTATTTTTCAATTATAAAAATTATAATTCCATTGTTCTATTAGCACTTGTTGATACGAATTACAAATTTATATATGTCGATATAGGTGCATATGGTAAGGAATGTGACTCCACTGTTTTTCAAAATTCAAAACTATACGACTTATTAAAAAAAGGTCAATTATCTATACCTCCGCCAAAACCGTTACCTGGCTTTCAAAAAGAAATTCCTTTTGTCTTCGTGGCGGATGAAGGATTACCACTGACAAATAATATAATGCGCCCATATTCTGGGAAGTTTTTATCGATAGAAAAACGAGTTTTTAATTATCGTTTGAGCCGAGCCAGACGATATGTTGAGAGCGCTTTTGGCATTCTCGCAAATAAATGGCGCATATTTCACCGACCCATTAATGTTTCTTACGATTTCACAATAGACATTATAAAAGCATGCTGTGTATTACACAACTTTGTATTGAATCGAGATGGCGCACAAACGTTTGAAGAAATGATTATTGACGATTCTTTGCAAATTTTACACGAAACAACACATGAAAGTAGAACGGAAGCTAACATAATCAGAAACGAATTTTGTAATTATTTTAATAGTAGATAACATTGGAGCTCTAAGTTGGCAGTTAACGAAAATATAAATGTTTATAAGTACTTACCGATTTTTGATTTTTCAACAGTATTTAACTCCTCAAAATTTGAATATAAACTTGTACACACTTCCCTCCATGCTTCTGTTTTTAAATTTTTGTCTTTGAATTGTGATATAGTTTTGTCCCAAAGGACGGGACGTTCGTAAATTAAAGATATCAGGTGGTCGACATCGTACTCCGCCATATCGCTTAAAAAACACGTGCAGGTCGTTCAAAGTATGGACACCGACTAAACGGCAACGCGTTGTCGCATCGCAGATTTGTACGTTGCGCAGCGCATCGGATTTTCCACGATGCGTTGTGCGGCGTCGTTGATTTTTGCGATGCGACGCCGCAACGCACAGTTGTGGCCTGGTCCTATCTCTGTACCGAATCTAAATCGGTTCAATGGTTTAGGCGTGATTGAAAGCGTAACAGACATACAGAGTTACTTTCGCATTTATAATATTAGTAGTTGTGATAATATATTTACAAAAAAAGTATAACAAAGCAGAGATGTTTTTGTATAAAAATAATGATACTTATACAGATAATAATTCTCAAATTGACCCACTTATTCTCACTTATGTTTAAATTATTCTGTGTTGTAGTACAATAGATAATTATGTATATCCTAACACCAAATAAATTTTAAATTTAATGTTATAGTTTGAAATAGGTATATTTTAAATAAATGTTTTATCTAAATGTATACAATTTTCAAATAAGTCAGTTCTTCTCTCAATCACTTGTGGGCGTGTACATATATTATTTTATTTTCTATTTTATTTTAACTTGAACTTATCTAAATTATATATCAATATTTACCGAATTAATTTTTAGAAATAAAAAAAATATGACACTTTGATCACAAAATCTACACGAGTACACCTACGTGTTGTCTTTATGTACTTATTTGCGTTAAAAATGCAATATTTATTGTTTTTGTCTTTATCTGATCCTAATGTACCTGTATTTGTTTGCGAAACGTGTTAAAACTTGTCATAATATTCAAACATTTAAATCATATTTAGGTACAATAAGTAACACTACCATTTCAATTGGATTAGTTACTTTTTGGTACACTTATATATATATATATATATATTTATATTTACAAGGGTCATTTCTTAATACACAAGGTCTGTATTCCACATATACCAAATATTTAAAGGGTGGATTCGGTTATATGAAATGAAAATTATTTTGTTTCTCATTCATGAGGACCTACATATAATTACGTCTATATCTTGAAAATACTTAAAGGCCATGTATAGAAACTGCTCAACATTCATTGAAATCAAATAAAGCATTCGTATTTCCCTTTTGATGAAGAAGAGTATTTTCAACGCCATAACATTTGGTGCCATAATTTAAAGACTGCGCCTGCACATAACGTTTGGTATAATTATCGTTCCGCATAACTTTGCCAAAACCTACAAACAGTCTTTAAATTATGCCAATGAATGAATGATGAATTTTTCATGGTACCTTATAAAAGTTATTCAGTATCATTGGCCGAATCTATCCTTCAAATATATGTATGTACCAATCTTATGACCATAAAAATTTCAAACTAGTCATTTAGCACACTTTTTGTATGGCTGCAATGTGCGATCGTTTAAAATTGTACAAGATAGTTGTTTATTTGCAAATGACATTCCTTTTAAATCATTTTTATACAATGCTAAAATTACGTAAACTGCGATTTAAGTTATTAGTAAGTATCATAAATTTAATATATAGGTATGTAAAGAGATTGTACAATATGAACAAAAATGGCATGGTGTTTTTGTAATTTAGTTACGAATTAATTGAATTTAATTAATGACATGAAAATAAACTGGATAAATAATATGATTTGTTTTCTTGATAGTTGAAACGACCTTAAAAAAATGATGGATGTGTGGGAAAATAAAAAAATTAAATTATTTTGTTCAGGAATATTCGTCAGCGATATTAGCACTATAAGTGCTGCCGCCCGGTGCCTTAGGCGCATATACAAGCGCCTAAGTGTTATTCTGTATGTATAAAGTAAATAAACTTAAGTAGAGATGCATTTAAATCCGCTAAGACGTTTTTGTGTGAACAAAGACTCATACAACCTTCCGCATAATAGAAGGGGTAGTCCCTTGCGGGGTAGGCAGGGCCAACAGTCTTGAAAAGACTGATAGGCAACGTTTAGTATTTAGCTTAATAATAGAATAAAATAGAGAAAAAGAGAAAATAAAATCAGTTTTATTCTGATAAAAAATAGTCGCTACACATTTAAGCAATGGCAAATTAGGTAGATTCACTTCGTATAATAATCACAGACTAACAACTTATTCGAAAACAAAACTGAGCTAACGAAAAATTATATTGAAACCCTGTTCTCGCTTTAATTAACAATAACAATTTGTGACCAAACACAAACATTACTTACGTGATAAAGCCTACAACAAACAAATGGCTTTTGGAAAATCACAAAAAAGATTCTGATGGCATAACATATATTTTTCAATATATGTATATGTACAATTCCATAATTCCATTGATGTACAATATAAGGAAAACATAAAGACATTACTTACCATTTAGGTATAAAATGGAAATTATAATGTCCAGTAAATAAATTGACAATCGAACATAGGTCTTTCGACGTATACAATCTAGCATAGGTAGGTTTATAGGTATGTTCCAAACTAATCACAACTTCACAAAATCTTGAGAATACTGACAATTAAAAACAATTGTACATTATAAAAGGATCAAAATCATATAAAAGAGATTCTAAAAGCAAACTTAACCAGCAATATATTCGTCTCCAACGAGGCTAGCAATTATTTAACATTCCACAATCAACAAAGAATAAAAAAAGACTTAAATACTCAAACCAGCCAGTAACTCCCTGACATCCTTCGCAGTGGCTTCCATTTTCATAATATCTCTAAAGGCGCGGGCACAGGCGGCCTCTTTTTCAATTTTCTTTGAGATTTCGTGCGCTCGCCGGGTGATTTCCTTCGGAATGCCGGCGAGACGGGCCGCGTTGAAACCGTACGATTTTGGACACGCCCCCGGGCTTAGTTTGTAGAGGAATGTTATGGTTTCCTCTGGGATGTGGTCTTCGCTGTCAGGTGTCGATTCGTCCGTTTCGACCATGCAGGCCTGAAGAATGATTTATGATAAGTTCAACTGGTAATATACAAGTCTATTTACCTGACCGTGCATTATGGGGAACTCAGGCGACACAAACATGTGCCAGTCAGGATGATAATGTGTGTGTGTGACTTAGTGGTTCCCGGCAGTTTAGTAAAGAGCACTCTCTCTTTCCCGAGGTTGTCCTAACGAGATAAAACTTTAAACACTTTCACCTATCGACCCATCATCCGAGCTGGGTTAGAATGCCCCGTTAGTAGCCACGATGATCAGACTGGAATCGTTTCGTAAATTCCAGACTTGCCCACTCTTGAATTTAATATAATTAGATCCAAACAACACAAGCATCGTACGAATAATTAATGTGTAGATTAGTTAAAATCCAATCTTGGATCATCATTAAAGGCGCACCACGGACTCCTATCCAACGGTCAGGATGTAACTAGGACTAACTCCAAGGGAAAGAAAAGAAAAAGATAAAAAAACTTACCATATGCCCCAAAACAACTCCCGGGTGTGAAGACAGATGATTCACCAATGAGTGGTAATGCGTGGAGAAGACAACGCGGCACCCGCGCCGCGCCAGCTCTGCGCACACGCCGGACGCTATCGCGGTGCCGTCGTAAGTGGACGTGCCTCGACCTGGGGTAAACAATTAAAAAAATTGGCACTCACTTAGTCCAAAATACTGAGTTACTATCAATTAACCGGGGCTGTGTTTAAAAAAAAATTATCATTCATTCATTTTTTAACTTATCAATGAAGATTACTTGGGTCAGGTTAAAAGTACCCGAAACCGCCGCGCTTGCATGAAGAGAGTTATGAATGTGGATGAAGCAAAGGAAGTATGCAGAGATCGTGGCAAGTGGAAAGAGGTAGTCTCTGCCTACCCCTCCGGGAAAGAGGCATGATTTTATGTATGTATGTATGTATTACTTGGAAAAGTGCCACAATTGTGTAGTAGTATTTGTAAGTAAGTTATAAATACAAAAAACCATTACGGCTTATGAGTTACAGGAAGTAATAAAGATAAAGTCTGAAATTAACAGTTATAAGCTTATAGCAGTGTACGAGTCTGATAAAATGAATACACTAATTCTTAGTCATCATACAAGTATTAAGTATAAAGATCTGAATTTTTTTATGAAGAAATTATCAATTAAAATAGAGTTTATAAACGCCTATGACTTTGGAATTAACGATACATGCTCCTAGAGGATTCTGGAATTTCCTGGAAATTCCATGGGAATAGGATATTCGGCAGTGAGCGAATACGCAAGCTACCTAATACTAGTGCATCATGCAAAAAAATATTACAGATAAAAACAATATAAAAAATGTTTGGGCTCGTCCGGGATTTGAACCCGGGACCTCTCGCACCCTAAGCGAAAATCATACCCCTAGACCAACGAGCCGGCTGACTGGACTGTCGAAAATATGTATCGAATACTACTTCGCGGTGGCGTATACCAAAGTGAAAGGTGTTTGGTCACTTTGATTACGAAAACTGATGTGTAGGCGGCCGGAATGAATCATAAATCATACTAGGTAGGTACGTAAGTGTGAGACGAATATAAAAACTACTCTCATGATGTACCTACAGATAAACTTAGTAACTAAGAGCCTTCGTTGAAACATGGCAAACAAACTTGAAATATATATACATAGTTATAATAGCAACATTATTATGTAATTAACAACCTTAATTATGTATTAATTTTTTGATAATTCTTTCACTTAATAGATTTTTTCAGAAAGTGGTAAGTACGTAAAGTAAATTAGACCAGCGTTGTTGGTAAATTGATATCTAATTAATAAGTAAAACTAAATGTATTTCTAGTACATTATATATGAAGTATGTAGAAATTGTAAAGAATACGCAAAGGCGAAATTCAACAGCGGTCTTTAAGAAAAATACGAAGAAAACACGAAATAGATATTAATGTGGAACAAAATTTACAAAATATACACGAAAAATTTTCTTTGATTTTGATTAAGAAAATCTTACCCTAAAAAAATACTAGTAAAAATTCTGGGCTCGTCCGGGATTTGAACCCGGGACCTCTCGCACCCAAAGCGAGAATCATACCCCTAGACCAACGAGCCTCCTTGAACAGATCAGTGAAATATCAATTCACAATCAACTCACGTTTTCGAAGCAATTTTTATGGTAATTATTAAGATTAGACATAATATTATACTATGATACATCGTTAGCATAAAATAACGATAAATTTCGCAACTTATGGAATTCCTAGACAAAATTTTTATTTTTTAACAAATTAAGCTATATTTAAGTAGTTATTTCATTGTTTTAGTGAATCATTTTTTTTAAGGCCTCCTTACTGTGGCCGACTAGAAAATTTGCATTTAATTTAATCGCATTGTTAAAATACATTTATCTCATCTAGTTAGTCCACGAGGAAAAGTGTACCTGCTTCCTTTTGCTTACTTTACTTTGAACCTCGAAGGCCTGTTTTTGTAACCACAAAAATGTAAATGATCTGTGAAGTTATTTGTCAAAGTTTTTTGCAACAGCGCGCCAACGCGGATGTCTTTTCTTTTTTCTTAATTAGTGTACAGGCACATGAATTACTTTTATCTTCAGTCTCTCTTTTCTACTGTATGCGGTTAACTTTAGAAAAAGTGATAATAGTTCATACGCCTTATCAATGTTGCGGATAATTCCAAAAATTCATATAACGGAAATGGTTCGATGATAAGATGTATAGATATAATTAATATCTCACCTAACTCGTCTAACAACACCAACGAATGCAGACTGGCGTGGCTAACAATGGCGGCGGTCTCGTTCATCTCCACGAGGAAGGTGGACTGTCCAGATAAGATGTCGTCGTGGGCTCCCAGCCGGGTGAATACCCGGTCCACTACGCTGAGGCTGCATTGCTGGGCTGGCACGTAGCTGCCCTGTATAACATGGGGTATTATTATTTTAACTAAAGGATGCAGCGGCGTTTAATAATGGGTATATGCCCTTATGTTCAATTCTTTTACTTATTTTATTTCATACTTCATTAGATTTTTTTTTCTCCTGAGTGAAGTCTTTACCTGCATTATTACACTTGGTTCAGAGCAGGAGGCTGGTAATTTGCTATACAACCTGTATGGCAGATTACCAGTCTCTCCTACTCTCTCTCTCTTCTTAGTAGACACCAGTCTCAATGTAATTGTAATGAATCTGGATTTAAATCAAGTATAACTTACCAGATGAGCGAGCACGGTGATGAGCCCCACTTGCCGCATGAGCGTAGACTTGCCCCCCATGTTGGGCCCCGCCAGCAGCAGCAGCCGCGGCCCGGGGCCCAGCGCCGTGTCGTTGGGGATGAACTCCGCGATCGGAATGCACGGGTGACGGCCTTCCACTATGTTGATGTACGGCTGGAATATAAATAGACTTTTTAGAATATTTTTATTTTTTTTGTCACAAGTCGTTATTGATGTTCAATCAAATCAACCTTTTCAACATTCGCCGTTTTTTTTTTTACTGATGACCTGATTCCGTGCATGAAAACTTGACATGCGGATTACAGTAAATCAGGAGCGATTTAAAATTTTGCTAATGGTAACTTTGGTCTCTGATCTTAGCATTTTAGTTCATATAACATGCTTGTAGCGGGAGCGATGATTCGGCTCGACCGCCACCAAAGGGAAGATCTTCCGCCAGGCTGGGTGTTATGCCTGGGGAACCGCGGCTCCGACGATGTTGTGTCGGAGGTTGTATATACATATAGCTCCAATCCGTGAAATCTATGAAATCGCGATTTAGATTCTTCGCTGCTATTGGTTGTGCGCGTCAATTTCTTCACGATGATTGACAGTTGTTGTGTGATTTGATGTTGTGACGAGTGGCTTGGAGATGTCGCCACAATGCTGAGAAAATAATTTGTAATTCTTACCTCACTATTCTTGTCAAAAGTGACATCAGGTATACACATTTCACCACTTTGTTGTCTCGCGAATTCGCTGCAACAAATAGATAGATAAACTCTTTATTGAACCAAGAAATAGATTATTTTAGAAATTAGCCGTGTGGTTCCCGGCACCAATACAAAAAAGAATAGTACCACTCCATCGCTTTCTCATGGATGTCGTAAAAGGCGACTAAGGGATAGGCTTAAAAACTTGGGATTCTCTTTCAGGCGATGGATTAGCAACCTGTCACTATTTGAATCTCAATTCTATCATTAAGCCAAATAGCTGAAAGTGGCCATTCAGTCTTTTCGAGACGGTTGGCTCTGTATACCTCGCAAGGGATAAAGACGTGACCATCGGCTGATTGAGACCGATTGACTGATTGAGAACTGATTACGTACGCCGTATTAACGCCGTATTAAATTGGTATTCGCTATCTTTTGCCATATTTATGTTATCCCACTACTGTCACTAATTTGTGAATTAAAGGCCGGTTGGTTATGGTAGCCTACCTAATAATAGTTAGGTACATGTGAAGCTATCAGTATTCATTGTCATGCAACTAAGCGAGGTCTTCCAATTTGCAGTATTCGCTGCTATTACCTGAGGGAAAGCAATACATCTAAAGTGGCGATACACTGCACCGCGGCCTCCCATTTGTCGTAACTAGCCGAGAACTTCTCGAATATTCTCCGGCTGAGGTCTTTAAGAACGTTTGTCTTCTGTTCTTCGGCAGCCATCATACGAGAGAGAAACTCCTGTTGGAACAAGAGGGATATATAACGTTCGTTAATATGTTAAGGAACATGTTTCGATATATGTTTATTGGACTTTTATATCATTAATAAATTTTCTGTTAAAATATTTGTACACTAGCTTTTGCCCGCGGCTTCGCCCGCGCAAATGTATTTATATTATAAGGATACGCCATAAAATTTCACCCATTTTTTTTATCCCGTATCGTGCGGGGCTGTTTTATGTTTATATTTGGTTTAAATTCATATGGCTTCTCCCGTCTTGTCCCGTCTCTTCTCGTTCTGTTCCGTCCCGTCCCAACCTGTTGTGTCCCGTCCTGCCCCGTCCAGTCCTATCCTGTCCCATCCCATCCTATTTAGTGCCATCCTGCTTTCCGCGACTGATACGTATTTTTTACTAACCAATATTTAAGACTTCTCGCACTTCGACACCTATCACTATCAAAAATATCAAATCTAATCAACAAATCAAAAATTAACTGAAATAGAGAGTAAAATAAGTTAAATAAGTCAAGGTAAAAGTTAATGAATCAAACGAATAATAATTTCAAATCAAAATATTTGTAGTGTGTAATATGTAGTTTCGCGTATGTCCGCTAGGGGCGCTGCTAAAATTACACGATAAATTAAAATATTTTACGCAACCTAGCTAAATGACGGTAACGAAACCATAGCGCGATCTGTCTCGATGCTCGATAGATGGCGTTGGCTCGTGATAGTTAATAGAAAATAAAATTCGGGTGTTTTATTTATGCATACCGATTACGCCGAGATTTATGGACCGATTTACGTGATTCTTTTTTTGTTCGGTAGAGTATACTTTCAAGTTGGTCCCGTTGTTACCTAGTCAGGATCTGATGATGGTATTCCAGGGAAATCTAGGGCAAACCTCAAATTTACAGGCAATTACGTTTTTGACAATTTCATAGATCTGTTTAAGTATTTGCGTCTGATAGTCATTATCCCATGTGAATGAGCTGATGATGGAAGGTACAATTCCTCAACGGTTAGGAGTTGAAAGAAAATTCTTACGAAGTTATACGTACATGTGAGGCTATTAGGTTGACCTGATAATAAAAAGTAAATCTCATTAACGTTAAGAATTTAGGTGAAAATGGATGCGGACAAATTTCGTCTCTTCACTTGTTTCCTTTTAGCTGTTTGTATGGGTAGTGTTAACACAAAATAGGGATTTAAAGGCGTGATGTTATTAATGTTATGCATGTATGTACATAATTATGTATGTTAAAGAGACGATTGAAAGTTGTCATACAAAGTCTTTTTTTTTAAGGATGGGAAATCATCAAATGACCTCTCCCGATCTGGGTGGAACGGAAGGGAGTGTCAGACTTTTACTGACTAAAACCCACCTCGTTCCTTCAGTTGCCCTTTGCGTTCCGGGGCCACGGTATCTCGTTAGAACTTTCCCGCAGCCCCGGCTCAGTTTATCCCGTTTCCCCCCCTTGGGGGTTGACATTTCAAAAATCCCTTCTTAGTGCTCACTTATGTTACTAAAGGAACCTCTGTTCAAAATCTCAGACTCCTATACCGAGCGGTTTCGGCTGTGCGTTAATAAATCAGTCACCCAATCGCACCCCCTAAATCACGATTGGAGGGTAGTTTGAAAAAACTTATAATGTCAAACATATTTACTTGCCTATGTACGTGTTCATGCCAAGTTTCAAGTTTATAAACCCAAGGAATAAGATTTTTCATAGAAACGTTTTTACCCCTTTTCCCCCCCTTGGGGGTTGAATTTCCAAAAATCCTTTCTTAGTGCTCCCCTACATATCCCAAGGAACCTACATTCCAAATTTCAGCTGTCTACGACCAGTAGTTTCGACTGTGCGTTGTCTGTCAGTCAGTCACTCAGTAACGGAAGAGTTTTATATATATAGATATTTGTGTTAACCTTGCGATAAGAAGGAATAATGATAAAGAAAAACAGAAATAAACTGCAAAGGCCATAATTATTTTTCAAAGGGCAATAGCCCTGTCCTTTTCATAAACAATGTGCTCAAGAATAAACCCAAATGATTTTTTTTAATGGTTAAACCGTATCAATCCAGAAAACTACACAATATTGTTAAATAAGAGTCTTATTGAAGAAAACAACCATTACCTTAGTTTCTCTAGTGGAGTACCGTTTGTACCCCTTTCTAGCACCCTCTAAATGGTAATCCGAGTCCGCTTTGCTGGCGGCGGACTGCGGCACTTCTATTTGATAGCGTTTTTTGTCCGTGCCCACATATGTTAGCTGAAATTACATTTATATTGAGATGTGTGCTTGAGAATATGTGAAAATTTCCGAAAATTCATCATATCAAAGCATCTTGTGGAAAGTTCGAACGAAGCAAGTTCATTGATTTTGGTTCTCTTCTCATGTTTCAATCAAAAACAATGAACTTCCGTACTTACCACTTATTTATAGTCTTATATTATTTTGAATTCTATGGTTTCAACATTAGAGGTTTATTTCTATTTTCAAATGAGAAATATAGTGAGAAACATCATGTTACCTATCTAAAACCGTTATTACTTACTATACTTAAAATTGTAACACCACAAATGTATAAACAAAAGTTAAGCAAACGAAATCTTTGCTCTAATTTAGCTTTCGGCCGGGACTTCGTCAGCGTGGATTCTTTTTTCACAATGAAACGTACGTTACGACAGACGGTGGAACGTCAGCATTTATAATATTAGAAGAGATGAAATTAATTTATGTGAAATTTTGTAAGTTTTATTGTTTTTAATTTACATACCCTAGTCTTAAAGTATTTCTCCTGTTCCTTCAAGTAGTCTTTCAGTTCGTCCTCAATATCCCGGATTAGGGCCAAAGCGTTGTCATACTCCTGATCAACTCCCTCCCCGGGCAAGATACGGCCTTCTTTCTCAGCCTGCGCTTGGTCAAACGCTTCCTGAAATATATGACATATAAAAACAACTTTCTTTTTGTTCCCAGCTATGCATATTTACGCATAATTACGTCTTTATCCCGTATGGGCTAGACAGAACCTACAAATTAAAAAAGACTGTAAGGCCACGATCATACATGCATATAATAACGTCTATATCCATTGCGGGGTAGAAAAGAGAACATTTTGTAAGGAATCAAGAATTAGCTATTAGAAAAGAAGAAAAGCGAAGATAAACGGAAAGTTGGTAGTGGTAGATTCATGGGCGGTTGTGGTATAAAACTTCTAAGTTTAGGGTCCGCTAAAGCTTACCTGGAAAAACTTCAATGTCTCCCTATAATCCGGAAACTTCCCTTCGGGGCTGAACTGAGTGATCTTTCTCAACAACCCATCTGTTTCCGAGAACAATTCCGTCAGTTTCAGCGCAGCAGTGAACCCGTTCAGCACGGAGACAAAATCTAGGACTTTACGTTTGGAGTATGTCTTCTCTTCATAGAATATCGCGCGGGAATCAGGGTGGGTTTTAGACCGTTTCAGATTGCCCATCGCGTGTACTCTGTAATACAAACGATGAGGTTTTAAAATACCTAGATATTTTGCTGTTTGTGTGTGTGTTGCTTAACATTGTTCTAATTTATCGGCAAGAATTTAACTCAGGGCTTAGCATCAGTGGGAATCTTCAGAAAAAAGCCTGATGCAACTGCCTTGTTCAATATTTCATGATTTCCTAAACTAGTAGTATTTGAGTTAATTCGTAACAACGAAAAATCTTCAATTTATGCTATTTATTATACATAGAACGGAAGATACTGTAACAATTATGGAATACTTACAAATGATATTATGGACATGCAATGCACAGAATTAAAATAAATTCAAAAATCGATTACATACTTTGCCAGTAATCTCTCCAAGTCTGGTAACGTGGTGAGAATATTCTTCGCGTCCTGGCTTAATTCCTGGTCTTCCAATAACTTCTTCACAGCTAGCTGCCTCTCTTTTATTACGGCAAGGTTGCAACTAGGCGCACACACCCACTGGTATAACCACCTGTCAAAATAAATTTACTATCATTGCGGAAATAAGGCAGATCAATCCCGCAAAGGGAAGATCTTCCGCCAGGCTAGGTGTCATGCCTGAGAATCTTCGCTGTGATTGGCTGATGGCAACTCGACAAAAATCTCTACTGAAGGTCGGTGTAAAACAAAACGTTAAAATGTCGAGCAATCTTATCAAAGGCGACTAAGGGATAGGCTTACAAATTTGGGATTCTTTTTTAGGGGATGGGCTAGCAACCTGTCACTATTTGAATCTCAATTCTATTATTAAGCCAAATAGCTGAACGTGGTCATTCAGTCTTTTCAAGACTGTTGGCTCTGTCTACCCCGCAAGGGACATAGACGTGACTATATGTATGTATGTATCTTTTCACAACATGTAAATATTTACTTGAATCCTGTCTCTAATCCCGAACTGAGAATACAATACTTGATTTTGCTAGGTGGAATAAAGAAAATATTTTTTCTTACCTCTTCCCCATAGGCGTCGAACAGAAGTTCAGTTTATCATACAAGCAGCCTTCATCTTGAACGATCCTCAAATTCCTCAGCGTTATCGCATCCAATACCATTGTATTGCCGCCTTCCCAGCGATTTTCAACCTTGCCTTCTTGCGATAAGGTTTTATTTAGAACGTCCGGTGGCGTGTATGTGGTGAATTGGGACATGCCTAGTATCTGAATGTCTAGAAGGCAGTCTGTTAGGTAGGAGACGCACCCTCCTAGCGCTTTGACGGCCAGGTAACAATTTTGGGCAGGAGTCAGTCCTAGAGCGTCACCTGTTGAAGAGAAGATACTTACGTGATGGAAAAAAATATTTCATTTAATTTTTTTTTAACTCTCGTTGTTTGACTTCCCGGACTCTATCATCAAGGTCGCGGAGGTCAAAACGTGAGTGGGTCTGACCTGCTTCTGATCATTAAGGCGAACCCTGTGTGCCTCAGCAATAAAAAAATGCCAAACAAAGATTGTTCTCTTTTATCTTTGTAGTTGCATCCTCCATTGCTGATATACTTATATCATCATCCATACAAATAAACTAATCACGCCTCTTCCCGGAGGGGTAGGCAGAGATCACGTTTCTTCGCTTGTCTTTCGCTTCATCTACATTCATAACTTTCTTTACGTAAATATGCTTATTTGTCTCTTAAACATACAAACATACATATGGTCACGTCTATATCCCTTGCGGGGTAGACAGAGCCAATAGTCTTGAAGAGACTAAATGACCACGTTCAGCTATTTGGCTTAAATATACCTTCGTTCAAAAACGGTTTGATCCCCTCTGGCCAGTCGCCGTCAGCGTTCGTCCTGTAGTACTTCTCCGCGAGGACTTTCAACGTCTTCTCCGGAGCCCACAAGTGGTAGGGCTCCCGTCGCGCGCTGTGACAATGTGTACTGAGGAGTTTGCTTGTGCGAGGCGTGGTCGTTTTGCGGTCGTATATTATCTGTTAATTGAAAAATTATTATAAAATTGGTACCACAAAAATCTATTTAAGATAAAATGGAATCCTAAATACACATAATATAAATACCTAAATGATACATGTCACCTCACAAATAAGTTTGTTTGTTTGTAAACTCTTTATTGCACATAAAAATAAATAAAACAAATTACAAAACAATTATTGGATTTAGAAGAATATGTACAATGGCGGACTTATCCCCAATGGGATTTCTTCCAGTCAACCAAAATAATAAGTATTATTAGTTCATTTTTTACACACAAAAATACAAGTCTTCTGTTACAATATTGGAATCGATATCAAATGTTTGAATTTTTTACTTACCAAAGCCGGTGGGTAGTGCGCCAAAGTGGTGAGCAGTCGTGAGGAATGCTTGTCGTCTTGGAACTGACCCAGGTGGAACATACCGATGGAAGTGTCCACGAAACATACGCCGTACGCACTGCAGCCGTTGTTGTGCTGCAAATATATCATCATCATTGCTTGAAATTACCTAACAGTATGTACTTAGGAAGAAGAAGACCTATATATATTTACACAAATTGCATCTTAGAGTGCAGTTTAGAGCGTTTCTCTTCTAACAATGTCGGTTTAAAGACGTTTCCACGTACATTAAGCCAAACAGCTGTACATGGCCTTTGTCTTTTTAAAAACTTTTACATACATACATACATATAATCACGTCTATATCCCTGCGGGGTAGACAGAGCCAACAGTCTTGTAAAGACTGATAGGCGTTCTGCTATTTAAAAGCATTTACCTAGTTTTTTAATACTGTTGGCTCTGTCCACCCCGTTTTTTTTAATGGTGTTCTGTTTTTTGTAATGGGGTTGTACGAATAAATTATTTTTACATTTACTTTAAACCGTAAGGGTTATAGACGTGACTTTATGTACGTATGTCCTTTCTACCTGAACCGTGCGCACAGCCATACAATTAATTCCCATTTATTGACTATTTACTAAGAGCTCACCTCTTCGGCTATTGAGAGCATGTACGCAGCGCCAGCCTCAGGGGGCCCCTGGTCCTGGAGGCCACAGATTTGAGTCCCGCGTAAGGTCACTTGACAAATCTCCCGGCGGACCACTTTGTCCCATTTGCTGTTTTGGCCCGCTGGAAGATGGTAATTTTGATAAGGGAAATTTAAAGACTATTTCATATATCTTGTAACTGAGAGCAGAGCAAAGGATCATAGTCAAAGGCGCAACCCATACCATACTGCATCCTCTCAAGAAAGATGAGGATATAACGGTAATTAACGCTGAAAGGAAAATATAATAGAAAATAATCCTACCAGGGTTGAGAGCATATACATACCTACACAATTTTTCCCCCCATCTTTGCTGTTAGTAAGTCCAAATTTTAACTAAAAAATATTTTTGGAAAAAAAAAATAAAAGCAGTAGATTTTGATTTACAAAAGATTCTTAGCAAACATTATCAAAAAATTAGAAGAAACTCATTCAACAATTTAAAATCACATATGTAGTAAAAAGCTTTGAAACCTTAAGCATCGGAGAAAGGGTAAAACATATACAGTAGAACCCGTTTAATACGATCACGCTTAATACGATTTCTCGCATAATACGCCATTTTTCATCAGTCCCTGCAACTTGAGACATGTTTTCATACATTCTTTAACGCTTAATACGATTCGTCATCCCGTTTAATACGCCCTAAATCAATTGAAGATCTTAGAGAATGTAAATAACACACAAGAAGAGGCTGAAAGTGATAATGATCAAGATGAGTCAACTCCGATTTTGTCACATGCCCAGCCATTATCAGCAGTTAATGATTTAAGACACTATGTAACTTCTTTGAATCAAAGCGAAGACGCACTACAAAAGTTAAATTAGGTACGTTGAAAATCTTGTAATTGCTAATGCCTCAAAATCTTTTTGTCAAACTAAAATAAGTGATTTGCTTGATTAATTTTTAAATAACGTGATAGATACACGGCATTTTATATACACATACGTACATAATTTTTAAATGTACAATTCAATACCTAATATTAATAAATACGTATTTAGTAGGTCCGTTTTTTATTTCCCTATATCCCGCATAATACGCTTTCCCGCTTAAGACGCGTTTTTGGTTGTCCCTGTGAAATCGTCTTAAACGGGTTTTACTGTATATCACTTACTCTTTTTGCACCGCTCCTGCATCATTTCCGGTGTCTCTGTTTGTTCCACACGCGCCACTTTATACCCTTTCGACACTAAAGTGGAAGCCATTCTAGCATATGCACTTTCAGGGAAACCAGAATGTGCAAACTCTCCCTGTGAAAACAGGATTACAATATTATTAGTAGAGGTGTGTAGAGTTTGAACTTCTGCCAGGCTAAGGCTTCCCTTAGAGATCTTCAATATTATGTCTCTAATCTCCTGATGATATTGTTAAGTAGCAATTGAGGACATCTGTTTGAAAGATGAAGGTGACATTACACAGATTTTTTTGGGTCAGGCTTAATCCATGTCAAGCTTTCTTCTTTGACTTTAACAACTTCTTCAGCCGATGGCTGATATGCTATACAATCAAGTTTTTTATGAAGCATATTTGAAGCTGTTTCCCAACTAGCCAATATTACAGTATCATTAATTCGCCTTTGTTACTTAGTCATAACTGGTAAGTCAGCTGTACAACGTTAGACCCAAGACTGACCTGAGGGATCTCAGCAATAGTATAAATTAAAACATACATAAATTACTTATCCTTTAAAAAAATCAATCATGCTTCAAACAAAATAAATATTTTTACCTTCATGTAAGAAAATCCCAATTCATTAACTCCTACTGCAGCATCCATGTGGTATAATTCATAGAATTTTCCAACTTTGAAAAATAGGACACAGTCGAAATGGGATGATTTCATCTCCCACCACTGGCGATGAGCCTACAAAGGTTAAGACGATTAGTCTTTAGCATAAAAAAACCTATTCGAAAACAATTTTGACAAATCATATGGATAAAATAATTCTGTACTTCTTCTGCACTGATGCTTTAGAAGCAGTAAACTTAGTTTTAAGTAGTTTATTTGACGTCAACCAATTTTGTGAAGCCAAAACATATGACGATTATTAAGTGATATGGAGTATCCAATAATAATGAATAAAAATTTTTAATTTGAATTATAACAGTGTAATTTCACAAATAAATGAATAATATTTATAATGTAGTAATATTTTCAAAAGTTGTTTCCATTATTTATTATAACTTATACAAGTTCATACATAGTCTTGCACAAGTTTTCCATTTTTTGCCCTGGTTCATATTACTCTTCTATGTCACCTTTTCTGCAGGCTTTTCTCTTTTTGTTTTGTCATCGAAAGGCAGTAGCGGAACACTTATAAGTCTATTAAATTAAAAATTCATTACTAACAGGAGTTTGATTTTTATAAAAATCAGGTGGCACATATAACGTAGTGGGATCATAGTCAGGATCATCAGGCCTCCTTTTGTTAGCATCCCGGATTTTCTCGGGCTTCAACCACTCCAACTTGCAGTGGGTCCAATTTCCATCATCTACAATCACAGTTTTTTCTGCTTGAGGCTCTGGTTTTGGTTGTGATGCAGCTCTGAAATATTAAACAAGTTTTTTGAAAATATTTGTACAAAACTTTGTTGTTAAGTACAGTTAATAAAAGTGACATGAAAAAATAACATAAAAATCATGCCTCTTACCGGGGCAGAGTCTATGTGTACTATAAACAGCCCTTAATAAACTTTAGTTCCAGTACCAGAAAACAAATACAATGAAATCTTACCCATTGCTCACAGCAGATTTCGGTTTACTGGGTTTTGGAGATTGTTTGGGTTCAAACTTAAAGCTGTTCTGCAATTTACTTTCAGTGGATTCCTTCTTCTTAGGCGACTCTTTAATTTCTGCAAATATATCATTTATTGATCTCTTCTAGGAAAACACTATCAAAAAAAAAACAAAAATACCAGTCCCTAAATATACAGCCTAGATTAAAAAAAAACAGCACATTTTATGTGTATTTTAAAGATAGGTACTGTTTAATGGTATTTTTTAAAAGGAGCTTAATGACTTGATACCAAATATTTAGCCTATGAAACCTGTGATGATACCTCTATTTTCTACATCTGAATCATCAGAATCCACTGGATTAATGCGGATCCTCTTTCTTCTCTTTGAAGCAATTGGAAGCTCATCATCGCTGTCTTGTTGCTCTGTAGGTGAATTGGTAGGCTGCCGTTCACGTTTTTTATCTAAAGAATTAAAAATACTTGAGTTGCCAATAAAGACTGACTATCCCAGGCTCCTCTTCATAGTGGTGAGGATGCAACCGGGACTACAGCCCCGAGGTAGAAGACTAATTCACAGAAAGCAAGAGTGAGATATTATGTCTTTAGCGTCACCTTTAAAATCACTTTAACGCGAAATAGTTCAATGGTTTCGGACCAAAATATCTGCGCAAGATAAACAAAATCCAAAATCTCTATACTTCGGAATATCGTTTGCTCATGGGTTAGCACATGCAGAAAATAAATAGTAATATCAAATTCAAGTAATTCCTCACTATCAGGTTTGGTTTCCTTCGGTCCATTTACAGAGGAATTCAACTTCACCGGCTCATCATCTGCAGCTGGTTTTGCCTTTTTGCTAGAAGGTGAAGTCTTTGTGAAGTAATTAAATAGCGTATTTGTCGCCCCTACGCTATTGCGCTTGGACATTATTTATTAAAAACAATGTAAATAGAAAATAAGATTTAATTTTAAGCCGATATTTTCAGCTTGTTTTGGCGCACAAAGACCAATTGTCAATGTCAACTCAAGCAAGACAAAATGTCAATAATTTTTTTTTGTTTCATTATGTTACATTAAACACCATACTGCCTACCCATTGGTTAAATTAAATCATAACAAAGCGCAGCGGTTAAAAACTCTTTGAGGACTAGTTCGTCTATCAGATCACATTAAAAAGACACAGAAGTCTAGATTATGATGAATCTGCATAATTCGATAATTGCCTTTACAAAATCCATGTGGAAGTGATGGTGTGGTGTGATCCCCAAACTATATTTTAATCTAAAAAGTGGTTTTATTTTTGTGTAAAACACTTTTCAAAAACATTGTCTTTAAAGTTTCCGTTAATTTATACTGTACTTAGTATACCTACTAATACAGAAAGGACAGAATAATAGAAGGACAATAACTTGAATCGTGTATTGATTTGAATTTGGAAGTACAAAATTCAAAAGCATTACGTTAGCCTACGTTGGATGCAGGTCGCCTCCGAGGTGGCCGAGGTGGTTCAGGACAGGATGTCTACAGCCGATATAATGATGATGATGAATATCATAAACAAAATAATGATTGTATTCATTTAATATTTAATTTATTACAAATAAGAGGTATACTAATAATGAAATAAAAGTACTCATTACAGAATATAAAAATAAAATTAATCTTTTTGGTGTAATTATATAGTTTCTGATGTCAAATGACATAGCTACAGTTGTGGGCACATAAACCTGACAATCAGAAGTCAGAATTATCCTTGTTATAATAAGGGAATGTCAACATATTTACATATTAAGCACAGTCTAAAATTAAAAGAACCCTGAAGACTGTAATGAAATATACTTAAACAAAATTTGAATCTTTAGAAATTATTACTTATGTAATTAACTATGTTGGATTTCCAATTGGTATATTATATCAATTTAAAAATTACTTCCCCAAAGAATCAACAATATTTAATCCTAAATAATTTAAAACATTAAATTATAATAAATGACGAAGTTGATGTAAAAATACGACAAAATAATATAATAAGTCTTTATGCGACTTCATTTTAAAAATAAATAAAATATACTTTAATTATTGCAATATTTTTAAACCTAAAGTTAACCTAAATTATGTAAATCCTGATAAAACGTTTTTTTTTAATACGAAAAGCTGTATTGGAACAGCCAATACAGTAGTATTGTTGATTTACCATACAAAAGCTAAAATACAGCCAAGTTATGAAAAGTATTATCCAAAAACATTGCCAGATTGTTTTTGGGTAATTAACCAAACCTAGAATGCCCCGTATGGAATAAATTTCAATAAATAAAACTTTCTTTCCTTACAGCTCTTGGTCTAGCAAAGATTTAAGTTTAAATATACTAAACCTTAATATATTTTGGTATAGTAGGCCTAAACAGAGGCAAACTTATAAATAATATGAATGTCGCTTGAACATTTCACAAAGGCAGCGAATTTGCAGAAAGAGTTGCAAAGTTTTTCCCTCATTCACTCACAATTCTTCATCGACGTCTTTTCTTAGCATTGAAATTCTGTTGCCTTATACACAAATATTAAATTTACTGCACAGATTATCCTTTATCAAAATTTAAAAAAAAGACTGTCATCCTGACGTCTATGCACATATGGCACCCACAGCCTTTCCAAATAAAACAATCTTCACATTATGATCTGCGGCTCTGGCACTGACAAAGCTATAGACTTGTGCGGCAAGACTTGGCCTCCGTTCACGTACAACTCGTCCTTGACAATCACGTCTTCCCCCAGTACTGTGCAGTTTTCCATCCGAACCCAGCGGCCCACGACGGACCGCCAGCCCACTATGCAGCCGTCAAGCCAGGCGTGCTGTCGGACGCAGGCGCCGCGGAGGATCGTGCTTCGTTTTATACAGGCTCCTAGAAATATAAGAGATAGCATTATTAGATCTGTATTTTTCATTTTTATTTTAATGATAAAAAGCAAAACCTGTTTGCAAAACGATTTTGACGAAATTTTGGCCAGTGATCGAATAAACCTTCAAGAGTAACATAGGCTAATCTTTGTGCTCTTCTAAATTACGATTTTAAAAAAGACGAAATTATTAAATTTTATTTAAACCAGTAGTTTAGGGTAGGTGGGCCAACAGATATTTTCTTTGTTTGTAACTCTTTCTTGTACAAAATAGTATAAAAAAACTGAAACTGTAATAGATTTTTGAGGCCTGTCTACAAAATATAATCCTTTATAATTACTTTGTATTAAGTATAAGAAAATACTAACCATCTTCAACAACCACATCGGGTCCAATAGTGACATTGGGCCCTATTCGGCAGCCTTTCCCGATAGTAGCAGTGGGGTCAATCAGAACGTTGCCGACGACGCCAGCGCCGTCGTATAGTTTGTTCGAATTTTTCTGCCGTAGACTTGTAAGATACATACACATTCCTGGAAAGAATATTTCCATTATCACATTTTATATAAATAACACAATAACACAATCATTGTTACTTATAAAGAAAATAATGATCCATAATAATCAATAAGTAGAGGAAGCAAGAACTCTATTAGGAATGTTGATAATTAAATAGAAATCCAGTTTTTTCTTACCCGGGGTAAACAGGTGTGATTGTAAAATTACACCTAAACAGCCAAACAGAGAAAAATAAGTTGTAGTTTGAAAAGCAAGGACTTAATCATTGATAAATATATTCACCTGTAAGAAAGTCTTTCGGTTGTCCAACATCCATCCAAAACCCTTGCAGCTCCATGGCATGTAGCTGGCCATCCCTGGCCATGAACGGAAACACCTCCTTTTCTATAGACATCGGTCGCAGTTCTATCCTGCTGAGTACCGACGGGTTAAGTATGTACATACCTGTGGACAATAAAAAATTGACAATAAACAAAAATTATTGAAGAAAGAACACTGAAATGTCATAAAAAAAATTAATAACTACGGCCTGTATATAGTCAGTCCCCCGCCATTTTGAATCAATTTTTAACCAAATTGATGCTATCTTTATCATAAATACGAAAGAACATTGTCACTCCTAAACACTGAACCGATTTTGATGAAATTTCATTCACAGATAGAGTTGACCCTGAGGAAGAATAAAGAATTTTTTTTATTGCGAAAAAAGGGGAGGAGTACACAAAGTCGCGGGCAAAAGCTTACGGCTGTTGCCCAGGACTTTGTTTGCCGTTAAGTTCACTGAGAATCTTTCATCCTCTCTTTTTACCCTTTCTAATCTATGTAGTAATTGTTCACCACATACTTGGACCTCACAGACAATATATTTTTTTTCCCAAATTGTGATAACATCAAAAACTACTAAACCAATTTCGTTTCAACACAACACAATCTTTGAGCTAATTGTATTGGAATGTAGTCCCTTCATTTATTCATTCAAAGCTTACCAGCATTTATCTTATTAGAGATGAACTCCTGTGGTTTCTCCACGAAGCTCTCGATCTCACCATCCTCTTTATAGCATACAACACCATACTTTGAAGGCTCTTCAACTTTCGTTACTACTATTGTCCCTTCCTGTAAAATTGACATTACAATTTTTAGAGGAGTTCAATATTGTCTTATCTTGCTATTTATAGACTGGTTAATTTTTTTTTAGCTACTTATAACAGAAAGAGTAGTCTCTACTATATGTTGTATATTTTTCATGACAAATATACTAAGCATTCAGAAATAGTCATGACTCATGAGTCATAGATAAAATGACACACCTATCTACTATATTTAACAATACAATAATTTCTGATCTGTAATTTTTTAATTACTGAAAGGATTTCAAGCAAAATGAAACATATACATACATATGGTGATGTCTATATCCCTTGTTGGGTAGACAGAGCCAACAGTCTTGAAAAGACTGATAGGCCGCAAATCAGCTATTTGGCTTAATGATAGAATTGAGGTTCAAATAGTGACAGGTTGCTAGCTTATTGCCTAAAAAAGAATCCAAAGTTTGTAAGCATATCCCTTAATCGCCTTTTACGACATCCATGGGAAAAAGATGGAGTGGTCCTATTCTTTTTTGTATTGGTGCCAAAGTTCCAAATTTCCATAAAAAATAACAAAATCCTTAGCATATTATGTCCTTTAAAAATGTAAGTGTGTGTTGTTTACCATTTCTTTTGCATGTATAAAAGAATATCACTAGACTATCATAGCAAGAAGGTATATGGAAATAAATTATTGTCTACCTAGCTGTGCATATTTCATAGCAAACCCTGGGTTATGCTTGCTATAAAATAAATGTCCATATAGATAGAATAGGAAAATGCTTTTTTATTATACAATAATCACAAAATTTTAAACAAAGAAAGGTATAAGGAAATGTAATATTACATTTGTTGCACATACATTGTTGCAACTATGTAATTAAAAAAAAAAGAAACAAATAAGGTACCATTAGGTACTAAGTGATACTAAAATTCACCTTTCCATGACTCCTGTGGTACTTAGCAAGCTCTTTGAATGGGAAGTCACAGATGACATCAGAGTTAAGCACAAAAAATGGTTCTGGACTTGTACTAAGGAGTTCTCGTGCCAGTGCTAGAGGCCCAGCAGTGCCCAGCGGTTCAGTTTCATGAGAAAAGGTCAATGACACTCCCAGTTTCGAAACTTGTTCTGTCAATTCTTTCTCCATTTCCTCAGCCCTGTATGAAACTGCCAGTATTACCTAAAAAAAATTTAAAATTTATACTTTAGTTATTTTAATACTAGATTTATCAATAACTTTTACCCATTCACTTAGATGCTTATTAAAACATTTTTTTACCTGTGTGACCCCGGCTTCGACAAGAGCTTCTATCTGATGAATCAAAATTGGTTTGTTTGCAAACTCAACAAGAGGCTTTGGTCTACTCAAAGTTAGAGGTCTCAGCCGTGTCCCGTATCCACCAACGAGAATCAAGGCTCTTATTTCACCTAGTTTCTTATCTGTACCGCACATTTTCAATGGTATGTGTGAATTTTACGTGAAACACTAGAAGTCTGGCACCTTCATACGTGGCACTGATTTATGTATACAACAAAGTGTGTTACAGATTACGTACTGTAAAGTTAGTATTGAAATGGTACTGATAGTTGTTATTGAAAAGTAAAATAGTTTGCAATTAAATATTTATAAAAATATTGTAAACACTGTTTGTACACGTACGTTTACTTTCTGACGACAGTTGACATTGACATAACACGTCCTGATCCAGTGTTGCCAACGACGTATCAAGCTCCCCACTAGAATCGACCGCTAAAACCACTAGAAATCCACTAAAAAAATCGCACCATCAAAAAAAACACTAAATTTTCCACTAACTTTATTTCTGTTGTGTCGAAATTAGCACCTGATGTCGCTGTTGGCGGATTAAGCGACCAATAATTAAATAAAAATAAATGTTTAAAACAATTCGTTACGATCATAAATTATAGTAAGTGGTTGACAATAAAAAGTAACAAAGTTTATTTGTTGTCGAATTCTCAGAGACATAAAGTTTGAAATGAAATGTTGTGGTTTCTGGCCTGGATGCCGGTCCTTTTGGGCGTTTTACTAACTACTTAATTGATGGTTGGCAAATTATTGATGGATGAGTCTAGAAATTGAACTCCAACAACGATACGAGTGGATTTTATAGACGGTATTCCAATAATTTAAAAAAATACAAAATTCTTAAATTCCACTAGATAAATCCACTAGCCACTAAAACTCATATTTGTCCGCTAAAAGGCAAGTCAAAACCACCAGATTTAGTGGAAATTTTACTAAGTTGGCAACACTGTCCTGATCACGATATATTTTTTAAATACCAGCAGCACACAAACAACAACTTCTTATAAAAATAATTAAATCTTTTTAGTGAAATCGGTTTATTTGTTTTTAATTGATTCTTTTTTTGTGAGTACATTACAATACATCTTGAAACATTAACTATTAGTGCTTAACACGACTTGTTCTTGTTCTCTCCAGTAGCTATTTTAAAGTAAGCTTAATACGTTGCTGACTAATCAGTTAGTCACTAAGATCGATAAATATAATGGTTATCCCTTCTACTTGTGAGAAGAAGCCTTTTCCAAATAAACACCATTATTGTTGTTACCAAAATTGAAATACTCTGAGTATTGACTCAATTTTAAAATATGAGCGGTGACGCTCGCCTGTGCCTTTTGTATAAACAAAAGTAAGGCGACCTATCCGTTCAAAGTGAGTTTGTAAACTGTGTAGATATGCTTGGGCTAGAAAAAAAAATTTCGCTTCTGTCAAATCATTGTCAAAAATTGTTACTTTCACCTACGTCAAATCTATCGTCATGTCAAATATAGTAAAATTATGTAATGGCTGGCAGTTTGTCACTGCCACAAATTAATTATTCTTTTCTCCCCACAGCCTCCCATTCTAGCTAAAACAATGGCTGTGTCAGTACGGATTTTTTCTCGGTTGAGAGGTAAATTATATCATTCTCATTATACTGTCATTCAAACGTAATATCCTCGCTAATTTCTATGTATTGTCGGTCCCTGTGTTGTGTCCGAAGTTACGGTCTCTTTACTTACGATTATCTTACGATAACCTTGTAATTTGACTAGCGACTATTACATGACAGAAAGTATTTTTAATTCAGTTGATTCTTAATCATAAGGGGGAAAATTTGTACAAAAATACCTCTTCCCATACACGATAATAAATCACACAAATCGTACCGCAACCGAGACCTTCATCCCGTCTAAAAATATAATGTTCTTTAGCTATTTGATATTATTCCTATTTGGAGTTTAAATTCATGTCATTTGTACCCTTGAAACTATTTAAGTATTCCTTTTCAATGCATTGTTGTTAGACTACTGCAAAGGTCTAAGTGACCTTTGGTCTATCTGTATCAATAGCCATATTGACAGCATCATTAATTATTCTTACTATATATTGTTCTGCTGATATCACAAATGTGTTTACTGACCACAGTTGAAGTGAAACTGTTATTTTTATTGATTTTTGGCTTACTCGAGAGATGAGTACCTTTTTATAGTTTAGCCTGCATAGTCTCATTTGTATTACTAGTAATACCCCTCAGAAACAATGTAATATGTGTATGTAATTAGTTTATTGTCAACATTCAACCAAATAATTTTCAATGTGTCACTTTTATTTGTTTATGTTTGTTTGTTTAAACATGGATATAATAATCTTACCTAGATAAGGATAATTATTTACATGTATTTAATTTTCTTTTAAGTCATAATTTATTTTTACTCTACTTATTTATATAGTTAATTACCTATTTTATGAAGTTAAAAATTAATTAAAAATACAAATACCTCAAAAAATAATACTGAATTTCAGTACTATACTTGTACTCTTACTTATGTAACTTGTGTATCTTTCCATATCAATTAACTAGGTAGTTTTTCTAATAAGAAGATAAGAAATGTCTTTTACTCTTTTGCTATTTAAAAAAAAACTAGAACCAGCTATTAAGAAAATGATTTAAAAAATCTTGTACCAGCTGTTTATCCTGTAAAAATATGAATTATTTTTCTCAATGCTCGTCTCCAAGATCTGTGCTTAAATTATGCTCTAACTAGCGGCTTCGCTTCTTGCTGAATTTTGGGATAAAAAGCACTTATATATTCTGTCAAAGTGCACCAAAATCCATCTAAAAAAAATGAATCTAATCTAATCTAAAATGAATGGTTGGCATAATAATATAATGTAGGTATTTATAATGTGCAGTCACAGTAATTTGTAAATCTTTTTTCAACAGAGGGCCTGAAACTCAACAATGTGAGGTATTCCTCTGGCACTCCATACGCAGAAACCAGAAAAAATCTGGTACTGACCTCAGAAACAAAAGTCATTGTCCAGGGTTTCACCGGCAAGCAGGGCACCTTCCACAGCCAACAGGCACTCGACTATAAGACACAAGTTGTTGGCGGAGTGTCACCCAAAAAGGCAGGAACAGAACATTTAGGGAAGCCGGTGAGTTCTAAATTTGAAATATATTTTTATATTCATTATTAAAGTAATTGGCCCTATAGTATACCTTTTATCTAATACTATCCTTACTTTGAATCCAAATAACCAGAACAATAAAATTATGCAATATTTTTGGAAAAAGTGAAAAAAGTTGTTTTATGAATTTAAACACCTTTAAAAGTTCTATTAATAAACCATAAAGAACCTGCAACAGTTCTGAATTTATCATTGGTTGATATGTTAATAGAATAGACTTTATGTCTGTTGCAATTATCAATAGTAAATTAAGAATAGGCATATGATAATATTACAATATATTATATTATATTGTTGCCAGGTATTTGCAACAGTAAAAGAGGCGAAAGCAGCAACTGGGGCGCATGCTAGTGTTATATACGTGCCTCCCCCAGCTGCGGCCCAGGCTATCTTGGAGGCCATCGAGGCAGAGATGCCTTTAATCGTGTGCATCACCGAGGGAGTGCCACAACATGTGAGTTAATTCAATATTTTATAGGTCTGTAGTTAATTTGATGATATAATTTGAGTTCGATTTTTGATATTTTTCAGAGTCCCAACAATAGTAACTACTATTAGCGATGTTTATTTTTATCACAAATATTTTTCTTTCTACCGGTTTTAGCTGTTAGAACCACTTACATATACATTAACATACAGTTATACTTTACATGATGTGAAACAATTTGACTTTTTAGTGTGCCCGCCTGCAACTTCTGATGACTGACATGATTATAGGGATCGAAAATACTGCCTTGCGAATGCTGTCGATTTTATTTACATTGTTCTAAAAATTTGTAAGCATTGAAAGGATTTAACAGAGGAATACTCTACCATATTTTAATTATCATGTTATTTTTTAAAATCCTATTAAATTACCTTAAATAAATATTTTTCTTCAGGACATGGTGCGCGTGAAACACGCTCTGCTAAGGCAAAACAAATCCCGGCTGGTCGGCCCCAACTGCCCCGGGATCATCGCGCCGGAGAAGTGCAAGATCGGCATCATGCCGGCCGCGGTGCACAAGAGGGGCTGCATAGGTGTTGTTTCCCGCTCTGGTACCCTGACCTATGAAGCTTGCCATCAAACCACCACGGTATTTTTTTTTTACAGTTTTTTGCGTATTAAGTTTAGAAACTTTGGTAAAAATTTATTATCAAGTACTTTACTCCAAGTAATAAAACATAGGATATTGCCTATTGTTGGCCCATTAATTAATACTGCCGCAATGATTTTTTAAACAATTTCATTCATAAACGCCCTACAAAGGCCACATGCCAATGTGACAAACAACAACTAATGTTCGAGATTTGTATGGATCGTTTCTTTCTCTCACGTGTTGAGTTGCTTCCAGTTGCACATTTAGCTGCTATGTTTCAGAGCCCAGGGTACGGTTTTCTGTATTTTTCATTTCATTTTGACCACTCTTCAGTTCCGCACATTTGAGACTGAATCTGTTCTCCATATCAACATGGATCCAGATTTAAACTTTTAGTCCTGTGAAGATTCCCACAGAATAATATAGTTTAGTTACTAGCCTTATGAATGCTATAAAAATATTTTCCATTGTTCATTCTGTTACTGCTTATCCTTGACCTGCGATACCAACTCAAATATGGTAATTTAACGTCGGGGCGGTAATGTCGGAACTGCTCATAGGAACTAGTATATGAGTTTTGTACTTTTTTTTCTACTAGTGGTTTATGTTGACGACGTTCGATGCTTAAAATGGGATATAAAATTAAATATTATTACCGTTGATAAGATCGTAAGTTCTTTTTTTGTTTTGCCTTCTTGCGAATGTGTTTAACGCAAACAAGTGACGTCTACGACACCACACGACTCAACGCGGGGAATTCCCGTTTTTTATTATTATTAATCTTTTGATATAAGTTTTCTTATATTTTGAAATTATGTTTATTTCTTTTTGTTCCTTTGAAAATTTCGATTTGAAACGTAGGAATTAAAGAAGCATATCAAAATTTTGCACAACCACTTTAGTCATAGTAAGAACAATATTTATTTTATATAACGAGATAACATGACGACACCAAACGTCACGTTATCTCGATGGGATTGCTATGTTTATTAATTTTACACAGGTGACTAAATGGCGAGTCGCGTTATCTGTGCTACGAGTTTAATCAGTGTATCTCAGAAAACGATTTAACGAGAATTCGATGATCAATGAATGACCTTCGTAGTGTTATTAATGCAGTCACTTAAAGTTGAAATGACTGCCATCTAAATCAAAAACTACTAAACACATATAACAAAATTACTGAAGGGATTGACGGTTAAGTCACCCTAAAAAAATGGTGGAACATTAGTCAATTGATAGAACAATAATTATTACAATTACGAAGTGACGCCAAGGCTCATTTTGCGTCGCTCCACCAGCGCTAGTAAGAATACTACCTATGACGAAGGTCCAAGTCAACAACACGAAGCCACAAGAGAATCTATTACAGTTTAGAGATACAGTAGGAGGTGAAAGTGCTCACCCTTTACTCCTGTCAATATTTTTCGCAAATAATTTGTAATTACATACATGGTTTACCGTAAATTTCAGACTGGTTTGGGTCAAACCCTGTGCGTCGGCATTGGCGGCGACCCTTTCAACGGCACAGACTTCATTGACTGCCTGGAAGTCTTCCTAGCAGATCCCGAGACGAAGGGCATAATCCTCATCGGTGAGATCGGAGGCAACGCAGAGGAATTGGCGTCGGAGTACCTCACTCAGTACAACACTGTAAGTTTCGTACCATTTACCAGTGTTCAGCTTAGATTATGAAAATAAATGTTATAATTATTGAGAATATTTAGAAACCTTAGTGATGCTAAGTTTCTACAGCTCGGATTAGAAGCTGGATGATTATTGTTAAAAAGTAAACTCGAAACTGGTACCTATTTTAATGGTTTTGTACGCATACTGTACTCATTGTCCAATGCGTCGACCTTGACACACTGAAACTTTATTTAAAAAATTAGTAAACAAAGATATTTCTAAATTTACTGTGACAACAGTATGAATTTAAAGAATAAAAAGAAATTATCAATTAAATAAATTATTAGAAAACGATTAAGTCAATATAAAAAAGTTTAAAATTACTATTTGAGTTGACAAAATATCTTCAGTTGCTTGTTGTTATTTAAAGTAAGTTTGATGCGTGATGTTAGTATTGACGCTGTCCCACGTGGCAGTTTGCTTGCTGTAAGTTTTTTAAGTAGTTTGAACAAATTCCCTTTTAAACATTAGATATTTTTGCTTTTAACATAATTTATTTTTTTGTTTGCACAGGCCAAAAAGGTAAACACTTGAGACCGCCCCCAGGTTTATTTTATTATCTTATCTCAGCTAGTCTACATTGTAGTATGTCATAGTTGTTAGTATTTCGTAATCGTTCATTATTAAATTAGATATGCGTGGGAATGTTATTGATAAGTCTTCTTTTTCTCTTGAATGGACCAGTATCACGATTTTTTTCTACTCTTTGTCATCACTACGTCAATTTTGGTATGATCATAGCTTACCCCGTTGTAAAATAATTCTTGAGCATTTATTGTTTTATCTTATTCTAAATGAATATCTCTTTCTGTACTTCGGATGCCTGGATCCACTAAATGTCTATGAATGCTTAGTTTCTTGGAAATGGTCTCAACTTTATTGCATCTATTAAATATACTTTATTATATAAGGTCTATTTATATGCACACATTTCCCATGCACAGACCAAATGTAGCATGAAAACAACACCACATGTCATGTTAGTCAAATCTTTGAATATTAGAGCATTTTTCTTTAAAGAGGCCTGTTGATGGTGTAAGTGAAATTCAGACATAGTCATCTGCTTATGATTTAGTCATATAGGCATCAATTCGAATATTGACAATCATATTTTGTTAGTTCTGGTTAAAGTGGCTAACTTATCATTATCAACAACATTGTTTTTGTGCTATACATGAAAGTATTTTACTAAGCCACCGGTATCGGTCTGATTTGAGGTTGTTTATTATTGTGATTAATCTTCAGATATTTGTTTTACTTCAAATTTTTCGTAATATAGTAATTCATATTTATTAGTGATAAAGACAGAAGCAAATCTTCTGTTTAACTGAAGATTTAATTTGTCTTAAATTACCTAAATCTTTTTTTTTTTATGGTTGGCTATTTATCTTATAATATTTGTCTGATATAAAATACTGTTTAAGTTTAAATTGAAAACGCTTTCAATAGAATTTAGAAACGAACTAACTTGAGATTCTCATAAACTGCACAAAACTAACCACTAAATCAACACTAAATTCATTTTGTAATCTTCCTATTATAAATATTCCAGGGCCAGAAAGCGAAACCCGTGGTTTCATTCATCGCTGGCTTGACCGCCCCGCCCGGCAGGAGAATGGGTCATGCCGGAGCCATTATTTCCGGCGGAAAGGGAGGCGCCATGGACAAAATAAAAGCCCTAGAAAAAGCAAACGTCATCGTCACACGCTCACCTGCAAAAATGGGCACCGAACTCTTCAAAGAAATGAAAAGACTAGAACTGGTCTAAGTAACGCTTATATTTACCACAAGATTGTATGTCTATTCTGTATAGTCTTAGTAAATAACGGAATTATTTATTTCCTAATGTTATATCAGTGATATTGTTCCAATCAGGAAATTATGAAGCGTTTTAATAAAACGAAATTTTTAATACAACCATATAATCGTCCACATAAATTTAGATTTCAAAAATCTCTACTTGTTAAATTTTGAAATTATGCACGACATTGTTAGCTGAGCACTATATTATATAGGCGACATGGACACATTTTGTTATATATTTTACAAACTTTATATTTTAGTCCATGATAGGCGATAAGTGTCGTATTAAATATAAGTGTTACATAATCGATCAAATTTTCGTAAGCTTAAATTCAAGACAATTTCCTGACTACGCTTTTACTGTTGTATTGTATTGTATGGTTGAAAAAATTGTAAAAGAAATACAGACGTATTACCTATAATGTAGTTTTATTACGTCTTTCGACATGCACTTCTTGAAAATAGTATAAAAGTATTAACACAAATTATATCACAGCATAAGTAGTTACATCTAGGAAGTGTCTCCATATCTGCTGTTAAGATGGCAAAATAGTGAAAAGCAAAACTAAAAGAGTATGATGATGTAAAAAAAGAAATGTGAGTTAATTTTCCCTAGCGCTATATTTTTTCAAATATTGAATAAATAGTGAAAGTACAAATAAGTAGGGATCACATTGTGACTATTCTATTTTCCTAACACTAAAAATTTTCAATTACCATTTTAAAGTGAATTCTTTCTGTAGCTAAAAATATAGGTATACAATGATTGATAAATGAACCAAGCAGATGTGCAGACACTTATACTGTGTAAAACAAACTTACATTCTTACAATAACAGTCTAAAGTGAGAAAAGTTATGTAGTGCAGAAGACACAGAAACATAACTTTGTTTAAAGTGAGAATACTAGTATCTGTCGCGTCTTCCGCGACCGCCGCGTCCTCCCCGGCCTCCACCTTCTTTCTCCCTCCTAAGCTTCATTGCCTTGAATCTTTCGGCCATCGACTCTAGCTCATCTGGAACTTCTTGATTTGCCTCCTCCAATATCTTTATCAGATCTTTGGCATGTGCCCAATCATTCCTAGCAATGAATGACAGAGCTGTTCCAGTCCTCCCAGCTCTTCCGGTCCTGCCAACTCTATGCACATATTCTTCAATATGCATCGGAAAATCGAAGTTTATAACATGTGTTAGATCTTTGATATCTATTCCTCTTGAGGCGACATCAGTTGCCACCAAAATATTCACATTACCATCCATCATATCAGCTAATGCTTCTTCACGGTCGCACTGATCTCTATCTCCATGCAATGACTGGCATTCAATGCCCTTCAAAGCCAATTCTGTAGAAATATGTGTAGCTGTAGCTTTCTTGCCGCAGAATATAATAACTTTGTCATTGGAGTCCATATTCTGAATAAACTCTAGCAATACATTTTCTTTATCATCTTCTTGTACAAATATTATTTTCTGCGTGACTGTGTGGACTGCTGCCAAATCCAGAGAGCCAACATTGACTTGGATTGGATCTTTCATGTAGGAACTTGCCAGACGACGAACTCCAGGAGGCCAAGTCGCTGAAGTCATGACAGTCTGTCGATCCGGCCTCACATCAAACAAAGATTTCCTGATCTGTGGCTCAAATCCCATATCCAGCATTCTATCAGCTTCATCCAACACTATGTATGAAAAGTTGATTATACTTAAATGTTTGGCCATTACCAAATCATTTAGTCTTCCAGGGGTAGCTATTACAATATCAACTCCTTTAGAAACAATGTTGATTTGCTCCTTTCTGTCTCCCCCTCCATACAAACAAACAGACTTGATTCCTCTGTACTGATATTTAGATACCTCTTTATCTATTTGTAGTGCCAGTTCCCTTGTAGGAGCCATGATTAACACAGTGGGGCCCTCTCTCTCTTCTCTTGGAATCACTTGTCCTTCAATATGTATCAAAGCAGGCAGCAAAAAAGCTAATGTCTTACCTGTACCAGTTTGGGCAATACCAATCAAATCCTCACCTCTTAGCAGTATTGGCCATGCTTGACACTGGATAGGGGATGGGTTTGCAAAGCCTTGTTTATATATTTCATCTAGGATTTCTGGGTAGTGTTTAAAAGCTTGTTCGAAAGTTTTTATCGGGTTTGGAATAGGCCTCAATCCTGGTTTGTCATCAAATGTCCTCTTTACTTGTATGTCATTATTAGCAAGTCGCCAACGGGCCACTGAAGAAGGTGACATGGCAGCTACTTCTGGGTCTTCTTTGTAGAAATCTTTAACAATGGGAGGCAAACTTTCCCATCGAGCTTTTTGATGTTGATCATGATAACTGTTCAGTTTATCCCAATCAATAACTTGGACACCAGACTCATTTGTTTTGAAAAATTCATTAGTGCGACCACTATCTGTACTTTCATTATGACTGTCCTTTGGTGGTGGCTTATAGTCCTGCAAAAGATCATTCAACATCTCTTCTACTTTAGTTATAGCTTCATCAGATCCAAATAGACTAAGTTCGGTCTCGTCGCCGCTTGAATCGCCGATCTGGATCTTAGCTTGAGATTCAGATTCCAACTCACGTATTTTTGAACCTCCTTTACCAATGATGCGACCAATCTTTTTTGATGGGACGAACATAGTTTTCTTGTTTCTGTTATCGCGCCTTGGAAAGTCCCGCCTCGTGTTAGAAAAGTCGCCGCCAGCGGAATTACCACGAGCCCTCCAGTTACCTTCGTTGCTGTGGCCTCCGTCCCCTCTGCCTCTGTTTTGGCTCGGCCGGTAAATCCGAGTATTATTGTAGGTGATCGGCGCCGGTGCCTGAGCCTGTTGACTCTGTTCATGTTCTAACCATTCGTCCTCGAAATCAGCCATTTTTTAAAAAATATGAAGAGATCTTTGTAATACTATTCAATCAGGGTTAACTTGAGTCGTTTATTTACTGAATGAAAATGGAAAACTACCTACAGTATAATAAATACTGGGTAGGTTTGTATTACAGAGATGAACCCCATGGACGGACGCATGAGGAAATAAAATGAATGAAAAAATGACAATTGACTTGACATGAGGATGGAGACTTGCTAGTGCTTACGGAACCAAAAAAAGCGCCAGATAACTAAAAAACAAGCGCTTAGTAAGTACCTACATTTGATCATTGCATTTAAAGTATATATTATAAATTCATACGTGACGTGCCTGTAGGAAGTAAATAATATTGTTAATTATTGAACGTAGGAAACGTTCTCTTATCTCAGAGAGATTTCCACGTCTACACATAATTGACCTTAGTATGCAGTTTATAAGCTGCTGATAAATTTTTAATGAATATTCATTGATTCACTCCGAATATTTGAGTCGGTTGTATTTATGCTCCAATCCTTGAAATCTTTGCTTGCGCGATTTAGATTACGCGCTGTGATAGGCTTGGTGACGTGTGACATTTGGGTTGTCATAGACTCTTTGCAGTTATTTGTTGAGCGCGTCGTATTATCACTGTGAATAGCTGATGTTAGTGAAGTTGCCACAAATTTATTATCGCCATATATTTACCGTGTGGTTCCCGGCTACCACTCCATTTCATTTCCCATGGATGTCGTAATAGGTGACTAACGGATAGGCTTATAAACTTGGGATTCTTGTTTTTGGCGATAGGCTAGCAACCTGTCACTATTTGAATATCAATTCTATCATAAAGCCAAACAGCTCAACGAGGCCTATCTGTTTCTTTAAGACTGTCGGTTCTGTCGACCCCGCAAGGAATATATATATATGATATATTACATACATACATACATACATACATATAATCACGTCTATATCCCTTGCGGGGTAGACAGAGCCAACAGTCTTGAGCGGACTGATAGGCCACGTTCAGCTATTTGGCTTTAAGATAGAATTGAGATTCGAATAGTGACAAGTTGCTAGCCTATCGCCTAAAAAAAGAATCTCAAGTTTGTAAGCCTATCCCTTAGTCGCCTTTTACGACATCCATGGGAAAGAGATGGAGTGGTCCTATTCTTTTTTGTATTGGTGCCGGGAACCACACGGCACCAATACAAAAAATGTATATATATGATATATTACTTTGACAATTTAGACCAGCAAAAAATAACAACGTTCTCCGTCAAGTTTTGTACGGAATGTGTAGTAACATTAGAAAAAGTTATTATTAAACTCCAAGTCGGTGCGACATTTCCAAAAAGCGCTAGACTTAGCACCAACTATTTAATTGGCAACAAAATTAAAAAAAAAAAAAACAAAATTTTTTATTCATTATTATAGCCCAAGAGCCCGTGAACGCCAGACATACCTTATTTTGTAAAAGCTGAAAGTTTCTGTAAATATGCCTCTAGTACAGGTAGGAACGATCCCCACCTATGGTACTCAGGCAGTGGTTGCTTTGGCAGGTAGCAGGTAATAAAGGTATACTTTTTTCAACCTGAAATTCGTTAATTTGTAAAGCTCAATTTTTTGATATTTTATCCGTAATAATACACAAACTCGCGTTACTCATTGCCAGACACGTACTATGGTTGCAACCCCTTGCCAGACACCCCTAAACTATAATATTTTGTAACTCTACTTATACGTCATTTTGTAAAATCTGAATTTAATACATATTTTTTGGGGAATTATTCAAACAAAGTTTCTGAAGTAGCCAGACAGTTTTTAAGGTTCTATTATCCTGCCAGACGCATTGGAGTGAACAAAAGATGCAAGAGTGCGGAGTATATGTAGTAACTGGAGCGAGTGGGACAGAGTGTTCGGTTTCTTGCGACGTTTCATTGCGCATCAGCTGTCGTTTATTTTAGGGATGTGACCTGATGAATCAATCCTCAAAAATTCGATATTTTTCCAAAATGTTTTTTTCACTGTAAGTATAAATCAAATTCATAAAAAACAAGACAAATGTTAGAATTAACGATCTTTTAATCAAATTCTTTTAACAATTATTTTTATTACTATTATCATCAATGTATCAGATCAGGTAGAAAACAAAACATTTATTTTCAAATCTTTTTTAATCAAAAACAATAAGATAATTTGACTTAAAGTTCCCAATGATTAATACCTTACCTTTTTAAAAACAACAATCTGTCAAGTCTACCGGGATCCAAGCGGTTCCGCTCATCATTTGCTATGTTTCCAGCAACTGAAAACAGGCGCTCACAAGGAACGGATGATGCCACAATAGTCATATACGTCATGGCTATTGATGGTTTTTTAGCTCTTGCCAGTAATGTATAGGATTATATTTCAGGTCCACGACTGCCTGCGATAAATAATGTTTAAGTTCGTCATTTAAACCCTAAGTTTCCTGTGCAAGTGCATTATACATAGAAAGTTGCTTTTCGACAAGCAACTTGTGGAAATCCCATATTCCTTTATTCAAAGTAATAGATTAATTTCTGTTGTCTGTGGTTGCTAAGTATGTTTGGGATGTAAATTAAACAATTTTAAACCATAACGATATGTATGTTAAGCTTAAAATCGAGTTTTAAGTTGTCTCGGACGGTCGGCCCACATGTGCGCCACAGCAGATTACGGTGGTGGCGCATATAGGTTAAAGAATATGATTATAATTTATAAACGTAACAAGTTTATTGATGAGAAGTGAGGCGAAGGAGACTACACATACAGCCATCTTGCGAGGTTTTGAGTAATCAACCGGCAGCACTCTTGTAATACGGGCCTTCAATTAATTGTATGGTTTAAACCAAAACAGAAAAAATCGTATCTCGATTTTAGAATGTTCGAGATCGATTCACGAGATCGATTCAATGTATACGATCGATTAAAAAGATCGATTTTTTCGCTCCAAATAATCGATTCTTCGATTAATCGATCTTAGATCGCCATCCCTAGTTTATTTTGTATTGTTCAACGGACGGTTATATACGCATAGTAAACTGTCCCACTCGCTCCAGTTACTACATATACTCTGCACTCTTGCATCTTTTGCTCACTCCAATGCGTCTGGCAGGATAATAGAACCTTCAAAAATGTCTGGCTACTTCAGAAACTTTGTTTGAATAATTCCCCAAAAAATATGTATTAAATTCAGATTTTACAAAATGACGTAAGTAGAGTTACAAAATATTATAGTTTAGGGGTGTCTGGCAAGGGGTTGCAACCATAGTACGTGTCTGGCAATGAGTAACGCGAGTTTGTGTATTATTACGGATAAAATATCAAAAAATTGAGCTTTACAAATTAACGAATTTCAGGTTGAAAAAAGTATACCTTTATTACCTGCTACCTGCCAAAGCAACCACTGCCTGAGTACCATAGGTGGGGATCGTTCCTACCTGTACTAGAGGCATATTTACAGAAACTAGGGATGTGACATTGCTGATAAAAAATCGATTTTTATATAATCGATTTATTTTTTAAGTATGAAAAATCGATTAACAAATAATCGATTTTTCTAAAGAAAATAATCGATTTTATTGTATTGATAGATTTTTTCCTAATTTTTCAATTTATGTCAAAATAAACGCCATATAGGTACATTATATCAATAGATTTATTCATATATATATATAAAAGAAAGTCGTGTTAGTTACACCACTTATAACTCAAGAACAGATTTGGCTGAAAAATGGTAGGTAGCTTAGAGCAAGGAGACGGACATAGGATACTTTTTATCCCGTTCGACAACGTTCCCGTGTGACTTGACATGAAACGTCAGTCACTATAAAACGTGGTATAACAAAAAAGAATCAGACTTGTTAAAACATTGGATTTTAAAAACTGCATCTCAAGGGCGAAAAATAAGGGTTGGAAGTTTGTATGAAACTTCGTTTTTTGATAGGTGTCGAAGTGCGAAAAGTCTTAAATATTGGTTAGTAAAAAATACGTATCAGTTGCGGAAAGCAGGATGGGATGGGACAGGATAGCACTGGACGGGGCAGGACGGGACACAACAGGTTGGGACGGGACGGAACAGAACGAGCAGAGACGGGACAAGACGGGAGAAGCCATATGAATTTAAACCAAATATAAACTTAAAACAGTCCCGCACGATACGGGATTAAAAAATGGGTGAAATTTTATGGCGTATCCTTATAATCTAAAATACATTTGCGCGGGCGAAGCCGCGGGCAAAAGCTAGTTAAAAATAAACAACAGAAACAGTAAGTTCTTATATAATTAACACAAATTAAAGTTTTTAACAATCAAGTTTGAAAAATTTAGTTTCAGCAACGAATAATGAATAAAATATCAACCGAATGTCGGTAAAATACTGTTCATCGACTAATTCCATCTAGAGAATGTTTGATTAAATTAATCATCTAAACTGTTTTAAGAGCACAGAAAGAATGCACAGATGGCGTTAATGTAATATTTTGGAGCTATGATAGTATTCTTTGGCAGTTCGTGTTCCGGGCTACAAGCCAGAAGGCAAAAACGTAATGTCGGAGTGCATTTATTGTACGATTTTAAAAATCGATTTTTAATCGATTATTAATTTAAAAAAAATCAGGTACAAAAATCGATTTTTTTTTCACATTCCTAACAGAAACTTTCAGCTTTTACAAAATAAGGTATGTCTGGCGTTCACGGGCTCTTGCTCTATTATAGGATATTATTATATCGCTTAATAATTGTCGTATGGTTTAACAACTTGGTTGACGTCAAATGAATTACTTAAAAACTAAGTTTACTGCCGCTTCCAAGGTGTCAGTGCAGAAGAAGCGGTAACAAACTGCAACACTGTCCATTGCTCAGTGTTGCCATTTTAGTATTTTCGTCATCAGCGCCAGACCTCGCGCTTTTTACAATGTAATGGCATCCAATCGATATCCCTCATTTTCAAGACGGTTAATTTTCTATAAGCTTCTAAGTGTAACGAACACTTTCCAGAAAACCGCGTCAAAATCGGTTCTGCAAAACACAATATAATCGCGGATAAACATACATACATACACGTCAAACTAAAAATCATCTTTTTTTTTGAAGATGGTTAAACGAGATATGAGACTAAAAAGAGGTTATATGTATGACTGTAATTTAAATAAGTCAACAGAGTCTAAAAAACTCGAGGGCCAGTTTCAACTGTATGACTTGATAAATCTGTTTATATCAGGACTACATATATATTTTAATTTGAGTTCATTTAAATTTAGTTTTCTATTGTTATTAAAAAATAAGTAATAGAGAATAGAAAAATGAATGACATGAATGAACATAAACCCCGCGTTTTTTTATCAGTTTCACTTGGCAACACTAATGAGCCAAACAACATCTCATTCTATTTCAACAAGCAAGCAAAAGACGAAAGTAGGAAACACGCTGATCGCGAGCAAGACTGACGAAATCGGAATCGACGGTACGGTACGGACGGCATGGCACAGTACCAACTAGAACTGTAAAAGTACCGATTAAATTCACACCCGCATGTATTTGGTACTAAACAAAACTGTACTCGTTACAACTGTATCGGTACTCGTTACTTTCGTCACTTTGAGTATTGAGAAGGTATTCTCGTGTAAAGTTTTGCGCCCGCCGGTGTGTTTCCAGAACAAATCGTATGTACTTCGTATAGTATATTTCGTATCTACTTACAATATCCAAAACGAATTATTATTTTTTGGACAGAATACTTACCTACATTATTATTATAGGTGTTGATTAAGTAAAGAAAACAAAAGATACAAATAAAGTTTAATCAATTAGTATTAAAAAATACAAAAAAAGAGGAAACTACGCATCATCCCGTGACTTTCCGTTTCTCACATCGTTCGTACAATCAAATCGAAAAATGCGAGTAACGAAATTGATTCGAAAGTAACGAAACGTTACTTCGAGTCTGACTGAATACTCGTACGTCAGTAACGAATACATACAGTTTGCTACAGCTTTGGTACCGACCTACCGACAGTCGACAGTACCGACCGAGACCGACCGAGCTTAGGAGCACAAAAGTTGACTTGGAAACGTTGTGTTCAGTCTTGGTTACAGAGTACCTACCCTTTTATGTGTTGGTTAAAATATATTGTGCAGAACTGTGGATCAAATTTTGAATTGCATTGCATCGTAATGGCAAATCACGTTGTCATTTACAAGACCCCATAAAAATATATTGGTTATGCGTTCTTAGTTTGAGCGAAGACTTCTTTCAAAATGAGCAACTGGGCTAGGAGGATGCACCGCAGAGCAGCTACATTGAGCAATGTGGTCACATCTTGTGGGCATCCCAACTCCCTGCCTTATCCACGAAGATTGGAAAAAGTAAAATTTGGTGTGCCCTTGCACGAAGTTTGTAAAGATGATATCCCCGGGCCGTTGCTTGTTAGTATCGAAGTCTGAATTTGTGCAATATATATATCGGTATATGAATCGGTCAGTGTTTTAAGATTATGGGTGTGTTTAGGTGCTGATATTGAAGTTGAACAAGGAGGCTCCACTTCGTCGCGATGTGTTCCGTGCCCCTGGACATCAGGGTGCTATGAAAAAACTCATACATTTTCTTCAAACTGGCAGACTAGTTAATGTAGATAATTACTCTGTTTATACCATTGCTAGTGTTTTGAAGAAATTTCTAAGGTAAGAATTAATTATGTTTAACAACACCAATACTACAAAACCCATAATCTAAAAAATCTGCATTGATAATCAGTTAACAACTTCGTAGAACATACCTGTTTGTTCTAATTTTGCGATAAAATTAAAATAAAATTCTGTTTTTTAAAAATTGAATTTAAACTAAAATAAAGAAGTAGTACTTATGTGCCAGGTGACTTAGCTATTATTTATGTTATTTGTTCAATCTATTATTTTTTTTCAAAATAGGTTCTCAGTTGTTTGATATTAATGCATTAAGCAATTTTTTTTAAACTACCTACTGAATTTATTTTAATAAAATTTGTAAGACTACTTTTTTTTGCATTTTTAAAGCTTGACTTATTTTTGGAAATTTTTATGGTAGTACAGTAGGTAAAAGTATCCTTTTGTATATATTTTTGTAGGAAAATCCCAGGCGGTGTGTTTGGCCGGGATGGAGAGATGCAGTTGTTCACGGCTGTGGAGCTCCCTGAAGAGCAGCAAGTACATGAAATCCGCAGGTCAGTCAATAGGGTATTACTTGTATAAATATGTTAAAACTAATTTTTCAGTGTGCATCTCTTTCTATCTTTAAGTTAAACAGGATTTTAATTAAATCTAAGATTTTGTCTCTGTCTACCCCATAAGGGTTAAGTACATACATATATTCATGTTTTTATATGGAATAGACACATCCAACAGGTTCGCAAAGTCTGCAAGCCACCTTCAGCTTAGTGTAATATAAGGGATAAAGACGTGACTATATGTATCTACTAGAGGCCGCCCGCGACTTCGTCTGCATGGAAACACTATCAATCCCGCGAGAACTCAGATAATAAGCCTAAATGTTATTTTGGGTTTTCAGCTATCTACATACCAAATTTCATCATAATGAGATCAGTAGTTTTTGCGTAAAAGAGTAACAAACATCCATACTGACATCCTGACATACTCACAAACTTTCGCATTTATAATATTAGTAGGATATTAGTAGGATCTCAAGATTATTTACCTTTGTTTAGTAGGTACTTTAAAATTGAGTATATTAGCATGCATTTAATATTTGCTAATCTTAAAAAAATTCTGCTGGTTCCAATAGGAATTCCTGAAGAGTCAAACTTGATTTACCCATTATATGTATAACACAAATTTCAACTTAGTCTTTTGTATGTTTATTACATTTAAAAAGGCATGACTGGCAGAACATCCAACTGATATACTTTTTATGTGCATTAAGTTTAAATAAATTAGCAGGCCAATTCTGCTATTTTATTTTTAGCCGAAACGGATCTGAAACGCTTTGATGACAACTTTTGGTATTCTACTAACCATTTTTCAAAACGAAGTCGTAACGCATTGGTTACACAGCCGAAAGGGTTCGGTTGTCGTATTCTGCTAAAGGACACGTAAAGTTCCGTTTGCCGTTCGGCTATTATTGCGTATTCTGATAACTTTTTGACAGTTGGTCCGGCCGAAACACAACGGTTCTGCGTTAGTTGAATTGTCAAAAGTTGCGGTTTTGCATCGGCAGCAAAAGTTTAACTTTTGCGAAATTTTGCGATTATCTTGTGATAAAATTGTAAGGTAGGTAATTCCTTGATTATATTAAATTACCTTTTCGGGTGTTTATTGTTGACTTAAAATTTTTGTTCAGTCAAAATTCATTGTTATTTCATTGGTTACTCATACCTTCTTACATATTATCCTTGCAGAAATAATGAGCTCATATTTAGCTTGGGATATAATGTTGAGAGCGCAGCTTCAGGATATTGCCAGGGCTAGAGACCGTCGTAGAAAAAGTCGCAATTCGGCATCAAGAGGGAAGGCCTTTGATATGACCGACAGGGAATTTTTAAAAACCTACAGGTTATCAAAGACCCTTGCACGTCACCTCATCAACGAATTACGGCCCTTTTTACGCCGGCCTCGCCGCAGTGATGCCATAAGCCCAGAAAATAAGGTAAAAGATTTACCCTTCCATCTACAGTGTGCCCCTTCTATACCAACTTTTAATTAATTCAATTTTAACTTCTAGGTGCTAATAGCATTAGCATTTTTTGCTTCTGGCTCATACCAGACCATAACTGGCCAATGTAGGGTCCATGGAGTTTCGCAGCCAACCGTGTCCCGGGCTATTAAAGAGGTGGTAGGGGCCTTAAATATGCCTGATATTTTAAATAAATATATTGTGTTCCCTTTGACTCAAGCTGGCCGGGAACAACTAAAGACCCAGTAAGTATATTGTATTATTCTTAAATATGTATGTAGCTATATCAAATAAATGTTAATTTTGGTGATTTGTTGCAGGTTTTATTCAAAATTCAGTATCCCAGGAGTTGTGGGATGCATAGATGGGACCCATGTTTCAATTATTAAACCCACTCAAAATGAGGAGAGGTATATGAATAGGAAGGGTTATCACTCCTTAAATGTACAAATTGTAAGCATGGTCTCCTTACTCTTAAATATTTGTACTCTTTTAAATGGAGTGTTTATTTTAGTCAACAAAAATTAAAATGATATTTTTATTTCAGATTTGTGATGTGAATCTCAATATAATGAGTGTGGATGCCAGCCACCCTGGCTCAACACACGATAGTGTTATCTGGGGTGAACATCCTTTAAATAATTACTTACAGAGGCAATTGGCCTTGGGTGAAAATTTGTATTTGTTAGGTTTGTATATTTTGTTACAAGTTTATAAATAAATATAAATAAATATAAATATATACGGGACAAATTACACAGATTGAGTTAGCCTCGAAGTAAGTTGGAGACTTGTGTTACGAGATACTAACTCAACGATACTATATTTTATAATAAATACTTATATAGATAAACATCCAAGACCCAGGCCAATCAGAGAAAGTTCGTTTCTCATCATGCCCCGGCCGGGATTCGAACCCGGGACCTCCGGTGACGCAGACAAGCGCACTACCGTTGCGCCACAGTGGCCGTCATAAATATAATTTCAAATTTAAATACATATTAATTCATTATTTTATTCATCAGGTGATTCGGGCTATGCTTTAAGACCAAGCATGATGACGCCAATTTTAAATGCTCTACCTGACACGCCTGAAGAGCACTACTACAACCTTCACGTCACAGCTAGAAATACTGTAGAGCGCTGTATTGGAGTTCTAAAAGCGCGTTTTAGGTGGGTATACTTATATTGCTTGTTAAAGTAATTGATGAAATAAAAATACTATTATTTTTGTAAAGTTGTGTAATAACTGTTTTATAATCATTTAGCTATTTTACTTTTTGGCTCTTCTATTATAATCTTTTTTTATCTGAAATCATCTCAAGTCTTATATTCTAAAGTAATTTCAATCAAAAACAATAAAATTATATCTAATATGCATCTTTGAAATCACAGTTAAATTACAAATCAGTCTTTTTACCTGAAGAAATATAAATCAATAACAATAACAATCTTTTACAATAAAACAATTTTAAAATATTCATTATTAGGTACTTTTTGGTACATCTATATCCATTGAAATCACAGTTTTATTACCAAAATCAGTCTTATTTAAAAATCAATAATTTCTTATTAATCTATGTTATATAACATATGAAAAATATTTCAATTTACTAACTATAAGTATTACTTTTTGATACTTCTATTATTTATATTATGCCATTTTGAAATCACAGTTAAATTACGGATCCTGTATCAATAAATTCTTATCAATTATGTTGCAGATGCCTGTTATCTGCTCGACAACTTCATTACGATCCCATCTCAGCTGCGCGCATAGTGAATGCATGTTGTGTTTTACACAATATAGCAAACAAGGCACGCTTAAATGTCCATCCACTAAACAATGATGAAATAGCAGCTGAACTTGCTGCTAATGTTGATTTGCGCAGGCTTGAAGCAAGGACTGACAGCAACAGGCATCAAATCAATCAGGAACTTTCAGAAGGCAGGGCAGTCCAACAATCGCTCGTGGACCGTCTGTGGGAAGAAAAACACAGACATTGATTAAAAACCTAATTGATACTGTACTCGCCTCACAATAATTTTATTAAATCTTATTATCACCATAATATTTACCTTTCATTACGCCTTCTAGTCACTACTAATGGTCACTCTCATCACTCGAAGAAATTCGAGGACTCTGAAAAAAAAGTTATGATTAAAAAAACCGGCAACATGTTTGATGATATATTATAATTAAAATAAAATCAAAGAATATGTAAAGGCGGTTATACAAAAAAAGATTCTTACTTTTTGAGTATGATGTCCATGCTGTAGTGTAGAGGAGCCTGCAGGATCAAATGTAGACGACACTGCATCTGCTAGCTTATTTATAGCTAGTGCTATTTGCTGCAATGCCTCTACCTTTTTTATTTCTATCTCCATTTGTTTAGTTTGGGCTGCAAGCTTTGCTTCCTCAAGCCTAACAAATGCAGCTCGTGACTCATCCAGGGACTCTTCTACTTGTTGCGCTAAAACAAACATTAAAATAATATTTGATTGGCAGTTTTAAGAAAAATTTTGCTAAATATATATTATAATTGTTACTTACTCAACAAGGACCTATGTCTAGCATGAACTCTAGGCCTGTGTCTAGAACGGCGAGGCCTGGGCTCTGATTCTGTAGGCTCAAGTTGGGGTGCTGAGTCTTGTGGTGTATCATGGTCATCAGTGCCAATCATTTGTATCGAGACAGGAAGATCGGAGATAGAAATTTGCTCAGTCATATCCTGCTCATACCTGTAAAGCAACCCATCCTATATTTTTGTGACCTCTTTTGTGCCACAGCTTTGCTAACTAGTCAACAAAATGCATCACATGCAACTGAAATTGGCTTTGGTTCAATTGGTAATAATGAAGCACTAACATATATAATCTATAATAGTTTAATCACTCACTCAATTTCAATGTCGCTCATATAACTTGACAACTCTTGGGGTTGTTGAGGGTGGGATGCTTCATCAGGAGTGTTCTACAGTGAAAATCAAAACATGAAAAAATTAACTGTTAAACTAACATAACAAACCAACATTTATTGTATACATAAAATGAAATTACCTGAGACAAAAAAGGATTTTGTTGAACACCCTGCAATGGAGTGACAACATCTCGTCCCAATATTGTGGCCACTCTATCCTCAATAGGGCTCAAAGAAATATCTATTGCTGGTCCTCCTCCAGGTTCCACCCACACTTTGGCGTATGGTACGTAATTTCGATTTCACTCTACCTTTGAAATCATTCCAGTACTGAAACAATTATGTAAAAAATATTTTTTTATTGGCTAGGTAAGAAATCATTATTACAATTTTTTATGTATTGTGTTACTAGCATTATCGTGAACCCACAGGAACAATTCTCATGGCCGGAATGAAGGGTATCCTATATCCTTCTTCATACCCCAGACTATGTCTATGCAAAATTTCATCCAAGATAGGTTCAGTGGTTTAAGCGTGAAGGCTGGACAAACAAAAACACTTTCGCATTTCTTATATTAGAGAGGATTAATTTTAAATGAAATAAAAATATAACTACACACCCACCCTTAAATGGATAGTTTTTGGTGAAGTTATTTCTAAGTACTTAAGGTACTTACACGGCTCCATTCCTTGGGTTTTCTATATGTGCCCTCAGCATTACAAATCGTGGCACACTCATTCCACAGGCGAGAAGCAAGTGCCCGTGCCTCTTTACTATGTACACGACCAAGTGCCAAATCTTTATGGCGATCCATGAACTCCACCAACAGCTCCAACTGCCTCACAGAAGTTATTCTTCTGCTACGGCCAGCTTGTGCTGACGAGTTTTGTGACATTTTATCTACGAACGAAATTTAATATGAAGTTTACGAGAAAATTTTACAAAATAAAATTCATAGTTCTATTATTTGCCGGTTTATGTGGTGGTGGCCTATAGCACAAACCTCTTTGAGATCCGTCTCAGCAGTAGAACGTATTTATTTCGTGTTGTGTCTAACTATAACTTATAATAATAATAAAAAACTTACTTTGTTAAAAATTTTCGTTTGCCGCTTCGTGAATTCAAAACAAACCACTTGTTTGTCAATGTCAACTTCGAACTAAGCGTTACCTTTTTAAACACTGAGCAAAATACTCATACAGCCAAAAATCTTGGAAATTTATAACAAAAGCAGCAATGTACGCGCAACTGTTTCTTTTTTGAGTTGCAACACCGTAAGCCTTCCTTAAGCGGCTTTATGACCAATCGTTTCTGTTTTATATGCGCTTCAGCTATCAACGTAAAGTTACTGGAATACCGTTTGACATTACAAACGCAACTGTAACCAAAACGAAACGCAGCCGACCTGTTTCGGTTAACAAATAGCAGAATTGGCCTGTAGGTCTACGGAATAAATTCCTCTAGAAATAAGTACTAAAGTTCTCCTTAGTCTAAGTTCTAGTTGTATTTTTTCCCCATAATTGATGTTCATAAATATATGTACAAACGAAAATAAATAAATGTCTAAATGCTTTTTGAATAAGTATCTAACTCTGATTAGATATTATCTTTAAAACCTACTTTTATATAAATTTTATGATAAATAATAATATGTAATAAAGTAAATAATATAATAAAAAATATTAATAATTCAAAATTTAAATAACTGTCTAGACGCGAGTTTTTGTAATCATAAGATTAAATTGAAGGTTCATTAACCTGAATCTAAAAAAACACAGATTTGTGTATAAAACTGTTGAATTAAACAACAATAGATGATTGTTATTAGGTACTTAACACGCGCGCGCAAAGGAGGTGAGTCGCCGATAATGTATTCAACATATATCATTAATTAGCATGAGTTAACACGGCATTATCATCCAGCAGGTTGTGTCGAAGAACTAACGTGACGCATACAGTTAAATAATCGCCAGTCAGTGCAGTGGTATATATGAATATTTCTGAAATTTAGAATGAAAAGAAATAAAGAGGGCCTTCCTTCAACTTGTTCCCCTCTCTCGTCTTTGCGTGTTACCGTTTGCATTTCTCTTTCCACTTTGTCAGTTCTGCAGGGTCTTCGATCCGAACACGCTTTGAGCCAAGGCCCGTTTAATACATCTCTCTCATAAGTTAAATATATCTTAGAGTTGCATTATATCCAGCGCTACCCTAAACCTTTTGTTTCCCACCTCCCTAATGGCGAATTCTCCATGTACGCATTGGTTTTTATTTGAAAATGTTTTTTTTATTTTTTTTCCCTCCTTCCTCCTGTCGTAGTCTCGGTCTCCTCAACTGTTGAGAAGACAGGGGTGCACCACTATGATCCTGGATTGTGTAAGTCAGGTTTTGCACGAAACAACACCCGTTTTACTAACACAATCTTTGCAGAGGAATCTAAACCACATTGGATCATACGGGGTTACACATGCAGTTGCCTGAATGTGCATCTTATCCTTTTCCTGGTGATACTTGTCATTAAATATACCACATATTTGTTGCTTGTATAAAATGATAAATAACCGTAATTAACGTAAGTACGGAGTGCAGACGTAACAAAGCATGAACACGAGCACATCCTGCATGAATTTCAGTCGGAAGCAAACCGTAAACAGCATTGTCATACTGCTGTTATAGTCAAACAGTATCTCGACTTACTGTAAACAATTGAAAGGTACTTATTAGTCGCTTAGGCGCTGTTGGAGACTCGAAATCCTACTGTTCCATAACCATCATAGTCTTAGCGTTTCTATCCTCCTCACGAAGGGTGAAACGATATGAATAAATTGATACTGAATTTGAAATGCTTAAAACTTAAATATAAACTTTTTCTATTAAATGTGTCTTTTAATTTTATAAGATTTAGTAAGCACTTAGGCGCACTGATTTAGGTACTCTGTTCCACTTAATTCCAGGCCAGTAGCTTTTGCTCCACAAATTGTATCCATTATTGCCGATATAATCTACAATAACGATGGGCCTGTTGATCGAGAGTGAGCTTGCCCACGATAGTATTGCATTCACTATCGATAGGCCAAAACTATTGGGAAAAAATGCAATAGTTAGCGGTAATATTATCGATTCTATCGATAGTGCTTTTGATCTTGTTGCAAAATTGGAAAATTGCGCTTCAATGCTATCGAAAGTAATGTTGGGTGTCAATATTATTTTCGGTAACTGATCTATCGATAGTATCGGCTTTCTGTGGACAATCCATCGGCATCACTATTTGTGTCCGAGTGTCTATAAACAATGGTTAGTTCATCATGTAAGGAAGAGCTCGTGAACGGGTGTGGCTGGGCGTGCCACTGGGATAGACTAGTTCCCTAAGGTGCGACTGATCGATATTGCATGCGTGTCAGTCGGTAGGAGGAATATAGTTTTTTGTGACATTCAAATTAATTAATACAGAATTAGAACAACTTTTGAGAGATTCCTTGAGGCGTCCTGAAAAAAGTTCTAGATAGCTAAGAATATTGGTGTAATTCCTGGATAAGTTTCTTGTAGCTATAAAGTTGAAAACGTGGTTTTTAATCATAGTTTATTGAATGACCATCTACAACTACCAACTACCTTTTTGTTGCGACTCCTATAATTATACTCGATATTACCGTTTTGCCCCAAGACCAGAATGGCGTCTCTGAGCATTCTATTTTTCTTAGTTAAGTCCTCTTGTAAGCATGTGGCAAGACGGGCAAGGTGCATTGCTATATAAGCATAGATAGCAAATTCCAATCCATGCCCCGCTTTCATATGTTATCTGCATAGGCGGCCCAGAAAGATGTAAAAAAAAAACGCTCACACTGGAATGATCCTGTAAGCCTTAGAATTGATTCTTGCTAATCACAAGAATCTCTTCAACATGTCTAACAGGGGTTTCTTCGGGTGAACCGATCCTCGAAATGTTTATCGCCGACTAACTGACCACAATATCGCGCGATCGCTAAACGCCCCATTAGCAACTCGAACGTCTTCCCGTTTCGCTGCGGTGCATCAATGCTGCCCATTCATTGATAATATCTGTGTGAGCCGTTCCCATGATCGCTACGAACATAAAAAGTGGATGTACAGATGTAAAGCTTTGTATTTATTGCGGCGACCAACGTTACGTAAATGATTAGTATTAGATTTTCGCCGTGAACGAACCTTACAAATTACTTTCAATTCTTAAAAAATTGTGAATATGCCAAAACCTACATGACCGATTTTTATGTCCCACGAGTTTAAAATTTCTATTCACAGATCCTACATACCTTTTAATTACATCAAAATCAGACCAACTGTTCGGAAGTTATCGGGTTACAAACATACATACAAAAAAAAGGAGAAAATGTGTCTACACCCCAAGTTTATTGGTAGACCTTGTTCTTCGTCAATAATGTACTACAGCTGCTCATTATCTGTGCCTTCCATATTTTGTCGCTACGGGAGCAATAACCCCCGGTTTTCTTTATAGTTTTCCTGTTTAATTGGTTACAGACGATAAAACCATTGTTGTGGCTTTCAAATTGCTCATGGCACGTCTGTCTATGTATTTGTAGCTTTATTTTATTGTGTATGATTCAGTCATATCATTTTAATACAATCATAACTTTTGTTATCAAATAAGTGCTTAACTATGTAAGAAAGAAATTCTGTGACAAATGCATGTTACTGATATGTGTCACATATCCTCAAACTGTAAAACAAATTTTACAGTACCTATAAATATTTTATGTTACTTTTTATTACAAAATCGATCTTTTTTAACTAAAGAAATTGTTCGGTTAGTAGTTCTATTAAATATAAAAATAAAATTCACACACATGACGTGTGTATTGTGCATTGCAAAATAAAAAAAAAATTTATTTGCGGTCAGGAAACTAGAATTTTTTTTTGCATTTACATATTATAAAATGCTCTAGTTTTACGCTACGATGACCGTCATGATAATAAACCTATCATAAACCCGATGAGTTCGTTCCAACTGCATATTATTCTGTGTGTTTGTTTCTGAAGTTTGATTTCTATGCAAATTGTAGCAAACTAGAGAGCGGTTCGTGATTTGTTGCCTACAGAAATGTTTTTGCTATTCTATTTTTCTGTCAGTGTATTAATAACGTTAATTAATAATAATAAAAAAAGAAATGAGGCCAGGGTATGTTACTCATATGAAGTGAGGCAGGTTGCATCTGCAGTTGAGATGTCGTTAATTGAAATCTTGTTAAAAATAAATATTTAAATATTTACGATTAATTTTTACCTTTCTTGCCCTTGTTACTACCAATCTAACGAAGAGCAGTAATACCGTTAATTGTAATTTCCCTTACTGCTATGGTCGTAGTACGAGTTGGATTTTTTATATTTTTGCTATCATAATACTGTCTGACAAATAACAGACAGCCGTCACATATTCATCGTGTTCGCAATTCGTATATTTGTTTGATGATTTTAAAAAAATCCCACGGAAATCGAGAGTTAGCCAAAGCTGTATCGTCTTTCTTAAAATCTTTAGAGGATACCTACTTTATGACAGTTGTCCATATTACAAAACTCTATCAGAGTTTTCCGGCCAACTATTACATGTCAGTGAGTCAATATATGTATTTAAATCTATTGCCGACTTCTATAGTTGTTAGCAACAAAACTTATTGCTTATTTGTCCGCAGACTCCTGCTGTCTCTGCCAGTCTGCACACAAAGACTGCTGGTGCTACTCTTTGGCACTTTCCGGGTAATGGCCTCCAATGCTGACAAAGCAGGTAATTTGGATTGTAAGATTCACTTGTAAAAAAATATAAGCTTAGGCGACCAGACTTATAAAACTCGCGATAGCATTTTTCTTCTTTGCTCCTAAGTAAAGCACTTTTAAAGAACAACGCTATTATCACACAAATCTTGATATAATTAACGCTCATTCGCACAAATAATCTCTTGTAAACGATGGCCATGCATGTAGTCAAATGTGTGCGTTAACCTAACGAGAATAAGTTAATTATTGCCAATTACACGCGGAAAAATGTGTGGGTTGGGTTGTGATTTTAACATTTGATTTCATGTCTACAGTTTTCCTACATATCCTTGATAATGTGTAAAGGATAGCTTTACTTTCGTTTACTTTTTAAATTACGCTTTTTTTATTTTGTTATAAAACGGCGTTAGGAATCATTCTTATATGCTGTCTTTAGCAGATGTAAAACCAGGAATGCAACCATTAACAGTCAGCAGTAACATTTGAACGAATTAGTTTCACTTAAATTCGGATATTTTCGTGCATTAAAGTCAATACGGTCATATGTAGCAGCTTGCTTTAAAGGAAAATTATCCTGGACTTCAGTGTATACCAAGAATAATTTAATGATGGAAGTAACACTCGTGTAGGTGGCTCATTTGTGATGCAACCCGCGATTATTTCATCCGAGTTACGTCTTCCACTCGTTCTCGCTGCCCTACTTTAGTTTATGAGACTCGTTATGGAATTACTGTACGCCAGTGGTTCCCAACCATTTCTTTGCACATTTAGGTCTTAGAATAATTTACACACACAAAAATCACTTCTTTATCCCGTATGGCGTAGGCAAAACAAGTATTTATAAAGCTAGACCAGTGACGGAATTGGGACCAGAAATAGGGAAAATAAAAGTAGCAGACGCGTTGAATAGTGGTAGTGTTCTCTTCCTGATTTTTTATTATTAATACCATTATGTGAAAAATAGGAATTACGCCTCTTTCCTGGAGGCAGAGACTTAACATTTACACTTTATGAGACCGTTGCATACTTCTTTCGCTTCATCTACATTCATAACTCTTTTAATGCAATCTCGCCGGTATAGTACTAGGTACGCTCTCGATATTTATCAGACAAATAAACCACCCGTAATCTATTGTATTGTAGAAGTACCAGTGTTATCAGATTCGTAAAATTATCCAAACTCCACTATCCAGAATATTTAAATTCCTATGCCCCGAAGAATAGTTTTATTACGTAATTACGAGTGAATTATTTGATCACAGCTATTGTCGGCTGATCAGTCCAAGGCATCCAGGGTATGCCGGACGTAGCTCATATACGATGAAAGGTCACATTGTGTGGTCGGCGTGTGACTCGAACTGTATGGCATTTGTAATTTGTAGTTAATTTTACTTCTTTTTTATAAGCATAATTCTTTAACTTCTTTTTAATAATAATAATCAAGCGCTAACAGTTTTGGGGTTTCAAAGTCCATTTAAGGCGTTAACATGTAAAAAGGTCAAGGGTTAAAATTGACTGAAGCGACGAACTTGCATGAAGAAAGTAATGAAAGTCAACGATGCAAAAAAGTATGCATTTATCGTGGCAAGTGAATAGTTGTGGTCTTTGCTTACCCCTCAGAGAAAAAGCCGTGATTTTACGTATGTAATTATGTATCTTTTAGCATTATATATCACATCACCCCTGTGGTTATAATGAGTTATGATAAATAATTATCAAGCTTGTTTCTCATGGGCACAAATGATTAAATTTTTTCCACTTTCTATGATAATATGATAGTTTATTTGATGTCAAAAAAAGTTCACGTTACTAAATATAGAACTCGTATAAACTTCTTCGTGGTCAATTAATTGAGTGACCCGGTTCAGTCAAATGCTCCTAAAAGGTCGCCCTCAGTGACATCAGTAATCGTGACGGTACCTAATGACGTCACTTTATCTTTTGTAAATGCATGGTTTCTAGTTTGCACGAATTTCAATTAAATGACAGCTAAGTAAAATATTAAAAAAAAAATACACGGTTAGTTATTTATGTTTCGTTTGCGGTTACCAACCGCGAACAAAAGAGGCAAAATAAGATAAAAAAAAGAGACTTTCTCTTGTCTTGTAGCCCGAATTCCCAAAAAAACTTAGTCCTATGTTTACCTCAAATGAATTTTTCGCCAAATTTTTGTCTTTATCTTCTCACTGGTTTTAAACAGTAACTTTTTCCAGAATTGCCAAGATAATATTTTTAATGTAAAGTATTGTTTTTTTTTTTAAGGTAATCTTGTTCAGGTCACAGCCATTGTTTTTAACAAATCGTCGGCCTCTGTGGCGCAGCGGTAGTTCGCTTGTCTGTGACACCGGAGGTCCCGGGTTCGAATCCCGGCCAGGGCATGATGAGAAAAGAACTTTTTCTGATTGCCCTGGGTCTTGGATGTTTATCTATATAAGTATTTATTATAAAATATAGTAACGTTGAGTTAGTATCTCGTAACACAAGTTTCGAACTTACTTCGAGGCTAACTCAATCAGTGTAATTTGTCCCATATATATTTATTTATTTATATTTAAATCACAGAAATGCGGCCACTTCAACTTGTGACACCGTTCTATACAATATTGTCAAGTTGTTGACGACAGTGCAAATACACAAATGTAAATTAAGACCTAGTTGTTACTTAGTCCATTCAACTGCTCTTATGGGTGTATTAAAACTTGTATGATAAGATCGCGCCCATACCCGAAAACAATACGAGGACATATTGCGCTCAACCATTGTATTCGACCAATATGGTGAGTTTCGCATGAGCGCGCACGCATGCGTCGCGCCGCACGTCATTACCGCATACCATTTAATTATCAGTTCGAATTTTAAACGAATAAACTGTTAAAATGTTCGAACAAGTCATTCCGATTGAAGTGTTTTTGTTACACTTATTTTGTCAGGGTGCTTGCGTAAAATACTGCTGTTATTCATTTTCTGTTAGTTTGCAACACGCAACACAACACATAAAGAAATATGCTTATTTTATAGGAACAGTGTCATACGTCAACATATTATTTAAGCTCACACAATTAAAGTTTTAATGTATTATCGCATTACTATGATGTCAAGGTTAAGTTTAAGATGGGTAAGGTTCTCCTTTTAACAAAATCCCACATCTGGATAGTAGTCTGGTCATATTGAGAATCAGAAAGGATGCCACTGGCAAAGGTCAAATGAATTTAAATAATTCGTCACAATTTCCAAATTATAGCTAGTGATAGCTGGCGCTTACATGTTTTAAGTAACGTGACTCTTACATCTAGTTAACACAACACACTACACAATTTATTTAAACCTAAATCTTCTGGTAAAGTTATTACTATAATAAAATGATTTTGTATTTTTTAAATAAATTATACTTTTACTTAAAAAATACAAAATACTTTTACTTTTTTTTCAAATTAATTATCTTAAATCGACATGCATATGACCAATTTCAGGTACAGGAATGACATCGGAAGCCCTGGGAGTGTCGGTAGCGCCTTCGTTCTTCCACTCTTGCGTGTCGGACGGCAAAACGGCCACTATGGAGGATGTCCAGCGGTTCAAGGTTAGCAATTACCATTAACGGGTTAAATGAGCTGTTACCACTTTCATGGAAGTTATCCTTGTCGCTCTATCGACGAATGTTTTGGTTAGACAGAGATATTACATAGATGACTTAACGAATCTGTAAATGCGATGTTTTCATTTTAGATTTTATAGAGAATGATTTTAATTTATCTTTATCTGTGTGCATCAAAAGAACAAATGTTGATTTATTTATTATATTATGTTTGTTCTTTACCCACAGAGGTTAATCTGAAAACTTTGCAATAAATTGTTTTGCGGATTTTATACGCAATTAAGTTAGGATATATGGAAATATACGCCCAATGAAAGTACTTTGAGGCTTTTGAATTTCAGAAAAGATTTATTTCCAAATTGTAATAAAAATGTAAATAACATAATGATGTGCACATGAATAAACATTGCACCACGCCTCTATTAATAACAACATATCGGGTCTATGGTAATCATCCGACGTGTTTTGATGTAGGTATACGTTATCAATACTAATCTACCCGGTCACAGATATCGGTTTGCGCTATTGTTTGAAAATAAAACAATGCATAATCGCGTTTAAATGAATTTGAGCGAAGGAACTCTAGAATATTTCAATTTCTTTTTGTATTGTTCTCTATAACTATAGGATTAAAAAAAATTTAAATAGTCTCTATAAATATAGTTAGGCCACATAGAATGCGACGCCACCTTTTTTTAGTCACTGTGGCGTAAGTCCTTTTACAAGTGATTGTTTTGGTCAGAAAGTCTCCTGTTCAGTCCCATGTCAGTCGTATTGATTGGTTGTTGTAATGAGTTGTATTTAACTGTTTTATGTTGTACTCGTATGCAGTTATTTCCAAGTTACGTTTTCAAAACTGCGTATTATTTTTTTATTGCTGAAGAGAAACAATTTCTTACAAAAGTATTAATTCAACAGATGACAATATAAGTCTTATCAGTAAGTCCAGAGTTAATAGCATTTGTTTATCAGATAACAGAGTTAAATGTTGTTCAGATCGTACTTAACAATGTCTAGGGGATTCACAATCCTTCAAGATTATACTACACACTTCTAGTTCATATAAAGACTCAATTTGTTAATATGATATCTGTGCTTAGTTTGATTAACCTGAAAATAATTTAAAAACGTTATGACAAACGACCAATGATCGACAAAAAATAGAACCGACTTTTAAAAAAAGTGAGGTTTCTAGATTCGACCGTATATATATTTGTTTTGTTAATGCCTAACAGTATATTGGGTAAAAGTATTTCATGTCGGATGATTACAAAACTGTATAGGAAGTAAGAAGCGAGCGTTGTAAATAGCTTAATTGGTATTGTTGAACATGCGGCTTCAGGCTGAAGTGAGCGTGAGTACTCATTACATACGATACTGTAGTATATACTTCCCCTGCCGGCATAGTAATAGCTTATTTTGCACACACCTTCACGGTCATAGTATAACTCTTTAGAAATAAATTGCTTTTATCATATTTTAATATAACCTTTTTGTCCATATGCCATCTTGTTCCCAGCACTTTTCCGTACGAGTAGGAAGTCGTAAGAGGCGACAAAGTGAATAAGCAGTACCACCTAGTGTGCAAACATGATCAAAAACGGGATCACTGAATATCAAACAAGGGTCGCATTGAATTTATAATCTCATTTACCCAATCCTAGATCGTGGTCATGAAGAGCTACTTCTTTGGAGTAGACGTTACCGGAACAATCTTGGAATGCAATTTTTTTCGTCAATGTCGTCCGTTGTCTAACATTTTGGTGTAGAGAAATCAGAAAGTTTGGGAACAAGTTTCTTACCTTTTATTTTTGTCTTTAAATTTTTGACCTGATAACAAAACAGAGATTTAGTTTTATTTTTAGTATAAATGGAATATAGCGGCTAGCTTAAAACAGGTCTGAAATATTTACTATTAGTGTGCCCGTTTATTATACAATTATTAGGCTTATGAGAAAACAGATTTCAAATATTGCAACAAAAAGTCTTCCATAGATATGGACTAAAATTCAGATATAAGATCCAATATTTTTTTTATTAGAAAACTAAAACCTTTTGATTTATCGTATCAATAATAATGGTATTTTTTTGTAATAATAGTCTTATTTGTATTAGAAAATCTTGTTCATAAAGATCTTTTGCAGATTTAATGCAACCGGTGACGGAACATTTGTTTGTTGACATAAATTTGTTTCGTCGGTTGCAATAATTATTGATATGGTCATTACAAAATGGGGTCTTCCTTTCCTTATTAAGTTGATTACAAAACATATATGCTGTTGCAATAGAATTATATGCGGTTTAATATTTAAACATAGTAATTTTATGTGCTCGGTATAAATCATGGAGAACAACGAAATGGGGTTTATGAATAAAGATGTGTCAAAACACGTGTAAATTAGCGTGCGAAGCCCTAAAATATATGTCGTGCAGTCAACATAAATTAGATGAGTAATGCACACAAACTTATCTTTTGATAATCAAACAATGTTTGTGGTTTAATGCGCACTTCTATTAAAATACTGCTTTGTTTACACAAGTCAGTGTTATTATACATTTACCTGGAAAATTAAAGCATTGTTAAAACGACTATAATAGTTTACAGATGCAAAATAGAATGTAACTCATGTTATTTTTATATAAATTAGTGTTGGGTAAAACCACCCCGATAATTTAAAAAAATCAGTCCAGTTATTTATACCACCATAATGATATTTTGTTGAATATATATATTCTATGTAGTGTGTGGTAATGTGTTCGTGTTTAGTAAGTTTGGGCGTGCGCACTACATCTAAGCTCGTTTAGACAAGGCATATGAGTTTCTGCCTAATTTATATTGGGTTTAATTATCCTACGATAATCATTAATTTGGTATTTTTGCTCATCCTGCGACACCGTTGATAAGCTTGATTCACGACTCTTACTCACTTCCTAAAGCCAGTGACTCACCTGTTATCCGAGCTAATTTAATTAAAACTGTTTGCCGAGTAATGTAGCGTAGTGATCACACTGTTTGAATTAGTATTTAGTACTATTAGTATTACTTTGTATCGCTTATCATACTTCCCACTATAGTTGGAAGCTATAATTTGCTCAAATTTCTAATAATTATGCTTGTAAAAATATTAGACTGCCTATTTTTTATTAACTCTAAGATATATTTTATTAAAAAGAAATAGTTACGTATGTTTAGGTTAGGCCATCTGCTTATATTATTTTCTTCTTATAATATGAGGGTGTTATCATACTAATGTTTTCTGGCTAAAAGATTTAAATAACAATCGGGTTCTGTTTTTTAGAACAGTAGGCATTGCCTGAATAGAACTTTCTTACAAAATACACACGAATATCGCTCTGTCGAAATTAGATTAATGATGCCAGTTTGTTGAAAGATATTACAATCACCTATTATTTTTATAAACTGATTAAAGTGTCAGCATCAACTAACACAACATGGCGCCGTTTTGGCAATGTTCAGCATCAGTAGTAAAATAGATGCCGACATCCGTTAGTATGATAACGCCCACGCCACCAATCGGGCCCGCATTTCTCAATTGCAAAGCTCACTAAATGCTAATTCGTACACCAGGTGGCGACCCGTATAATGCGTCAACTGATCGAGCAGTTCAGTGCCGGCGATCTGTTCGGGCGAGACAACTACGAGTATTACGCGAGGGTCACTGGGCGCATACTGAGGGTGAAAGACGAGTGGATTTGTTCCTTTAGAGATCCGCCGCCGCCGAGGCACCATCGGGATCAGGAGGCTTATGCTAGTGAGTATACTGTTGATATGTGAATTCGCAATATCTTACTATAGAAGTGCTGGGTACTTGTGAATCGCAATACTTCATATTGCATCTCTATTCTGGAATTTAATGGCAACTGCGCAAAAAACCTAGGGCGATGTTAGACGATGACACACCATTGTGTTATAATTCTTTGATTATATATAACTAAATGTCCAGTAAGATGGTTTCCAAGTGAATATTAGAAGTGCAATAGTTGATGCCCGATGCGTTAAATTTTCTCATTCAATATAGGTTTATTCTCAAATAAAAGTTTATACAAATTAAGGTATATGTAAAAACTTATATCGAATTTCAAAGGCTCGGGCAAGATACTAATAAATTTTCAAAGAAAATAAAAATATTTCGTGCTTCTAAATTGGAATCCAATGATGAGTTCAGTGAATCCTGTAGATGATTAAATAATTTTCGGCGATGTATAAAATCAAGGTAACGATTACATGTTATGAGAACTTCAGTCGACGAGACACTGTTTGTAGTGATTTGAGATTGCTTTATATTTAGACTGGGACGGCCGATGTTATCGTTAATTGAGAGAATTACCAGTTTAATTGCTACGGTATGTTTGGTGTCGCGACTCTTAATTATAAGGTTTTATGACCACATGACGTGCATACAAAATTTGCCTCTGCCTATAATTTTACTCAATTTAAGCAGTTATAGGGTAGGGAATGTCTATTTCTTTATGTAGCCTAGTTGTAATCTCCCTATGAAATGTTTAGTTTTGTCAATAAGGCTAATCGAATTAAAGAAACGTCAAATTTTTTCATCAGCTTGATAATATTTCGATGGAAATATAGAAAGTTTTCGCGTGACCACTTTATGCCTTCCCTTTTCAGCTTCTATTACCTTCGAATTTGAGAGTGGTTGTCAGCTTGGTTAGAATGTTTATTGAAATCTCTTATTAATTAAGAAAATAAATTAACAAAAGAAAATGCTCGATTGATGAAGCTTTGAATCCCGAAAGTAAGGACATCTATCGGTTATACTGATCAAGTTTATTTTTACAGGACAATTATCATTGGAAGCTGAGAAAACGTGGTTACAGTGCGAGTGTGACCGTTGGGGCAATAAGTTCAACTTAGAAGGTACATCATATCTACTATTAAAATATAGACTAAAACATAAATCTACAAGGAAATTATAATGAATAGTCAAATCTTCCACAGGTCCACTCAAAGAAAATCGTTTAAGTTATTAAATAGTCAAGTTTTTAGTCAATTTTGTATCATATTATTTGGTGAGTCAAAAGTTTACAGAATTTTACAATAACATACACATTTCATGGTATTGTTCCATCATCGTTTTATGTTGTATGGTAGAACATTGGGGTTGGTGGCACATATAATATGTATTACTATGTCATATAATGTAATTATTATCACTTGTAACCCATTGTAAGCATTTTTTCGACTAACCGTGGGTTACCATCAAATGTATTTTCAAAGTTAACAGTTAAGTAGATAAACTTAAATATTCACTTGTTTAATAAGATTCAGCATTAAAGTTAGATAAATAAAAACAAGTTAATATTACTTACTAATGGTGGGCACTTAATTAGATAGATTTATCCACACAAAAAATATAAGCATAGTTTTCATAAGAAACAGAAGTTAATAAGTATAAGTGCTTACGTTTGACCCACTTATACCTGATTTGAATGAGTAAAAAATATTATATGTTAATTTTATTCTGATCTTAAGACTATATTTTATACATGCAACAGTGGTATAAAGGTGCCGTCTGCCGATCATTTGACGTTATTCCAAAAATTGCGTATTAACGTACACACAGCAAACTTTTAATTATAACCTGCCACTTTTTCAGAGTTATTCCACATTTTAGTTGGCTCGGATAAACAATATATTGTCCTTGCTATTTGATAAAGACAAAGCTCAATCTTCAATTATCTCATTGCAGATCTAATCCATAAAAACCGTTCAATCATTGAGTTTCTCATTACAGGTCTAACAAAATCCGAGGAGTGCCAATCCATGCCGGCCCTGATGGGCGCGGCGGGCGGGGGCGCCGCGGGGGGCGTCCTCGGGCTCGGGATCATCCCCGAGCACAGCCTCTTGGACTCGTGTACGCGGCTGTCCATCTCACTCGAGGAGAGCGTGTTCAAGGTGATATCATCATTATATAATAAAAGGAGAAAAGAGGAGAGAAATAATCAGTTTTAAAATAATTATATTATGAACATAAAAATTAAGAAGCTTTTACAATAAAAAATATTTTTGACATATCTCTCTAACAAAACCATGGCAACCGTTGCTATGGCGTCTAGCAACAAGGTTGCCTACATCAATAATACATGTAATATAACAGTAAAATCCGAGAAATTCCAAGACATGCCGCAAGCTTATGTGGGTGCTGCAGGGGGGTTGAGGGGTCTCATTGGAGGAGAGTGTGTTTGACATAGCGTGTATCTGTTTGAGATTGATTATTATAGCGTGTCTGAACTGTATATCATCTATGACAATTTACGGAGACGTTCGCGTCAGTACAGCTTAATTGATGATGCAGTACTTAGTTGCATACCATTTACCGCCAACTGTCTTCGATGAGCGGTAAGTTGGCAGCACTGCTGCGTACGGATGCGAATTCGTTCCTATGTGGGCCATCGCCGGCAAAATGAGAAAGGCCGTTGATCTACGTAGCCCGAGTTCTAGCATGTCGACTCCGGCAATTTATTTGCGACATACAGTATATCCCTACTGATATTCTAGGAAGTTTTACCGATAAGAGCCTATAAGCTCTCTAACCTTAACAAATAATTAATAAATTTATTCCATTTCCTCTCAGGTATCGGTCAGTTCGTCTTCGCAATCCTCCCGCAGCAACTCTAGCCCCCACATGACACTTGAAGAACTGCGAGCTATCAACAAGTACGCCGAGAGTACTAAGAGTCTCTCCTATCTTCCTCAGGTAAGGAATGTGGCGCCATCTGTGTTTGTGCGATTTTCCCATTGAACGAATGTTTGATACAGATGTTTTAAGGTTTTCGATTGAGATTTGTAGGTAGAAATGAAATTTTACAATAATATGAACCCCAATTTACCTAGTGATAAGGTTTTGCGAAAAGATTTTAATTTTTTCATTCCTATGAATTGAAATATTTGTGTTGAAGTTTTTTGAATGTCTGAAAAAAAGGTATTGGTTGATCGAATGTTATTTGAAAAAATTTTAACTTGGTGACGAGTGTTTATTTTTAAATTTGTAATACCTACACTATTTATTGTTTCTATGGCGTTTAATGAAGATTATCCTACCCTAGATTTATAAAAATGTGTGTTTGAATTCTAGCGCTCTCATAAAGGACGTTTATCTTAAGCGATGGTGACTGATATCTCTACCTTAACACCTGTTGAGAGTCTGTCCCTTGTCTGTCTCTAACACGGATCACTGGAAAATAAACCGTATGTTACTGCAAATAAGTATGGTCTTGGCAACTTGTAGATTTTACTTTCGATGCCGAGTTATGAACCCTGTTTTGGTATTGTGTTTGTGTACCTACTTGACACGGCATTTGTGATATTTGGCAATATGTTTTTTTATTTCATAATATTAAATAAAAGCCGGTAAAACCCGATTCGAACAAGCATTGACACATATTTTCCACTTAGAAAAAATAATGATGCCTAGATTGACAATTTGTATCTACTTAAAATGCTGTACACGACAAAAGAGGATTTGATTATTGCGTAGCTTCCAGAAGTCAAGACGTCCACAAACACTAAACTTTTATTTTTGAATGACATATGTTTTATTTTTAGTAGCGGTCCGTGTCAAATGCATGAGTAATTTCTGTTTCCCCTTGAAGCGAGTTGTGGCTGTTCTTATTCCTTTGTAATTAGTACTCAACTCACATTATAAATAATGAAGGACAATGACCACGATGTGTATAGACATCGACCAAGCACGACTGGGTGTTGAGAACACTAGCTTCAGCTGCACCTGTTGATGCTAACTATGTTGCGAACTGTCCTCGGAACATATTAGGTCTATATTTTTTTTAAGTCTATTAAAGTTCGAATTTCAAAATTTTAAATAAAACCGTTAACAGCTTGAGGTTGTGGTGCGAAAAGTCATCACATTAACAGTATTTCTGTGTGAATACTAATCTTTATTTACTTTAAATATTAACAAAACAAAAAGTTCAGTTTTAAATAACATCAGGGTGTGTTTAAGTAACTAAGTTAACAATATTTACTAACTTTTTTATTCTGTCATCATTTTCTAAAACAATTAATTGTATAATATTAATAAACCTTTATAATGATAATGATTTATGATAAAGCTGAAACCAAGAATGAAAAGTAAAGACCGCGAAATTTGTAGAGTAACAATTTGGTACAGGGCCGTTGCCAGGATTTTGATTGGTTGTCATAGGCTACTTAACTAAAAAGTAAACTGCAAATTACGGTCTGCACGTTCCTCTTTACAAATATAAAGAGCGGATACACAAATCGTGATAGAAGAAGCGAAATTTCTTAGGAAGAAGAAGATTTTGTAGACCGAGATAAAGAAAACATATGATTGTTTAAAATTGCTTGTCGCATTTAATTATTTATTGATACTCTTCATAAGAAGTTTCGCCTCGAGAGATAAAATGTCTTAAGTAAGTCAGGGGATGCTACTGGTAAAGCACAGCAAAATAAACGATGCGCACCTGGCTACGGCCCTAATGGTGGTGGTGCGTAGGTGCACGAGCGGCAGCGAGCGCGGATGCGCACGCGCTCCGAGTGGTTCCTGCAGACGGGCAGCTCGCTGGACACGGGCCGCCGCGCCGGTACGCCGCCCCCGCCCCCGCCCCCGCCCCGGCCCCCCGCCACCCGCTGCGCCCCGCCCCCGCCGCCGGCCAATGAGAGCACAGCTCTCTACGTGCTTGTCGCCTGTCTAGAGTTTTTGTTTTGACCTCGCACCGGTACTGTGCAATGTGTTCGTTCGCTTCGGTGCGGAGGACTAACAGGCGTTGGAGAAGGCTTTATTACCCTCTATTTGTTTTTAATGGCTTAATTACCCTTTGCGAACTTTTTGTACGTGTGTATACGCTGACACCATAATTTTACGTGGCGATGGCCTGTAAATTCTAACAATTAAAACTTGGAGGCCATAAGTTTTTAATATAATTATTATTATATATATTTTATTTTTATGATATTAGACAGTATTTTAGTAACTTCTTTGAACTACGAGAAGCTTTTCTACTATATCAAAAAAACACTGGACAAATAAAGCCTTCTGCATCACAACCGGTATAAACGCTACGGGGCCCGCTTTCCGCTTCTATGAGCATGCAGTGTACAATCTCCTTTGTCGCATATTTCCTCGCATGTCTGTCTATCTGTTCGTATATTGTGATCATATAATATACATGTGCATTTATTTCATGGCTTATTCATAACCAAGTTCTAACATTAACATAAATGAATTGTAGTTGGAAATCTGTAGTTGGTACTTTAGTAAGTTATTTTTTGTTATCATTAGGTCTTTACTATTTATTTGGTTACAAACCGGTTTCGATGTAAGTACGGTGGCTACTAATTGGGCAATCTGAGCTAGGTATGTTGTCTTTCTGTACATATTCGATAATTTTTTCTATGAATGAATAAATGTCTCTTGGAAACCTTTTCAAACTTATTTATGGTGTATGAATTTTGAGTCCCTTTTATAAATCGAAATGTTGCGCAGTCGCTGCGTGTAAGGCAGTATTATATGTGTATTTATAAACGAATTTGGGGCATGAGCGTAAATATTATAAGGCCTTACGCTCTTATATTGGAGAATTATTATGATTTGACCATCTATATCATAATCATGAGAAGGTAAAGTGTAAATGCTAAGCGTACATCCAAGCTCAACATACAGTTGGTTTGGTAAAACTGCCTCGAATGTAGCGACTGTTGGGTCGTGTATACATGATGTGAACTCCTACTACATTTGCGTGCTAACTTCACCTATCGTGAACTATGTACCCCTAACCTGTTTATTTTTTTTTCTATTGATCATTATTATTGCATTTCAAGTCGTTTATCATAATGCAATGCAATCCCATCAAGTTTGAATTTAATAACCTGTTTTTTGTTTTACACCGTCTGTTCACGTGAAAATATTGTTTTAAGTCAACTATACAAAACTTTTTTAAATCATTCACAGTTAATAGTGCACACATGCTATGTTTAACGTCAATTTCGCTGAAAATTTCATGTATTTGTTTGTTTGTTTGTATGTAAACTCTTTATTGCACATAAAAAAAAATATAACAAAATCAGAACAGTCATTGAATATAAAAGAATATGTACAATGGCGGACTTATCCCAATCGGGATTTCTTCCAGTCAACCAATTTGTCTTTTGTTATTGTTTTCGCTGATCGTTTTGTATATTGTATGTTGCAAACAGTTCCAATAAACGTTCAATTTTACAGTTTATAGAAATATTGAATAAGATATCTCAACAAAATTTTGCTACTGCTAAGTTAATTTGACGATGATGTTGCCTCTGTTTGTAATAACATTTTGATGACACTTCACTACACTTCACTTTAGGAATATAATTTACACTCTTAAATGTTTAAAAAAAGCATAATTTTTATAGAAATCATTTTAAATATTGAGCGCTTGTGTTGTTAGTTTGAAACCTTGGATGGGCATTTTGTGTGCATTTTAATGCCTGTTTTGTATTATTCTGCATATTTTGAACAAAGTTGATAACGTTAAAACAAATGAGGAGTTTTAACGAATTCCATATTTTTATTAAACGTGCCTGGTAATTGTAATACTTACTTAAAAGTTATTTAATGATGATATATCTACTACAATAATTTTTCCTTGAAAGACTCCTCATTGAATCAGAATGTGAACAAAATTTAAACCTCTATTTAAACAACCGGCTCCAAATTAAATAGATTCGTCAATAACAGTAGAAGTAACTACCTATAAAAACATATCTTTACTAATATTTTGCCATTATATTCTATACATGAATATTGTTCACATTTATATTATTTTTCACATAGTTATCCTTGGATATCGCTCCATTTCTTGATTAGCAATTTTAGAAAATATATTTTTACTAAGACTTAGAATATGGAGCATATCCCAAAACGCTGAACAAATGTAATTTAAAGATCTTTGCAAATTGTTTAATAGCGGTAATTGGCTTTATTGCACAACTACTACATACTTACTTTTAAAATTTGTTTGTTCAGCTTTCCTTGAAAAATTTCAAAATCTGTTTGACTACACAGGAGAAATGCCGTTTCAAAGGTTCGGCTGATAAGCAAAAAGTGGTCGTCATTGAAATATTAAATCATGTCACTTTTAAATGATTTCATTTCATATTGCTCCTGTGTGGCAAATTTTGTTACATTATTCAAATAAATAAAGCCATGCCTTTCTGTCTTTGAGTGATGTAAAATGCCTTTTTCTTAACATTAATATCCGACGCCACATCGTTTTCATAAACTTGTTAAATGATAGTAAAATCAAAACGTCTCTTAAAATAAATCCTAAAATAAAACATTTATCTATGATTGATCATAAAATTTTATTAAAAAATAAATGAAACGATATCGCGTCGAACCTGAACATTCTAAATTCAAATCGAACATCGCGGGTCCAGGTGGCGAGCGGCGCAGCTCTCGGCGGCGCTCGCGGCGCACGCGCGTGTGCGGCGGCGGCACCTGCCGCGCCCTCACACACTCCGACACTGAGATCCCGCTCGCTCTCCAGCCTCGTAAAGTGACCGCTTGACACGAGGACTGCTCCTGTGTGCGATGCCCGGCCTAGCGGTACCTTCGTTACTTGATATATTATTCAAATTCGAACAGTGAATTATCGAATCTTGGATTAATTATATTCGATCTGTTTTTGGCCACAACGATTTGAATAACTTTAAACTAGGAACTCTCATAAAAGGCTATAATTCATATAAATTCAAACAGAACGAATTTTGAATATACAAATTTATATTCGATCTGTTTTTGGCCTCAACGATTTAAGTAACTTTAAGTTAGGAACTTGACTTAAGTAATAATAGTACCTAGCAAATGACTATTATGTTTCAAATCGAAATTACAACAGTATATGATTTTATTTTGAATACTTTTCGAATTTTAATTCGATTATTTTTGGTCAAAACGATTTGAGTAACTTTAATCTACGAACTCTCTTATTATACTGTTAAAGCAAGGTGACGTCAAATATGTCAGATAAAAATGTCCCTAGGCAGCCATATTGTATCCTATATCTTAAAGAAATAGTGTTATTGTAAGTTAGAAAGAATTAATAGGTTATAGCTAATAGACTTTTAATAAATTGATCTTTACCAATCCTTATCAAGTAACAAATTTCCACAATATTGTATATCATAACATAAATAATTAACCAAATATCTTTTGAACTACTTGTTTGTCATACAAATTCTTTTGATGTGAAATATATTTGCTCTTACAAATGTTCAGTTGGGCGAATGATCACAATAAGTAGGGAATGATTACGTGAAAAAGACTGAAATGAGGGAAGCTCACGTTTATGACTGTGGTCAATGGTGTGACGAAATGTCTTTCTATAATAGGTTTCTTTACTTAATTAAAGCCAAAAATATGTAAGGCAATGAGATAAAGAAAGCGATTTCGACGACTTGGGAACTTCTTACTTTTTACGTCCAGTAAAAAGGTCCTTTAGACCTTGTTGTCTGAATTAAATTTACTAGTTGTTTGTCAAATAAAATTATCCCTAAATGATGTTTGAGTGTTTTAAAATATAAAATTGCTCCCGAAAACTTTCGGGTAGATGAGTTTTTGAGAACGTGCAATGATCGGTTTTAACAATCAACGAAAATCTAACGATTGTTTACTGTATTTATGAAAGAAAAATTCAGCTCTCTATTTTTTTAGTCACAAGATCAAAAATATTTGGGAATAAATTATTCTCTTCATTAAAAAAATCTCATTGATGTATACTAAGCGTTTGAACAAATAATATTATATATTGACTTGAGTATTGACAAAGTAGTATTGTTAGGCGGCTGTAAGATAATCACTTTAAGGTCTTTTCTACACGTCAGGGCTACGCTTGGCTTATGTTCCGCCAGCCTAAAAAAATATAGGTTCACTCATTATCTATGGACAGAACACTGACTGATAGTGGGGGGTTTCAGAAATAGAGGAAGATCAAAAAAAGAGATGGATGGCTAACGTGAAGGAAAACACGAGTAGGAAAAGAGTGCAAGTGCAAACATACTGTGAGAAACACAACACAACGATAAGAGTGGGAAAATGTAACAAAGAAGACTGCTGAATGACCTTCGAAGCCGGTAGAGGTAAAGACGTGTGTTATCGAATCCATAGATAATGAATGCGACGATATTTCATATTGGCTCCGGATAAAACACGTCTGAGGCACGGTCTAGGGACTTATTCAAGAACGTCGAAAGGCAATATGTCTTCTCTCTCTTGTAAGCTTTGACATTAATCGCAATGGAAGAAATAGAGACAAGGTAAGAAATTGGCCTTGTTAACGTTTATGAGTAAGGGGGCTGTTGAGTGGTGAAATGAATAGACCTTGAATCATCATCGCTATTCTAGATGTCAAATCATCTGTGTGCCATGAAATTGCTGTCAGATTAGATTTTGTGTGAAACATAAATATTATGTGAATATTTAGCGAGTATTATTTAAAGTATAGCCTATCCTTTACACGATAAGCTTATTATTTTGAATTTGTATTGTCCATTCGGTTATTTTACAATTTTGAAAGTTGAGAAATTTTGATAAACTTAAAGCGTACTTGAAATAATAATTTTCATTAATAAAAAATTTTAACAAAATGCTTTCAGTGAGTAATTATGTTACTTTCCCAAGTAGCGCATTAAAATTATCTGACATTATTATTTCCGGACTTGTAAAAACGTTTCACTATAATTTATGTTTGGAATGCCGAATTTCTTACAAGCATGAAAGTCTATATCATAATTCTTACAGAATAGAATCACTAGGCGAACTGTTGTTAGAGAGATGCTCAAACAATTATCTTTGGGCCTACAATATCGCCCATGTGCAAGTTGCGCAACTATAAAACATTCCTGTAAATAATTATTTAGTTAGTTTAATTGTTTTATATATCACGAATTAATTGTTAATTGACTATAAATGAAGAAGATTTTAGTTTTAATAGATAATTCTTGTTCCTAGTCGGGATAAGAGACATTTGCATTTCCTTCTACCTCATTCTAATCGTCTTTTCATCGCTCACACCTGGAAGACATCACTATAACGAATCACATTTAATTTTGTCTGTAAAATTTTAGGACTCTCGCCAAAATTAACCAGAATTTATTAAGACTGATGTATGTTTTGTATCTTTTCTGAAATTGACTTCACTCATAGAATAGAATATTATTTATGACGATTTGGTATGTCACGATTAATTGCAATAACTTTGTAACTGATAACTATGTAACCGTACAATATTGAATAACACAGTTTTCGGATTCGTATATAATTTAGTACTTTCATATTGATGTAAAATTTTGGATCGTATATTAGGTGCTAGATGTGAAATCTCTTATGAAAAGTTCTATTCTGATAACTTTATAAAAATCTGCCTGCTATTTTTTTTAAGTGTTTGGAAATATTTTTGTTACAAAATTAACTGTAAATAGGTTTGTAAATTATTGTTGTACACGTCATTATTATGCACATTTGTACGCACATCGTTTTCAATAATCCTTGTTTGTGTATTCATATATTTAAGACTGTTTTAGGTTAGAAATTACAATGCAAGTCAAAGGTATATCTTTTTTTGTGAACACAGAAAGTTACGGCTCATATTTAGAGATGTGGGATAAGCGTCTCAATTTTGTTCTTATAATTAGTTTTAGAGGCTGTGTTAGAGCCTCATCGCTAAACGGAGTCTCAGTGTAATAACGTAACATAGTATTGTATGTGATCAGACGAACGAATAGTTTGTACTGCGATTTTATGACTTGTACCATTAATTTTTATATACTGCATTATAAGTACACATTGAAGAAGAAATTTGTTAAAAAAGATATTTTGTTCGAAATGGTACAAGTATGAAATCGAATAATTTAGTATATCTTGTAAAAATTATTATTACAGATGATTATATTAGATGTATGATTATACCTGGCTTGCATTTCTTGGATTTGCGTGTCCAAGTTCCTGTGTTCATTGGTAGCAATAGGGTAACGAATGTAGTAGTATTGTAGTAAGATATTTTGGACGTCGCAATGTTTGCTGTTTTTGCCTTCAACGTGAATGACACTTGTGGATAAAATGTCGCTTATGTGGTGCAGTTTTTTGACAGGAAATTAATTAGGTTTGAAATTGTGTTGTATGGACTACTGCTTCTCAGAAAATAGTTAACATGCAATTGTGTATCCAGGCGAAAAAATTTACTATTTAAAATATGTAGTGTCGAAGCGCCTAAAACCGATGACATTAACAGCAAATAAATTGTTTTGTAAACTATTCTATTAGTCGTATTTATAAAAGTTTCTTTATTCAAGTACGTCCTATATTTTTTAAATAAATTAACGTTTTTGAAGTTTCATATTCACTTACGAGTGTAACTTTTTGTACAATAAAATATAAGTTGCTTTAATGTTTAGATAGAATATTTTTAATTTTATAAGACTGCTCGTATGTTATTATTATAATTATTTATTATTAACACTCGAATACATTACATACTTATCCATTCCACCGACTTAAGTATTTAACGAAACCAGATGCATTTGAGTATTATTCTCTTTGATAAAAGTTTATTATGTTATTAACAAAGATCTCAAAGCTTTAACAAAATTATAGCAGTGTTAAATAGGCGGTTTTTTTTTATTTTCGGATTCTAAATTGTTAACTTTCTGTAGAGAGCTAAGAAACAAATTTATTTTTAGTAATTGGAAGAAAAAATGGGCAGTGGGGGACACAGAAATTTGACTCCGTTGATTTTTGCTATTGGTATGGGCTTTTTATAACTAAAGACTGTCATAATAATTTAAAATTAAAAAAAAAGGTTTAATGAAAAATGCGGTTTGAAAATACACCTTTTTCTGAGCCCTATTAAAAGCTTTGGCAAATCTTTTAGACTATGGAAGGTATGACTTATATGGTGCTTGCAGCGGATCCCAAGTTTTGAAGATTATATCTTATACAATCAAATTTATATCTCAAGAAAAGATGAAACATAAAGGTTTAATCAGATTTCTTTGCCTTTCACTGTACCACATAAATCAACAAGGTTTGTTTATATCGCCATGTTGGAATTGATAATTAATATAATTCATTTAAGTATTATTGTACTAAGGTATTCGTATACCTATTTAAATTCTGTTTTTATTGTCACATTATATTTGCACATTTTTTCTACACAAATTATTAAGAATTACACGATAATAAAAAAACTATAACGAATTATTCACATAGTTTTATTTTAAGTAGAAATAAGTTGTGGAAATATTTACATAGGGATAATAGTTTTACTATTTGATAACACGATGAACAAGGGCGGAGAAAGTCAACGAACAAAATTAGCAAATCCAAAATGCTCAACGCTCTCATTTACTCCTCTATCAACATTATTATGTATTGCCATTTCATTCTATCTTTTACAAATAATTTCGCTCCCTTAATTCCGCCCTTGATGCACAATGAGTTTATAACAATGAGTATGTTATCTAGCCAATTATAATATATCTTTAATTTTATTTCCCTTGACATAAACCTGCACGATGTTCCGATCATCTCCCAAATAGACGAACCGTTGAAGGAGCCCTAAATCGCGGTCTCCGGCGCTTCCATATGTCTCGTGGTTGTCTATGGCGCTGTTATTCGCATACACGTCGATTAGTAGAGCATCGAAATCTTTGCCCTCATCCAAACTGCCAATTTTGCTGTCCAGTCCTAAAGCTGTAATAATTAGAAATTATTTGTAATGTGAACCAAAAAGTAAGTAACTACATACCTACAAATTTTGCTAGCAATGTCAGTAACTGCTGTAGGTAGTTTAAAACTCACAAGTTGCAATAGACAAACAGAAAATATACTTCTCACAAATTAGGAAAATTTGGATAACAGAACTTAAAAGTGAGAAAATCGAAAGAAATGAATAGACATCAGAAAAATGTTAATTTAGTTTTAACCGAGGGGTTGGCAGCACCCGTTTACCACATGACAATACGTCAATTCACATATCTTATTTTTTTATATCTTTGTTATGATACCCTTTGATGATACCTTTGGCTCCACCCAAAGTCGCTAGATAAAAGGCGGCCGTCCAGTCGAGAGAATAATTCTCATTGCCCTTTAACTCTAAATGTGTGGATACGTCCATGCTCCTTCTCATGGCGTCCAATATAGTGGCGTTGTCACCACCGGCCACGTCTGAAAAGTAGACGTACCGAAACTTAAATTATAGTCCAATATTATATACTTACATGCAATAAAATTTATTCTAGTTTATTACTAGCGATTCGGGTTCTTACGGTGCTCTCTAAAGTATTTTTTTAATGTAATTACTGTGTTTAAACCCTTGGAAATAAATTGTCTAAATATTACTGCATCAAAATTTGTTGCGTGGTTTCAAAGTAAACATTGAAACAGACAGGCGGAGGGCTATTTTATATGTAGCAATTACGTAACTTGAAAGGAAAGAGTTACTTTGCAGAGTAACCTTTCATATGCTTTATCTTATGTAATACTAGCTGACCCGCGCAACTTCGTTTGCGTGTATCCCGCTACTTCGACAAATACAGTCAACGCACCAACACATATTGGATACTAATTTTCAATTCACAATAACTTCTCTTTCCCTTAACCGCGTTTAAAATATTAAAATGTTTTTTGGTTTCTGTGACTCTTCTTTGATCGTACCGTGCCGCAATACTAATATCGTGATGCAATGCAATCTTCAATTAGATTTTTTTTCTGACTTCTTGGACATAAATCGCTATAACTCAGCTAATATAGTTTCAATGTATTTCAATTATATATAAAAACCTGTCGGAGAAAATACTCTTTCTATTAGTGAAAACCGCATCAAAATCCGTTGCGTAGTTTTAAAGTTTTATGCATACGAAGGGACTACAGACAAAATGGGCGACTTTGTTTTATACTATGTAGTGATTGTAAATTTTTCTTTTGATAGATATGAAATTAATATTTTCGGCGGTTGGTCTTTAAGTACTTTTTTGTTAAATAAAAATGATACGCCGTTACCATTTTAATTTGTATGTAACTTGCACCAGGAGAGGGACCAAAATGATTGAAATTATGTGCAATAGTGTGGTTTAACAAAATATTTAATGATACCTGTTCCCAGGCCAACAGTGATGTCACTGTCCAGGTATTTCCTAACAGGGCAGAGACCAGACTTCAGGCGGGTGTTGGAGGCTGGGCAGTGTGCTACAGACACTCCTCTTGTAGACAACAGCTTGATTTCGTCATCGGTAAGGTAAACCGCGTGCGCCATGATGCACTGGAATTTTTAAAATATCCATATTTAAACTAATATTATAAAGTTTTGAATTCAGTTTGTTCGTAAGATCTAATCTTCGGAAATATAGAACCGATCATGCAAACTTTCACCGTTATGAGGTACATTGTCTGGTGTTAAAATTTACAGCCATAGTTAGCCGCTAGTCCATACATACGAATTCTATACATGGGAAAGTGAGTTTATTGATTGTCTGTCTTTACTTACAGACAGAACAGATTTTTTTGTAAAGATCTGAAATGTCATATCAGCTATTTTTCGCGTAGGGATATTATCTTAATTCCATCAAAAACTATGTAAACTAGCCAATGTCCCGAATAATGTGTTGTCACAACTGTATATTACTCGCCATCATTAAAGATGGCACCATTTTGAATTGCGGGTAGCGGAAAAACAACGTAGTGATACATTCAAACTATTTACTGTGATCTCTATTGTCACTTATACCTTATATCCTATTTCGAAAAAATACTTATAGAAATACTATAAAAATTAGTTCTAGGTACTTTACCTTATTGTTCAAAATGTTGCTCTTGTCATATACATCTCCGTAACTCTTGCAACTCGGAAATTGTTGTAAAACATAGTCTATTTCACTGAGATTCTCTGATATATGGCTCTGCAAATAGAGATAATAATTTTAATTAATATATTTTTAAGAAGAATAGGTATTTTTGTCTGTTCGGAACTTTGCTCGGTACTACTACGTACACTACTATTTTTATAGGAATGAGTTCATTGATATTCTTTTTTTAGGCGACGAGCTATCAACTTGTCTCTATCTAAATCTCCATCATTATGTCAAGTTGAACGTGGTCTTCAGCCCTTTGGGGACCGTTGGTCTACCGAATGCAGTTAATTGATCTTCTTATGTTAGTTTCAAAGTGCAAAAGACGAGTCTTGAATTGTATTTACTGATGTTGCAACAATCTGCACAATCTCTCTTAACTTCATAGAAAAGAATTCTTGGGTGTTCTCAGACTGTACCCTCAGTTCTAAGTTCAGTCTTATTTTGTTTATAATTATAGTTGCATCTACCAAGTGAACTGACCTGAATTCTACAGTCGTACCGTTTGGCGATATCCGCCAGCGAGGCGAGTAGCTCGAGATCGCAGCTCACCGCAAACCGGGGTGTCACTACGGGTTGTATCAATTCGTTCTGAAAAACATCACTTTTTCTTATAATTATATATGGGGTTTGAGATGACTGATGAGAGGTTCTTATCGTGTTATTTTTCGCTTACCACAATTTTCTACAAGGGCGAGCACAGGAGTTCAGTAGTCACAGTACAGAAGAATGGGTACCTATATCTAGTAGTTTTTAGTTGGGACTTTGGCAAGAAAGTTTGCTTACATTATTTATTATTATTATCTACCTACATTTTTCTGTTATTAATTCAAACCGTTATCAAAATAAAGGCAACAGAAAGCTAGCTTGCTTGCCTTACCCTGCTCGATGGTCCATTAATTTAACTTACTATCCTGTATTTATTTAAAGTATACAAACCTTAAATTCCAAAATCTTCTTCACAAAATCTTCAACTTCGTGTACCTCTTTGGCCGTGTCGTTATAATATCCCGCGTCGTTCTCCAAGTTCATGCTGACCTTACCGATCAGCGCCCTCTGTCGGTGTTTGATGGCGCTTTTCGCTAATTCCAGTGTACCGTCTAGATGGAGCGAGCCGAAGTAACAAGCCGTTGTTGTCCCGTTGGTGATGAGTCTTTGCTGAAGAAATATGCGAATAATTTGTTTAAAGGCTAGGACTTTTCCGAAAGCGTTAGATACAATTTAAGGCTGTTTTTTTTCATGTAGCCTAGAATGACGAGATTCTGGATTGGATAAAGCAGAGATCAATTCTAAATGGAACTAGAAGGGAACGAGTGATAACAAAAATTGTCATTAGTTTAATGGTACACTATGGTAGTGTCAACGAACGGGGTTTTTCTAGAAGCTGACTCGTGATGGACAGAGTTCGTCTGACCTCCGCAACCTTGACAGGAGAACCTACTACGTGTTTACGTTCTAGGTCCAGGTGTCGTGTGGTTCCCGTCCCGGATCTTTAGAATAGGATGACTCCCATAGCTTCTCATGTCCCTATGTCGTGAAAGGTACATTCATTTATACATTGTACATTTCTGTTGGCTCTGTTTACCCTGTATGAGATAAGTATGTGTCATTATGTAGTTTAACGCGACGGCGAACCAATAGTTACGGGAGCAGCTATCGCATTAAAAGATTATCTACTCACAACAACTTTATCATAAACAGACGACGCGAACTCTAAATCACCGTATCGGCTCTCCAATGGAAACGTGTATTTCGCCAGCCATTCGAGCAAAGGTCGGTCTAACCCAAGCCCAATGTTGGGAAACTGTGGCGCGTGAGTGTGGCAGTCCACGAACCCAGGCATGATGAACTGGCTGTCATTGAGATGAACTATTTTGAATTTAGAAAACGATCCTGATTTTTTTAATGTTTCAAATTCGTTCGATGTTCCTTTCTTTGATATCTGTAAGTAATTAAAAAAACTAAGGTCAATAGACTGTAACATACATACGAGATGTGTACTATCACTATGTGGAGGGAGGGATATAGAGATATCTAGATTCTAGGACAGTCAATGGCAGGAAAACTTGACTTTTATTTATGTAGAAAACAAAACTATAACGCTGGTTTGGTTTCTATGACTGTAACTGTACCTAGAACATTTATCATGTTTTCGGAAATCTTGCTTTGGATATGTCTGTTCTCTTTTACCTGATAAGATTTATTTATATTATCAAGATATTATCTATTTGATACTGGTACCTAACCCTTTGCTTTGTATTTTTCTTTTTTTAGATTTTTGTAAGTATTCAAAGCAACTAGTATTAACAAATTCGGTATTTTATGTTAAGTAGGTATTAATTAAACTAAAATATGAACTTTGAGATTAAAATGAAGTAACAAATGGTGACAAGGTACCTACAACAATAAGGAAAAAAAATACCTACACCTACTTGTACAATGATAAAATAGTTATACCCATAATTAACAAAATAAAAAATAGGTACCTTTCCATTTTCAACAACCAAAAATCCTCTCCTTACACTTAATTCTTTCAAAGACTTGGCTGAAGCCCACAGTCCAACAAATACTATATTTTGGTCGGACATAATTTGATCAAAACGTGTTCTCACAATGATAAGAACCACGAGAATAACAAATAGGTTGATAATATAACTTAATCTAGTAGATACGTGAATGACATGTAGCATGTATCTTTGTCATTTCTCTTTGTATAAAAAGAGAAGCAACTATTTCAATCAGTACTTAAAACTTGGCTTCTTTATTTGTAGGTTATGTTTATTTGTTTGGGTGGGAAAGCAGATAGCAGACTGGTTTAAAACTTGGACTTCTTGTTATGAAGCATAGCCAGATGGCATTAGTATTGAGTAAGTAAGTTAATGTAAAGTATCTACATTATCTAACTACTTGGATGGCTGATGATAATAAAATATAACTCATTTAATTTCATATATTTAGTTATTAGTTGCGACGCTTGGGACTTAACTTCTGGTTACTATTGACTCTTCGTCAAAAAAAATTAAGTCATGATAAGGGAGAGATATAACTATTAATTGTATTTTACCTATTCTATACCAATAATAATCTTTCTATTAATAGTAAAAAAAAAAAATTAAAAGTAAAAAAAAAATTACTCCCTTTAGACATCTATTACGTCTACGTCCCTTACGGGGTTGACATACAAAATTAGCGAAAAGACACAAAGGCTACGTTCATCTGAATGGCTTAAAAATAGAAGTATCTATCTACCTGCTTAGTAATATAAATAGAAGGCATAATTACCTTCCACAGTTCCACGATTTGCTGTTATTGCCTGTTTGTCGTGATTTTGTAAAGAAGTTGATGCCACGAACTTTGTACTTGTTCCTTTGCTGCCTGCCACTGCAAGAATACCCCGGCACGGGCGTTTTGCTGCCAAACCCTGGAGTTAGAGGTAGCTGCACGAGCCAGAGACTCTTCCAGACGATTGTGGACGCGCACTGCTTCTTCCAGAGCCTTCCCGGTAAGTCAATTAAAAGTAAATATTTTTTCTAGAAATCAAATTGATAATGAAACCTGTCACAAAAATGTGTAATCACAGCGCGGGCATTTTAGGAGGTGATAGTTACAACCAGGAGATAGGACAAATAATAGGTGGATGTTTTTTATAAATTTTCAAGTTTTACTCAGTAAAAATAAGGTAACGATTAATGAAAATACAATAGAAACCTGATTAAAGTAATATCCGGCTTTGCGACTGGACAAACTGCAGGAGTAGGCCTTTAAAAGGAGCCATCGGGGGTAAATACTTCTCATAAGTCGGACGTCCTTCTCGAGTTTAGAAAGTTGTTTATCCGCAATCGAACGCAGCTCCATCAAATCTACAACCTAAAATTAAGTTTACGTTTTGGACATGTGATACAGTACACCAGTGTCGCGTGAAATTAAGATTTAAGTTGCTACCTACCTTCTTCAAATCATCTATTTTTCGCGCTAAACTCTCTAGCAAACCCTCAGCAAGTCTTAAGCAGCTCAAGAGTGTAGTGAGTGAACCGTAATCCTCATCGCTATTCAACCAACTTAAGGCTTCAGCTTCAAATCTTTTGGCTTTTTTATCAAAGTCTGCTCGCATCCAATATGTCCACAGTCCTAAAACCAAACGGCGTCGACTAGGCCCGGCTGACCTTCCACTAATCAGTGCATATTCTGCATATCGACTTATTTCATATGGAGGTTCCAATTGAAAACCTGCGTCTAAAATCAGGTCCATGCAAAGAGCGTAGTACCAAGTTTCAAAATCGTATGACATTTGACTTTGACCCATATGTAAGCAAAGTAAAAGTATATCTATAGCTTCTTCAATACGACGTCGTGCGATTAGAACATAAACTAAGTCCGGAATTATGTCCAGCGAAATACTTTCGGCTATGAGAAAACGGCTAATTGTTAAAGATCGCAAGCCAGAACGAATTGCTGGTGCTAATTCACCTCGCGCTGAACGAGCTCGAAATGTAGCCATGAAGAGTTTCCCGACAGCACATAATTCATGAGCCTTTATTGGTTGAGATAGTTGCCGCAAAGTTTGACCAGCAAGTTGCTCTATTTCCAAAGTAGTTTCAGGTGACTCGCGATCCAGTTCGACTTGTATTGCATTACTAAATGCATCACATATGTCAATAACGTTACATTCAACATTCATGATCACGTCTAAGGCCCATAAAGCAGATATTCTAGCAGTTTTATCATCTCCTAATGCGGAGTAAAGTAGTGTTGCTGTATTCAAACAATAAACGGAATCAGCTTCGATAGTTTCTTTATGCAAACGATATTTACGATTTCTAGATTGAATATTTTTAAGAAATCGGTTGAATTTTAAAAAGTTAGAGCCTTTAGACAAATTGATCCGATATATTTTAGTTGCATTGTTCATTTCAAGTTTCGATGCCTGAAGATGTCCGTTCATCAAATGCAAAGTAGATCTAAGTGTGTATATTTGACCCAAAAATCTGCGTTTCTCGAATTTATTTAATGATGAATTTTCACTTGATTTGTCATCTTTGCAAGCAATCTCTGCTTCTTCAAGTTTTGGGAAACAATCTTCCATGTTTCCATTTACCAAACTAAGATAACAATACTTAATCGTAAATTCTATAGATTTTACCTTTAACTCAGCCTGTTGAGCATGATGTATGAGTTGTTCACAAATTTCAATACTTAAATCTGCACAAGTACATTTTTTAAAATTTGTTTGAGAAACATTTTTTTCTATTTGTATGCAGAATGATTTTTTATTTTTGCTTTTCAAATCTCCCGTAAGATCATCTTTACTATCTTTGACATGAAGATTATGCCAGTCATTCAAATCATTAGCTTCTGCTACAGCTCTTAACATATCGAATACATGATTTTCATTAATACTGTCTGAACTTTTACTATTAACCAAAAGTCGAGACATGGTGACTCTTTTCATGCTAACAGTTTTATTAATATCAACTTTCTCTTTACTTTTTAGAATTGATGTGTATACGGAAGGATCACGTTCATTTGGTATTTGTTTTTCATTATTATTATAACTGCTAGCTCTTTGAATGTTAAAATCTTCTTTTTGGGTGCTATAAATAGACGTGGATGCAGTTCTTCTAAGATACTGCTTTTCAAAATTGTTGAATAAAATTGTTCGCCTTTTTTCTTCAGTTTGATTATGATCATCTTCACCTTCACTTTCGTTGTTTATGAATTCAAATGATTCTACACTAGATTTAGTTCCCATATCTATCAGACTATTTTCTCTACAAGGTGGTGCAATTGTAAATGTACCACCACAAGCCGGGCATTTTATGTTATTATTTTCTAGATAATAAATAATTCTTGAATGAAATTCTTTCTTTTGATTCATAGGCAGTAATTCGTAACAAGTTTTTTGGGAATTTTTATTTCTGAATTTCATAATTTTACAAAATGCATATTTTGGGAGATTCCCGTAATTTTCGGCTTCATATTCAAATGGACATTCACAAGTTGGGACATCACAGCCTTGAAATGTTGTTGAATAAATACTAAGTGCCGATAAAAATCTTGATTTCGATGATTTAGATAGACCATTTGCACAAGAAAATAACCTTACATCAAAAAGCCTTTTGATAGCTTTTGCAGTTGTAATACTATTGTTTTCATACATAATATTTTCCAAGAGATCTCTAGATATCACATTTCCAATTACTGAAGATATCTTGAGTAAAAGTTGTTGATAAGGTGTCAATGTATCTATTTGCATCATGATCAAAGCGTCTATATTTTGAACATTTATATTAGTGTTTAATTCTGCTTTTTGCGTTACTAAACATATTGAATATTCACCTGTGTTATCATCTTTTAAAAAGGAATCCAGAAGTTCCTGGTCTTCTGAATTAATCGCTTGTGGATGTAATAAATTAAGATCAGGATATTGCAATTGTTCTTCTTTAAAATTATCAATTTCTTCTTGGGTAACCCTTCGTATTTCAAGAGCTCCGCTTGAAAATAAATGCACGATAAAGCTCTCCGTTAACCCTGGAATTCCGTTACATTTTATTTTAAGTGCTGAGCATAAATCTTTAGGTACAGCATTAACATCTAAGATTTGACACGCAAATGCTGAAATCCAATCTGAAGGCAAAGGTCCCAGAACAATTTTTCTTATGCTATTGTTAATAAAAACATCATATAACCAATTATTAACTGAACTAAACTTTCCACGTGTAACAGTACATACGGTGAATAACTTAATTGATTCAAACATAAGTGTTATATATTCCCAAGAGTGTACATCTAAATTCTGCAAATCATCTAAAAAGATGACATGGACATCTTGTATTGCCTTTATCAGTTTTGTAAACATTTGTTTTGCTTTTTCACTTCTGTTATTTTCATTTAAGCTATATACACCTTCGTGATATGCAAAACGTACTTTAATTACATTATTTAAATAGCAAAGGTCTTCATCGTAAGTTTTAATCAATTGAACTATTTTCTCTTCTTTTACAAATCCAATCGCTGGTTCTTCAACACCTAATATTTGATTTATTATTTGAGTCAAGGCTAAATATGAAGTGGCAGAGTGTATTGACGTTAAATTTATATAGTTAACTCTGTACTTATTATTTCTTGCATATCGAGCCATCCATTCTAACAGTCTCGTTTTTCCAATACCCGGGTCACCAACTAATAAAAGGGCATCAAAATCCCTAAACGCTGTTGAATTTTGGAGCCAATCTTTGAAATAGTCGATCTCATCGTTACGGTTTAATATAGGTGGGGTTATGGGTATATCGTGTAATTCTTTTTCTCTTATATCTTCTGTATATTCATAAATGTTACCAGCGTAACCGATACCTTTTAAATCAATTTTAGGCATTAAAGTAAAACCATTCTTCGACATTTTACTTTTTACAAATGTACTTTCGTCGCACGTTATTTTATTTTTAAAAGCGCACATTAATCTGGCCGCTTTGTTGACAATTGCCCCTATGACAGTGAATTCTCTTCGTAGTGGATGTCCAACTACCCCGCAGTAGACCTGTCCTGTTGTGACTCCAATCGATACATCTTGCACACCATCTAGTGCCGAAACAGATTTCCGTATACCGTAACCACACTTTAGGGCAGCTTGTGCTTCTGATTCGTGTTTGAATCCACGCAGTCCAAAAATTACTAGAATCATTACATCTTTGTCAAAAAGTATTATTTTATTAACACAACCCATAGATTTATACACAATTTCACATGTTATTTGATACGCATTATTGACTATTGTTATCAATTGGGGAAGGGGACAACTGGCTGGTTTTAAAGTTATAAATAAAATTGAAACAAGCCTCATTTCCGTCAAATATTCAAGTGGCTGATGAGCATCTATTTGTGTCAGTACTGGTCGAATCATAAATTTTCGTATTTTGGACCCAATTTGCTTTTCTTCGGCTAGTAAAATCGCCTTACGGAGATTAAGAATTTCATTATTTTTTTGTTCTTCTGCCGCGGATGTATTTTTCGAATATTCGAAAAAATCATCTGGCAGATTTTCGATTGCTGTAAAGTTTTTCTTTATTTTTCTAACAGCGGCGCCAAATCCGGTAAATGGTTTTGAAACATCTTTTTCACGTGGGTCATATAATATTGACTTAATAGTCACATGTCCATCGGGATGCACAATATGATCGTAATTTCTTGAATAGCAGTGGCCCCAAGCAGAAGGGGTCAACTTTACTTCTCCGGAAGAGCAAAGGCTTTCGGCAAGTTTTGCTTCGATCACCGGCAGCCCAAATATAACGTAATTCATATCTATACCAGTTCCAATGGGAGCGAACAGGAGATTCCCAGCTGAGATTGCTAATTTCACTTTAAGATTTACTTTGACATCAGTTTCATATGAAGCAAATGAATGTTGTATAACTAAAGCGCATGCTATAACTGTATGAATGGTGTGGCTTAAGAAGGTTCTTTTGTCTGTTTTCCACAAGGCTAAGAACGCATCTCCAGCAAATTTGATAATATCTCCACCGTGGCTGTATATCAGTTCTGTCAGTGATCCTAGGTATGTGTTCAGAGTGACTGTGAGCCGGTATGTCCCGCCTTTTAAATTATTATATTTTTCGGAGAGTGCCGTATATCCGGATACATCTGCCATTAGCAGAACTCCGACAAACCGCTTTGGGTTCCCGGAATCGAAACTGAAAAGAAGTAAACAGGAAAATTAAATTTATAAAATTAGTTTATTATTTCGGTTCTGATCCGAAATCTTGTCTTCATTATAATTGATGATTGTTTTGGCGTTTTTGGCATTGTTTAAGTTCCCATTTGAATTCTTGAATAAAAAGAAAACTCTTTTCCAAGTGGATCAGTTTTTCATCAGTACCCTACACAAATCGTTTAGCCGAGAAATCTTAACACATAAACTCACTTTCGCATTAAAAACCGGTACGTATTTTAATATTTACTTATCCATTAACAGTATTTCATCTGGCACCAATGTCGATAGTATAAGTGTCTGCTTTTTAGATAGCTCCGCCTCGATGTCTTGATCTGATTTGCTGTCCTGGCTGTTCTGATCGAAGCACTCCTCCATCCAGTCCTTGATCTGATGGTACTCCGAGTCTGATTCTTCTTCGGATTGTGAGTCTGCGGAGACGTCCACCCTCGAGGCTCGCTTCCCATACTGCCTCCACCGATCCGCACTCATCATAATACTCATAGAATTTCGTCGCGTCCGCCGGCTTCTTCGGAAGTTCATCTTGAGTTTATACTTGAATTTTGATTGTTTGTCCTAAAATGATAACCTCAAACTTCGCTTATAATCTATCGTCATCAATCTATTAGGTCTTGAAATTTTATTGATTCTTATAAATTATTATTTATGTTTGTGCGATAAACACGACCAATGACTGACATTGTGACATATGTACTTACTTCAAACGTAGTAAACAAACAAATATATTTTTCTCGCCTTCGCGGAATTTCTACATTGTTTACTTTTTAAAACAATTACAATAGTCAGAAATAGTTTTGTTTCATAAGTATTTTCAAAACCTTCCCAAAACTGTGATAATAATGTTATGTTTATGGTATGTGTCTATCAGTGTATCAATTCAAATTCAAATTTTTATTTGCAACATATGAGTACATAAATCTATTTCCATCATCAACATCCTCTTGCTGTAATTCCTGGTTGCATCCTCACCTCTCTGAAAAGAGTCCCGGGTCCGACTTTTTGTTTGATATTGTAACTCAGGTTTTTATTTGAAACGACCGTTGCAGGGAACCTAGCTTAAGAATATTGGATCAAAGCTACCAATTCACATCCAGTTGCTAGAATGAATGCCAGGCACGCGATGTTTACCTCACCGTGAAAACATTTATTTTGAAAGCTGGTTGTCTCCAATAGAGCGAGGTGAAAAACATTGGGGGAGGCCTAAGTTCAGCAGTGGACGTCCTACAGTACCGCTGATATGATTATGATGAAGAGCATCAGTAAGCAAACGAACATAACGGAGAAAAAGGTCATTGTAGGAATATGGCCGCGGTAGAATATGATTCTGCATCACGTTTTTGTAGTCGGGTGGCACCATACATGTCGTAATTTGTACGGTGGCCTTAGGAGATAGTTTATAGTATAGGAGGTGGCCCAAGTATCTCCAAAGCTGTGTGTAAAATTTCTAAATTTTTTATAATTATAAGATTTCCTTGCAGGACAACCAAATATATCATCGAGTAGTGTCCAGTGATATCGAAGCAATTAAGATTAATTAGTAGTAATAAACCCCTTAATTACTTTAATATTGCTGTTATGTGGTGATTAATTAAATACATAACATATATAATTAACCCTTTAGCCTTCAATGTGGGTGAGTATAACAGAGTGCAGGTCTCCATAGTTAAAGTATATTCTTGTTTTGTTTGTTTGCAAGGTAAATCTTTATTTTCATTCTTCTGGCCGACTTTGCGTTTTCTATTAGAATGCTCTTATTCGTACAATATAATATTCAAAGAAACTTACGTAAAATTACGCTTACTACCATAAGCGGTAAACAGAGACTACTTGCATCTGTCCACAAGTCACGATCCCTTTATCATGATCATCATGCAAGGTGAGGGATGTCAGACGGGCGGGAATGGCCATAACAGTGAACGTCATCACATCTCTGGATCATGGTCATATTAAGTTAATATATTAAGTTAATATGACCATGATCCAGAGATGTGATGACGTTCACTGTTATGGCCATTCCCGCCCGTCTGACATCCCTCACCTTATTTTTACAGGGAATCCAGTTTGAATCATGTGGTTGCCGCATACGTTTTCTCTACTGCTTGCATGATGATCATGATAAAGGGATCGTGACTTGTGGACAGATGCAAGTAGTCTCTGTTTACCGCTTATGGTAGTAAGCGTAATTTTACGTAAGTTTCTTTGAATATTATATTGTACGAATAACCTAAACCAATAGCTTTGTCTGCCTTCCTGCGATACCCTGATTAAGTCACACATTAATTAAATTCATCTCATGATCGTTTATAGTACGTGTATAGTTCAATGACATATAATCACTCTACGAGAATTATAATTTTGTTGATAAAAAACGTGTGTGTAAATGATAAGATTTCTGTTCAATAGAACACCACACGCCACTAGTTTTTCTGGGTTCTGTTTTTATGGAAACAAGAAGTTACTTTTGGATTATACCAACTTTAAAAAAAAGGGCACCTCTTGATAATTAATTTCTTAATTGATCTATTACGAACAAGAAAATATTTCCTCTAACTTTAGTGTAGATGTATTTATATTGTTTTGTTTACGCAAAGCTATTCACTAATTAAAACGAATGGAAACTATTAACAAATTATTGTCAACATCAATTATGCGTGTGCGCAAGGCCTAAGGCTTAAAGGTGCCTGCAGACTATCGCAAGCGCAATTCAGTTCAACTCCGTCCTTTGACTTGTTAACACTGATGTTATATGTGAACCTATAAAAAGTGTGTGTGGTCAATATGAGTTCGAATGGTCATTCGTTTTTGGACAGAGTCCTGCAAATAGTCAAGGACGAGCGATGTTCTGACAAGCCCTTGATCCAGTTTAAACATCCTGAAGAGTTGGAAGTAAGGATTTCCTTTTTTTTATTTTTAATATACTTATAGTTACAGAGTGATGAGCATTTTATGATAAGGTATAAAAATCGAAGATCTCAAACACCTGATACAACACCTTATCAAACATTGTTTAGCCAAAATGTTGCGGGCGTCAGCTAGTTTTAAATATAGTTTTGATATGTACCATTAAAATAAGAGTAGAAATATAATTTCATGAACAAGAAAACAGTGATTGTGGCAGGTGACAGCCGATTAATATCCCACAAAAAAAGTGAGAAAGTGCCTACAAAAATGTTTGTGCTTTATTAACCGACCTAACCGTCACAGCTTAAATTTTAGTTTGTAGATTGTAAGTGCATTTTTAATTAACTCAAAAAAAAAGAGATTTGAGTCCTTAACTAAAGTAAGTATTTTAAATCCGCGCGCTAAGAAATACGCCATAAACGGTGATAATATGCGCGTGTGGTCACGGCTTTATATCTGATGGGGCAGGCAAAACTAGGTTAGTAAATATACGGTTTGATTTTTTGGGTTGTAAATTATTAATATTAAGAGTTAACAAGTACAAACAATCAACTAGTATCTTATCAAAGGAGATAAAATTATATGAGTATCGTTAACATTGATTTGTACGTTAATTTCTAATCACTTATTTGATTTTCATTTTTACCAACATAAAGGAAAATTGGTTCGGACATCCATTAAACTATTTTCTGAATATTTTACACGTGAACATGGCCTTCAAGTTTTTCTGAGATGTAGTATTTTGAAAACGTGCTATAAGTATTATATTTCAATTGAAGTTTCGTTAACTTACATATATACAAATAATCACGTCTGTATCCCTTGCGGGGGAGCCAGCAGTTTTCAAAAGACTGAAGGTTGCTAGACCACCGCCTAAAAGAAAAATCCCAAGTCTATAAACATATCCCTTAGTCGCCCTTTACGACATCCATATGAGATAAGATGGAGTAGTCCTATTTTTTTAGTGTCGAGAACCACACATCCATAACTTAAACTACTCAATTATGTGTTATATATATTATTTTTGTTCTGATATCAGTAGTGAACGCATATCATATTAAATTGTCAAAATAAAACTCGTAATGAGTTTTTGGTAACTTTATTCATTAATTTCTACGGTTAGTATAATATTTTATCGCCATAGTCACTTCTCTGTAATCAGAATAATTATGTATGATGGATTGTTGTATACTTATTTATTGTGGGTAAGATTACATTGTTTTATGTTCTTGTTTTTTTCCGTTCTCATTAAGTTAATAAATACCTATATGACCAAGTTTATCAGGAAACAAATAGATCTGAACAATGACAAAGTTCTAATGATCACGAGACTTGCTGTCAATATACAATATCGTTTTCAGTAGGTTTATTAATTTTATCAGATCCCCACATTCTTCAATATTTTTTTTTATATTTGGCGTTTAAAAAAGTTTGCGTTTTGTGCGCTGACGTGTTTTAAAAATTGTGACACAATGATATTACTTTTTTAATAATTATTTTGCGGTTATTAATAATGATAATGAAAGAACAATTCTAGAGAGCGAGTTAAGTTCGATAATCTCTCTTTATTTTCCCACAGCTGACTTGTACCTATTTGTTTATTTTTTTTATTTATTTATCTATTATTCTTTATAAGTAAGAAGAATAAAGAAAAAGAAAATCTTTTTTTTTCAAAACGTGCATTTCCAGGAAGTTAACTTATAATCCGTTAGTATGCCATACTGTCTTATGTTTACACTGTGTGTACTTGTATTCTGCGCACGCGCCGCATACGCAAACTGACACCATTTCCATGCAACTATATCATTATTTATAGAAAATCAAGACACGACGTCAAATAGAAAACTATAATGTATATTAATGCAAAATATAATAAATGCAAATTTGAAGGTTAAAGCAGTTAAGCACAGTGCACAAATAACCTCAGCGGAAGAAAGTTGTTTGCTTGTTACTGCACGATCGTTTTTTAAAAAGATCTAATTACTATCTTTTTCAATTCTACCAACTGTATGTGCGTTTATAGGGTTCCGTATGTAGTTGCCAATTTTAGTAAAGTAAGCATCATTAAAACTAATCGTTTCTATCATTAATAACTTAAGAGATACAGAATAAATAGTAACGAGATTTTAAGATTACACAATAATTATTAATTTAAAATTATTATTGTGTAATCTTGTTTCGAATTGATATCAATTCAGCTGGGTTACAAAACTTAGGTCCATAAATTTGCTTTTCTACTTCATAAATACTTGGTTATTAGTTAATTAAAACAAGTTAGGTAGATATGTAAGTTGTATAGCAACGTCCGAAATGCTTTGTTACCTTGACTGTGATACATTTATGCGTAAATTTAGTGAAGAATGAAGAGAATTATGAATGTGGATGAAGCAAAGGAAATATGCAGAGATCGTGGCAAGTGGAAAGAGGTAGTCTCTGCCTACCCCTCCGGGAAAGAGGCGTGATTTTATGTATGTATGTATGTATGTTAATTTAGTTAAGTGGTTTATGCACTAACATAAATATGTTTTCTTTTTTAGAAAATCGTTGACTTGGATATAAGTGAAGGCGTGAAGGACGGAGAATTGGAGCAATGTGTTCGGAATGTTCTGGAATTCAGCGTGAAAACAGACAGACCGACGTTCAGGAACCAGCTGTATGGTGGCTGCGACCCATACGGGCTGGCCGGTGCTTGGATTGCGGAGGCCTTTAACACGAGCCAGTAAGATCTTTCGATAATTTATAGAAATACATAATTCAGATGTTTCATTATATTTGGAGTATAAATCATAGTGCCGTGTGATTCCCGGCACCAATAAAAAAAGAATTGGACCACTCCATCTCGTTCACATGGATGTCGTAAAAGGCGACTAAGGGATAGGCTTATAAACTTGGGATTCTCCTTTTAGGCGATGGGCTAGCAACCTGTCACTATTTGAATCTGAATTCAAATTCAAACTTTTATTTGCATAATATGAGTACAACAAGGTCTTAAATATTATGTATAACAGATCTTCATATTTACCCTTTCGGATGTTGCAAACATTTTTTATGTATTAGTAGACATACAAACTTATACATAGACCTACTTAGTATCACATTATACGTGGCCTATCAGTCTTTTCAAGACTGTTGGCTCTGTCTACCCCGCAAGGGATATAGACGTGATTATATGTATGTATGTATGCATAAAAGCATAGACAAATTCCAAAAAAGAAAGAATGTTGAATACTAGGTGTGGTTGGGCAGATTGTTCAAACTATAATATGTAATTTGTTGTTGAATACTTTATACTTAAACTTTACTGGTACCTGTATACACATATAAGTAGCTGAAATTCCAGTCTAAACCTTAAACTGGAAAAACATTTTAACTAAGGTCGTCTAGTGTTTAAAATCTAGTTATGTAGACAGTCTAAAACTAGTTTGCCTTCCCTAGGATCCCTATCTTATAAGCAATGTTTACACAGTGTAGCGGGAGCGATGATTCGGCTCGACCGCCACCAAAGGGAAGATCTTCCGCCAGGCTAGGTGTTATGCCTGGGGAACCGCGGCTCCGACGATGTTGTGTCGGAGGTTGTATATATAGCTCCAATCCGTGAAATCTTTGAAATCGCGATTTAGTTTCTTCGCTGCTATTGGTTGAGCGCGTCGATTTCTTCGAGATGATTGACAGTTGTTGTGTGATTTGATGTTGTTGACGAGTGGCGTAGAGATGTCGCCACAGTACTCCCCCCCAAGACCGGAGGTCTGAAGTCTTGATCTTGCTGTGCAATCTGTGCTTCAGTAGCTTGCAAGTGCCAGTTGTCTTCCAGTGAGTCGGAAGTTGCTCGAAGTCCTAGTGAGTCAGGAGTGAGCTGTTGCGTTGCTCGTAGTCTGCGGTGAGTCGAGACAGTAGAGAGCGAAGTCGACTTGTTGGCGCCGGAAGATATCGTGCAGAGCTGCCACGCTGGAGAGAAGAGCGGCCGTCGAAGAGATCCAGGCGTGGGCTGCGGTAGATGCGTCGGTCGCTGAAGTCGATGAGAGTGAGTGCGGGTGGAGACAGGACCAGGAAGCTCGGTGAGTCGGCTGCGATGGACCTGCTGCGATACCCAGTTGCTGGCTTGCTGTGAGACTGCTTGCAGAGTGAGGAGTGATGCTGAGGATTGGAGTTGATGATGATGGAGAAGGTTGCTTCCAATCACGTCGGGGTCACCAATGTAGCGGGAGCGATGATTCGGCTCGACCGCCACCAAAGGGAAGATCTTCCGCCAGGCTAGGTGTTATGCCTGGGGAACCGCGGCTCCGACGATGTTGTGTCGGAGGTTGTATATATAGCTCCAATCCGTGAAATCTTTGAAATCGCGATTTAGTTTCTTCGCTGCTATTGGTTGAGCGCGTCGATTTCTTCGAGATGATTGACAGTTGTTGTGTGATTTGATGTTGTTGACGAGTGGCGTAGAGATGTCGCCACAACAGTATTTGACGGTACCTTTCCAAAATAAAAGATCACAATACATATTAAAATTTAATGTTCAAAGCTGCTAATGCCCTGCCTTTACACAGAATTCTATCTTAACATTTTTTTTTTATTCTTCCAGGTATACGTTCGAAGTGGCACCTGTCTTTACACTAATAGAATTAAAAGTCGTTCGTCACATCCTGGAATTATTCGGAATTCCAGAGGGAGACGGCATATTCAGTCCTGGAGGGAGTATGTCAATGTTATACGCCTTGGTGGCTGCCAGGTTTAGAGCCTTCCCCGAGGTTAAAACCAAGGGGATGAGAGTTCTACCTGAAATGGTCATATTTACTTCGGAAGATGTAAGTAGAGAGATTAAATATGATGAGGTTCTTCTTTTTATGGCTAAATATCGAGAAATATTCCTTAAAAAAAGGAGTAGACTTTGTCAACGATAATTTTGGTGGATTAGTGTCCCACATAACTACGACTAGCTGTTGCCCACGACTTCGTACGCGTGGTTATTCTCCGTTGTATGCTGTACGTACATACATACATAAAATCACGTCTATATTCCTTTCGGGGTAGACAGAGCTAACAATCTTGCAAAGACTGATAGGCCACGTTCGGCTATTTGGCTTTAAGATAAAATTGAGATTCAAATAGTGACAGGTTGCTAGCCCATTGCCTAAAAAAGAATCCCGTTTAATTACGTTAATACAACTGTTAACAAATAATGCATTAATTTCGACCAAATTTGATTACCATAAAAAAGGTTCTAGTAAGTTTATTTTAAAAGAAAGACATATACTGTCGCGGACATTTTTTTAGATTATTTCAAGAGGAATAATTCTTTCATACTTGCATATATTTTTTGTATCTTGAACCGTTTTCGCAGCGCACGCAACGGAAGCCCTCAAGGAAGAATAATTTTCCCCGTTTTTTTCACATTTTCCATTATTTCTTCGATCCTAATAGTTGCAGCATGATGTTTTATAGCCTATATATAGCTTTCCTCGATAAATGGTCTATTAACACAAAAATAATTTTTCAATTCGAACCAGTAGTTCCTGAGATTAGCGAGTTCAAACAAACAAACTCTTCAGCTTTATAATATTAGTATAGATTAAAAGCTATGATTCTTTTTAAGTAATATGAGTGACACTATGTTTATCATGCCAAGATACTCGAAAGACGCCATCAAACCAACGAAGTAGTTCAACTAATATCCGATAGATGGCGTTATTCAAATCGTCCATACAGACGACACGGGTTTAAATCACGATGATGAAAGTTTAATACATTGGGGACATATCTTGTACAAAAACCTTATTTTCTTAACACCATCTTCAATAACCGAGGTAATCGGATGAAGTTGGTGTCTACATTACTTTTTTCACGTGGTGCATTATACATTTGAGCTTATTTAATTTACACTTAATACAAAAACAAAATTTTTATTTTGGGAATTTTGGAAAATACTCTCTGTATGCACCCCTAGACCTCACAAGGAACCTACATGCCGAATTTAAATCTGTTCCCAGCGGGGTGGATTGTGCGTTGGTATGTCAGTCAGTCAGTGTCGTTTTTAATGTAATAACATCACAAAGAGGGGAGATTTATTGTGGAAAAGCCGTTTAGCCCGCGCGATTTTACCGCCACCTACAAAAGACCATGGGTTTTTCGCATATCCCACAGGAATTATAGTCTTTGCGGCATTTAGTAGAATAACCATAACGGAAAATATAAAATATCTGAGCCGCGCGGCATGGTACCTCGCAAGCCACATCTCTCTTCTTTGCAGCGTCATGTTTTGCACATCATGCGGCGCGGATGAATTTTATATCGGTGTTATTTTTAAATTGTAATATCTTCTAAGATATTCATTGAAATTATGTGATGTCTAAGACAATTTTGTTCACAATTAGGTATCTACTACTTTTAATCAACAACACATTTATTTGGATAAAGATTAATATTATTACGTTAATAAAACTCTTAACAAATAATGCATTAATTTCGACCAAATTTGATTACCATAAAAACGGTTCTAGTAAGTTTATTTTAAAAGATAGACATATACTGTCGCAGACTTTTTTTTAGATTATTTCAAGAGGAATAATTCTTTCATACTTACATATATTTTTGGTATCTTGAACCGTTTTCGCAGCGCACGCAGCGGAAGCCCTCAAGGAAGAATAATTTTCCCCGTTTTTTTCACGTTTTCCATTATTTCTTCGCTCCTAATAGTTGCAGCGTGATGTTTTATAGCCTATAGCCTTCCTCGACAAATGGTCTATTCAACACACAAAGAATTTTTCAATTCGAACCAGTAGTTCCTGAGATTAGCGAGTTCAAACAAACAAACTCTTCAGCTTTATAATATTAGTATAGATTAAAAGCTATGATTCTTTTTAAGTAATATGAGTGACACTATGTTTATCATGCCAAGATACTCGAAAGACGCCATCAAACCAACGAAGTAGTTCAACTAATATCCGATAGATGGCGTTACTCAAATCATCCATACAGACGACACGGGTTTAAATCGCGATGATGAAAGTTTAATACATTGGGGACATATCTTGTACAAAAACCTTATTTTCTTAACACCATCTTCAATAACCGAGGTAATCGGATGAAGTTGGTGTCTACATTACTTTTTTCACGTGGTGCATTATACATTTGAGCTTATTTAATTTACACTTAATACAAAAACAAAATTTTTATTTTGGGAATTTTGGAAAATACTTTCTGTATGCACCCCTAGACCTCACAAGGAACCTACATGCCGAATTTAAATCTGTTCCCAGCGGGGTGGATTGTGCGTTGGTATGTCAGTCAGTCAGTGTCGTTTTTAATGTAATAACATCACAAAGAGGGGAGATTTATTGTGGAAAAGCCGTTTAGCCCGCGCGATTTTACCGCCACCTACAAAAGACCATGGGTTTTTCGCATATCCCACAGGAATTATAGTCTTTGCGGCATTTAGTAGAATAACCATAACGGAAAATATAAAATATCTGAGCCGCGCGGCATGGTACCTCGCAAGCCACATCTCTCTTCTTTGCAGCGTCATGTTTTGCACATCATGCGGCGCGGATGAATTTTATATCGGTGTTATTTTTAAATTGTAATATCTTCTAAGATATTCATTGAAATTATGTGATGTCTAAGACAATTTTGTTCACAATTAGGTATCTACTACTTTTAATCAACAACACATTTATTTGGATAAAGATTAATATTATTACGTTAATAAAACTCTTAACAAATAATGCATTAATTTCGACCAAATTTGATTACCATAAAAACGGTTCTAGTAAGTTTATTTTAAAAGATAGACATATACTGTCGCAGACTTTTTTTTAGATTATTTCAAGAGGAATAATTCTTTCATACTTACATATATTTTTGGTATCTTGAACCGTTTTCGCAGCGCACGCAGCGGAAGCCCTCAAGGAAGAATAATTTTCCCCGTTTTTTTCACGTTTTCCATTATTTCTTCGCTCCTAATAGTTGCAGCGTGATGTTTTATAGCCTATAGCCTTCCTCGACAAATGGTCTATTCAACACACAAAGAATTTTTCAATTCGAACCAGTAGTTCCTGAGATTAGCGAGTTCAAACAAACAAACTCTTCAGCTTTATAATATTAGTATAGATTAAAAGCTATGATTCTTTTTAAGTAATATGAGTGACACTATGTTTATCATGCCAAGATACTCGAAAGACGCCATCAAACCAACGAAGTAGTTCAACTAATATCCGATAGATGGCGTTACTCAAATCATCCATACAGACGACACGGGTTTAAATCGCGATGATGAAAGTTTAATACATTGGGGACATATCTTGTACAAAAACCTTATTTTCTTAACACCATCTTCAATAACCGAGGTAATCGGATGTAGTTGGTGTCTACATTACTTTTTTCACGTGGTGCATTATACATTTGAGCTTATTTAATTTACACTTAATACAAAAACAAAATTTTTATTTTGGGAATTTTTGAAAATACTTTGTATGCGCCCCTAGACCTCACAAGGAACCTACATGCCGAATTTAAATCTGTTCCCAGCGGTGTGGATTGTGCGGTGGTATGTCAGGCAGTCAGTGTCGTTTTTAATGTAATAACATCACAAAGAGGGAAGATTTTTATTTGTATAAATAATAATAAACTCATACTAATAATAGTGTCTTGTGGTTTCCGGCAATGATACAAAAAGAATAGGACTACTCCATCTCTCGCCCATGGATGTCGTAAAAGGTGACCAAGGGATAGGTTTATAAACTTGAGATTCTTTTATGCGATGAGCTAGCAATACATACATATATACATACATACATATGGTCACGTCTATGTCCCTTGCGGAGTAGACAGAGCCAACTTCTTCGTTTTTTTCTTCTACGTCTTTTTTGTATTGGTGCCGGGAACCACACGGCACGAGCACGGCATGAGCTAGCAACCAGTCACTATTTGAATCCCAAATTTATCGATAAGACAAACAGATGAACGTGGCCCATTGGTCTCTTCAAGACTGTTGGCTCTGTCTACCCCGCAAGGGATATAGACGTGATTATATACATGTATGTATGTAATTTATCTTATTATTGTTTCGAGCGAAGATTTGTGTTTTCGTATGTACGTTTTCATTGATTCACCGAAAACTACTGGACCGATTTTCATGTTTTTTGCAGAGATAAACCATCAGGAGGAAAAAAAGAATAGGTGTAATAGTCATATAGTTTAGATAAATTTTCATATAAAATATATGACAGAAAAAAATTACAGTTTAAAAATAGTAAGAGTTGAACTCAAGCTGAATTTAAAAAAATATGATCTCGAAATGTTATGTACAAAACAATTATGTAATAAGAAATGCAAAAAATTACAACTATCTGTTATGAGTAATATTACTAACTAGCTGTTGCCCGCGACTTCGTACGCGTGGTTATTTTCCGTTGTATGCTGAACATACGTACATATATACATATAATCACATCTATATCCCCTGCGGGGTAGACAGAGCTAATAGTATAAACTATTTTTGTACAAACTTATTTCTGACGTACTGTTTTTTTTATTCAAAATTATAAAACACCTAATCAAATATTTTCCAGACCTGTTGTTGTTAAATACATAAGCAATTTAAGTTTTCCGATGCTTATAAGGTCATAATTTTTTTATTGGTAACTCAGAACTCTTCAGCTTTATAATATTAGTATAGATGTGTACGGGTACGATAATAAAAAGATGAACTTATGAGTGTACAGTTTATTTTTTTCAGTACCTTTATAAACTTTTTGTTAGATATATATATTTTTTAATACAATTGATAAGAGAACACCTATTAGACAAACATCCTTAAAAATACATTAAATTTAATAATTTTCTTTTTTCTACAACATTAGAATAACATCGATAATTTAACCATATGTACATTCATATAATTTCCAGAGCCACTACTCAATCAGAAAAGCAGCACATTGGCTCGGTTTTGGCACAGAGAGCGTTCACACAATAAAGACCAATGAAGACGGTCAAATGATCGTATCTGAACTAGTCAAAGCAATAAAAGAACAGAGGAAATTGGGAAGACATCCAGTAATGGTGAATGCCACGGCGGGCACCACAGTACTAGGAGCAATTGATGATCTTGGAGCTATAGCTGAGGTGTGCAGAGAGAACGGAGTTTGGATGCACGTTGATGTAAGTATAATATTAAATGTTCCATTCCACTCTAGCTTAAAAGCAATGTAGAAAAACATAAAGATAAGGAGAGAGATATAACAGTAGAAGTGTGAAAACTGAAGTGGTTAAAGGTAATTGAAGAACAGAGGAAGTTTGGTAGACATTCAGTTATGGTGAAAGTCATTGCTGAAACAACAGTGCTTGGAGCTATTGATGATCTTAAAGCGTCATAGTCGAGGTGTGCAAAGAAAATGGAGTTTGGATGCCAGTTGATTTAAATATTATTTTGGATGGGAATTAAAGTAAAAAGTTATTTAAGTATGTAGTAATTAATAAAAGAAATGTATAAAAAGAGAACACTAACTAGCCAAACAAGCAAATAGGAACAAACAGAGATGAGAGTAATTACAGTAGACATGTAAAAACTGAAATAAAGATAATTGAAGAACAGAGTTTTTATTTATAAATTTCCTAAAAATAGTTAACTACATATTTGGTTATTTCTTGTTTATTGCGTTTCAGGCATGCTGGGGTGGGAGTTTAATGTTGTCGCCTAAATTCAAGGACAGATTGAAAATGGATCAAAAGTTAGTATGTGTTATATTTAATTGTAATTTTACTTGTATATTGCAGTTTTGGTAGCACCGTTAATTACTTACTTTTTAGGTGATGTGTTTGTTTGTTATTTCTGACTTTATTCACTTGTCTAATCTTTCGTTGACGAGATAGAATATTGATACAGTAAGGAGCACTTTAAAGACATACCTTATGCTTAGGGAGTGTACCATCAGTCACCAAAGGTCAGATTTGCGAACAACAGAGTATTTTCAATGCTTTGTGTATCACTTTCAGGCCCGATTCCATAGCCTGGAATCCCCACAAGATGGCTGGCGCGCCGCTGCAGTGCTCTGTGTTCCTGGTGCGCCACCGCGGGCTGCTCCACGAAGCTAACTCAGCGGCCGCCAACTATCTGTTCCAGCAAGACAAGTTCTATGATGTCAGCTATGATACAGGGGATAAGAGTATACAGTGTGGCAGGAAGGTAAAGACAAAAAGTTTTTTTAACACGATGCTGTATGTCGATTATTGGTAAGTGGGTGGTGTAGGACATTTTATCTTTCTTATTCAATCTATCAGTTTTATTTTATTCAGATCATTTTACTATAGCACATAGCGTGAATGTAACTCTGTTAAGGTATATACGAGTACTTATAGATGATGTCGTCTGTTAACACCAATTTAACTGAAATACCGACACTTCACCATTCACTAAATAAAACAGACCGTAATTTAGTTTTGCATAGACTATAAGATGAATGTCGTCTCCCATTAGTTAAATACTCAAATCATCAATGTGATGTTTCCAGATAGACGCCTTCAAACTGTGGACGATGTGGAAGGCTCGTGGTGATGCTGGGCTCGCGTTTCTCGCAGACAGGACCATGGGCATTGCTGAGTATTGTATGACTGAAGTATCGCGGAGGCAGGGCTTCAGGTATTATCAATAACTAGCTTTTCCCCGCAGCTTCGTCCGCGTTTATTAAGTCATCTAGAATAAGTGACCAATTTAACGCCATCTACTAAAAAGCGATGAAATAAGCACCACCTACTAAAAGCAACTAACTTAGCGCTACTTATTAGTTAATTATTTCATATTAATTAGTCTATTATTTCATAAACAGGCGTTAACCACTCCCGTTCTCCATTTCGCATATGACTAAATAAAATTCAGTTAGGACAAACCCATCGCCAAAAGAAGAATGAAGGGATGAGGATGTGGGAAGTGAAAATTTTATATCATCAATCGAAAAGATATAAATTAGTCCTATTACTAATACTCTAAATTATCAAACTGTTTTCAGGTTGCTGACAAGGATTCTCCAATGCCCTAACGTATGTTTCTGGTATATACCTAGCTTCATGAGAGACAAGGAAGAAGACGAGCGATGGTGGGAACTAATGCATAAAGTGAGTGCTTGTCACTTAATTTTTTTTTGGACATGACTTAAAAAATAATTGCATAGGTGATTAACTAAGGTAATATTTTAATCCTGATGCAAGAAAGTTGCGTTACAACTAGCTACTTTAATATGTACCTAGGAAAATCAATAGTAAATTAACATTAAATCTCATTTAACTACTGGTTAATATTTAATTAAAGGTTTCTCGGTGTTTCTCGCTATTTGTTTAAAATATTTAAGTTTGTTTTAAGAGATGCGATATTCTATAAGTTGTCAATTAGTCGACTGGTCCAGTTAAAAGTTACGTAAGAACTGATTGTTCAATGAATAAACTAATAATTGCAGATCACGCCTAAAATCAAAGAGCTGCTTACTCTGAGCTCTCGGCTCATGGTGGCCTACTCTCCACTACGACACCACAAGAATTTCTTCCGACTCGCATTCACTTTCCACCCGGCAGTGGAAGGGAGTCATGTGGTAGAAATGCTGGATGCAATACAGGAGTGCGGGGAAAAGGTCACTTTGGCGATGTTGCAGTGATTTTAAATTAAATATATTTTTATCATTATTTTATTTAGTTACTATTTGATATATTGTATTATTAGCGAATCTATGTTAATACAATTAGAATTAAATGGAATTTATATTTTATGTATAGTACTATTTTTGTATGGTAGTATTCTACGAAAGAAGGCGTAGAGAAATGTGAATAATATTCAGTGTTTGAAAGAGTGATCCCTAATCTTCCAATTAAAGATTTTAAGTTTCAACTACTCTGAATGAAAATTAAAATGAGATTTAAAAAATCATATCACAAATTTCCTAACATTTATTTTTGTTTTTGTAAAGGTCACTATGGTAAAGCTAGTGTATGAATGTTTGCTCTTATATTATTGTTATGTCCTACATCGAGATGGAATGACGGACGGGTGTAATTTATTGCGACGTTTAATAAATTGTTACTTACATTATTTCGTTCGTTATTAAATTTATGAATTGATATTCTTGAAATATTGAAACAGACGATATTATCAAATGTATTTTTATAACTGCCAATAAGAATAAGTGTTGAATTTAACGACGTTACCAGAAAAAATAATTTTCTAAATGTATAAACCAAACTAAAATAAAACTATAACATTTCTTTGTTATTTTATTACCACCTAAAACAATACATTTTGGACTATCCAAGATAAGTATTTATCAACCCTTGTATAAATCCCGGGATGGTTGGGTTCCCCACAGCGAATGCCCCATGATACTACTCCCACGATGGTCCAGCGACCGCTTGGCAGTTGGTACATTAGAGGGCCGCCACTGTCACCCTGAAAAAAGAAAGTAAACATTTGAAATATGTCAAGTGGGATATGTCTTTCATCGTGATGAGAAATGTTTGAACAAGAGAGAGAAATGGCGAGAAACAAGGTCAATTCCTTACTTTGAAAATATTTTTAAGCTATTTATCACATACGTATGTATAGCGAATTTGAACTGTAAGTTTAAGGAATCAACCAAAAAATTTCGGATCGTTTGGAAAGAATGGCCAGCATTTCTTCGCAGCCTATTTGCTTACTTCGCTGAAGGTAAGTTAGCGTCATTTCGTTATGAGAACTTTACAATCGACAGGCTATCAATAAAGTTAGAGGAGTATGAACAAAGATTAAACGTACCTGACATGCATCTTTTCCCCCCTCGTAGCCTCCAGCACAAAGGTTCTCTTCAAACACGGTGTTCACCAGCGCATCGGTACATTGTTGATGATCCCAAATAGGGACGGATACTTCCATTAGCACGTCGCTGTGGGGTCCACCATACCATTTTGTGCCCCAACCTAAAAAAACACATTGGATATAAACGAAAAAATTTTGCTTTAAAATCTCAAACACTGTACTCGTCAGAACAGGTTAAAGATTGAATGCATTACACATATGGCTAAGTAGTCAGTACAAAACCTAACAGACCTATTCTTTTTTTTTTTGGAAAAATTACTCAGACAGAACCGTTCTTACCAATAATAACTCCTGTTTGGTTAGTCAGCTGCATGCCCACCGGGGGTAGACATATCGGCCACACGTAGGAGTTGAACACGGCCGGTCTGTGCAGCTTTAGGATCGCGATGTCATTGTGATAGTTCGGCAGCTCGAAGTTGATGTGCTGTCGGATCTCCACCACCATAAAGTTGTATGAGCGCGAGTCGTTGTTGCGGTCGAAGTCGTATTCACCGAGGCGCACGCGCAGGTCTTGCGCTTTCCATCTGTGAAAGGAGAATTTTAGCTTTATCTAGGTGCTTTCCGAAACTTGGAAATTTGACTTTACATATTAATAGAGAATTTAGGGATTTAAACACTAACACTCAGTACACCAAAAAATCCCGGGATGGGCTGCCTGTTTGACGTACACTTTTCACGATCTCGATTGTTCAACCAATAATGCAAGAAATGAAAGAGCTTAAGAGCATATTAAAGGTCAGCCAACGTCATAGATAATCAATTAAAATGAAACGGGACATTATCGACGTCGCTTCCATATAAATATGTTTTGGATCGTATACCGTCTAGTGCAGTGAGCGGCTGTTAGCACATGTCGATCCGTGATGAGCACGCCTCCGCAGTACTGCCGGAATCCCTCAGGGGTTATTGAGGCCATCCAGGGCCATTCGCGCGGATTAGCAGGCCTCGCGCCTGTCACCCGACCGTGGGGACGAGTACTAAGACCACATCCTGAAAGATGATCCAATAAGAATGATATGTTTAAAGGTAGAAGAAATGCAGAATGACAAACGACTGACGAAGACTATTTAATTCTTTTCGTCTATCTTATTGCACAACCTACCTGAATTGATGATACCTTATGATGATACTAAGAATATCTTTCATCCGTGGTTGCGTCAAAAATTGGTTTTTGAGATATTTTATTATCACATTTTATGTGTTTTCAATACATTATACAAAACGCCGATGTCGATGTTGTTCGATATGGTTCTGGATTTTGCAGGAACTCTAGTCGAAATCCAGGGTTAGTTATTATATTGCATAAACATGCCTACCTCTATTTTCAGCTCGTACCAGTAACTTCTGTAATAGTTCACGCCTCTCTTCCTTGGGCGCGGTGGCTGGCAGGTCTCCCGCCAAGCCCACGGGACCTGTCTCATCGGGACAACATATTCCGATTGACCTGAAAACAAATTGTTTACAATGTTCTGAACAAATAGGTCGTTAATTTATATCAGAGACTCATAAAATTGCTTACTGAAGAGGACGACGGACGAGGCACACAATCAACATCAACCATGATCATGACTCAGGAGTAGGTAAGTCAGAAGCTCTCCCGTCTAACCGCTGTGACCTTGTAATGACCGCCGTGAACTGATTAGCATAATACTTTTAGTTTTCCAAATGCGCAGGTACTTTTCTCTCACTGTCAAGAGCCACACCACTACTAAATTTTTTGGTCTTCTACTTCTTTTAGTCGTCCCTTCAGAAAATCTATTCTAACGGCTCAAGGAGGATATACATAGGTTAAGATGTACTCACGATTGTTCAATGATGCACAAGTTTTCTGTGAAGTGCACCAAGTTGTCCTTGATTTCATCTTTGACACAGTATTGGATGTGCTTGCAGTGGCCTTGCTTCCCGTTCGGTAGTGTGCATTCTTGGTACATGACGTTAGGCTTAACGAAAATGTTCGGTTTAGTGAAATACTAATCAGACGCAACAATGAGCATTGTTTATCTTTTTCTATGTAAAAAAGTGATAGCGTGGTATATTCCAGTCAATAAATCTATCTAGGTAAATGATCTAAAACACGTAGATAGTCTTTTATTCGAGCATCTATCACCAAAATACAGACGCCTTTGACTATTAGAAACTTTTGAATCATCAAAAGCACAAAGAATCTAAATATTTCCTTCTCACAAGACCCTTCCATCACGACTTTACTCACTATTTTTACGACTTCATTTTCTTCTATGATCTTACCTTATTGGGGTCTATTTGTACGAATCTCTTCATTCTGCCGCTGCCCACATGAGCACCACCAGTGGATTCCAATTCTGGCCATGGTGGGTCAGTGGATTCCACTGTAAAATATGATTCTAATTACATAATACTGTCTTCTGCTGGTTCTTGATTCAAAGTCAATGTTATATGGAAATGAGCGCAGCAAGTGGAAAAAATGAAGCTTCTCATGTCTCTCTATCTCAGTATATTTTTCCTTGTTCCTGCGAGAATTTTGTCACAGACTGCATAAAGATCATCAGAAGAAACATCTACATACATACATAAAATCACGCCTCTTTCCCGGAGGGGTAGTGAGAGACTACCTCTTTCCACTTGCCACGATCTCTGCATATTTCCTTTGCTTCATCCACATTCATAACTCTCTTCATGCAAGCTCGGCGGTTTCGGGTACTTTTGACCTGATCCTTTTAAAGAATCTACAACCCTTTTAAAAATCATAAAGAATCTACATACCTAAATCTAATTCTTTAAAATAGAGGTTCAGTGTATGCGTTCTTATAGTATCGGTCAATGTTCGCTTTTATAGATATCCGCAAATATAAAACAATTTTGATTACTTTGTTTAGTACCTCATCATCAACAGAATATAATATAAAACAATTTTTATTTTTCTCTTCTACTACATAACTACTCACCATTCACAAGAAATCCAATAACCACGGTTAAAGTGACCACCAACAGTGACATTGTGACCACTTCGAGTTCACAGAACGTTGTGATTTATTTTTGCAATTGGGACATACGGGAAGCGGTGATAACACGTAATCCACAGGATGCCACTGATTGTCATTATTCAAGGGAATGGTCAATTAAATATTTTAGGTAGAAGATTGAATTTGGACAAAAAATTGCGGTTAAACTGTACTACGAGCAAGAAACAGTATCAAAGTCTAACTTGTAGGTATTTTAAATTTATTGTTTTCTGAATAAATGTTTAGTTTGGTAAACTTTAACCTTTAACATAATATAGTCTTGTACAATCAGCTGTTTTGCTTCAGAGCCCGATGCAATTTTTCTCTTCTGCAAAACCCCTTTATAAGCTTCTTTAAAAGCAAAGATTACAATCTGAACAGAAAGTACTTAAAACGCCAAAGGAACTTTTCTTATAATAGCCATAGTTTAAGTTATTAAGATTCAATACAAAATGTTAGCCTAATGTTGCTTTATCTATAATTTGAGCTAGCAAGTCATTCGAAAGGTATAATTCCTACTAACATTCAGAAATTAATGAAGTGGGTGTTGAAAAACGAATATAGATGTTATTATTCTAAAATGTTGACGACGAACAGGGAAGGTAGGTATCATTCAAGGTAATTTGACTGCAAAGTATAAGTAGTATAAGTATAACTTTGTATAAGTAGGTAGTGCTGGCGCCGCGTTGCTCGTAAAATAATTCTCCAAAAGATTTATGAGCCCCCATTCAATATTGCGCCTATTAGGTAACATTGTCGATATAATTAAACAAAATGTTTAATGTTCATAATTAAATAACGTTATATTTGCCATAACCACGGGGCATTCAAAATAAATTAATGCAAAATGTGTCGTAGGCGGCAAATCTGTATCCTAAATCTACTTATTGCCAATCTTAAATTATGACGGTTCTAGTGTATTTTAGCTAAATTTATTACTTACTGCGAAATTGTATAACTACCTTCGTACTTATTATTTTTAAAGCATACAGTATAAAAGAGCTACCTAAAAATCTGACGTACTTTGAAGCTTACACAAAAAAAAAATCATCGTCATGACATGATAAATTATTTAAATTTCAGGAAAATTAATCAAAAGATAAGATTGCACTGCGCTCCAACTAACAATATATTTTCGTATAGGCAAATTTATATGTTAGAAGAGAACCGAGTAAACTCTTGATTTACATAATAAAATAATAGATATCATTATTTTTACTTTCGGAAGTAAGTCTTCATAGGGTTAAGACATAATCAAAATAGCTGAAGCTAGGTAACATGGTAAAGCTAGTCACTATGTAAATTTAGAGTGCAACAGCGGTAGATTGCAGATTGCAGGTGCATACCTGCAGATTAGGTCGCATTACAATACTGGCTGCGTTATACCGGCTGCCAGTACAAAACAAAGAGGAAACATAAAGGTACCTTAGACTAAAGATATAGGAACAAAGGGGACATTTAGCAAAAACTAATTTTCTTTTTCAACGCCGCTCTGTAAACCTGCACTTCAAATTCGTTTATTCCTACTTCCAAGGTTACGTGGAGGAGATCGTTGCTTACTGATAAATATAAGCGCCTCTCATTTTGTATTGTGAATTAGATTACAATTATAGATATGTAGTTACGTGGTAACAGAAGCATTTACATAGGAAACCTTTGGCCATGTTTAAAAATACCTATAAGTAAACAAATTTGATTCATAATTTGAATTTAATGCAACGGAATATGCTTTGCTGCTGTGCTGTGCTTTCGTCAATTTGTGGGGTCGCCAGTCGCATGCGCCGGCGTCGCTGCCGGCGCCTATCAAATCGATTTTTCCTTGACAATTTACTGTATTTAAATTTATATAATTTTAATATTATAATTGTTTACTATGGTTTAATATCGCACAAGTATAAGAAAACATATTTTGTGCAAGGCAGAGTGAATGTTTTAATTTCTCTAAATTACAAATTATAAAACCCCTTTTGCTCTTTGGTATCACTATAGGTATATGCACTATGTTATATTTTAGAATGGTTACTTGTAACCTTTCAAATTGAGGACATTTTGTGTTCCTAAAATATACAGAAGTTATAGGTACTTAATTCGAGAATTAGCACATTGATAAAGTTTTCAAGAGGTACTCTGTATCTAAGACATAAGTAACCTACATACATGTCTCGTGTACTCATGTATAGCGCACAAATTAGTTATTTACCTAAGTTATTTTGCATTTTGTTTTTATAATGAAGAAATAACTTTGTTTGCGTGCGGTTTTAAATAATGTTTTTGGATCTAAATTTTAAGTGTCTGGAAATCTTTCAGCCCGCAAACCGGCGAAAAGTAATTTTCTTAAGCATCTAATAAGAAAGATTTTCGTGGATTCCCATGGAAACACAATTTTCGGCTATGACTTGCAACAGATAGACATTCTTTTAGAGGAAAACCTAAAATAAAAGTAAGATTTCGCAAAAGTTTTGGAAATAATATAAAGTTTTGGAAATAATAAATAATCAAATTTTAATGATTTCCACGTGACCATTCTGCCAAAGCTAGTAAAAAGGTAGTAGCTAAATTGCAATGAATTTGCTTGTTTGATGTGCTGCTATGTGTACAGTTGTCCTCCGCAGTTATTTGGCGTGGTGAAGGGGGTAGACAGCGTAGGCAGGGTTTCCACATTTTGAACGATTGCACTTCGCGGTAGGTTCCAACTGGAGCCATTTGTCATTTGCAGATATAATTTGATAGCTGTATATTGTTTCATTAGAGACAGGTTCGTGGTGACCTCATGACTCACTTCAGGTGGGAATGATGGTATAATTGTTCAAGGACTGTTCAACCAGCTTCATATTATTGAAATAATTGAAATAATAACTTATATTTATTCATCATTGTTTCCTTTAGACAATATACATGCATCCACCGTTTAGATTACAAATAGTAAATCGACGTCATTGATTTTTTTAGTGTAGTTAGTTCCGCTCAGATATGGATTTGTGGTTCTGTCCCTGCAGTCAAGGCATCTTCTCTTTATTTTTGTCACTTCGATTGACCTCAAAATATGGAAAATGCTAAACGGTATTTGCGAAATTACGGTACCAGCTGGGATTTTATTGTGCTGTCCAATCAAACAAACCTTAATAGAAAACAAAATAGAAATTAATAAATCAATTAAAACGAAGCCATCAGCAATCGTATGTAATGTTAGAATCGTCAAGAATATAAAATTTATTTACAAAATCAAGCTGTGGTGGATAATCAAACTCCGTGATTAGAAAGCCATGAATGTACTTTATTACATACCTATTAGTTTTCTACTTATTAAAACTAGAAAATGTTTATCATATAGTTAATTTTTACTTTATATCACTACCATTATGAACTTTGCAAGGAATAGGTGCACCTATTAGTAAGGGGGAAATTCGACCTCTTTTGTAATAACCTGCTTTGTGATATCAAATCTTGAATCGAATACGAAATCAGTTGGAAAGCTACGGTCTGATGGGAAAACTTTCCAGATAGGCTAGGATTAATATTCATAGCTGCGTAAATACTAGAGCAGTGGCAATCGCAACCCGTTGAAAACTGAATTGCCTTGTTGAAAACGGGTTTCTGAGTTCATCTGTGACTAAAGTTGTTCTTAGAAATACATATTCACGCACATATTTATTTAGTATTGCGAGAAACATTGAAGGTTTGAATTCTTATTTTAGGCGATAGGCTAGCAACCCGTTCCTATTTGAATCTAAATTTTACCGTTGAGTTTTGACTCAAAGTAGGCCACGTTCAGCTCTCATTCCATCAATAAGACTGTTGGCTCAGTCTACCCCGCAGGGTATAATGATGTGAATATACGTATGTATGTTGAATTGGTTTCGGATGGAAATATTGTTAGATTTTGTTTCATCGTCTAGGCTTTGAAGCTCGAGGATATATTTCTTCTCAACTTATTTTTCTCCATTGTCTAGAGATGATGATAAAGTAGTATTGAAGGCGACCAAGTCAAAGCAATTAGCAAGCTCACAGGGCAAACATTTCTAAAATTCAACACTTTTATGAGAAAAAATCTGATGAGAACAATTTTTGGGCTTTGTGCATTATGTGTCTTACGGCTATAATATGCCTAAGTACGGTGGATTTGAAGTGATTCTATTCCATTATGCGGGATGCCAAACAGCTTCCTACCATCAAAGCTAAAGCTATCAAGTAGATATATATTAACTTACGTCTAAGTTCTTAGAAGGCAACCTTGTTATAGATAATTTAGTTGACTGGAGAAACGATTGTGAAATTACTATACTCGTTGACTTCCGTGAAAACGAAGCTTGTACGTATGCAGATACATTATTATTATATTGACGATACTTGATGCCCAACAATTAGCATGTAGGAAGTAGTTAAGCCCCAATTAACACCTAGCTAGTCCGTTACAAGCTCTAACACGGCTGTTTGCGAGTGCGAACGAACGATGCGCTAAAACATGGTCATAGAAGACTGAATGAGCTTAACTAGAACACATGAACTTAATGCTAGAACCATTCACCACCAATCAACCTTTAGAAAATGGTAATAAGATACAGATTATTCACGAGAGTTCTGTATAAAAGACATACATATAATCACGTCTATATCCCTTGCGGGGTAGACAGAGCCAACAGTCTTGAAAATACTGATAGGCCACGTTCAGCTGTTTTACTTACTGATAGAATTGAGATTCATATAAAGTGACAGGTTACTAGCACGTCGAATAAAAGTAGAATCTCAAGTTTATAAGCCTATCCCTTAGTCGCCTTTTACGACATCCATGGGATAGAGTTGGAGTGGTCCTATTCTTTTTTCTATTGGTGCCGGGAACCACACGGCTCAGAACCATACGGTATAAAAGACATAATCATATATCTCGAATATTTCCGCTCCTGTGGGAAGTTCTGGAAATCCTTTCTTAGGCGTTCATAATGATGATCTGCATGCCAAATTACAGCTCTCGCGGTGTAGTAGTTTTGACTGTACGTTGAAAGATCAGTCAGTCAATCACCTTTGCATTTAATAATAAAGATGGCGATAAGAAGGCGATGTAAGTATGTATATTTTTTTCTAGACAGAGCTAACTAAGTTCAAAAATAATAATAATTATATTTTTGTGCCACATCCAGTCAGTGTCATATCGGTGGCGGATACTGTCTAATCACATCGCACATAATATGAGTTGTGCAGCACTACATTGTTGAAAAAGCTCCGGGCACAATGGTTCCGCAGGTAAAATTTCACAAAAAAATTTTAACTCATACAAAACTTCAACTCGTGAATTTTTTGTGAAAGATAATCTTTCACGAAAAATGCACGAGTTGTTGAAAATGCATTCTTAAATGTTGAAAGCTGTTAGGTTTGTTTTGTCTTATTAGTTATTCAAGTAATATAATTACACAAATTATATGAAACCAGTTATGCGTACACATTCAGTTACCCGATTATGCAGGTTTCCTCGCGAGGTTTTCCTTCACTTTTAAAGTATCGGTTAGCATTCAAACGTACATAATACAGAAAGTCATTGGTGCACGGCCGCGGGAGGAATTGAACCTTTGCCTCCCTGTGCGTCACGCATTCGAGCATCTTAACCGCTCGACCACTGATCCTTTTAAGAAGCTCTCTAGAACCGTGTAGCGATCTCTAAAAACGGCATGCCTTATCATTAGGCTCGTTAGTTCTGCTAATTGTTACTCATAACTTGAGTTCAAGTAGTTCAATGGAATCTGTCTCGTTCTCACCTATCTGATATTGGTTACGTATATTAACTTACCATTCTTACGTGTGTTCGTCTCTTTTTAATTTCTTTGGAATATTTTAAAAAGTTGCATACAATTGAGCCTTAGGCACCATCAAGTTTATAATATATTGAAACGTATTTCAAACTATTACAAAAAGCCATGAATGGTGTTTTGTTTTACATTCGTTACTGGCAATTTAGAGGGCAATCACTCCTTTTTTGTTTCTGATCATGAATGGGCAATTTCATTCAACAGTTGATCTCGAATTCGAGAATTTAAAATGGCCGCCAGGATGCGGTCCGCCATCTTTAAATCCTTCTTCATGTGCGTCACGTGTTCGTCTAAAAACCTTGTCGCAGCCACTTATTATTGCTAAGGTGTTATTCTGAAAAGGTAATACTATACCGTGCCGTGTGGTTCCCGGTACCAATACAAAAAAGAATAGGACCACTCCATCTCTTTCCCATGGATGTCGTAAAAGGCGACTAAGGGATAGGCTTACAAACTTGGGATTCTTTTTTAGGCGATGAGCTAGCAACCTGTCACTATTTGAATCTCAATTCTATCATTAAGCCAAATAGCTGAACGTGGCCATTCAGTCCTTTCAAGACTGTTGGCTCTGTCTACCCCGCAAGGGATATAGACGTGAACATATGTATGTATGTATGTATGTAATACTATACTATCACTCAGTTTTGCTTGTATGGATCTGTCAATAGGAACTTTGGTCTTTAAAGGAACAAGTGATTCGTGAAGAAAACTTAAGCTTATAAAAATTAAAGGTTCACTTAAATTCCATTCATATTGTTTTCTCTATCTCTCAGCAGCAGTAAGTCTAAGCTGCACCCTCCACCATAGTGTTTCGGCCTGGAGTACCAGTTTTCAGACCATTCATATCTTTCTTTTTACAGATAAAAAATGTAGCTAAACAACAAGCATCTTTTTTCGCTTTTTTATAATACAACCTTTATAAATGGCAGAAAAGTGAGAGGAAACTGAAGAAAGACCGTTTAAATGTTCCTAATGGTTTAAAATACTTTTTTTAAAGTTACATAACCACCGTCATGCACGATCGTACTTCAACTGTTACTTTTTATCCATCATTAAATATAATAGTTGCTGCTTTACGAAGTGAATGGGTTACGTGACACTTTAATTGTTCCCTGATTATGCCGTGATAGGTTTTTTCTACACAAGTTCTGAATAAAATAAGGTTTTCTTGCCGTTTCTTTTTCTGGTGGAGTAGATTGAAATAACGGAAGGACCTTTAAAAAAGATGGCTCTTTCTTAGGTGTTGAAGAAGGCGACTAAAGGGTTCAAAAGCTAGGTAAATCATGAATCAAGAAATAATCATTTCGATAAACGGAAATGATAAAAATAAATTAATAACAAAATACCCATGCTCGTTGATGTCTTATGAACCAACGATAAAATTCACAAAATGTTAAAACTATCATGGCCAGAAGGTTGTGACGGAGTGATTATTTTAATTTTTTTCAGAAAAGCGGTAGATACAAATAAGTTTTTCAATGAGTAGATGTCAAAATTGGTAATACGACACTTTTTCGCTAATCGATTTCGCAGATCTCTGATCGAATATAGAATTACTGACAGTAATATCCGAGTGTGACAGCGGTACCGGATACCGTCAGTTAAATACTGAGCAGTTGATTAGCGTGTGATTTCACACTTTCGCTGAGTTGGAATAAATTGGGCAGTTAAATATTACTCTTTAATTGATGTTGTAAGTAGAAAAAAGTGTTATGAATTTTTTGTAAGTATCTTCGATTTTACCATCTAGTGTATGATGAGTCGTTGTCGTAATACGCATTGCATATTTAAGCTAGGTAAGTTAACGCTCCTTAAAGCCTTACGGGAGCCCAGGCGGGGACTGCTTAGTTCAACCCTGATTAGAGGAGGAGGAGAGAGGAGGTTTCATTAAAAATGTTTATAGTCAAACGTAAAAAATCGAGTCTCAGGTAACAGGTTATTAGCCCATAACCTAAAAGATGAATCTCAATAGCCTTTCCTTTGCTACATTTTTATTATTTGTGCTGTCTTTTTTTCATTGGTTCCCAAAACTCACAAGGCACAGTCACACTAACAAGCATGATGAATTATGTTATTATTAAAACTTTAAATCACTGGCTTTCAAAAACTATCTACATTAGAAACGAGGTCAAAATCTCGCTGTCACCAGGAGCGTGTCCAGAATATCGCCGTCTCCTGCAGCAATTAGAGGCCCTTTTTGCCAGTACTACAGTTAGCGTCCCTTACAAGGAGCGCGCTCGCATGCGTCAACCCGATCCGTTTCACTGACAATATAAGTTATATAAGTTGTACAGATGTATAACAAGGTGGTACAAGGTATACCTATCCTGTGCGAAGTGAAGCTTTTTTTTTTTTTTTTTTTTTTTTTTTTTTCTCCGGAGGGGAAATCCTTTTAACGGACTGCCTCCCGGGTCTTCACCCGGGAGAGTGTGGGACTCCTGGCATCTAATGTGTCAGCCTACCCACTAAAACCCCTCCGGTGCGCCCTTTTCGCCATTTTGAGGACATCATGGGATCGCATGTGCGAAGTGAAGCTGGCATTCTATAAAGTTGAAAAATAAAAATACAATCTTTTCAGAGTATCAGAGTATTTTTGTTAATTTTATTTTATAATATAGCATTCTAATTAAATTGATGGTACCTACTAACGATAAGCCCATAAAATATTTGTTTACAATATTCCTATCTATACTTTATATACCCAAAACTAGGTAATAATTGCACTGTACTAAACTTACCAACAGTACACGCAATACACATTAAATAAATAAATAAATAAATAAATAATAAATATATGCGGGACAAATTACACTGATTGAGTTAGCCTCGAAGTAAGTTCGAGACTTGTGTTACGAGATACTAACTCAACGATACTATATTTTATAATAAATACTTATATAGATAAACATCCAAGACCCAGGCCAATCGGAGAAAGTTCGTTTCTCATCATGCCCTGGCCGGGATTCGAACCCGGGACCCCCGGTGTCGCAGACAAGCGCACTACCGCTGCGCCACAGAGGCCACATTACATTACATCTTATATATACCTACATACAAAAAATAAATTTTGTTTATGTTTTGTAGAGATATTGCAAAAAAACATGAAAATATCAAAATGAGCATGAGCGAGCACAAACATACGGAAAAAGGTTAAGACTGGAAAACTGGTAGCAGAGATGATTTTTTTTTTATTAAGTTAATAAAACGCTACTTGTCAACTTAGTTTGAGCACGATGAAGGAATGAATTTTGTGATGAGACACGTTTAAAAATCATAATTCTCATAAAAGAAAACAGCGTTGATTCTGTGCTCTCCATACTTTGAGGCTTCACGCTAGCTTTCTACCTCATTCATGGATGATGTATATGGACTTTGCCGTTTTCGTTTTATCTGTTTTATGATTTACTAGTTTTGTTGTGGACACCGGAATGTATTTTATATTTATTTACTGGAAATAGTAAACTATCTTTCACCCGCGGCGCCGCTTCCCGTCGTCAAAAGAACTCTGTGTCCCTTTCCGTAATTCCACACTATATGTATCATACATACAATGTATGTTAAATTACATGGATATCGGTTTAATGGTTTTGACGTGACAGATGGACAAAAAAGCACACAAACACACTTTCATTTCATATTCGTAATGGTCCCATGGATTTACCTTCGCCTTCGATCAGAAATTCGACCATCGCATACTAAGGTAAGTACTGATCTTACTACTAATATAAATATATGATTGTTACCCACAATATCTTACCTAATTACAAACTTTATTTATGTTAAGTTATAACTTGATTTGATTTTGTATTCATAACAAGTTGAATAGAATGTGTATAAACATAAGGATAACGATGATATAACTTGAATGGAATAATTTTTAATCCATAGATGCGTCAACCGGTCACAAGATCTGCGGATTATAAAGATGATGGGAGGAAGATATCACTGATTAGTATCTGTCCCGAAATCTTAATATAAAGGAAAATGAACCAAAGACGGACTTAATGTCGATTGTAAAGTATCTACCTATTTAAGTAAGGTGTAAACTTATTTTTAGTGACGTGGTACAGCTAACTAGTCCACCTAGGCTATATTAGCACAAAATCATATAGAGGCCATACGGCAGTACGGCTGAGAGGAATATGTCTTCATTTGTCTTCATCTGTGGATGTCACAGAGGGCAAAGCACTGACTTCTACATATTTCCATAAACTCCCGGGAGGTTGGAGCTTTGGGACTCACTGGATTATGACTTTACCTACCCTTTTCATATCTTACAATCTGTGTCTAGCTGAAACAAAACATTAGAGTAGAAATGTAGGTAATAATTTGACGAGGCAAAATTAAAAAGGCAATACGCTGTGACGAGAGAGCGGTAGCAAGCAATTAAAATGACTTGAGAATACCAAATGGAACATGTCTTTAACCTTCCGGTTTACTGTCGTATTTTAGATCAAATGATTTATAACACGGCGAATGAATGTCGCGTTTTAGTTTTATTTTTAATTCAGAACCAATTTCGTCTGGCGGACGTCCATGACTGCTGTCAAATTGTAATGTCTAATGGCAACTGATGACAGGCGTGGAGAGAAATGAGAAATGTAATTTGCACAAAGCACAGCGCCGGCAGAGGAAGTTATTTTGCTTTGTGGTGGTTTGTTCATTTGCACGAGTCCGTGAGCAGAACTTAGGCATTGAAACGAAGTACCTAAAGTGGCGGAGGGTGCGACTGGGAACGGAACACGCAATTAGGAGATGACACGGGTCCCTCAAAAATTGACTACTTATTGTGCATAAAAAAATAACCTAAAATTCAAAATATTTGTTTATTTTTTTTTTCTATAGAAAATTTGTTTTATAGAAAACGGGATAAACTATTATTCCGATATCTATGCGTTTTTCTGACTTCCGGCAAGCTCAGGCGGGGGGTACAATGTAATTTTTAATTGATCTTGTCACGGTTTTACTTGGTTTAGTTTTTGGGAAGAGATTTTATTAAGAAAAACAGAAGGTAAAAAGTACGTATACATACGTAATGACTTAAATCTTATATAAACACAAGAATGCAAACGAAATAAGTATTTTATTCTACCTTTAAAATCGACCTCGTCTTCGAAGAACCCCAAATGTTGATTTAAGTTAGGTAACTAGTAGAAAGTCAGTCAATGGAGATTGACTGACATGTGCATAGGCATTCGCTGTAGAGACCACGCCTTGGCTTGATAACTGAATCTCAAACAATAAAACAGTGGTTTATTATTGTATTCAACGTCATGTTATTATGTTGAATTACATGATATGAGTACAGTCGTCTTGAAAATACCCTACGTCCTCCTCCGTACTCTATACTTTATTTTATGCAAAAAATCATGAAAATCGGTTAAGTGGTTTTAACGTGACAGATGGACAAACAAACACATATTTACATTATAATATTAGTAGTATATGGATATTTTGTCATATGCATCATTAGATCTAATGGAGAGTGCGCAACAAGCTTTAATTCAAATATAAATTCATTTGTCTACTTTTATTGTCTACTTACAATATACTTATCAATAAATGGTACTTTTACACTATATAAAAAGAAAAATTTAATTTTATTAACAGACGTCTGATTTTAACTTGACTAACCTAAACTTTAGAGATAAACATTATTTTCTAGCCTAATTAATCTTTTAAGCACTTCACATCTACAAAGCTAATAGGAAATTAATACTGAACAGGTTTAATTAGTAAGCTAGCATCTAGCCGCTGGTTGGTATTCGATGCTCAAGGCGGGAATTCAATGGGTTAAGCTGAAGATCTAATGGGTTTTTGTCGCGTCCTTAGACGGACGTGGTCATTACGTCCTCCAAGAACAGCTCATTAGGGCTACACTTACATTAGCACAGAGCAAGGAAGGTGGCGAGGAGGTCGTCAAGCTCTGTGTAAGTAACAGGTATCGTCGGGTACAAAATGAACGTAGCATATCAAGTGGGGTTAGGATTAAATGTGCGGTACGTTGAAATTGTTTGAAAAGTTCTTGTGCTTATGAAGAAGTGAAAAAATATTGAGGTATGATCAGGTCAGGTCTAAATTATGGACAATGCTTAAAATTATCACAACAAACAATATAAAGTAACAAATTTAAAAAAAATTGCTTTTAATTTAAAAGTGATCACACACAGTCACAAGTCTTGCGTCAACATTGATTCTACTCTTGTTTAGTTACGTAAATAGGTAAGGTACCTACCCATAAATTTTACGTTACTACATGTTACGTAGGATAATTATTGCGATAATTGACTATCGGAACACTTTTTTATCGGTACTATTCTTATCTTATGTTATCAATTATGAAGTAATTTGGACGTGAAAGACTTATAATGGTACTTTTTGCACCCGTTGTATAATGTTTCGAGATGAAATAATTGGTCAAGCGCAAGTCGAGTGCGTGAAAATAGGTTCACAAATTGTTTTTATTCTCTTCTGTTTATCTCACATCTTAGCTATTATAAAAATAGAACGATTTTAATGTGTTTCAGGCTTATTTTATCAGAACACTAGGAGTTCTGATAAATCAGATCTGAACTTCTCGTGACTGATCATCAGTTTTAAGTCAAAGTTTCGTAAGAAAGTTGTATAATTCAAATACTTATTACGCGTTCGAAGGTCAGACAGGACTTTTTGTTGAAACTTGGCTTTCTCCAGCAACGCGGTCACAGGCAGATCCCAGCTTCCAGGCCAGGAAGATGTTGTAGTTATGGACGCTTTTACAGATTATTGTGTGTACGTGTACATTAATAAAAAAATATTGAGACTTAATACTACAACAGATGTCTGTACAATCCTCATGTTATCCTTGTATTGTGCCCATATATCTAGAGGTAAAACTTATACAACAGGTATTTACAGCAAACAAAATGACAATTTTCTCAGTAGCAACTTGATCATCTAAATATAGTTACGGAAGTTACGCCCGGGTGCTGAGTGGGCAATTTATTTATTGTTCCAGTTCCCAGCGACCGGAGTGGCCGGTGTAATTGATCATCTGTCATGCTTGTGGGTGGATTGCTTCCAATAGGTGTATTATTGGGTGAGAAATTACTCTTCTTCCTCCTCTCGTTAAACCCGGTTACATTTCCACCTCTCTCCCGGCGGGCCTCCCCAAGGAGTAGGGGAACTTATCTCATATTGGATCATGATAAAAGCTTCATATGCATGAGCATTTTGGGTAAGAATTTGCAAGGAAGTTTTAATAAGTGGTCTGGGAGTAAAGATAATAATTAACGGCAAAAGAGAAACATTAGTCAGAAATAAATAGATTAATGACTTACTTATTCTTCGCTACATTATTATACCACTCTTAACAGGCAGATTATTTTAATCCATTTTGTCACTTGCACTATCTTACTCAAGTAGATACTCCTTTCCTACTCTTGATATCCTCTGTTACGCTATATGTCCAACTATTTTTCGGTCTTCCCTTATTATTAAAATCACCTTCCAAAAAACAATACCTATTATCATTGTTTACATCCGGAGTAGACATTTTGATAACAGTTTAGATTTCTGTGATGTTATGTGAAGCCGAGTAGGGTCACTAGTGGGCTAAATGTCTGGTAGGCCTTTACCTCTCACATTCAGGTCTAATCTAAATTCCTTATAAGCAACTGAGACCGTGGTTCATAGCCTCAATCTGCAGTCTAGCTCTAGGTATGGAAGTCATTAGTAAACCGGTAAAGTTTCTTATTTTTGCCTTACACTAGTCATTGCGAAGTCTAAATTAAGATTGGAAAGTTGGTGAAATCCATATCGAAAATTATAGCATAATCGTTAATCGATATAATGTATTCTAATCGATATAGGTAGGTATAACCGTATGAGTAAGAAATGAGACTCGATAATTGCTTTTTATATACGATCTTGTCACAAGGATAAACTTATTTTTATTGAAAATCAAATTAACTGTTGTATAATCTGATAAGATTTGTTTTTCATGATTCGTCGTGTTGAAAATATATATAACTAAACTATAACTAAACACGTTAAAAATTTTCTATTCCGTACTTTAGAAATAGATTTATTTTCCAAATAGGATACAAGGTACCTACCACTTATTGACGTCAACATAACTTACTTAAGACTAAGTACTTTGTTTTTTATCATTATGGAGTAGATATAGCCTGCTTGGTCACAACACTCGAAGGTGATGATAAGTTTGATAGCCTTATCAAATTGATTCCGAGATAGTGACAGGTGGCTATAAAGCTTAAAGAAAAACGTCGAAATTTATAAGCATTGATTTTCAATTTGCACGGGAAAAGGAGACTGAGACTAAAAATAAATAATGTTAACGTCTGTCCTTGATTATAGTAATCCTAACTTTATGATTTATTGCCGTATTCTCGAATTCGAATTTAATACCGACAAAACGAAAATTAAGGATGTCAATTTCTGACAAACTGAGAAGCTAAAAACAGTAGCTTTTTTCCTATATTCTAAAGATGTGCTAGTAAATATCCAATACGGGATTAGATTTCCGGCAAAGTTTGAGGAGCGGAGGTCAGATGGGAGTCGCTGCGCGCAATAACCGGGCTCACCCAATTCACGATCCATGGTCAAGGGCGTACTCTGGGGTTCTCTCCATAGTGGTGAAGATGTAACTGGGACTACTGGCAAGGTCAGTAGGAAGAAAAAGAAAATGTGTGAACTACTAAGCATATTGAACTTTTTTCAAAAAGATCCATTGTTATTTTTATAATAAAATCTTCACCGGTGGTCTATGCCTTGAATCTCCTCGGCTAATAATCTCATAAAAATCTGTTTCTTTAAATATCGTGTTAATACTGATCATAATAAAAAACCATGAAATCGTAATACATGTACATTTTGCTGCACAGATTTGCCAATTTACGAGCACTTGGTATCAATTGCTGACTCCAAATGTGCATTATATTGAACACCCACGCCTTAATGATCTTGTTGGCTCGCATTTCTTAGTATTTTATTTCATCCTTATTTGCTGTATTGTACATTTTTATCTGAGTATAAATAAGTGATAATAGTGCATAGGATAGATATTTGCACGTCCACGTCTATAATAAGGTACTAAATATGACTACTTATACCTATGTACCTACTTGTTTATTTGAGCCTGAAGAAAACAGAATACGTATAGGGACGTATTCTGTTTTCTTACACGTACTCGTACTTACTCGTTCTTCTTCGTACTCGTACCTAACTCTATCATAGGTAGATCCTGAGCTAGTTAGATACAGCATAAATATATTATAATATAAATCTATTTATATATTTATTGGATAGATATGTGAACAAGACTATTACCATTTTCAATGTCCAAGATTAAATAAGTATAATTTTAATTAAATAAAATTATTTTTGGCAACCTCATCAGTAAATGAGAATTTAACTATGTACTAAATATATAACACTTTCACAAAACGCATTAGATTTATTACAAGTACACGTAAGAAAAATTCATTCGAATGATGATGATCTCGATGTTTTTGGAGTGGATAATAACTATAAATTTGGTCCATTATAATGGTCATATCACGAACATAATTTAAATCTAAGGGTCATTTAAATAACTTTCAAATTCAAAATAATGGCATCCATTTTGGAAACTTATTAATTCGCTTTGCCTATGAAAAAATTAATAAAATATATTTTAAAAACTTCTTTGTATTTAAACCTACTCTATAAATTGAGACAGTTATATGTAACTTAGCCGGGATGATCTTAAAGATTATAGTTCTGTATTTTTTTTTCTAAAACGTTGTGTATGCACATCGTAAAAAATACTGGCTGAATTGAGAACCTTTTTCCTTTTTTAAATCGGTTAATTAGATTTATTTGCAATAAGGTCCATCCGTTAGGCCACGGGCTAGCAACTGGTCACTTTATCTGAATCCCAATTCAGCTTAATTGGCCTTCGAATCTTCTGTCCATTGACTCTTCTACCCTGTAAGGGATAAATAGTTGTTATACTTATAAAGTAGTCCGTATAATGAGTACCTACACATATTTACATACACAAATGATTGCAGATTATAAATAAAATTTGACTCATTTTAATTCATATTTACAACCAATTAAAATTCCCCATAGTGGTCAGTAGTCATAATCACATAATTATTTTTAATTTATCATATTTAGGCGCCGTTTTAACGATATGCTCCACACAGTATAAAATATTTAATGAGCTACTGGACACGAGACGCCATGCCAGCGTGATATGGTAACCTCGCTACTTTCTATTACCAATTAAAACCAACATACTCTGAACCAAAATTAAGGATTACCACAAACATATTATCACTGATAGGCTACGTCCAGCCGTATGGTTTAATCGTTGAATTGAGATTCAAAAAGAGACAGGTTGTCGACCCATCACTTAAAAAATAATCCGAAGAAGCATTTAAGTACACACTTAATTAGTTGCATATAAAAAGCAAATATGTAATTGATCTCATGAATTAAATTCTGCACTTTGGCTAATAAAATCATATCGTCTTGAATGTGAGATAATAGTTTGTAGGATAATATCTGCGAACCTTCGTTCTTTTTATTTCATTTAAAAAAAAAATTAGGTACATGCGATTGTTACCCAGCTGGGAAGTGAGAGATAATTTGTTTGACCGTGACTCTTGAAGTAAATTACTTGTATGTTTCCGTTCACTAATTGATTTCATATAACCAGTTCAGTAACAAGAAATATTAAAACATACGTTCCCGTGGGATTCTCAATAAACGACGTGCGGGAAGGTCATGACGAACGTCCCTTGATCAAATCGGGGATGTTTTGGTAGAAGTTTGTGTCAAGAGTTCCCTAAACCGACCCGGAAAAGATCGATGTATGTGGATGACTTGAATGAAGAAGTATGCAAGGATCATGGCAAGTGGAATACATCTGTATTTGCGTACTCCTTCCGAAAATAGATGTGGATGTGATTTCAGACATTACATGGATGCATAGAATAGTAAATAAGTAATCTACATTCTTACCTACCAATACTCACCCGCCACCGGCTAAACGGTTGTGTTTGCAGTTAGACATGTTTTGAATTGTAAGGATGAATCGTAATCAATAGAAGAACATCATATAATAAAATGTGGTGTGGGTTGTAAATCACCATTGTTCAAAGTGCAGCTGTTGCACATTTCTTGTAAATTGTATACGAATATCGTAATTCCTACATTTCCTACTGATATTATTAATTTGAAAACTTATATAAGTACAGTACTCAAAGTACGCCCACGCCTAAATCAAAAATTCCGTTAATCTTCTTTCCCGTCAAGGGGGAGAAGACAATACCGAGACTAAAATAAAAAATATGTTAGTTTTCTAATTGACTTTTTTAATGAAATGAGTAACTGTACAATACTTTTTAAAAGTCCTTAATACCTACTTTTATATTAATTAAATTGAATCATTAAAATTATTCTTTTTCTGCCTGATTTTAGTCCCGGTTGCATCCTCACCAATCTGAAGAGTCGCACGGGTGTGCCTTTGACAGTGGATCCTGGATTGGGTGGATTAGGTTTTTACACGAAGCGACTCCCGTCTGACCTCCGCAACCTTTTGCAGGTAGACCTAACCCGTATTGGATCGATCATGGTTACACATCCAGTTGCCTGAATGTGCAGATTTCCTAACGATGTTTTCTTTCACCGTAAGAGATCGTTAAAATAATTCCCTTGCGATTAAAAAAAATATCTCGCTGCCTACCCAAATAAATTACAAGAAAACTATAATTCCATTGCCAAATAATTTACGAGTTTAGTTGAGACAGACGATAAATCTTTAGATTACAAAGACTGGCGACCTGTCGGCGTCCAAAATTGAGTACCTACGAGGAAATGGTTTTATTTTATTTAAATTTATTTCTACACCTACTTAACGATATGAATCACTTTAAAGCGAAATTGGTTGAAGCTTACCACACATCAGACCATTTATTAAGTAGTGGCACAGAACTATGATAACAAATAGCTACCTATGGATTCTTCAAGTTCACGGATTACTCGACCAATTTAAAAAAGTATCTCTATTTAGTTTGTGTGTGGGGCACGTGGAAAAAGTAAACTTCTTTCAAATTATATGACATTTCAAAGGTGCACTTTTTCGCACTCAAAAAGCAGAGGCCTATCGACATTTCTCACGACTTTTTTCGGTTCAGCTCAGTTAACGTAAATATACAATGGTCAGTAGAATTTAAATTTTCACTTGACCACCGATTCTCAACTTTACGATTAGTTTAAGGATCTTAAGTATATGGGTTAGGTTCCGCTGCAACGGTTGTGGCGGTCAGATTGGTCTCCCTCGGGCTGTAGGTATAAAACTGGCTTTTATTCAAGGAGGTGAGGATGTGAACGGAATTAACGCCAGAAGGAAGAATTTGTCTTTATGAAACTTGTTTGCAATATCATATCATACTGGTATACAGTAAGTCAAAATGAGATCATTGTTTACATTCTATGTTTGTTCTGCAGTTCCTGGTATATATCAGGCAAGCCATGCATGTTATCACAATCTTATGCTTGAGTACATTATTGTACATATGTTGTAGTCGCAAAACTGATAACAATATTATTGTTCGACGGCCTTGTTCGACGGCCTCGATTACTTTGCTAATTAAGAGGTTCAATTGCATTGGAAGACATTCTTTTAGATCCTGACAGAAGTATCAAAAGATTATAAGGTACGAGTATATTGTGGAATGACATAAAAATCAAACATGTATGATTTCTTCATTTTGAAAAATTTTATGGCTTTTATGAGTGATCCATCGAATCCAATTTATTCGGTACTTAATACGGATTATTCCTTACATAAAAATTTTATTTTACCATAGGTAATTCGCTTTAAAGTACTTCTCTATTAATAAGGTATGAATTCGTCAGATTCTAAACACACTGAAGGTTCCAAACCATCAATCAAATAGAATCCGTTGTTTTAAGTAGCCAATTAACTCCATCGGAAGAGGCACATAACGTCAATGCTATGTGAATGATGTGAATGCCATTCAACCAGAATCTAGGCTTCGGAATTTCTAGTTCGTGTACGTGACCCTATGTTTTCTATACTTTGATGCTAGAAAATGGCGAACGGATGTTGACTAACCGAGACAAACGCCTTTTAAAGTGGACGCAAAAACTAAATCTCCAATATCCTGTAGGTCATTGGACAAGTCGTATTTATTTAGTGGGGTAATTAGGTATCTACAAATTTTTTTTAGCGCCGCCTTTTATATTTTCATTAGAATTCCTGCTTTGGATCTTTTTGGGGGGTGACAGGACGGACGGACAGAAGAGGAGTGGTTGTAAGGTTTTTACTCGAACCGACTCCCGTCTTATTGATCACTGTAACTGCAGAGAAACATAAACCTAACTGGGCATTGTTTGCATTGTTTGTTTATTCATTCTTTCACCGTAAGAGCATCTTTTTGTTTTCAGACTAGGAAATCTATTACCAATAATTATGTTCTAGTTCTAAGCTATGCAGTTTTTAATTTTACTCTTCAATAATATGTTCGTGTGAGTTCTCCGTGACTTAACTATTGTACTGATGAGTTTTAACCTTTGGCTTTGCCTAGCATCACAATTAGAAGGCAGCCTTGGCTTCCCTCTTGTTGGAAATATACTATGCACGATGCAATGAGTATTTATATACAAGTCGTCAATGTTACTATACATAAAATTCTCAAAGATATCTTAAACAATTATTTCAACAATCAGTATTTTCAAACATTTGCCAGCATACATTCCAACTTTTAGTAGTTTTTTTTTTAATTTTATGGTCGATGACAGACTTTTTAACTGTAAACACATTCGTTATTTTGCAAACACATAAAGATTTGCTCTCTTTTCATGTTTGTAGTCAATAATGACTCAATTACTAAGTTTATTATATATCAGAATAAGCAGGTAATATTTAGGTAAGTACTTGTTTCTAAGAGTAATCTAAGACTTATTCTGTGTCATTATAGTCATAAGCAACAACGTTGCAACTGTTGCAGATGCAAAAATAGGTGCTTACATTTTTATCGTCGTCTCTGCGATAAACACAAAAGGCTGTTGTGTTCAAAACCGGCGCACGCGCTGAGTGACGACTGCCCACGTACAGTCCCGTTATTTATGAAGCTCACAAACCTGTCTGATTAGATTGGCGTTCTGGATCATTTCTATTTCGTGCGCTTTTTGTTCTTTTTTTGTATCATAATGTTAAAAGGAAAAAAAAAAACTATTTTTTGGGCTCTTAGTTAGTAAACTTCGTAATGAAAGGAGGGTTTGAAGGCCCTGATGGTGTGTATAATGATCACTTGATACACAAAGCAAAAGCACTGGAGGACTCCACATCCCATGATTATAAAATCATCCTCCTAACCGTAGTAAAACCGAGATAGGTTCTCTTGGACTCGTATCTCTTAACGTTCACTATAATTCATGTGGTCCCGTGGTCCATTTTTCGAAATTCTTCATTTTATTTTGTCCGATCTTCAAAGATTGTGGTTACTAATGGTACCTACCTTCTGTAATATTAGTTTTCGTTATTTTTATGACAATATAAAAAAAATCATAATTAAGCCATCAGCTGAACGTAGCCTTCATAAGATTGTTGGCTCTGTCTAAACTGTAAGGGATAAAGAAGTGTGTCAATATGCCTTATGAGTACATAGGTTTAAACAAAAGAACGTTAAAACCGAATGTTACAAGATCGTTAAACATTCTTATTAAAATGCGATGCGCATGATCGCCCATCGAAAACATAAATTTTGTTCCAACAAATTGGTCAGTGCCTCACAATTATCTCTCAATCTTATCGTATCAAAATGTCAGCCTCGTTGATTGTACTGAGCGCGAGACCTTGATATGGTTTTGAATGTTAAGTATACAGTAGTTAAGTACCTAAGTAATAAAGCTTGAATTCCTTTATGCCAGCAAATGACAATGACAATAAAAACCAATATCCTGAATACCTAAGTTTGCACATTTGTCTAAAAATGACGGAGTGATTTTAGAGACAGTTGCTGTTAGTTATAAACAAGAATTTCTTCCGCAACCTTGCGGGGAACCAAATCCTTGGGACATGGACAAGTGTGCTGTTCCCTAACATTATTTCCCTCATTGTGACAGCTTCGGTTTACTATGTAATTAATGATCGTATATGAAAACGCTGTAGCGTGGTTGGTTCCGCCGCTTCTGCTTCATATTTGCTTTGTTTAGTCTGATTGTTGTATCCTATTTAGAAATGACGTCATCAATTTCAAACGACCTACTTAAATCCAAAAAGTCATTGGTAGTTTTGAACTTGCGACAATCAAACGGCTACCACCAATGCTCACATTGATCGCAATGTCCCTCAAAACAATATACTTATATATAATCTAAGAAACATTTTAGAAATCCGTGTGCATGGGCCAGCGCCATACAGTCTGTTGTAAGTTCATAATCTAGGATAAGTTGACCGGTGCGTGATAAGATATGGATGTACCGTGTATGGCCCTGGCTGGCGGAACTCTGTAATCTAATCAGCACCAATAAAGTACCTACTACTTAGTTACCTAATAGCCACTCCTCATATCTCATTGTCGTCATCCATCCATAATAGAACCATAATATATTTTATTTATATCAGTTAGTTAAACGACAAAGCTAAGCTTCTTTAGGTAGAATTCCTCATCTGAAACCTAATAAAGAGTTAGAGCTGTTCTAATTTAACTCTTTAAATGAACTTTATCTAAACATTAACGACGATAGTCCCCGACTTCCAACGATGTTTGAAGCCGAAGTTTAAAAGAAGTATTGACACGTTAGTACAGACAAAAGAGACGATTTCATTTTCTATGGACCCACTGATAAAATAATAGTCACACAACTCAATAGTCATAAGACTCACATTTAGCTACATGTTTTAATTGGAATTGAGATGTTAAAATGACAAGGTACCAAACCTATTGTTTAAATGAAAAATCCTAACTTTGCCATCCTTTCTCGAGACTTTTACGATAAGCAGTGAAAAAAGTGAGATACTTTTCGCTATCGGAATAAGTAGGTTATATATTACGCTGAGCACCTTGAAAGCTGTCCAGACTACTATCATGGCGCCGCTCATTAATTAAAAATTTGTTAAAATGTGGCATGTTGCAAACAAGCCTAATCTTAAACTGATAACCCAGCCTTGATCGTTCCCTGTAAATTTTTGGACCACCGGCAAACGCATCACGTATCACACAGTATATTATTGATAAAATAGAGTTATCTACGAAATAGATACTAATTGCGAACTTATGTTTTTTATTGGAATTAGACCACCCAAATTTTGCCAAATTATTCAACTTTGTAAATCTCCCTATTTATTTGTACAGAGTTAAATGTAGCTCTGACCAAGGTCTGTTATCGACATACGATATGCCATCTTACATTAGTGTAAAACAAAGCCCTAGGTTGAGGTTGTGCTTGTGGCCATGTTCAGCTTTTATGCAAGGTTTAATTATTTTATAATCAATACTTTGCATAAATACTGTATGCTGTAAATAGTATATTAATTTGTTACATCGCAGAATTCAATATACAGGATATCAAAATTTATTATGGGTAAGTTAAGTACCTCAATTCTATGGTGCGTTTTATACTTAGAATTAAATTTAAATTTACGTTAGTAGGTAAACATCGGTTCATTACGTCAAGTGAAATAAAGGAAAGTCTTACAATTTATCTGCAGAGGGATTATAGTACACTAGTTGTGCCCGCGACTTTGTCCGCGTGAAATAGTTATTTTGGGTATCATTGAAGCTCTCAAGTATGAATAATTTTCCCCGTTTTTATTTTCACATTTTCCATTATTTCTTCGCTCAGTTACAGTGTGATAACTCGATAAATGGTAATTTAACACAAAAATAATTTTTCAATTCGTACCAGTAGTTTCTGAGATTAGCGCGTTCAAACAAACAAACTCATCAACTTTATAATATTAGTACCTATAGATTGAAATAATACTAGAAATTCTATTTATACTAACTCATTTTGACATGATAGTAAAAATATAGGATAGGAACCAAGCAGCCAACGCCAGCAATCATAATTTGCATACATTTGCAGGAATTCGATGTGTAGGCATTAAAAAATGTAAAACGTGCATAATTTTGCATATTTCATGAACCCACGTGGAAATATTTTAAAACACTAGGTATAGATGATTTTAATTTGATAAAATCCTTTGCTAATCATTTCTGGTAGGTATACTACGACTCCGAGTCGCATAAAGTGAAAGTTAGGGTTTAGTTTGATTAAACATCTCGGAACGCCCTCAAAATACCTACAACAAAGTATGAAACATTATATTGGATCGAAGATTCTTGATTCTGGAACAGTGAATAGTTGAAGAAGGAATTTTAATAGGTTTCTTTCATTTTATTGGCAGCATTTTAAATAATGGTCACTTTAGTTTAACTTGTAACAATTGCAAAGTAAAGACGATTAAAATTTTTGGACAAGATTTTGGGCTTTTGGATCTTGTCCACAAAATCTTACGAAACAACTAATGTAGGTACGTAATTCAATATATTTCCAATGTGTGAACAAATAAAATTACATAATTAGGTACAAAACAGCTCCCTGTGACCTGCGGCTTTGTTGTTTTTTTTTTTACAATAGTCAAGCAGGTAACCATAACTTCGTCGTCTTGCGGTCGGTGGCCCGTGGCCGCAAGGACGTTGGTGCGCGGGTGGAAGCGGTTTTCGACGACTTTTGGGCCAATAGGATCGCCCATATCGATGTTTGCGTGATTTGTTTGTGTACATACAAAATGAAGTACTGTGTTGCCTGTAATTATAATTACCCATTTTAAGACAAAAATCTACATGTGCCTGTACTAGGCCCCGTCTTTACATTTTAACAATATGAATAAGGCTACGAGAAAGAAATATTTAACTCCGAACTTATAATGTCAAATTGTATGTTATGAATGAATATTTAAAGTAGAGACAAGACATCTGGAAACGGTTTTATTTGTCATGTGGAAATAGTAATGCTCTAGGTAGGTAGGTATTTGACAAACCGTATAATTGTTACCTGACTGCTAATTTTATACCTTAATAAGTTTACTTATGTAAAAATAAATAAAACTCATAAACTTTTCATGTCTGTGATTCATGTGAATTAAATTCCGTTTCCCAATGAAAAAACATTACATACAAATCTGCATATAAGTAAGGTTCTTCAAAACAACTTTTTGGTGTTTATAAGTAAGTATGTGACCGTTTGATTTTTCATATGAGTGACTTGGTTCCATGGAATCTTTTCTTGGTGGAAACTTAATGTTGTTCTTCATTCAATTTTGGAAAAAATTAATAAATATGTACTCTGAGTGTATTTGTTTCTCTTACTTGATAAACAAGAAAAAAGTAAGTAGGTAGAAATGAAAAGTATTACTGGCAACATTAAAATTGCTGTCACTTCGCCCTGCCGCCCGCAGCTGCCGCTTCATTTTCTTTCATTCACGCACACTGATGCGTTAATCGTAGTAGTTGAACGTGTTCGGCTAAACTTTTTATTTTTTTCGTCTTGTGTTACGCCAAGCTCTAACCTTATACCACTTGATTTTCTACCCAGTTGCCCACCGCTTAGCTACAACTTGAAACTGAACATTTTATCAGACACTGTAGGTATATTTGTTGCAAAGTGTGAAGTGAAATCTCTGTCATCTAAAGTCCAGATGCTGCACCGAATGACAATAACCTCGGTTAGTGTCAACAAATCATAATAAACAGTGATCAGACGAGTTTGCTAGTGGTTTTGTATACAAAAAGTTATGTGATGAATAAAACAAAGCCCTAAACTGGATGTCTAGAAGGATAATGGGCTTCGTGCGATCTCAGAACTTGAATTTTGTTGCGACTTCACCCACATAACATTTATGGTAAGTAAAAAGTTTCAAGTTTTGTTTCGTAACTTACTGCTTTTTGAGGCGTCTGTAGAATATTGGCTCGTGCCTTTTTTGTATTAATTTGCCGATAATTATGAGTGATAATCTCCGTTCTGTGCTGAGAAACTTTAACAGAAATTAAAAATACAAATCCCAAATTATTTTAGTTCTTAGCGCGCCAAGCAAGCAGTGGGCGCCGATATTAACAAATACATAGCCTTCACTTATTTAATAGTGCCCACATTGTTACGAAATATGATTATTACAGATAAAACACCTTAATTAGAAGTTTCTCAGTGCTACAAAACTTGTGGAAGTATGTAGTTTGTTAATAAGAAACCTAGGTACCTACTTACCTAGTTAAGTTTAAGGTTTTAAAAATCTTACAGATTTTTTTTTATTATGTATCTTTAGGACCTTTCTTTAGTCTTTGAAATACATCTTTTTTGAGACATTCATATGATATGGTAATGCAATCAGTATTCAAATGCACAGGTGCATAGATCTTCTCTGTTATTTTCATAATTTAAATAATTTTAATTATTATGAAGGTACCTTTGCAGAAACATGACTTTGGTCATAGAAATAAAAAAAACAAAACTATGGAAACTTTGTTGGCAGGAGCCAAGAAACTTAACGTCTATGACTACTACCGACCTAGTTTTTAACCAAAAAGCACTTACTAAGAAGTTTTGCATTAAAACTCCTCATATAGTAGGGTAGAGAATGTGTAAAGTAATACAAACTACATAGCTTTTAAGTCAGTGGCTGAGAATCCATTAAGATTTATACTAGGTGAGTCTCACAAGGAAGATAAATCATTATATATTTTAAAATAATTAACAACACTCATCTTCAAAATCTGCATGTAATTACTTCATCATCACACGGAATTACAGTTTATGTTGCCTTAAAAATTCAAATGTCTGGAATTAATGTAAATTGCTGAGCATTGACTACAATGCCGAAGCAATCTGGCAGTGTTGCAATGCAATTTAGACGAGGCCAAACTAATCATTGATATTGCTGTGATTGTTGCCAATGGTGGCTATGAAGCACTTTCTTTTGTCTCGTGTGCTTTGTCGGATGACATTCATTAATAAGCATAATCATATCTTTAATGCATGCTGTGTGGATGCCGGCACTGCGATGTGTGGTTCCCTGCACTTTAGAATAGGGCTACTCCATAGCTTTTCCATGGATGTTGTATTAGGCGAATAAGGGAAAGGTTGATGAACTTACACAGTAGGTTAATTATTGTTTGAATATAAATTCCATCATTAAGCCATACAGCTAAATGTGGCCTTCTTTTCAAGACTTGGCTCTATCTACCTTGCGAGGGATATACAGTATATATATATGTGTTGAAACATGTTGTAGGTAGATACAATAAATAAGAGTCGAACACTATTTATTTATCTATTAGACTGCTCAGAGCTTCATTCTTTAAGGAATTTCCAGAAATAAATGTATGTGACAGTTTTTCTGTGTCTAATTTCATCAAAAAGCTTATTTATTATAAACAAAGATACAAGAAAAATATTCTTTATTATCATGTTTCAAATATTGTAATGTTGTTGGTATTGGCTCCTAGACAGTAGCCTTAGTTTTTAAACAGTATTATTTAGAGGTAGTATGTAACATTAGTTCTAGTAGTAACCAAGGTTGCAAAGGGCAGACACTACTAATGCTAATAGTAAATTAAAATAGAATTAATAATTTTAGCATTTTTTCTGCCAATCACGAGAACAAGAATTTTTTATTTTACGCAACTATTGAAACAAATACATATAGCTACTACAGAAATGGTTTTGCATAAGCCTAGTTAACTACTATATAAAATTGTTTACATGCAAATTATATTCATTAATGTAGGAATGCATTTATTGAGTGGGTGTAAGATCAACTGATACTTGAATACCTAGGGGCTTTAAGTTGTTGTCCCAGTGGCCGTCTGGGGTTTGTGTCGTAAGAACTAGGTACTCTACATTAGTGCCCTTGATTTGGTATTGATTCAAAGCTCTAACACCATAAAGCTCATTATCAAAGCCTTCCTCCTAATGTTTAAGGACAAAAAGTCTTTTGTTATCTCTTGTTATACTACTCCAATGGACCTTAAAGCTCTAGACAAAAGGCGACCATATTGCTATTCAAGTTCGTGAAAAAATCCCCAGCGGGGTAACATGGCTCGCACGATGACTTTTTTGTCGCGCGATAAAAACGGCGATATGCATATGCATTCGGTAGAAAAAGAATTACTGTAATGATAAAATGAAGATGCAGTAAAAATGTGTAACACAGTAATAAATTAATGCTTGGATAGTGTGCAAAATTTTAGTCTTGACGATTCGAACCTACGTCTATACCTCACTTTTCTTCTAACTTTTTGACATATACCTAACACAGAAATTGTTGTAACTTCACCTGTCCCGCTGTCTGTTTGTTACGATCGCTTGTACATAAATTATATTCTGGGGCGTTGTAAGTTGGGTGATAATACAATGTTAAGAGCTTGAGGCTGGTTAAATATAAATTGTTGGTCAGAACCTTTCTTTTAGTCTTAAGAAACTTTAGTTTACGTCGTTTTCTCAGCATTGCGATCTTGTAAAATCTTATACTAAACTCATCGTTCTACAGTAAAGGGTTTGTGGGTTTTGAGTATTTATTGACCTTGCATTGTGTGCGTGTGATGTATGGGTCTCATATCGCTCGGGTTGCGTGATGCGAACCAGTCCCACTCCGACACAGTGGGTTCATTGCTTGATATTCTGAGAAACAGGAGCTTGTTGTGCCCGCTGCACTCAGACGGCCTTTGTTTCCATTTGTTTACATAATAATAAATAGTTATGCCTCAGTGTGTACAAGCATACTGAAAGCCTACATGCGTTCAGGCACGTAGCCCTAAACGGTAACACTAAGTCGGACTTATCGGTACAATCGCGATAAAATTGACGGCCTCTGTGGCGCAGCGGTAGTACGCTTGCCTGTGACACCGGGGGTCCCGGGTTCGAATCCCGGCCAGGGCATGATGAGAAAAGAACTTTTTCTGATTGGCCTGGGTCTTGGATGTTTATCTATATAAGTATTTATTATAAAATATAGTATCGTTGAGTTAGTATCTCGTAACACAAGTGTCAAACTTACTTCGAGGCTAACTCAATCTGTGTAATTTGTCCCGTAAAAAAAAAAAAAAAAAAAAAAAAAAAAAAAAAAAAAAAAAAAAAAAAAAAAAAAAGTTGTTTACATGCGATATTTTCGCTTAATTTACTTGCCGACCTTAGATAAATTTACTTGTTTCGCAAACCCTCGCGTAGCTTGTGATATAAATTAAATTGTATTTTATTTATTTGTCCGTTTAAATCATTGAAGTATTTTTGTACCTATTAAATATTTTATACTAAATTAGTCTTCAATTAAGGAAATGTTGTCTGCCTTGTTATCTAGATAAAGGTACGTAAAATTGTAAATGTAAAATTTATCTCGTTGACTGTACTAGGTATTTTATTCCTATCCTACTTATATTATTAATGCGAATGTTTGTCAAGATGGGTGTGTGTGTTTGTTAGTCTTTCACACAAAAACTGTAGAACGGATTTTCATTAAACTTTGCAGTAATATAGCTAAAACATTGGAATAAAATAGTAAGTTAAAATTTATTTAGATATATGTACATTAACGAATTATAACTTGGTCGGTAGCATCTTAGCTATAAGCTATCACACGTGAATTTGCCTAATAGCTCTCCAACGACAAGTAATTTTTTACCCGACGGTAGATAATTACTAAAGCGTCTGTTATCTAAAGAGTTTCACTACCATGTGAGTAAACATATGTTATCAAACCAGGTCAATCGATTCAAGTCACCTATCAGTCGTAAACGACTTAAAATTATTTACTATGTACGTGTCGATATCTGGAAGTTATCAGGTACAAGTACTTAAAGGTTTACAATAACGTTTGCTTGAAATATACGAGTAGGTGTAGTAAGTAGTTAAAGTGACGCCGCGTTAAATTAGAAATCTCAATGGAAACACATTTCATAAACGAAAATTTAGTTTATGTTGTCTTGTTTAAAAATTGCAAATATACCCATTTCAAACAATATATGGACAAATTATACTGTTTGTCAATATATATTTAAACTTTAGAACCCTAATTCTTTCCTCGCTGTCGGTAAAATTAGAATTGCTCATTTTATTAAGACATTTTAGATGGAGAATTTTGTGCTTAAAAAAAATGTTGTCTACACGTTTTACGCTATGAACAATTCGTCTTAATAGGACTGATTTAATTTGAATACTCAATTGGAGGCAGAGGTTGATAAACCCCCTATATTGTTCGTTTATATATAATGGATAACATACATCTAGATAAGATTAAAGATAAACTAGTCATTCTGAGAGCTCGACTATATAAAGCCTAAAAAGAGCCTGTAACCCTATTAACCACGCCAGTAACTGATAGTTTTAAAATTTTTTGAAGCAATTTAAAAGAGGTGCAAAGTAACCAATTTACTTAAACGGTTTTTAAGTTTAATTTAAAGGGAACTTAACAACATAATTATCAGAACCTTGGTAGGTATATGGTACGATTGCAATGATTTTTTATCTTTATTTGTACGAACGATTAATATTTTTGTAAATATAGGTGTGATATAGTGTACGCCACGCCTAGGTACATGCTTGATTTGTGTTCGATAAAAAATTAAGACGGGTATGTTTGTTTGTTCGAAATTAACTCACTTGAAATGTAGGGCGGGCTAGTTGAGCCTACTTGAGTTATTTTCGAACGATAATTCAACATTCAGGAGGTTCTTATGTGAGGTGCATGTGTTTAAATCGAGAGTTAGCTCAGTCTATCTTATATGAAGTTTCCACCTAGATGTAGTATAATAATCGTAATAAATATTATATTGAACTTAATCGGAAAGTTAACCCTTTACTAAACATTGACTCATTTTTTATTTAGATAGAACTTCGCGCTATGGATGTTATAAGTTTTTGTATTATATCAAATAATAACCTAACCAAATTTTCTAAAAATTCGCTTCTATGACCGGGCCATAGAGATCCATACTGAGTAACTTTGTATGCGGTTGAGTGTACATTACATTGCGCATAGTTAATAGATAACCTGGATAATTTATGCTACACTAATATAATGTTCAGCATAAAACTACATTAAAATTGTTGAAAAAGAAAGTTAGCAAGAGTTGAAACAATTTGTTGATATTATTTATTTATTATGATTAAAGACAAACCAGTAACTAACAGACTTAAATTTATAATGAACCTACAGAGTTCATCTAGACATCATAACTGCGTGTGGTCCCGACGACAAGATGAAATGTTTATTATAATTTCATTACTTAATTGATACTTTATCGTACATTATTAACGAAGGAAGTTAACTTCGACCATGGTTGTATGACTTGTTCCCAGTTGTTCATGGCCAAGGGCATTTTGGTGAATGTAGATATTGAAAATTGTACTTATAGTAGTCCATTATATGCAGCAGCTTAAATTTAAAATACTGGGAAGGCATCAAACAATGAGCATAGAAAAAAGAATTAGACAGGATTATTTTTAAGGCAATAAGACTGAATAATCAGTGTCTTAATAGCTGGTGTGTGTTGAAGTTCTTGCATGATTAAATCGCCCCGAATGTTATTGATGTATGAATCAATAACTAACTTGCAGGGTTAGAAGCTATGCGCTCATATAGAATGCTTGCTTTATTGCAATTGAAATGGAATAAGAATTGAATAATGCAATTTTATTACTTGCCATAACTATAAAATTTCCGAAATATTTGTAGTTAAGTAACGTCTATAATTACTCTCTTTTAACTGTTCTGAGATAACGGCAGGTGACATGCCGCAAGTCAATACTGGGGTCTTTAATGTGACGAGAAACCCCGGCGATGGCCTTTAAATGGTCGTCGTGCCTATTTACGGAATGTAGGAATAGGTCTCATCAATGCTCATTCCGTTTTGTTTTACCGCTAAAATTCCAGACCTAATACGAGAAGCTTCAATGAAATAATAATTCGATGTATGACATGAAGTTATTTTCCGTGAGGATCCCGACCCCATGACCCCAAAAATTCTGAACCTACATAGACATGCGCATGCAATTTTTAGGACCTGTGGTGGTTAGTAATATGAAACAATCTGACTCTCCAAGTACTGAGAAACTCCGCTGTAACCCACCCGGTCTCTTAATACGCCGAAGTTCCCGGCACGTTTTAATAATATAATCTCTTATCTCGTGGATGTTATAAGAGGCGAATAAGTGGAAAAGCACTTATACCTAGGGTTAGAACCATGATTAAAGCTTCTTTACCTTCTTTTTGCTTACTGTCTCCTCGATCGTTAGCAAAGGCGGCCCGTGGGCCTCTTCGAAAACGTTGCAACAGGGACAAACGCTAGAAATAAGAAAATCTGTCGGCACTACATACTTACTAAATACGAACCGATAATAAATGTTAAGTAAAATGTCATTATGAAATTCAATAGGTTATTTCAACCGGTAAAGTAGGTGTAAACATAGCTTCTAGTGTGAAATTCCCTCGTATTTCTCGCCGCAACCGCGGTTATAAGTAGCGATGTGGTTGCGTACGTGAATATTAAGTTTGCCATCAATATGCAATGCCTGTGGGAAAAATCGTAATTATAATTAACTGTTAATTATACATAGGCTCTTGGGGAACCATGATCCTGCGTTAGGTTAACCTTTAGGTTATATCTTATTTTATTTTATTGTTATTGTATTTTTGATTGATATTATTGGAAGAATTTGTTACAGTGAAGCTGTGGAATTGAAGGCTAGTTTTTGCTGAAGTAGCAAATATTTGAGATTTAAGATTGAAATTTTTATATTGTCGGAAGCTGAATAGCAAAATGCAATTAGGTGATTCAAATAGATAAAAATAATTAAGATTGCGTTTGATTTATGGCGGGAAATGACAGTTTAGTCGTATTTACTTATCATAATTTTTCCCTTACGCAAATTGGATCCGGTGCATTAAAGCTTGAATGTCTCATAAACTATGATTATTAAAAGCTGTATATTTAAAGCTACCTAGCAAAGGTTGACTTGGTATGAATTGCACGATAGCATTTTGGTTAACGTTTTCGTCCAAGTTAACTTGACCGCTAACAATAATGGTGACCCATGGTGACCAAAGTATGGAAAACAAAAATCATGTAAAACAAGTTTGACCCGCTTGACCAGAGATATGAGAGCTTCCCTAAGAAGTTATTTAGCTTCTGAAATGTGTAGTATTTCCTTATTCCTTTGTCAAAAAGAGGTACTTAGGTTCTTTTATTTGAATGTCTAACTTCATGTTTTTCATCTGTTATTATGTATTTGTTGCAGTTGTAAACATGCTGTGGCACATATACAGAGTCGCTGCCCTGGTTTTGCTCAGTGCTCTCAGCAAAGGAGAATTACCGGAAGATGACTTCAGGATAATACACAGACAAGGTAAATCTGCAGTAGAAAATGGCGCTATGACCGGTATATTAGGTATAAGTGGAAAAGTTTGAGAGTATGTTTATTAAAAACTTCTAATCATAATAAGATGAAACTTAGATCAATATAAAAATCTGACATCTTTCCACTTATTACGATCTATTCATACTGCTTTCTCTTCAAACAAGCTAGTCGATTAGTGTATACGATGAAACTTGATCTTAGAACATAGGATTTTTCATATTACAAATGCAATTTTATTAAAATTTGAAAACAAACTCAACGATATTTCTTATATAATAAAAACGTTAATAGATAAAGATCCATGACCAGGCCAATCAGGAAAAGGTCTATTTCCATCATGATCTGACCGGGGATCTAACCCGGGACTTTCGGTGCAGAGACGAGAATCCGACAACTGCGCCAAACAGACATTTTATCTTGTTTTACAATTTTCCCCGAAACGTAAGACAATCATGAATAATGTTAATTTTATTTTTACATTCGTTCTTTAGTCTTACACCATAAACAGTCATGGCATGGTCACGACTACCGACGCTCAATGCTTTTCCAAAACATTGAGTCGGACATAATACGACCTCGTTACCATATTTGTAGAAATCATTTATTTCTCATATTAATTAAATGTATCAACTGATCAAGGGTAACCGTGGGTATTGCACGATTGTATAAAACAGTGGATCACATAGGTATCTACTATTCTTGAAGCTACTTATAATTGCAATCAATTAATTTACTTACTTTGCTGAAATTTTATCTAAATACATATAATGTTTCATTTGAAAAAAAAAATATAAAGGTACATTTGTGTGAACTTAGCGTACATGGGATTCTTTAGCTGAGTAGAACTTCATTGAAACATTCTGCTCAACCTACGATCTTTTAAAATATGCTTTGTGTTAGAATATAATAGGTAGATAATAACAAAAATGTAAACACAATGTTTTTGCCTATTGAGTACAAATCGAGGAAGTGACGATATTACTTAAATAGTTTTAACTAAGTTGCATAGAAGGAATTTGTGCTGATAGGGAGCAATGTTGTAAATGTTGTAATCACATTTTCAGCCCGAACTATTCCACCAACGTAATTTGTCGAATAATTTACATTACAAATAAACAAGCTTTGGTGTTCTTTCATGTTCAAAGGTACATGATATTTAAGAAAAAATCTGGTAATAACAAAAATTTAACAGATCGGAATATACCTATATTTTTTTCAGAGGGATATTTATTATATTGGCTTATAATCGATGCTTAAAACGTTCTTAGTTGTAATGTAAAGCTTAACTGCAACGTTATGTCATAATCCTTTCATACAAACTTATCTCGAAGTAATGTTGCTAAACACCACCGTTCTCTTAGGAAAAACAAAGATATGTATGAAAAGGATTACAATTATAAGACAATTTTTAAATGAGAATCAAGGTTTAAAGAAAGGCATCAGAAATACTTAGTTTGTGATGTCACCTTTTTTTTTTAAAATCATCGATGTACTACGCCTTTTGTTTAAACTATTTTATGGGGTTAGCATCCAAACAATCGTTTTGAACCCAGAATGTCTCGTTAATCTTATCTATAAACAAGTTCCTTCCTTTGAAAGTAGCAGTGAAATCATTTGACTCTGGTTGACTAAATAAATAAGTATCTCTCGACTCGGGCTCTTGCAATGGTAAGATAACATTTATCAATGTGATGATAAATCAATGTGTTACGCCTATAGTTTTATCGAAAAGACAGATATGCGTTACTTTTGCAAGTACACTCATGCTTAGGATAAGATATTCCACCTTATTATACAGTTTCACTAATATTAACGAAATTAGTACTTACCAAGCAGTATTTTAACTTTGTAATTTGTTTTACTTATTTATACTCCAATCAGTTTAAGGTTTTACGTTCAGCAATTACCACATACGTTTATGAACGTAGTTGAGAATTAATTAACAATCATAAAGACATTAAATATTTACCGCAAAATGGCCGTTGAACAATATTGTAATGTTTGCCCAGCTAACAAAAAGTTTGCTCAGGGCGTCCGTCTGAGCTTTAAAAACATATTCGTATAAGTGACATCGGGTTTTCAAGAAATGACAGTGAAATGCAAATTTTGAGCGCGTGTGCAATAAAGGAGAACTTATTACTTTTCTTATTAATTTTACATTACGAGAGATGCTTTTCAGTTGCATACTTCCATTATTATAATTTGAAGTTTTTGTTACTATGTCAATTATCATACTCAGTTTTTAAATTGTGGTCTAAATGAAATTACTTTGTATTCGCTTTATCTCATGGAAAAACTTTCTTTATAAAATCGGTAATACTAAAAGAAATATTTACTTAACGCTGCTTGGCGTGCTGAGGAATTAAAAAAAAGTAATTACGGAGATATGATAATGAGACGTAGAAAGTTAAGAGATTGTAAACACTTATGGAAGAATCCTCAGTAAAATCGATTTGTTTGGGTTACCCTAAGTGTTTATAGTTAAAGCAATTTTCGCTTTCCTTTTTTATGTTTTACAAAAAACTTGTTCTTGCAAAGACAATACTAGCTCACTTAAATCTGCAATTAATTGAAAAACTAATCATCGAATTAAACCTTTTTGTGGCGCCAGTTGTCATAAACAAAGCATCTGTAGAAATGCATAATAACAAGCGGCATTCAGAATGTATACAAGCCTTTGTTTCTATGAGAATTGGTTACTTCCTAATAAGTACGTGATAACTAAGTGTTATTTCCCTATAAATAATAGTTTACTACAATAAGTAGAGTTTGAGCTATGAAACAACAGAGCTCAGAATGTATTCGTGAACACACCCAGATGATGCAGAAATCTTTTAGCTACTACCGAAAATCAAAATATAAATAACTGACAACTCAATGGGTTCCAGAAGGGTGTAGACCTAGAGCAAGACCTCAGAGGAGATGGTGGTAATTTCATCGAATTTTCCCCAGTCAATGTCAAATTATGCTTTTAATAATAAATGGAAAGAGCAAAGGCAGACACTTGCTCAGAAATGGACACAAAAAAAAGCAAAGATACTTCCACTAATCATATAGCCATAATAATATGTATCCAATGTAATAATTTCACTCGTCTACATGTAATTACAATAATATTTCTCGTTTTTACAGATCTGTTGGAGACAAACACCGACGTTTTCGAGGATAACACCAGCATATCATTCTCGCAACTGTCTTTCGACGTTGCGCGGGACCAAGTCATTGTGGGCGCGAGGTGAGTGCCTTCACACAAAATAATTACATCGTGGATGTACATCGTATACGCGGCAGGCATGGAAAGTAGTACTCTGTATTCTGGGGTATCAATAACCTGATTATACTGTTCTTGAACAGAATACGAAATCATATTTGTTTAAGAACATCTGTAAATTTTACAGATGTTACGTTTGACATAAGCATGAGCTTAGTATATTTTTTGAATATTAAATTCTCGAAATTCTTATAAGTGCCTCGAGAATGTAACATATTGCATGTGACACTTCTGTACTAATTTTCTTTTGTGGTGTAGCTATTTATATCTCCAGCTCGGTGTTTTGTAATATAGGTATGGCAGAACTACTTCCCTTGTTTAAGGTTCTGTTTACTTTTCACATTTGGGGGGGAAGAATTTAGCTTATATTTGATAATACCAGAAAAAAAATTACACCCGCTAATTGAGGTTTTGGATCCACAGAAGTTAAGCACCGGAAAATGTATCAAAAATTTATATACTTACTGACTGAAATCCACCGTCTATGGTTTTTGGCTATGCATTTTATGGGACTGATAAAATGAAAGCAAACCGAACAGGTTTAAAATATGCTGTTTTGTGTACAGTCGGCACATCCAACTAGTACATACAAATAAGTGACATCTATCTTTATCTGCGGCGCCATGCTACATAATAATATGCTCTTGACTGTACCTGTGTTGAGTAATGATGAAGTTGTTATTAAATACTTGTAGATGATGTACGAGAGCACTCGAATGCTCATTACTACCGCCTCGACGCGTATTGTATTTACTTTTACAGAAGTGTGGAAGGCGCTTTTGAATCAGGTTAAAGTCATAATAATCAGTTTATTGCACAATCATGATCATTATTTCGATCAATAATTATTATATTTCCATTTTAAAATCATTCGTATATTTCTTTTGCAATTTGTTAACTTAATTCCATAAGCGAAATGGGGTTTATTACTTACGATAAAGTTGGTTTATGTCTATAAAAAATCAGCTTTGCTTCCTTGATTGAAATTAAAATACAAAGTAGCCAGTCTTCCGTCAACATCTGCTTGTTTTATTACGTTAATGTTTACAAAGGCCACGTGATATGTAAGTAAATCATAAGTCATAAAAAAACGTCGTATGTAATCATAATAATTTTAATGGAGATAACAGTCGCAACGTCAGGGTTGTACAAGGACATTTTATAGGTACTTTGTTAAACTTGTTTTAGTAGTTTTTTTATAATTTTAAATAATACACGAGTAGTCCAGTATATTAAGAAAAATTATTTATTTTTAAGATTTGTTTTGATTAAAAGTAAAAGACGTAGGTAAATTGGATTGAACAGGTTCTTTTCGTCAATAGAAGGTAATCTATACAACACGAAGCGTGCACAGAAGAACCACTTTTACAAAATTACAGACCCTTTGTTTTTTGTTTCTATAAAATTCATATTACGCCTTTATTATATGAAAATTATTATATGTATCACATTTAACAAGGTTGCGTATGAAAAAAAATTAATAAAGTAACGGTTTCTTTTAACTTCTTTAATTGCTATAATAATTTTGGTAGAATTCCACAGATATGTTTCATTTAGATAATAAAGAGAACCTATAAAATTTTGATATAATTTTCTCTGATAATTTTATACTTAACTTGACAGTAATGTCTACTGACATTACATAATCAGTGACTTATCAACTGAAGCTTATCAACCCTAAGTTGTTGAAACGGGCCGGAGTCGTTCACCTGTTATCCTGATATGAGATAGGGACTGTAACAGGTAACGGAATGTTACAAATGATTCCTTGTTCCTTAATTGACTAATAAAATGGCCATTTATTCTCCTCGAACAATTTAATCATGATTGAACACAATCTTGATTGAGATGTTACGACATATTTTTATCCATCCGCTTCATGTAAAAATTCTTTGAAAACCACAAAGGCCTTTCTCGTTATTAATTTAACCCTGTTGGTTGTGTTATGCTTTGTAACTAAGGGTCTGCTTTAGTTAGTATAAGTGATACTTAATAATCTGGCTGGTTAACAGTTAATAATCTTGACATCAAACATTTCACCCAACTTTTGCCATTTAAAGCAAAAAAATATGATAGTTATGGTTACACAAAATTTTGCAATGCCAGAAATTAATTGCATAGTAATAAACCTAAATTATGTGTTTTTATTTAAACTTCCCAAGTTATCAGACAATCATGATGCAATCAAAATTTTAACCTGTGTGATATCTTAATCAAACCTTAAATTGACCCATTATAAAGTGATTTCGCAAATTTAACGGACAATTAATTTATCTGGTGAACCTATGTAATTGTGCTAACGACCTGAGCTCGCACAAATGTTTCTAGCAATTCTGACACTATAAAGTCGGACTGATAGTGAAATTATTCAAATATTCCGATTTGAATTTAAATGGTTTCATTATTTTTTAGATGATAATACAGTTTTTATATGATAATGAGTATAACCAGTATATTAAATGAAAAGTCTTTCGAAGTAATACTACTATAATGCAGAATATTATTAATCTTGTACTATTATGATGATGTCTTAATTACCATTTAGATACACCGAAACCAATTTTGATTTAATATCAATGCATGTATTCGGGTGTTGAATACCGGACCAGTTTCACTAAATTATTTGATAATTTTCTCCACCACGAATTATGAAAGTTAATATTAGTCATTAAATGTTATGAAAACTATTTGAAATCGTTCAATAATTATCATTTAATAACATAGCGCACGCTTAAATTAATTACTTTTGCAATATCCTGAATAACTGATATCGCCATTCTAATCCTGTTATGTTTCGTTCATGCTTTCGTTCGTATATAAATTAACTTGTCAAATTATCAGCTTTCAACTGTTTTAAGATTTCGCACGGTTACATGGCTGAGTTGCAAAATAATAAAATGACAAAATCGAACTTTTTATATACATCTAGAGATGGAATTAAAAAAGGAAAGACATGAAATCTTCGAACTCCAAACTCTTAATTTTTGTTTGCTTACTACTTAAGTTGCATGTTAATCTTAATATAGATAAGAGGAACAAATATAATTTTAATAAACATATACGAACCGTTTCACACTCTGTTCCCTCATTATTTTGTGGCCGAGTCAAAAGAGGAAATATTGGTAACCGGTTTATTATAATTCCGCCCGGCGGGTTTCACCGATGATAGTATCTTGACGCCATAAGAACTCCTTGTGAGGAGCAAAGTCAAGTTATTGTTCCTCCGCGAAATTACTAAGGTTATGTAAGGGTGATGAAAACTGCGACCTAGTCACCGTTTTTGGTTGATTAAAGATCTCCGCATGTTTTTTATGTCGAAATATGCCTTGATTGGTTATGGGATGAAATTATATTTTGGATGTCAGTCAACAGCAGAGAAAGCGTTATTTTCAAAAGCATAAGGACGAGAATGAGAACACCAAATTTGTAAAATTATTATTTGAATATTAGTGTTAATATTATTTAACTTATACCTACTTATAAATGCGATATTCATTGGAAAGGTTTGAAATTCGGTTACTATAACATCCATACTAATAAATATAAATATGAAAGTGTGTTTATTAGTCTTTCACGTCAAAATCCCTGAATCGATCTCCATGAAATTTTGCACTCAGACAGGTGGAGTACGGAGAAGGACATGGGTACTTATCACGCGGGCAGAGCTAGTCAGTAAATAAAATAATCTTTAGAGCAAATACTCGTTTAATAAAATGGTCATGCTTCTTACAATTTGAAGGCTGAACAAGTTCCGTACAGCCGGTACTCGGTGCCGTAACGGATGTGCATTTCTATTTACCACTGTCTTTATTCACACAGGAACAAATAATGAATGTAAATTTGTAGCCCTATAATTATCTTCTCTTTTAATTTTTTTTATTAATTTCTGGAATAGTGGCTCATGTTGCGTCTTCATATTTTGCGTATGTATTTTAAATCATTTTAACTGTTGGTCTGATGTTGATGAAATTTAGTAGGATCTGTTAAAAAAGAATTATTATTTTATTTTCTATTGACGACCATGTTACCAGTAATTACTATGCCATTGATTGAAAGCTGCAGAAGCTTTCGATTCATTTAATCGTGAGTTATTACCAAGTTGGAATATTTTACTGTTATAATGTATGGAATTGGAGCGTCCCATGCAAACGGAGCGGGCGCCATCAAAGCCTTCCACCTAATGTCAATATACCGCGACACTTGCCAGTTTGTACAAGTGGTTAGTGCATATTAATGCTTATCTAATGGAGCACCATTAGACTTGAGTGCTTTCATTGCTTACTTGGTGATGAAATCATAGATTTGTTTTTTTTATAGAAAGCTACATTTTTTCAGGGACTTCGCTTTCGCTACTGTGTGTCCGGAAAGAAATGCTTATTTGTTGTATCAAATTTCAGTAGTTTTATTCTCAGCAATACAGACCTTTTCTCGTTTTATTATGGTATTGTTACGAATGATGTCACCACCTTCCAATTTTTGAAGAATGCTCCATCATTTGTTGAGTTGTTTTTAGGTGATACACAACACAACATAGCGATGCTCTTTGTACAGTAACAAGTATACACAATTGTTCTCGGGACAAGATAACCGAATGCTCTTATTTTGTCTAGCCCACTCAAATCGTGACACGAGCTCTTTTACAAATTATATAAATTATACATATACATATGACTAGAGACATGTGTCAATTGTATGTTTTATCATACGTTTTTTTTATTAAATAAAAAAAACCAGTAAAATATTTTTTATCTTTTGCTTTTTTGCTATGATGTTGAAATTATTTTTTTTAACTGTATCGTAATGTCATGATGATAGTCGATTTGTTTCTTCAAATGGATTCATTTAAAAATTATTGATTTGTTTAAACTATGAGGAGCATTGCTTCGTTTTCAATATGTTATTACTAGATTTTGTTAAGCAGTCACCAATGAAGGGTTACATACGTATGATATCTTTCTGTTTTTTCAATATGCTGTACTTCTGGATGTATGTTGAAGATTCTAGTGTGTATCTATTGCACATGGCTGATATAAATCATGCCTATCGCGTTTCCGTATCATATTGGCAGTGTATCATACCAGAGCAATGCAGATATTTGATACAACCACTACCTATCTCATTACATAGTATTGTTGAGATTTACTACCTTGTCTGACTAAAGTCTCGCGTGGGTTCGTTATATTTTTTTTTATGAAATTAATATTTTATTTCGACCAGTTTCAATTATAGTAGCGGCATTTATAAAACAATTAGGAAAAAATAATTGGGTTTGCTTGGATAAGGTTCGACCTTGCAGTTTTACACAAAAGATCTTAGAATGTTATATTAAAAGTGTATAAAGGTCTTATCCGGGTCACGATTGCAAAATGCGATAAAATGGCGTATAAATAGATTGCAGTTTATTTTAAAAGTGTATTTTTTCTGGCACTCTACTGCTGCTCCTCAAAAAGTCTTTCTTCCTTCATTCCGTTGTTTAGGTCTTCTCATCAACTGGACGTACATTGTTCCCTTCGTTTCCTGGCTGTACACAGCTCTATTACATCTTTATCCCACTAAGGGATAATCCCGCTTTTGTATTGTACTGTTACATTGTCATATTTTTAATGTGGTCTTCTTTTGATCAATAAATCGTTTGCTTACTTGTATTTGGTCTCCTTTATTTGTTGACTATATTTAATAGATAACCATTATGTATGTCAAATCGGAAGCGGAAATATATAATATCTATTAAAAACGGCACTGATTGTCATTGACATTACTCGTAGCTCGTAAAATTATACGGAGACATGCAGACATCTGACACCGCAATGCACCTATGGCTTGCAATAATTTCGTTGTCGTGTTCAGAGAGTATTCAGAATTATCTATTACAACGATGTTTTATCGGTCGTCTGTGCACATTCTATTTAGTTTTCTCGGAAAATTATATTTAACATTTGCATTAAAATCACAGCTAATTTATATTCACGACTTCGAAGTACTTGTGCTCGTTAAGATATTGACTGAGGCTGCGTGCGAGGCTGAAATGTCCGGCTTCTCGTATTAAAGCCCAGTTTTCAATTGACTTGACTCGACAAGTCAAGTGGAGAATGGATGGAAATGGCCGATGTGCAAATCAAGCAGATCTAGTTAGGTATGCGAAAATGCGTTGAAGAACGGATTATATGGCTATGATTTGGTATTTTTTAGTTTTATTTGTGTCTAGATACTTGTTTTTTTATGGGGAGTTATAGTAAGTTTAACTTTAGTGGTAGGCAAGGTTTAAGGTGGTAGGTACACGCAATCTAAAATAATGCCTATTCACTCTTGCCTTGAAAACCCTAAGCTGTAGGCATTAGTGAACACTTTGTAGGACTTACTTTGTAGTCCGCACAAGACCTTATTTTATTTTCGTTTTTCTTCAGGGATGCCCTCTACCGGCTGTCCCTTCGCAGCCTCAGGCCCCTGGAGCGCGCTGAATGGCCGGCGGACCCTAACAAAGTGGAGCTGTGCCTGGAGAAAGGACAGACTGAAGAGGACTGCCACAACTACATCAAAGTGTTGCTGCCGTACGAACATAGGCTGTTTGTTTGCGGCACCAACGCCTACAGTCCGGAATGTAGTTGGAGAGAAGTGAGTATTTTTATTAGAAAAATGAAGACGTGCTTTCTATATTTACAGTTAGCGCATTACCTGTAAAAGTTTAATAAAAATTTAATTTGCATACCTCGAGATAAATGAATATACACGTCATTGGGATCATCATTTATATCTTTATTTACATTTTACATGGATAAATATTATAGAATAAATGATAGGACATGAAGACGAAACATAACAAACCATGGCTTCTTAGAATTTGATAAGGCAAATTAAAATGATAAGCTATTCTGTAAACCCGCGTGATATTCCATTACACCTTTTTAGTTAGCTCGCTATTAGACTCATTTGTTAGACCAAGGAAAAGCTTTGTGCAAGCCGTTAATATTTTCTCCGCAAACATTACAAGGCTCCGGTCGCGGTCAGCAGGATAGCCTTTATTACCCGGCAAATACGACCGAGTAACCTTGTTTCATACTGTTTGCTAATTACACACTATCACCTTAATCTTGCAAGATAAGCAGCCTCAATTGTTTCTAACTAGGCCGTTACGAAGTTTTAACGAAATTAATATATTTATGGGTGCTGTTAATGTGTTTGCTGTCGCGGATACCGTTGGGGTTTTAATCTATTGAAATAAATTGATCATGATCGTTTTGTTGGGCAGTAAATGTGTGAACATGATTTGAACACTAATATAAAACATGATTACGGAATAGTAAGAGGCAATGAAATAGGGTTAGTTTACAATTTTCTTGCACGTAAAAATATTTTATATCATGGCGGTAGAAGTTCTGCAGCCATGTTCCAAGAAAAATTAATTGACTTTGCATTTTTTTGTAATAGCCTTTGCCTCTTAGACAGCAGGCCCTTGGTTCGAATCTTGGGTAGGGGATGTCGTCATGCCCTATCCAGGATTTGCACCCGTGGGACGAACTTTTCTTATCGGGTCTTGGATTTTTATCTAATTAAATATTTAAATATTCCTTATAAAATATAGTGTCGTTAAATATAATATTTATTTATGATTCCTCTTTATTTTATTACAATTTTGATATAATTCACGATACATTTCTCAATAGATCGAGTCAATCAGCAACGCTTCGCAATGGTCGACGGGTGTAGCGAGTTGTCCATACAACCCCCGCTCCAACGTGACGGCCATATTGGCCAGTGGGGGGGAGTATTACGCGGGTACACCGACTGACTTCAGCAGCACTGACACAGCTATTTGCAGGTACATATATTTGTATTGAGAATAGACCTGATTTGACCTGGTAAAAGTGTAAATTAAAATAATAGGTAACACTTGGCATGTACTCAATCTCTAACTTACTTTAATAAGGTCGTCGGATCACCTTGGTGATTTCCCTACATTGCGCTTGGTACCGGTACATAGTTCTAGTTCGGTAAATAGTCTTGCTTGTTCCACAGCAACTAATTAAGGTACCGTTCCTATTCTTGCTTTCTTCAAATCTTATTCTAAAAGAGTAGTTTTGAATATGACCACTCCACAATAATTCTATAAGTGATTTCTGTGGATATTATAAAAGCGACTGACCATAATCATATTGAACCATGATTCAAGCCGATTAAGGCTAACTGTTATCAGGAACTGAGTTTTCCACTGTTAGATCGTGCTCATACAAGACACAACAGGGATAAACTCCAGAAGGTTGATGACGGCAGCAACTTTTATTTTCAGGAGTCGCGGTTCAGGCCCACGTAATGTGACTACTCTGCGTACAACGCAGTACGACCAGAATTCCCTGAACGAGCCGCAGTTTGTGGGCAGCTTCGAAGACGACAACTACGTGTATTTTGTGTTTAGAGAAATCGCTGTGGAGTTTATGAACTGTGGCAAGGTAAGCCTGAAAATCTATTGAATGAACACTTCAAAAGTTAGGTATATGAACATATGTTTTATCAAAACAGACAGTCCATCAGTTGGTATGAATAATTTCTTTGACCATCTTCAATACTACTCATTATTACTGCTTCTGGGTTTAATAAATACGAGGGTCTCAGTTGTAATAGTAAATTTCACAGCGAACCCTTGTCCATAGTCATGAGGTGTGTTGAGAGTGGACAAGTCAACAATTAATTATTGTTTGAGTGTACCTAATGTAAGGTTGTGTATCAGAATAATAAGTATGTATTCGTCTATCACTTTACAACACATTTCATTTCAACAGATAATCTACTCCCGCATCGCCAGAGTCTGCAAGAACGACTCAGGCGGCCATTTTCTACGCAAAAACAATTGGAGTACGTTCCTGAAGGCGCGACTAAAGTGCGCGGTACACGGAGATGTGCCGTTTCATTACGACGAAGTGCAGAGTGTGGAGTTCTTATCACAGGAGAATATTTTAGTGGCTACTTTCACCACGCCTGTGTAAGTTCTTATATTGTCAAGATTTTTTTTCACATATTCCTTGATTAAAACAATAGATAATACATGCTGCACAGAGTAACTCCGGTTCACATGCAAAAATTTAACAGCAAAATCCTTAGGAAATTTGAAAATTCGAATGTAAAAAGCCAGTGAAATTTACAAAAATTTAAAAAAACAAAATAAACTCGACTACGGTTGATCGTAGCGAAAAAGACAGTAACAATGCATTTTTTAATTTTAAACATCGAACATAATAAGATTAGTTGTTACTGAACTTAAATATGTTTCTCATGGGCATAAAAGTGATCAAAATTGAAGTTGTCATGCGCAAACCTCTCGACAAATATTTAGAATCAAAAATTCTCAGTATTTCTCAAGGTCCTAATTCTCAGTGTTTTTCAAGGTGTTAAAAACTTGTGTTATAATTCCCATTTTTCGACCACAGTAACAGCATAGCCGGCAGTGCAGTATGCGTGTACAGTCTCGCGGACATCCACGAAGCTTTTGAGGGCGTGTTTAAGGTGCAAGACTCTCCTACGTCCAGTTGGGAGCCGCGATCGCCTGACGCCGAAACTAGAGACCATTTTAAATGCGTGCCCGATACTAGGTGAGAAATTTTGTACTTTGATCGGATTTATTTTTTATTTTATTTGTATTTATTTATTTATTTATTCTTTATTGTAACAATTACAATTTGTAAAGTTCAATAGGCGGACTTAATGCTAATAGCATTATCTAACAGTCTACCATTGGATTAAGCAGAGAACCTTTGTGTGGGTGATAATAAAAATTTATAATAAACATACTTACTATACCATTTATACTATAAACCTATACTTAATATATACATGTATATACCCATAAACTACACTACACATACATACATATATAAATATATATATACATATATATATTTGCAGCAGATTACATACAGAGATTATTTACTCTCTCATGACTGGGTCAGAAACAACTGGACCACGTGCGACTTAAAACTGGCGCGGCTCGGAGAAGCTTGAACGGAATCGGGAAGTGCATTTCAAAGTTGTTCCAAAGTTGTAATTTTATGATTTTACATACATACATATCGGCACGTCAATATCCCTTACGGGGTAGACAGAGCCAACAGTCTTGAAAAGACTGATAGGCCACATTCAGCTTTTCGGTTTGATAATAGAATTGAGATTCAAATAGTGACAGGTTGCTAGCTCATCGCCGGCAAAATTTTGATTTATTAAAAGAACCAATGTATGCCAAAGCCAGGTCATATTTATTGACGCTAGGAGGAAGAAATACAATTATACCAAAGACTAAACTTAGTGATGGAATAGATGATAGTCTATTTATTTTTTAACTTTACTAATTAAAAATACACGATAATTTTCCAATTTGTGTTCTCCTTCAACTTCGTTCGTGCCCTGACATCAAAAAAGTGTTAACAAAAGCATGTATCAACCATCTTGAAATGCTTAAGGAATGTATAAAAGAACTTGACACCAAGGCGTAGCAAGTAACTTTATTAAAACCAAAAAAATAATCACGTTCACGCATACAGAGTTAATTATTACCTTTTATTACAGGCCGTTGCAATCCATCAAATACCTCGACTACCAACTAATGAACAACCCCATCTTACCCATATCCGGGGAGCCGGTCTACAAGATAAACTCCGAACGCCTTACGCACGTGACCGTTGACGTCACTAGTAGCAAAGACGTGCCTCAGCAGTTCGTGCTGTACGTGGCGACGCAAACTGGTGACGTCATGAAGTTGGCTGTACTGCCAAGGTTCGATGGAGCATGTCTGGTAGAAGTGTGGAGGTTGGGAGTCAATGTGCTGGCGATGCAGTTTGTTAAAGAGACGGTGAGTGGTCTTTGAACTGGGCACTGCTTGGCTCTCATGGTCTGCAAAGCCTTTGATACCCGTAACATTGTACCTAATAGCCTTTATAATGTACCTTTTTTAACGATGAAAATAACTTTTATCGGTTTAGTGTTTACAAAGATTATCCTTTACAAACATTATTTATAAGCTAAGATTTTTTTTTTAAATATTAAGTATAAACATTTAATGTATTGATATTTGTCTCAGATGTCAGTATACATCGGCGGCGACAAAGGCGTGATGCGCATCGGCAGCTCCCGCTGCGCCCGCTACCGGAGCCGCGGCGGCTGCGTGGGCGCGGCCGACCCGCACTGCGGCTGGGACGACGCGCGGGAGCGCTGCGCGCGCGCCGCGCTGCACCGCCACGAGCCGGGCTTCGCGCAGGCCACGGCTGCTTGCGCTTCTGCTGCTGCCGTAGGTTAGTATTCCATTAGATCAAACTTTTTTCTTTAAAGTTTTATATTTTAAATTTGCTTGATCCCAACTTTACTAAGATTAGTGAAATCTGTTCTTCTTTCATTTCTTAATAGGTTTGCGAAATCTTACGAAGTTTATTTTAACGGGGAATAATACAAAACCATATCTATTGTTTTCTTCTTTAACAGTGGATGGCGGTTGGTCATCGTGGTCTTCTTGGGAGAAATGCGTGCAAGACGGTACTTCTCGCACTGTGTATGGAGATGACAAACCTGAAGACATGTGTATGTGTCGCACCAGGCGATGCAACAACCCCGCTCCGGCTAATGGAGGGGAGCCTTGCAAAGGTAGGCTTTTGATTGGTCAGAATAATGTACGGCACGTACAGTGTAAGACGGTATCTCGTGTAAAATACTCGTATACTGTTTCAAAGCCGGCAGGTCCTTTTTAGAGAGTTTAATCTGGATATTCTAATATCTGAGGGATTAGTTCGAGTTTTACTCGATCAAACGCGTCGAGTAAGTAAACGCGAATTTGTATGGAATTTTACTAAATCACACAGATATTCGCGGTTACTTGCTTGACCTTTCGAACCCTTGACGAAAACCCTTCGATGTGTTGTTTTGTTCGTACTTCTTTGGCACGCCTTTGTGTACGGCAAAATAAATACTTAATAATTTTAAAAATGGAATGCTGCTATTAAAAAAAATTACTTAAAGCCAACACCTGTTCTGTAGGAATGCTAAGAAATTTGTCTGTTATCAGGTGTGAGCATATCCGTGACGAACTGCACGGTGCACGGCGGTTGGTCGGCGTGGGGCGGCTGGTCGGAATGCTCGGCCACGTGTGGAATCGCCCTAAAGTCCAGAAGGCGGACGTGTACTTCTCCAGCGCCGAAGTTCGACGGACGAGTGTGCGTCGGCCCTGACGTCGATCATATGTACTGCTCTAATCTGCCGCCTTGTCCAGGTAAATATACGCACTGCGTATTTTCAGGTGACCATTCTTAGAGAAACCGCGTTATATGCTCATATAGGGCGCCTGGTTCAAGTAAATCAAAATACAAATTCGTAATTGAACTTAAAAAATTAAAAAATCATGATCACGCCGCCTTTTGTATAAATTAGTTATTAGTATAGTATTAAGATTGTATAATACAAGACAAGACCAGTCAAGTGAGAGTAAAAATTCGCGTAAAGTTCTACCACCATACCATTAACGTTGTAAACAGTACTGAGTTTGAAGCTCTTAATTTTGTATGTTAACTGGGAAAACCTAAGTTCAGTCTAGTACCTGTAGTATTCATTCATAGTATTCATACTTACTATTCTTTATTATTTTTTAAATGTACTTGTGATTATCATTTTAAAATGTATATTTAATTTCAGATCCGGCCCGCATGCCAGTAGACGGCGGTTGGACGGACTGGTCCGCGTGGTCGGAGTGCCAACCAGCCATTACTGGCACCGACTGCGGCGTCGGATTCCGGGAACGAAGGCGCAGTTGTTCCCAACCCGCCCCCAAACATGGCGGACAGCCCTGTGACGGGAATAATAGGGAGAGACAGCATTGTGAACTGCAGCCTTGCAGCCATCACAGGAAGACTACAGCGTGGTCACCCTGGGTTCAGATACCTGGTAAGTTCTGGCTAAGGAGCATATAAAACATTTTTAGATGGCTACCAATCGATTCTCAAATATGGCGCCCAGCCCAGTGACAGGTACAATAAAGAGAGTAATGTATATAACTAGCTGTCCCGGCAGACGTTGTATTGCCATATAAATATTTTTTAAGTAATTTAAAGTTTAAAAAAATGTTAAGGGTTGTCCACCCTTAGCACTAAGGGGTATGAAAAATAGATGTTGGCCGATTCTCAGACCAACTCAATATGCTCACAAAATTTCATGAGAAGATGCAAGATAGTCGTAGCTTTTTTCGTAGCAAGCACAATGTCTAGTCTTAGGAGCGTCTATATGTTAAAACGTAGCATTTATATTTTATGTTTTGTTACGTAGGTAACTCATCCGAAGGCGATTATTCGGAGAAGCGCTTCAAGTTCCTATGCAAGGCTTCGTCTTCAGAGCAGTTAGAGGTAAGTTACCTAAAATATTTTACTAGTACTACTTTCTTTTGCTCCTTTGCCCACGTCCTCCTTTTGAGTACGTCGTGAATCATAAATCCCACTGAAATAACACTATTTTCTTAGGATGAAAATGCTTTCAATGTCTATCTTGGTTCGCCTATTTAAGAAAATTTTCAATAACTTTTGTTTGAAACTTTACGAAAGTTATGTTTAAACTCTCATACGTTCCATGCTATTAATATTATTAGTATTATAAGCATTTGTTTACAATAGGTAGGTAATGAGGTAGTCTCTGCCTACCCCTCCGGGAAAGAGGCGTGATTTTATGTATGTATGTTTACAATAATATAAAAAATTTTCTTTCCAAATACGCAACGGATTGCGACGCAGTTATCACTGTCGACAATCTACTCCCGAGCCGAGTCGCGAGCAGTCGCGAGCAAACGATCTACGATAACTAACCACACATTATTCACTATCTGCAGCTATCAATAGCCCGGGAGGAGGTCCGCTACTGCAACGGCGCGGGGTCGTGCACGGCCAGCCCGGCGGCGGACGGCTGGGACGCTTGGTCGGCGTGGGGCGCGTGCAGCGCGGCGTGCGGCGGCGGCACGCAGCGGCGGCGGCGGCGCTGTCTGCGCGCGCCCTGCGCCGGCGCACCCGACATGCTGCGCGCCTGCAACGTGCACGCCTGCGCCAGTCAGTGTCACCACACTACTGTACATACATATCGTCACGTCTTTATCCCTTACGGGGTAGACAGAGACAACAGTCTTGAAGACTGATAGGCCACGTTCAGCTGTTTGGCTTAATGATAGAGTTGAGATGCAAATAGTGACGGGTTGCTAGCCCATCGCTTGAAAGAAGAATCCCAAGTTTATAAGGTTATCCCTTAATTGCCTTTTAGGACATCCATGGGAACGAGATGGAGTGGTCGCTACTATATCTAAGTGATAACATAGTTTAACCACTCGAGTTTAGAACCGAAGTGAATGTGTGACAAATTGCGATATTGACAGGCTTGTAATAACTTAACTTTACTGAGATGCCAAGATCGAGAGTTTTGAAATTTGGTAAAGGTTCCTTATCTAGAGATGCACTAAGAGAGGATATCGCGTTTTTCCCTCGAAATAAGAAAAAAGCGGTGTTTTGTGTTTCATACGAGCAGAGTCGCTGGCGAACTTAGGAAAACTAAAACCTTATATAAATCTATACATATAATAAATCTGTAGAAAGGTCAATTCTGTACATTGAAAATATTGAAAAAATAAATAGTAGGGGGTGTTACTGGATCGACACCAAACACAAATATGTGATTAAAAAATTTTTGTCTGTCTGTCTGTATGTTCAGGCATCACGTGAAAACTAACGGTTCGATTTTGATGAAACTTGGTATAATTATACCTTATTATCCTGGGCATAAAATAGGATACTTTTTATCCTGGAAAAATACGAAGAAAAAAAATCTTAACTTAGACGTTGTTCTGTAGAACCGCGAACACACGTTACGTTACCCGCAGTGGATTCAGCGCCGTAACCTGTAGCGCCGAAAGTCGGATTTAGCATGAACCGTTTGCGGCACACGCGGGCCGCTACTAATTACTATGAAAAAATACTTTAGTCCGGTCAATCTAGACATTCGAAGCTACATTAATTCCCATCAAGCTGAAAATGAGTATAATTGTTTAAAACACAATCAAAAGCATTATTTCAAAATTCCCCATGATTCCGGTTTAAGGAAAAAAAAATTCCCAAGGTCAAAGGAAAAAATGGGTGTTTCGCGATTATCTTCAAAACGGTAAGTTTTTCAAATCGGAAAAATACCTCAAACATAAATTGTAGATCATAAAGTTATCTATAAAAAGGTATCAATATTTTTTTTCAATAAAGCTACCGTTTCTGAGATATAACGATGCAAAAAGTTGCAAGCGTCATAATATGCACACGTTACCACGCCACCTCTGAGGTAGTGTACTATTAGCGCGTTTTTTTTAACATTTCTATTATTAAACTTGGAAAAGTTTGAAATAGGTTAGAATAAATACGTGTTTTCACTAAGCAATGGCACTCAAGACTAACTTTCGCATTTATTATTAAAAAAATTTAGAATAACCCTAAGTTAAGAAAGTCATCTTAGGATAATAATAGAGATTACAATTAAATCAAATTAAAACTAAAACTACTTATAAAAAGAAAGAAAAAAGATGACTACAAACTAAAATTTAATTTATAAATTGAACAGTCCTTGCATAGTATTAACATGCGGGAGTGTGCCCAGAAGACTGGCAGCATTGCCAATTTGAATGGCAATGCTGATTCTCTGAGCCAGATAATTTCCAGCCCTCCGGTCAAGAGATACCTCAATCAGCTTTTTCGACAAATGTCGGAAAAGCTGATGGGCAGATAGGCCCCCCGGTCCCAGAGTTTCTACCCCAAAACGTTCAAAAGTATAGGTATTACAGATACCTACATATTTGCGCCTTTTGAGGTTTTTTACCTCATTTGAAGCAGAACCGGCCTTAGATTTAGTAACCTGAAGATGAGACGGCGCATATGTGTCGACACGAGTAGCATCCCACACCAAAGGCCGCCCCAATCTCCAGGGTACCAAAATCATACCATCCAGTCTCTTGGCATCATCCCGAGCCAGACCGTTTGGTTCTAGAACGGCTGGAACATGGATGGTGGCAAGAGCACAGAGGATTATATTATTTAGGGCGGCATGGCGCCCTAAGCGGCCGGCACTCCTAGGGCATGAGAGGCCGTGGTGTCCATTGCCGTCAACGGTATCCCCGCAAGGACTACTATTATTAAAGACTAACGGTATTTCATGTTTTGAGCATTCTGAGATAAAGCAGGTATACGACCCTAGCCACGTACACAATTAAACAGAGAGACAGATGTTATGATGATAATGTGATGTTACAGTATAAATGAAGGGACTGGGTTTCATTATACTTATGTGTATTTTATATTTTGAATTCAAGTTAAAATTACCGACAGAACAATATTTTTACTTATATTACTGCTACACAGAGTATACACGAGACGTGCTTATGCATATTATGACGCTTTCAACTTTTTGCATCGTTATAACTCAGAAACGGTAGCTTTATTGAAAAAAAATATTGATTCCTTTTTATAGATAACTTTATGATCTACAATCTATGTCTGAGGTAATTTTCCGATAAAACTTACCGTTTTGAAGAAAATCGTGAATAACCCATTTTTTTACCTTTGACCTTGGGTATTTTTTTTTCCTTAAACCGGAATCATGGGGAATTTTGAAATAATGCTTTAGATTGTGTTTTAAACAATTATACTCATTTTCAGATTGATGGGAATTAATGTAGCTTCATTCTTATTTTTTGGTCTAAATTGACCGGGTTACTTACTACAGAACGCGAACTCAACAGCAGTAGCTCAATAGAGAGATCTCCTTAATTATTATAGGCCTAGCCGTAATTGGGTCCAATAGATATTTATAAGATGTCATTGTCAGAGTTACTCAAAATGGAAAAATAAACCATCCACACGAAGACCGACATCCGCGCGGACGGAGTCGCGGGGGGAAGCTAGTAAATAAATAAATTTATAAAAATTTCCAGATTCCCAGTGGTCCTGCTGGAGCGAATGGAGCGAGTGCAGCGGCGGCTGTGTGTCCGGGAAAGTGATGGGTTACCGCAACCGCTCGCGCGCCTGTCTCTCGCCCGACGGATGTGAAGACGCTGCCGCCGCGTTGGAGAGGAAGCCGTGTGTCAGCCATTGTGGTTAGTAAATACCACAGTATTATACAGATTGCTAGCGTACAGTATGAACTGGTACTGTACAGTACTGGTTGCCCCTTTAAGAGTGATCTCCACAAACTTGTTATACTACAACTGCTTGTTTTAATGACGCCGCCGCCCTGTGTCAGCCATTTTGTGGTCAGTCTAACATTTTCTTTTTCTGTTTAGCGATAGTTCCAGTCACATTCTCATTTCTCTAAAGTAGAAGTTAGAGGTCTCTTTTGACAATAATCTTGGCTTTAGTAGAAGCGATCTCCACTATATTTGCAGGGGAAACTTATCCATATTGGATCATTGTTACACATTTAGCTGCTTGGATGTGCAGGTTTCCTCGTTTTACGAACCTCACCGGAAGAGCATCAGTGGGCAAACGAAACTTATGTATAAAATAAAAAAAATTGTTCGTCTTTCAGAATCATCGGAGAGCGGCTGGGGCGAGTGGGGAGAGTGGTCCCCGTGCGCCAGCGGCGAGCGCGCGCGGCGCCGCTCGTGCGCCGGCGGCGCGTGCGTCGGCGCGCAGATGCAGGTGGCCAGGTGCGACGGGAATGACCTCGACAATGGTAAGCTGGTTTTTTTTTGAGTATTTTATTTTTTTATTTTGGGTTAACAGCCAGTGACATGAAAACATTATTTTTGTTTTTGCTAAGATAATTTAATATCAAAGGCATTTGACGGCCTCTGTGGCGCAGCGGTAGTACGCTTGTCAGTGACATCGAAGGTCCCGGGTTCGAATCCCGGCCAGGGCATGATGAGAAAATAACTTTTTCTGATTGGCCTGGGTCTTGGATGTTTATCAATATAAATATTAATTATAAAATATAGTATCGTTGAGTTAGTATCTCGTACCACAAGTCTCGAACTTACTTCGAGGCTAACTCAATCAGTGTAATTTGTCCCGTATATAATAATATTAATATATCAAACATGATATGGCGTTACGCGATTAACCCTTCAGCTGCGGCGGCTATACGCAAACTGCGCACCTCGTCTGCGGCGTTCAAGCGCCGCGGCGGACGGGCGCGCAGTGTCTTAGATTTTGTTGTATATCTGTATATAATTATTTGGGACCTACCCAAAAATTTATTTTTTTTTAAAGATATATAAATGAAGAATCATATGCAATAAATTTTGATGCGAAAAAACACTTGCGTTTATTATATTTAGGTCACTGAATTCAAAACTTACCGAAAAATTATCCATTGTAAATATTTTACTGATTTTGCAATTTACATCTTTCATATATTCTGTTTTTGTTTACTATTCCACAAAGTCCAATAATTGAGGAATTTAATGGTGCCAAAAAGTTATTATGTCCCAAGTAAAATTCTCTAAAATCGTCTTCACAAATAATCCAGTAAGAATCACGATTTCGCCATTTTGCAACTTCTACAACGCAAACTTTATACTTCTATTACCATGAAAATATTGAAATGTAGATTTATTTGAGGCATTGTAATCGTAAATAATGTATTTGGCTTCACAAAACAACAAGTAAAATGTATCTAAATGTCTTAAAATAGTATATTTCTACTAAAAACTGAAAACTTACCTAGAAAACTATCATTTTTTCAATTGGCTCGTTCATTCACTTACATTTGTCTTTGCTCAACTGTAAGGGCAGTGTGGCAAACACGAAAAATTGTAGTTTCGTTTTTATATCAGACATATATAGCTTGCCTAGAGAAAATGAGCGAAAAACCATAGCCAAAAACTAGAAAAATGTATGTCTGTGTGCGTGACTTGTTTGCCTTGCTTGTCTGCTGATGGCCGTATCTGGACAAAATGGCGGCATGTGGTTAACGCCTAACTGCTGATGGCCGTATCCGTCCACTGTCAATGTTTGTCTAACTGCTTTAGGTCGGATCTGGGCATATCTACAGGATGTTTGTTTTTAGTTGTGCACGTTAGTAATTTGGAAAAGAGTGTCTTGTAAAAATAAAAATAAAATGTTGATTAAAATGTTTCTTTTATTGGAATACAAAAATGTACAATGTTTATTGGTTTCCACTACTCTAAACCTATTCAATTCATAGTACATACTAGTAATTATTTTTACCAATGATTCATAGTACATACTAGGAATTATTTTTACCAATGAAAAAATAAAAATAAAATTACAATTTTGTAAAAATAATTACTGAACTGTTTTTGATAAGTTTTTTTTTTCAATAAATCTATAATGATAAGAACTATGTAATATATAAAGACTTATTGAAAAAAAATACTTTCATCAAAATCGGTTCAGTAATTTTTGAGATAGGGAATAGTGTTGAAGTCGGTTGTTTTGTAAAAAAAAATACTTATTTTTAATGAATTATGAATTCAAATTAAACAAAAAAATTTTGCGTAGGAATCGAAATTTTAGATTCCCATCATTTCACTTTACTGATAACAACAACGTTTTAAAAGGGTGTTATTTAAACAGTCTGCAGAATATTCATATGCAAAAAAGTTTACACAAATTCAGAAGCGCAAGTGAAGAATAGGATAACAGAAGAATAGGCACCAAACTGCACTGCAGCAGTGTCTCTAAATGACGTCAACTTAAATTTTAAACAAAGCATGTTTGGACTCAAAACACGCATGCGTTCGATCGAGCTCAAGCCGACTGTAACCAAACTCAAACGTTTATTCAGAAAATAGGCCTTTGTAGGCACTTTTTTACGTCAAATTACATGTAAAAATTATCGATTTAGATAAATTAAATAGATATGTATTCAAAACTCAAATTTAAAATTATTAATTCTTTCAAAGCTAAAGACTACTAGCGCTTCGTAACCGACCACTGCAAGAGAAGAAACGCCGAAAGAAACTCTTTTCAACAGTATTGGTCGCCTACTCGCCTGAAGGGCTTTGAATTTTTTTTTTTTTTATTTTATTTGTATATTCATTCTATGTATCTTATAACCCGTAGACCAAACCAGTGCAGTCCTAAGAAAGAAGGGATCAAAGAGAAAAAAGTATTTTTAAACAATAATCCTAATATTAATATTTAAAAATAAAATAATGTATACATAAATAGATAAACACCCAAGATCAGAAGTCAATATGAAAAAGATAATTTACCAACTTGACCTGACTGGGGATCGAACCCGAGACCTGGAAGTAGCAGTCTGGTGTGTTGACTACTACATCACACATTTTATATAAATATATAACTAATATAAATAAATAGATAATATTTAATTATATATTTTATATATATGTAACTACAGAAGTAATTTACAAACTATAGATTTTCTAAAGTATGATACTCAAGCCAACATTGGCCAACACAAATATACACCGTGCAATGACTGCACGCGATGTTACATTTTTGCCTGCATCTAACACAACGTCCCCTCTTAAATTTATCTTGTTTTTTGGTTCGCTCCTCGGTCACCTCATTATGAACAGGGAAATGATTAAAATCCCTGTTCAGCCTGCTACAGGTGGGGATGGGGACCTGGCGCGAACGTGAGGAGACGTTTTGTCCGAATTCTAAGCAGAGCTCTTCAGCAAGCTTGAAACGAAATTGGCGGTGAGTCATTTTTTTATGCTGGCCAATGTTAGCACAATATATAATATATGCATTTAAAATAGATATATTTAAAAGACGTCTAAAAACTTTAATATACCATTTGATTCCCCTCTTTCTTTCTAATAAATACATGCTTAGCTTTTGATCTTTGAGATCGACGCCTCCCATGTATTTATTATATTCATGGACCACGACTGGTTTGGAGCAGGGTTGGCCAGCCCTGTGCCCTGGAGCCATATCTGTTTTGTGGTAAGTAGATACAGTGGTGACAAGCTTCACATCTTTCCATGCTATGACGGATACATCACCACAGTGTCTACTTACCACACTACCCCTAGCCATCCTTTTATCCTGCAAATTTTGGATTTCTACGGGCGTGTCTTTTCGGCGACGGTTCAGAGTACCGACTACGTCAGTTTTATGTTTTTTTAGAAATTGGGTCAGAGGAACAGAATTATAAAAATTGTCCATGAACAGGGTATATCCCTTGCCTAAATAGTTCTTGAAAAGCTCAAGGACTATTTTGGCAGTGGATGTAGTAAACCCGTAAACCGTTTCTGCAGTTGTCGTGCCTTTGCCGGCATACAAAATTAAATTTACTACGTATCCAGTTACGGCCTCACAGAGTTCATAACTTTTGATACCGAATCGAGCTGCTTTGGAACGAATGCATTGTTTCCAGCTTAAATGACCCTTCCAAAGCAGCAACGATTCGTCTATCGATACTTCTCTGTGAGGCACGTAAATGGACTGGAATTTTTTATTTAAATAATCTATAATAGGTTTTATTTTAGCTATTTTCTTATCACGCCCCTGTACATGTATGTTGTTGTTATCAGTAAAGTGCAAAAATTTTAAGAGCATTACGTAATGATCCCTTGACATCAGTTTTCGAAACTCCGGCATACCCATCACACCCGTCATCCAATATTCCTCTAACCTACTTCTTACACATATTGACATAAATATCATCACACCTATAAGCCTATATAGTTCGGAAACCGAAGTTTCCACCCAGTCGTTCATGCGAGATTTACTTGGCATGGAGTCTCCGGTTTCAAAGAAACCGGTTATTGTTTCCCAAGCGTAATGATTCGTTTCGTGGACAATAGAATCCATCAGAGGCTGGTCCCAAATTTGAGTAAACAAGCCTAAAGGACTTGTTCCCTCAATTTTAGGACCAGCTTCTTCGTTGAAGTCCTCCCTGACCCCTCTAAATTCGTTAAAATCAGATGACCAAGTCAATGGCTCCTCACTAACTTCATCTTCAATAAAATCGTCATCTGATTCCAACATCTGCTGTAACTGATCGAGAGTCAATTCTTCCTCGGCATCCTCATCACTTCCAGAGTCGATGGCTAATTCTTCAGCCAGCTCAGGATCCAGTATGTCTTCATCCTATTAAAAAAACCAAACCCTAAACCACATGCAAGCATACACACAAACATAACAAAAGCGGGTATTGTTAGAGATGCCAACCACAATATTTTTATAAAAAGGAATAATTAGTGTATCCCAACGATGAACAGGAATAGAGATTCCTGTTCATTTTTATTCAATTAACTTTCAATATATTCATGCCATATTGCCAATTTCGCTGAATTACGTTATTGAGCATACACCAAACACCTTTATATCAATGAAGTTACAATACATTCATACCGCATTGCCAATTTTAGCAGAATTGTGTTATTGAAGCACAAACCAAACACCCTTAGTTACATTACCTTAGTTACTGGATGGACTAGATTTCTATCAGATAGTCCGGTGCACGATGAGAGCGGCAATAAATAAAAATCCCTTTCTCAATGCAAGTAATTTATACTTTCAAAGAGTGTTATGAAAATGAAACTTACAGGTTCTCGGCCAAAAAGATTACGCGGCTGACCTTTCGTACGTTCCTCTGGTACCTAAAAAATAATTATTTTGTAAATAACATTGCATGTTGTGATAATAGGTAATATTTTGTTTCGATAATCCTTACAATAGACATCAATAAGTGAGCAATAAGTTAGTATACATCTCGACATATTATTATCTTGGTAGTTAAAAAAAAGTTGAACATCTACTAAAGTTATCAAAAAAAAGAAAACCATTCTTACAGCAGCTACTTTTTCGCCGCCATGGACCAACTCATCCACGATCTCTATGGCTTCGCCTTCCACAGATAAATTTTGGGGCCGCCAAGGCTGTAATAAAATATACGAAATAATCAGTTTTTGTTTTTAAAGTAAAAGGGAAAGTTAACAAAACTGGAAAATAACATACTCTAATCCTCCCTGATCCAGATGTCTCCAAGACTACATCTCTGCCCCGAATAAGGGATCCCTGAGGAGTTCTAGTCACCTCCAAGCCGACAAACATGCTTCTGGAAGTACTTGGGGTTTGGGGTTCCATTTTAATCTGTCAATAAAATAAAATTATTAGCATGTATTCAAACCAGACATCGATGTCATCAGAAAGTGCTCACGGAGACAAAACTAACGAGCTAAAACACAGCGCGATACGAGTTACCGGAGCGTAGATCCTGTATACCACCTTCCGACTGCATCATCAGACCCTCGATGTCACTTCATCAGAAAGTGCTCACGGAGACAAAACTAACGAGCTAAAACACAGCGCGATACGAGTTACCGGAGCATAGATCCTGTATACTGTATACCACCTTCCGACTGCATCATCAGACCCTCGATGTCACTTCATCAGAAAGTGCTCACGGAGACAAAACTAACGAGCTAAAACACAGCGCGATACGAGTTACCGGAGCGTAGATCCTGTATACTGTATACCACCTTCCGACTGCATCATCAGACCCTCGATGTCACTTCATCAGAAAGTGCTCACTGAGACAAAACTGACGAGCTAAAACACAGCGCGATACGAGTTACCGGAGCGTAGATCCTGTATACCACCTTCCGACTGCATCATCAGACCCTCGATGTCACTTCATCAGAAAGTGCTCACGGAGACAAAACTAACGAGCTAAAACACAGCGCGATACGAGTTACCGGAGCATAGATCCTGTATACCACCTTCCGACTGCATCATCAGACCCTCGATGTCACTTCATCAGAAAGTGCTCACTGAGACAAAACTGACGAGCTAAAACACAGCGCGATACGAGTTACCGGAGCGTAGATCCTGTATACCACCTTCCGACTGCATCATCAGACCCTCGATGTCACTTCATCAGAAAGTGCTCACGGAGACAAAACTAACGAGCTAAAACACAGCGCGATACGAGTTACCGGAGCGTAGATCCTGTATACCATCTCCCAACTATCATGACATCATGTCATCAAAACCAAACGACATTTTGACTAAAACCAATAAAATAAATTTCGTAGATTTAGTTTCAATCAATGAATAAATCACAGAGGCTTTTGAAAGCATGCTGTATATTAGCGTCGCGATACAATACACAGACAGTGTACGACACAAGTAAGATGGCGGACATAGTGCGTATGTGTGCGTGTAACGGATTCTCAGTCTTGAAAAATATAAGATATTTACAAAATCCATGTATTTATTGTAAAAAAGTTAGTGTATTTCAATAGTATAATAAATTTACTATCTAAAACCAATTATATCCATTACAGAGGTATTGGATATAATGCATAAACTAACACGAAAGAAATATGTAACACACTCCATCTACTTTTGAAAAAGCTAAAATCCTTCTTTTTTTACTAAATCTATAAACTTTTACACGTAATTGCTTCGAAAGTAACTATATAATAACGAAATAAAAACATTTACATACCTGTTTGTAATTACAGCCAAAAAAGACGAGTTTTCTCACACGTTCTTCAGTCACTTTGCAACACAACGAAGTCACAATTTGAAATGACTTGGTTAGCTAAATGAACGGATGAAATTCATATTTGACAGTTGTCTATGACGGCTTCATTCGTTAGAAATACATTTCAAATAATAAAACACCTTATTTCTTGTTATTAGATATTATATTTGTGTAAAAACTACGACGAGTGCATTTGGACGGATCCGGAACAAAGCATTCCTAGTACATGCCCGGATACGGCCTAAAGCTTACGAAGGGTTAAAAGATTTGACAACATACTATCTGTATTAACATATGCTATGAAAAATATTTAAGGGAGCTGATAAAATTGAAAAGCAAAATAAATGTTACTTACAACTAAGGGAGTTTATTAGGCTAATAAGGGTCATCGGCTCTCAAATTTCCAACATAAAAGGATGATAAAAATAAATGCCAAATACTTAAAAATTCCCCTTATCTATTCTGAGTAAAGAGATCCTATTTTCAAATTTGGTAGAAATCTATTCTCAGCAGTAATTTTTAGTTTTCGCAAGATAGTACTTATTTATTTGATGTTTCACAGATCTGTACGCGATGCCGGCGTACAGCCAAAACGTAGAGATGGCATCATTCGTTACCATGGCGAATGATGACAAACTCGGCGTGCCTAGCATAGTCGGGTTCGTCGTGGGTTCATTTGTTGCCGGTAAGTTAATTAGAATTAGATATGATGAACACAGCTTCATCAAATCAGGGACGTGATGAAGTATGCAGGAATCGAGCCCAATAAAAAGATCAAGTCTCTGCCTACCACTCTGGGAATGAGGTGTAATGTATGTATGTAAGGTTGTCTTTCTCAAAAAATCATATTACCTTATTGTTTTATCTATGAATCGCAATTTTTTTGGAATCTTTATAGAGTTGACAAAAATGAATTCCGCGGCGTTACCACACATGACATGAAAATAGTAATAAGTACTTGAATTTAACGTAATAACTAAAATTTAATTTGACAAACATGAAAATTTGAAAAATTTTAATTTCAAATATAAAAAAAAAGAACAAGACCACATGTCTTGTTCTTTTTTTAACCAATATTTTTTAAATAGGCGTCAGCTCAACATTATTTAAAAATGAGATTTGTTATGCTTAGTTAATGTTTTTGACATGGTTTTGTGTCAAGTAGCACGTTTATCGTTCACAATGTAACATCATCTGCATACATAAATGACTATTAACAGTTTCAACTATTGATCGATAGATGGCGTTGTAGTGCTTTGTAATCGCCTTTTTAGATGTTTTTCATAAAAAAATAGGCTACTTAAGAGTTTTTGATTTTGTGTTGTTATTTAGTACATTCGAATTTTATTTTCCTGTAGATATAATGATTCAGTACTAGTATAAGATAGAAATAAACAAATTTATAGTTAAAAATACTAAATTGCGATATAAAAACTTTTAGGTTGTGTAAGTATATAAGAATTTATTTCGACGCCATGATTGTGTCTATTGAAAGGAGAGACGGTTAGCACTCCCCTTGATAAGGATGGAACACACAAAATGGTTAAGGCACAACTTGACCACATTTTTTTTACTTTCAATTTTTAATATTTTTCGCCTTACTGTTAAATGTTACTAAAAATATGATTGTTAAAAAAGTCTTTTTAAACGAATATGTTTTATGACTAACATACATAATTAATCACGTCTTACTTCACTTACTGGGTAGACAGAGTCAACCGTATTTTGACATATACATTTTTTCACAGGATGTCTAGTCTGCCTAGCGGTAGTCATATTCTTCCAACGGCGCGGCACATACTTGCCTTGTCGTCGGCAAAACAGAGTGCCTTCCAGTCCTCACTACATCACGGCCAAACCTAATAGCTACGTTTCTGTTCCGCTGAAGGAAGTGGTAAGTGTTCATATAAATCTATACTTATATTATAAAGCTGAAGAGTTTGTTTGTTTGAACGCGCTAATCTCAGGAACTTCTGGTTCGAATTGAAAAATTATTTTTGTTTTGAATAGACCAATTATCGAGGAAGGCTTAAGGCTATATTTCATCACGCTGCAACTATTAGGAGCGAAGAAATAATGGAAAATGTGAAAAAAACGGGAAAGGTTATTCATCCTTAAGGGCTCCAATGATGCCCAAAATAACTATTCCATGCGGACGAAGTCGCGGGTACAGCTAGTAAAAAAATATATTTTTATGTAAATGTAATATAATATCTCCTAGAACAAACCAATGATGTTGAAATCTTTACAGACATGTTTAAATGACGTAAAGGTATTTGTGGACATTCTTATGGTAACGTAGCCCCAGGAAAAGCTTGTTAATATAAATTCTATATTAACAAATTTCTACATGACCCTACTTGCCGCCAAGCATGTAGTGGTTATATGTATATGCATGCAAAGTACCTATATTAAATATAAAGAAGTTTTTCGCGGAATAAGAACTAATTAAAGGTCGTTGTTTCATACTATGTAAACATCCATCCTCTTCGGGTGATTCCCGGTTGAGTTTTCACCTCTAGAGAGCAGCCAATTCTGGAATGGTTGATCAGGTTTTTACACGAAGCCACTCCCGCATGACCTTTGAAACCTTGCAAAAGAACCTATTGTATTATATTACTATTCATATCTTTTAATTTGCTTTACATTTTAGCCCCGAAAAGCGAAACGCCAGCCGTCATTCACAGGCATCGGCGGCTCCAGCGGCATCCTCCTATCCAAAAGTAACAACCTATCAAACCCGAACAATCATAATAACGGCTTGACTACCCCAAAACTGTATCCCAAAGCCATAGCCAATGAATACGATTCCATGGGAACTTTGAAAAGACATTCTAACCAACCTAATAATAGGAGTAATCTGGATTTGGAGGAAGATAAGTTTTATTGATAGATAGAGGGTAGGTGAGTGGTCTGACTATGGATCCCGAAGAAACAGCCAATTAGAACCACTCTTTGGGGGAACCCTTAAGCCATTCCAATCGATCTAACTACAGAAGTAATCTGTATTTTGAAGGAGAGTAAGTTTCATTGATACAGTGGGTTTGACTATTCGAGAAAAATACGATCCTAGGGGAACCCTCGCATGACACTTCAACCAACGTTACAACAGGAGATGGAGAATTTGGGGAACATAAGTTTGATTGGTGGAAAAGTCATAAAATGGAATGTACCCAGATGAAAACCACTGCGGCCGCGTACCAATGACTCTTGAGTCACGTACATTTCACTGAACGATCCTCTTACTGCACAATGTGAAACTGTATTACATGCTGGGTCAGAGGAATTACAATGCATATGTCCTTCTCTCTCTAGATCTACGATTGACTACGGACAGAGAGAGAAGGAAAATGACATATGCCTTCCTTTTCAACGTTAGTGAGTACCGTGGGTCATAAAGGAGAGATGACAGTAATTTCGTGTAATTACCTGACTTGCCCACTTCTGTGTAGTGCGTAAAGAGAGGTAACACACGGACTTATTTTTATAAATAGTCTATAAGAATGTGATGAGTTCAATATTTTTGATTCTTATTCATGGAAATTGTATGCAAATTCATGCAGTTGGTGTAAAATAAGAAGTTTATAACATTTATCTTTTTAATCGTTCAATAATTTCAGTTTGTTTTATAGTTCATGTAATTACATGACATTATAATTATGTTACAATGTTGTGTTATGAATTTAAAATTGGCAATACAATTTTAATAGTAAAAAAATCAAATGTCTGTAGTGCCTTGTATTTTTTTAGTGATAAACGTTGAAGGTTTAAAATTATCATTTTCTGAGTGAGCCGATAAAATGATGTGGAGAAAGTACTTACGAAAATTGTGATTGTGTATTTAAATAAGTAGTTAAAAGTCCAGTGCCATTCTAAAATGTAGAATAATGATTTATAAGATAGTAAAAAAAACGATATTTTTATATTAAAATATATAAATAAATAAATGAATTAACTAAAAGCCAAGAATGTGCCATGTAAATTGAAGATAAGATAATGTAAATAGCTATTTTATATTAACACATATATATATAGAAATCAAAAATTCCATATGGCAGTTTTTATAGCAGTACAAAATAGGTGCCTTCGTGTGAATATTTACAATATAGCTATATTTACTATAGATTCGACTATATTTTGTTGAAAATAATTCAACATTTACGTGACTCATGTTGAGTCGAAATTGTTATTTATGTAGGAATGTTATGCATAGATCTCATAGTTGCTAGACAAGACAATACAGAGGATGGGAATGAACATAATTTTTATGACTATAGATTTCATTTAGCATGGTTATGTGATGTTTAGTAGAGTATACATACATACATATGATCACGTCTTTATCCCTTACGGGGTAGACAGAGCCCATAGTCTTGAAAAGACTGATAGGCCACGTTCATCTGTCTGGCTTAATGATAGAATTGAACAATTAAAAATTAACCTGGTTGGTAAGAATTTTAGGTACAAAAGTAGAAGAAAATGGCTGATTAAATGTTAAACTTTAGCATTGGAAAAAAATCATTCATATCATATATCTAGCAACTATGATGTCCATGTCATAACCAGGTTTTATATTTTTATACGTGCAAAATGGGGTAATGTATGGAAATGGATAATAATTTGAATTTATTAAGTGAAATGTATGAGTTTATTAGAATATTTAATATATCATTCCTTCAAACTTTAACGTTCCAATTTAAGTTATTCCTATAACTTCTTTGTGCATATATGTATATATGAGCTTTCTTCAGGTTTGTTACACCGGATTAAAGTAAAAGAAAGCCACTTAAGAAAACTGCAAATTGAGACCAGTTGGTATTTTAAGTTAATTTAATGGGGCATTTTTGTAAGCAATTTTATGGGGCATTTTTATTATATTTACTACAGGAAGAGATCTCAAGAATTGAGTTAATTTTCTTAAGACAAATTTTATAGCTCCTATAGTTGAAATTAAATTTCTTAAATTTCTCTTAAATTTAACTAAAATGGAAAAGAGTAGGTACAAATTTCTTAATATTTTAATTTTGCTCCTTGCTTTCCCCTTCGTATTAAATTGAGGCTTTTTTATACTCACCGATAGCATTTATGTTGCTTCTTTTTAGATTTGTTTTTGTTAACTCTAAGAAAAACGGAGGTGTGTGAAAAATCACTGTAAAGGTGTAATTACTTCTACCTTAAATGATTTGACGACGAGAAATGTCACGGAGAAATTGCAATTTTACTTTTTTTAACGGAATAATTGGCAATACATTTTTACCAATATTTACTTAATTGGTAAATTTAATTTATTGTTTATATTAACATATAGGTATTTAACGTCTTGAATTATTCTTAGATTATAATATAATATTTACACTTTATTGACATCATTTCTTAGCGACATTTTTCATCAGTTAAAATCTTAGCTAATATATTTATGTGGTATGCGCAGAAATGTAGTTGCATCGCATAAAATGAATTTGTGATTAGCCTGTTGCGAAAAAACCTTAATTAAACTGTTAATAATTAATTTTGTTATCCTATACGAGTGAATCTAAATGCTGTATGTTATGAATTAATCGCTAAATGTGAATAAAGACTGTGTCTATTAAAAGCTTGTTTTATTTGTTCTCAAAATGAGAAGTGGAATCTACTGAGGATATTACTGATAACACGATATGATGAGAACCCTTTACAGAATACATTCCGATATTCAATCCCCTTGGATATTCAATATTAAACCTTCAGCAAAAAATACCTAATTCATAGGTAAACGATGTTAGAATGCGAAACTAGGGCTTGACTTTTACGAACTATTCGGCTGTCTTGTATTTGTATCACGTAGTCGTTGTCAGCATGTCTTTACTAACGAATATTACACGCATCTCAGGGGGCCTTGTAATGTGAGAACATGGCCTGAATACTGAAGTAAATCCTTAGACTAGAACTAGTAATAGAGGGGTTATTTAGTGATAGACGGATTAGAATTTTTTTTTGGACAAATTACACGAGTTGATTTGAGATTGAGTTAGCCTCGAAGTAAGTCCGAGACTTGTGTTACGAGATACTTACTCAACGATACTATATTTTATAATAAATACATGCATAAATAGATATACATCCAGAATATGTGCTGAGATATTTAGAATACAACTAAACACAAATAAATACAAATGATAGAAAAAAAAATTCTACATTACATGAACCCTAAAATTTTAATATATTTTGTAGGCACATAGGCCATATAACTTTACAAAACCAATACCAGTCAGTCGAAGTTAATGTTTCTCGAAGTTTCCATCGCAGGCTGCACTCTGGCGCGGGCACTACCGTCAAACTTTAAGCTGATTTGGCTGCAGCGGGCGCTCGGTTAATTGCTGTGACATAAATACTAACAGCTAAGTTTGTATCGAATCATAGACTCAAATATAATTTGCACGAAACTTGCAGGAAGTAATACTAGCTGCAGCTATTATGCTTCGTAGTTATTTGCGAATTGAAAGGTTTTACTTATAACTTCAACAGGATTTACAGGAAGATGTAACTTATGACACATGCCTACATTAATATTACTCCTTTTGTCAGAGTCTCGACTATTTATCTTTCTACGATATTCTTCTTTCGCTTTAACTATTCATTCATAAAATCCTTTGCATGCATAAAATTCCCGGAAATTTCGCATAAAATTAATTAACAAATTTCGCTAATGCTCGCCTGTGCTCGCTCGTGTAAATTGTTAATTAAGTTTAATCTTTTATTAACACGAATAAATAACAATAACAAATAGTTTAAAATTTACCTGTAAAATGTAAATTCACCTATTATCATTTAATTTCGTATTCCGCAATCGTAATTAAGCTGCTTTGCGCATGATTAAATTCACATTGGCAAAATTTGCATGGTTACATTTAACTACATAGAGAGGCGATAACCAAGTCTTTAGTATGGATTAATCCAACGCGGCATTTCCCGCGACCATACGTGTGGAAAAAGATAATTCCACAGTAAGGTTAGGTACCCGTAAGATGAGCAATAATACGAATACTTGCTTGCATCTTAGCTTTTTACTCAAAATGTTCTGTTATCCGTTATGATGATATAATTACAACGTGAAAAACGTGCATATAGTTACACAAAAGCAAATGAATATTTAACCTTATTCAAACTGGTTCAGGAAGCAGACTCCATGATGAATTTGTCACTCCTGATTATACCTATATATATTATTATAGGCAGAGGAAAAAGCACCTGTAATTTTTACGCTTATTTAAAATATTGGAATATTATTGGAATGAATTTCAAATGCCTGTCCAATATTAGTATTATTCAATAGTGCCCAAAAGTGCTTATAACTTAAAATTCAATAAGAACAGTCAACATGTAAACAAAATAAAAATGTCGGAGGTAATAGAAAAAGGTAAATGACGTTCAGTTGCCTGGATATTTTAGTAGTTACGATGGAGATGTTCCCGGAAACAAAAGCTTGTTTCCATTGCTGTGTTACTGCAAGGCACTTGTAATGAAGTACTTTCTATAGTGTATACCTATGTCATGTTCATACAACGGGCTAAGTTGAGTTTTTAAAAATCCCTTTATTTTTTCTTTAAAAAATATTGATTGTTGGATTTTTAAATTCATGAAAATAAAATCCAAATTTTTTTATTGTGTGTTTTTAAGTTTTGCTTAGGTATTAAGTTTTTAGTCGCCCTCCGAGTAATTACGAAAATTACTTGTGAAATAAGATCGTATACCTATTATTAAGACTATTTATTGAGTTATTTATTCTGAAATTAAGGGGTTACCAACATTATGTTCAGTAAAAGCATTTAATTATGATAACGGTGAAAGATATTCAAATTATTAATGAAATATAAATAATGGTAGAACTATATAACAAATAGCTGAACGTGGCCATTCAATCTTTTCAAGACTGTGGGCTCTGTCTACCCCGCAAAGGATATAGACGTGACCATATGTATGTATGTATATAAATAATAAAATTGTTTGGATATTAACAATAATTTAATAATCAATAAGAGAAAATATGAACCTGGCTAATTACTTAAATATTTTGTCGTAAAAGTAAACGTTCCGTTTCTAGCAGCATAGTATAGGTAGTTATATCTTTCACAGCATGTGAACTAACATGCTGTTTTTACCCAGGACCCAGAGCTGCTGAGAATGCAATCGTTAACACGTTTAATAAAGGGAACATCAGAAATTGCCATACTTCTTGGCTAATCGCCAGAATAGTTGCCAAACGCCTAATCAGCATTCAAAAGATAACCGACCCAATAAAACACTGTAACATACTCGTAGTTTACTGACGGAATTCTGGGTGTATTTTTATTCTCGCTTTTTTATGGACCTTTTCTCTCTCGATCAGTGGGAAGTAAAATAGTTTTATGAGAGGGGTTGTTTTGTTAGGCCATGAAGAAAACATGACTCCACTACCCTTTTAATGTATGCGTTGTGAAATATTGGTAGCAATGAATCGTTTAATTTGTATTTTCGTATGAAATTAACATAAAAGTATTTCACATTTCTGCCGTCTTCTAGCTATAAGGTGGCTAAGTTTAAGAACCTTGTAGGTAGGTTAGTCACCTTTATAGTTTGAGGATGGTAGATTTTTGTATAAATTTCAATTATGTAATTGCACAGTAAATATAAACAAGAGAACCCTTTGATCTGAGACGTTACAGTTGACTGTTAATAGCTATTCGCATTAGGTCTGCCCTTTGACTTTATTTATGTTATTTATTTGTAGTAAAAGTTTAAATAAATAAAACAGTCGAACTTGCAACTGGGCACAAACATGGATGAGGATAAACAAGAGCATGTTTTGTTCATACATGCTGTAAAAATTATTTAGTAGAGCTTGTCCTTACTGGCAAGTAAGCAGGCATACTAAATATCAAGCTCCAATATTTACTACTTTTTATGAAACTGCGAATTTCCCTATTTCATTATACTGTGGTTATTTGGACCAATCACTGGAATATAATTAAGTTTCCGAGTTCAAAGCCGTCAGGAAGAGGAAATGGGGCAATGAAGGTGACTTGTGGACCGTCCCCGATAAATTAGAAAGTAGATCATTTCAGGAGAATCGGTTTCTTGAATCTATATCATATTTATTTTAAAGAAGAATTTTCGCAGTTTCCATTCAAATTTAAATAATATTTTTCCATTGGTTACAATTTGCTTGTTTTTAAAAAGTGATATACATATAAATTAAAGTAAAACTACTTTAATTTATAAATCACTTTTATTAAAAATCATAAACCCTGGATCTATTCTGTTTTGTCTTTCAGATTTATAGTTTATGCCTAATATAAGATAAGATTGATGGAAAATATTTTCAATTTCTATAAAAAAATACTTTTCATATAAAATAAATAAATCGCTAAAAATAAAAGATTTTAAAATATATTTTTAATAATATCGCCGCCCCGGGAACGCTACGTGTCTGAAAATAACGCGCTAAAATTACATGGAAATGTGATAAAAAAAGGTGTATGAAAATAACTTGATTGAAGACCGCGCGGCCGGGAAATGATTGCCGGACCGGGACAAATAAACACGCATTTTTATGGCAAATTCAAAAATATTGTTCGAAATCATACAAATATTTTGATTTATAAAATACTAGCCACTCGTTCCGGCTTCGCATAGGTACATTTATAAATTGATACCTTACTCAGCGACCCCTTTCTTCAACATTTCAAATAGGAGTAAAGTAAAATCTGTTCACAACTTTCAGAGATTACCGCATACAACCAGACAGAAAAAGAAGAGGGACTTTATTTTATAATATGTTGTGATAGTGAAGACGTCGGCCCAGGCTGAAATGAGTTACTTAACGGCAACTACGAGTTCAAAAACTGGCCAAGTACGAGTCGGACTCTCGCACCACGGTGTCCGTACCATTAACTTGATGTTTAATAATAATTTACAATTAAAAAATGTATTGATTTCAATACAATTTATGTATGTGTCGAAATTTTTGATTTCATACATAGATTTCTTTAAAACCAATTTGCGTTTCAAGTTTATGATACCTACTCATTTCTGATAAATTTTCTGAACACATTCTAACATCCTACTAATTTATATTTATGCAGTGTTCTGAAAAACTTCTTCAGTACCTACCTATGTATTTCCGTGTTGAAATATGTTCGTGCCGTACTACAAATAAATACTGGCACGTTGGCCGCTGAAGTACCGGCATGGTGATTAAGACCCGCCGAGACGCCTCGAGCGTTAAGTAATGAAATGCTGTCTGATTTATGTGACCTCAAATATTGCAGGTATTGTAATGATGAAAGATTCAAAATATAGTTATTAATAATTAAATTATGATTATTAGTTTGAATTAAAAGGAAACTTTGAAACTAAAATAAATGATATTAAAGTTTCGAAGAAACATTACTATATAAAATCAAAAAATCCCATATGTAACGTACGTGATACCTCGTTTATGACATTTCAACATGAATTAGGACTTATTATTTTTCAATACTTTCGAGAGGTTTCGGAAGTCAGATGGGATGACTTCGTGTAGTGATTCACCAAATACGAATAGAATCATGTTCAAAATGCACACCCCGAGCTACTCTCCAGAAAGGTGAGGATGTAACAGGGACTAACGCCAGGAGGACGAAGACTCTTCTTTGGAAATTCCCACGGGATCGAACCCCCGAGCAAAAGCTAAGGTTGGCTCAAAGTATATTGTCGACTTAGAGGTGTATTTTCAATGTGCAAAAAGCAACGGCATACATTAAAGTTTTAGCTTGGTTCGATAGAAAGTGCTTCAAAAAGCACTCTTCATTGAATCTAGATTTACAACGTCTAGTCTAGACGCTCAGGCATGGAGAAATAAACAAACGGAGGATGCATTTGAAAATTCTCGTACGGCAAACTTTAAGCTGCTTGTAATGTATGAAATTTTGGACATTCGGTCTAGTGTATTGAGTTGAGATATAGCCGTAATAGGGGTAAACTAACCTTTACAACGTGAAAAATAGTTAATATTTTTAAAATTATGCAATGTTCCATAAAAATGTTATTTTGTTATTGGAAACAAAATAACGATTCTAAACAGAAAAAGAAAGATTTACCTACTCGTTATTTTCTGAATTATAAAATATAAATATATAAAGTAGTAATTTATTGTTGAAGAAAATGCAGTCTTCAAGCTTTGTGACTATTGGTTTTGTCTAGGCTGTACAAGATAAAGACGTGATTATTGGTGTTAAAAAAAAATTTAAATAAGATTCTCAGTGTACAACATCAATTTTTCAGCTTTAATAAACAATCAATTATGAATTTTTACAACATGCACCACTCTAAACCTCTAAATATTGTATGTAATGCCTCCAAGTAAAGGCTCATCGATCACGTGACAAGCGTAGCGCCTCTACGAATGCTGAGAGCAGTCGCGCGGTGCCCGTAGCCCGTAGCGCCGGCTCGTAGCACCTCTACGAAACTCCGTACGTAAAGCGGGAGAGTGAGTGTTAGTGACTTTTTGGGAGTTTCCCGGAGAAAATCGTAAGTTGTTTTATTTATAATTTTTTCTTTAAGTTTTAAGATTTTATGAAAAATACATGTGTCTATAGTTTCAAAGGAAATTTGAACACACTAAAAGTATCTCTTGGTTTAACGACCTCCAGCTCTAACTCTTGAGAGACACGGTCTATCCCACTAGTCCCATTGAGTTGTCCCAAAGTCGTACGAGATCTATAAATAATTAAGTTCCCTCCCAGTTAAGTTATGCATTTACCCGGAAAGAAAAAGAGTTGTGTTACTTTTATGCCGCTTCGGATTGTATTTCTATGCGTTTATTATAAAGAATGTCGAATGATATTTTAAGATGAAGTCTTTTAAACAATTTTTAGATATCATATATAAGTAGGTATATGTTAAAAAGGAACTTGTTTACTTGAATTCGAGACATGAAATATAAGCAAATATTATTGAAACAGTTATAAATTAAGAATTTTTGATTGTGATATAATAGAAAGATAATCGATGCTCTTATGGCGAAACGTGCACATTCAGGCAATTGAGTGTTCAACCATGACCCGATGTGGAGGACTTCTCCCTCAACATTTAGCAGGATCCTCTGTACCGGACCGACGGTAGTTGAGTCTTATAAAAACGCACCTCGGGCTCCTCTCCAGCAAGGGAAAATGTAACCGGGATTAGTGATGTTGGTAAAAACTTACATATAATCACATTTTTATTCTTTGCGGGGTAGACAGAGTCAACGGTCCTTAAATGACCGAGGCGACATTCAGCTGTGTGGCTTGATGATGGAATTGAGATTGAAATAGTGTCAGACAAGGCAGCTGTCCCTATCCCATCGACATCAATGGCAGAAAGTTTTAAAAATTTAAATATTTGAAAAATTCTGAATAATTCACTTTAAAAGTATTTTATTGTTGAGACACAATTCCAAATTAAGGATATGAAACAAAACAAACTTCACAAATGTATCCAACTCGATAGAAAACAGGACGGTTTGAAGTTGGCCCTCGGAGGCAGGACCGCGGAAGTAGGTCAACGACCCCATCGGCGTCATTTGATCTCGTACGTGGACGAGATGTTAAGATAATGTTTGTTACATTGTCGTAATGGCCGATATTTATATGATATCTGATCGAAAACTTTCTAATAGAGTCGTTGGTGCGAAGGGAAGTTGAGGGTATCCGACTCTTGAGATAAACTTATTCTTGTTTGAAACCTATTATTTCGGAGCGGAGGAACCTTACTCATATAAGATCATGTTCATAGATGACTAAATGAATGTGCCTATTCTGATTGTTGCCCGTTATCACATCCATAGGAAAGATATGCAAGTCTGAAATAGACCCAGGATTAAAAGTAAGACCCAATATCTCTCTAATCTCTGTACAGAGAAAACCAAAGCTATTATGAAAAAAATATTTATTACTATTTCCGTAAATTTACAACCAATTCTTCCTCATCTTTTACCCTTCAACTTTCACCTTATCGAGGTCTGTTGGCCCTCAAATGATACATCATATCATATATTATGTAAAGGTTACTAGCAAAGTTTCGACTGCCAGATCATTACGTATAAGTATCTTATATGTTGCGAAACTTTGATATATTAATTTCGCTGAAAGTTATATGAAAGCATTTTTTCGGCGGCGTTATCTGTGACATTAAATATGAAACCTTTTTGGCAAAGTAGAAATTGGTGTATCACGTACACATTTAGTTGTCATTTGATAAGGGTTTCATATACTCACATTTTATGAAATCAGATGAAATATGAAAGAAACAAACATTTGAAAGTTAAAAATTGTGTTTTTAAAAATACATATATTTAAACGAATATTCAAAGGAAACAAAATTGTTGATGATTGAGAAATTTCAATTTGAAACGTTTTCAAATAAATGAAAAAAATTCGAAAGTGAAATTTTCTTGTACAAAAAAAACAAACTAAAATCTAACAATTTGGTCAATTATTCGGTTCTAAACAAAATTTATCGAAATTCAGCGAGCAATGTTAAAATAAAGCAACTACAGATAAACAATAGAATGGAAATTGGAGATTGCAAATTCAATGAAAGGGTTCAACTGTTTTATACAATTAAAATAATGCAAATATATTGTGATCCCACAGAGCAAGATATTTCGTACCACAGAGCAAGAAACTTGGTGAAACAACTGGACCTGTGTTCGTCTTATGTTAAGTAAATACTGTTATTATTTATTATTTTATCATTTAAAGTAAAATAAATACCTTGTGGCATTGAATCCACGTGTTTTACATTTTAAGTGCATAAAGTTTAAATAAATAAACATTAGTTATTTTTTCATCGTTTTGCTTGAGATATTTAACTAATATTCATTTATACGGCGGCTATGGAACCCGAGATTACAGATCCGAGAGCACACACTTAATACCTTATTAACTCACAATGATAAGCGAGTTTTAAAATGCCAGAACGCATTATTTGTAAGACCATCTATGCCCAAAGTCTTAAAAGTCGCATATTCCAATCTCCCAAGTATTTATTTCCTATTCACAGTGTTTAAAAAGGCTATAAATTTTTGATGGGAGTGCGTGATAGGCTGCTTATTAGCCGACAACGACAAGGTCATCGAGATACCCCATCGACAGCACGCGGTCACGCCACCGGAATGCGTAATGACGAAAACTGTCTCGAGGGCTGATGATGTAATGCGTTAGACGGAACTTTTTCTTGAAACGACTTTTTGTTACAAATGGTAGGTACATAAAGTATCAGATATTAATATTACTATGGTGAAAGAAGACCTAAAAACATCTGCCTTACTTATTGAACTGTCTGCCCGTAGACATTAGAAGTGTAAGTTTGAATAGAGTAATTAGTAAGGCTTATTATAGGACTGATGATAATCTAAATGATAAAAACATCTGGCTTAAGCTTGGCACAGGAGCCTCGTAAAGAATTGTAGTTTGATTTGAACCTAAATCAAAATTCAGTACACTCTGTACATAAATCTATTCAAAATTGCCAATCTAAAAATATCTCTTGGATGACGTCAAATAAATTACTTAAAATAATTTTACTACCGCTTCCCAAGCGTGAGTGCAGAAGAATCGGTATCAAACTGGCACGGCAGCAGTCATATTGTGTGAAGAGTTGAAACAATATTATGTTCCACGTGTTTGGTAAACTAAATAAATTATAAATAACGAAAAGAAAGACGATGTAAAATCGTTAGTACATAGTGATGGATTTTATTTAAAATCCAAGTAAATTGGGTAGGTACAGGCTTAACATAGTAAGAAGCCTTTCTTTATATGTAGTTCTATCTATCATGCAGTCCCTAGGCGCAACCCTCAAACTTACGAACGGTTCTCGGGTCTAAATCTATCTAATCCATCTCTTTGGTAACATAGAGATACATATTGATAGAACTGATAGGTATTCCGAATAAACTTACGTTTTTTTACTTAGTTTTTTGTAGTGATTCAATGGTAAAAACGTAATAATAGGACAAATTATTGTGCCCCGTAGCCCTTTTGCAACCTATGTATAATCTGATAAATAAATATTTAATAGAAATATTTATTTTTATTATATTCGAAATAAAGTTTGTTACGGGTAAGTTTAAACTCTTAATTCATCAATTATAAATTAATTAAAAGATCATAAAATGAAGTCGAATAAAAATTTCATTCCAAGTTGTGTCATACACTTTTCATAGTCCACTCTTTACAGACATCTGTATATAAATTCTATGTCAACTTCCACAATCTATGCTAGAGGTTAGCAAGGGCGAGCAATGCTAGAGATGATTGATTTTATATTGCAACGTTTTACGACCATATCTCCCATTCCCAGTAGAAATAATCTAATTTTATATTATATATCAGATTCTGTCACTGAAAGTTAATATATTCGCGACTATTTTAAATTGATCATTATCATTCTGGCCTTTATTTAAGCTGCATTATTGGGAATTCCCGGGTCTTTATTTCATTATATAATCCAGGTGTAGAAAAGTTAAGTTATCCTACGAGGCAACAGCTACACTGAGATTGAAAATAATTAAATAACCTTGTTGCTTTATAAATAAATCTTAGTTCTTGAATAAATAGATAAAAGCTTTAATGAAAGTAACCACAGTTTTCAATTATCGACTATACTTCAAAAATAATTTCATGCAAAGTCAAATTAACTAGATCGTAACTTAGTTGGCTTTTATAACAAGAATTTCAAGACTTAAGTTTGCCCTTAAGAGCAGTAAAAGCTAAGTACTTGGACGAAATGTTTACCAACCGAGAGGTGGCTGTATTATAAAATTCAACACCTACAAACATTAAGGTCGCTGTCGCTTAATAAAACACGTGAATGACTGTAAGGCAGTTTACATTTAAAACTTGGTAAGTACCTTTTTTAACGCATTCATATAATCATTATGCGACATCCATCACTTGGTAAAAATCAGCAGGTAAATCGTTTTCGAACAGGAGTACAATTAAGGTATGAAAGATTTATTAAAGTATTTTTATCGAAATTATCCTATAAGTACCTCTCGATTTTGATTAAATATTTTTGTTAACAGTTTTTATAAAGCAACTATTTTTTTTATAATATTTTACGTGACCCTTTTTATAATTAACGTAGCAAATATTTCACAATATATTAGCATAATGGCAAAATTGTTTTAAACTTCCGTAGCATTTACGCACACCTACACACTTCATGAAACACTATTTTTGCCATTGGGCTTCGGAGCCCTGAAATAGAAAGTTTTAGGTAACCTGGTGCGTTATTTGACAGTACCAGTACCTAAATAAAATTAATTAGTGAATAATAAAATGGCTTAGAAAATTTATGAGATAATTCGAAAATTATATCTTAGATCTATAATCTGCCAAATTCTTAGAATACCTTCAAGCAACAACTCATAGTATTATAGTAAAAGTCTCAATCAAGCACTTACCGAAGGAATCACTTTTGGCACCGCACCAAATGCCGTTCGTTGACCGCATTGTTCTAAGCTTTTCTTTTGCTTGTCCAGTTGTCAACTGTTTCTCTTCATTTTTGTTACTTCTCGAATTGAATAGCATCGTTTTGCAAGTTCGTTAACTCCAATAAAAGAGTTTCTTTGATGTCTCTTTGTAGAAATTGTTTAGTCACCTTTACGGTTAGCATTTCATCACTTTTTAATTAGTAGTGTGAATTAAAGATAGATAAGGAACATGAAATTTGGTTTTACAATATTATAAATACATATTGCTTAAATAAATGTTTTAGTTCTTTAATATAAATTTATACAAAAAATGTATCTTCCCCCAAGTAATTGTAGATCTTACTTGTGTAGTAATAACACAAATTAGAGAATGAAAAACAAAAACAAAATTTCTTATCAGTCATTTTGCAATAGACGCCCAGTAATAATACTGACAGACGAAATTAATAGCTATCTCGAACACGAACATTCCCAATACACTCGCGGTTCACTGGGCACTTAATTAAATCAGCCTGTTCTGGTCACATTGGGCTGATAAGATGATTGGGGTAAGATGTGCCCTTGTAAAATTATTATTACATTTAATACATACATACATAAAATCACGCCTCTTTCCCGGAGGGGTAGGTAGAGACTACCTCTTTCCACTTGCCACGATCTCTGCATACTTCCTTCGCTTCATCCACATTCATATGAATTAAAAATATAAATAAATTTATGAATGTTTTAACAAATATGTATGCTGCCCATATATTGTAAATTCTGAAAAACATGTGTGTTTTCCGTTTCGATTTAATAGCCAAACTGATAAAATAATGATACAAACAGAGTAGGACTTATTCTGAAATTGAAACAAAAATCATGATTTTGTGAGAAGAAATTCGTGGGCAAAAGGTGATTATTTTACTTCTTACTAATATAATAAATGTATATACCTATATGTTTGTATATATCTGTAAGTATGTATGTTTGTTACAATTTCACGCTAAAATTAATGAACTGATTCAGATGAAACTTTAATATAATAAAGTTTTTACGTAAAAATAACATGTGGCTAATTTAATAAACATTCCTCAATTCCTCTTAAGGCAACGTTATACATCGATCGAGGCTAATAAAAGTATAAAAATAAAACCATCAAACGCGTGCACCATTTTGCATAAAGTAATAAACGCCAAGTCAACCGCAAACTGCATAGTGGGGAGCATTTTATGCCGCCCAATGCAGGCTCGTCGATGTTACCACAAGTTTACAAAAAAAAAAAAAAGAAAATACAGTTTTTCATGAAAATAAAAGGTTTTTACTTTTTAAATTTTGATCCTTTAATAGTTAATGGCTGCTTATAAAAAACTAGCTTTAACATTAAACTTAAGCGCGGAAAGTAGCTGTAATTTTTTCGGGATTAAAGGTAAGTAAGTGCCTCTTTCGCTACCTGCCTTTGAAACTTTATGAAAATGCTAAGAGGGTATAAAAACAAACACACTTTCACATTTATATAATTTGTTATTTTAAAAAAATTAAGAAAAAGATTTTCCGTAATTATGTATTTCTACGTTTTGACCAATAATATGAACGGAACGTCCTTTGATATCAATTAGAGCAACGCAGGCTTCTGTGTTGAAAGTGTTATCTATACGAAAGTACGTTGCTCTAAGATTTCAATTTTCGGAAATTCCAAGAGGAAGGAAGCCACGGGTAAAGTCTACTTTTTGCATAAAGTTATAAACGCCAAGAACCGCAAAATACATAGTAGAGAAAATTTTATACCGTCGAATGCAGGCTGTGCATGTCATCATAACCCGTTGCCTGCAGGCTCACGACTACAATTGTGCGCAGCGGTGAAATTGTGGCTAACTGTAAGAAATTCGGAAATTCAGGTTGGCTTTTACATTTTTTTTAAATAAAATGTTTATCTTAGACGCTTACCGATCCCATGTCAATTTGATATAATACCAATTACCATGTTAAGAGCATAGACCACTCCATCTCATTTCCATAGATGTCGTAAAAGGCAGATAGATCATTTTATTAGGCATCGCTAATAATTTTCAATATTGAATTCAATAGCCGCCTGATTAATTTTCTAGATTTTATATTAGATTAGTTGGAAAACCTATATATAAAAGAAAGAGAGGTAGATCACAATTTATCTCTTGTTACGTTTAAGAAACATTGACTATTTTCTTCTATTTACTTATAGGTTGGGTGAAACACATATTTTTGATACTTGATACAGTTGAAACTCAATTCATGTCCCAAAGAAATGAATTCAAAGAATATTGTTCTTGTATAAACATATCATTATTCCTTTGTGATAATAATATATACGTTACGGTATACGTTTAGCACTAAAATACTATAAATATAGAAATAGCAATGTTTTTTCCAATATAGAACATTATTGGTCTTCTTTTGTTGTAGAAACTTTTAAAGCACAACTAATTGAAATAAGTGATTCATATAATCTGCATAAACCTCTGAACCAGAGTCTAAGTTCGAGCCCTGGTGACGCAAAAATTAACTTTTTCTGTTTTTCCTATATCTTGATATAAGTGATAAGTAAACTAAAACAAACTTTCAAATCTCCTTTAACCAAATCAAAAGGTTTGTTGTTGCGCAAGCATTTGACCGTGATATTTATGCAAAGTGCACATCATGTTATTATATGCTAGTTAGTTCCATGAATCTATTGAATCGCTTCAATTACCAATTACTAATACCAATATTGTGTTATGTAACAAAATCCTGCGTTAATCCGGTCCGATATAATAACAAACATGCTAAAAAGATTTCATTATTAATTTAACAGGGATTCGGGTTGATTTTGTTTTAAATTTGTTTTGAGTGTGCTTTGTAAGGTAAACATGTAAATTGATAAAATTAATTGCGGATACTGTCAAATGTTCACAGGCTATATTGGATGCACTATTGTGAGTTACATTTAAAATTGATCCCGAATTTTATGGAGAGTAAGGTTTGGAGTAAGGGGTAGTATCAACGAATGTTTAATGTTGGTTTGGTAGCGGAGAAAAAACATATTGTGTACCAGCTGCTCTTGTCATGTAGATTTGAAAAGTTAATTAACGGAAGGTTGTAGTATTTGGGATTCTTCTTTTAAGCGATGGGCTAACGACCTGTTAATATTTTAATCTGAATAGCTGGCAGCTTGGTCTTCACTCTTTTCGACATTGTTTATTCTGTCTACCCCGTAAGGGATAAAGAAGTAATCATATGTACTTTAGTAATTTTGCAAGGGTTGCCGCTTTTGTACATTTAAGTTTGTGATTGATTCGATTCGACGAGATCTTTCTGCACAGTCAAGGAATTTTGATTCCACTAGATTTTCAACCGTTTTATTGAAAGCTGTGAAAAAATGTATCTTAAGTTTTCAATGTTACCTGCCCCAGTTGATTCAAACTGGTTCTGTGTCAATGGTTCGTTAAAGTATTTTTTTCCTCATAATTTTGCTATATGAAAAGCTTAATTCCAGCGTCATATATAGTTAACCCAATGACAAAGGCTGAACAGACAACGTTCATTTAATATTTTTATAATTTTGATGATTAAACTATATATACCTTTCACATTTATTTCAACAATACGGATTTTCTTTAGTCACTTTTCTTGGCACCGGATTTATCCTCCTGTAAACTTCCTCGTGAATCAAGTTATTTCATGAAAACCGTATAAAATTTTTGGACGGTCTTACAGGCATGCATTAGATAAATTACTTCTGCAGCTCTATTTACACACTATGTTTCTCCCACAGCTCTCAGTTAAAGACTCCAGAACATTATTGAAAAGTCACGTTCAGCTGGATCGCATGATGTAAATGAGATTCAGATAGTGACAGGTTGTGAGCACATCGCCTGAAACAGGAACGAGTTGCTAGTATTAAAAAACAAATTGCCGATGCCAGTATTGCGAATGTTGCCATCAATCATTGACACGGTACCTTTCACTCCCCCAAAATATTTGAGACATCAATAATTCAAATTCGCTCCATTTCACGGCGTCATTACAATTTTGTCGTTATATCAGATTTCAAATTTGTTTTTCATGTTGTTTGTTTAAATTAGCGTTTTATCTTATAACTTTGGAAATGGATATTTTTAGCACCAACTTTTAATTGAGTCTTTTGCTATGGAAACTCTTAATGAAATTATTAATTAATTCAATAAACGTTTGTATTTAATTTGTAAACATGGATGTCATGTCGGCCAAGCTGAAATAGGAATATTTGCCGTATTTTACAAGTAGAGTGATTGAGGTGGATTTCTGAAGATTCCGAAAAGATAATTGTAAATTACCTTATTTTTTTTCATACTCACACTTAAATAAATTATTTTTCTCTTAGACGAAGACAGGGCCACAGACACAGCTAGAATTGAAGAGAGATTCGCTGTGGATAAATATATTTATATCTGAGATATAAAGGTGTATCTATTAATAGAAGGCGACAAGCCCGCTCCGCTGAGCCCCTAATGAGGCGAGCCCTCACGCCTCTAATTACGGGGCCGTGTATCAGGCAGACTTTGTGGTTAGTAAAAGATACAGTTAATTGAGGAAGTGGCATGGTGGTTGAGGTGTCGTACTTGTAAGAAAATGGCATCGGGTTTGATACCCGATGTTGTCATGTATTGATCACATGTTTAAGGGTGTATAAAGGAAAGACATAATTTACGTCAAGGAAAAAAATAAGAATATAACTTAAACTAAAGAGAAATTTAGTACGAGTACAAGGGCATTGGTGTTCATATTTCTCTCTTTGGCTTTATCAGTCGTCCTATTTTAAGGTCTATTTTTACTTTTACACGATCAGTTGTTCGTGTAAATCAAAATAATAAGTCAATTTTCATGTTTTTAATACAATACATTTACACTTAATTCAGATTTCATTATAATTTACTACTTTTATACCACTCAGAACATGCAAGAAAAACATAAACAAACACATGAATAAATAAAATACTGAATATAACAATGGGTGCTTTAAATATTGAGCCAGACACTTTGGAATTAGATTATAGTGCACGTTCAGGACTTTCTTATGAAGGTGAATGGCTGTCTACGAAAAAAATAAACATTTTTTACGATTTGAAGTAAATTTATGAAGCGTCTCTCTAATGATTCAAATAAATTAATAATTACATTAAAATTGAAATCGAATTTTTTTTTTTTTAATATTTTTCTCACTTGTTTATCTGTCTGGTGTTGGTTGGTTGTCTATGCACTAGATGTTAAACCCTTCACCACAGAATGTTCACGAAGCATCGTCATGGTATCTTCACTTTTATTAGACCACTTATTCTTATATACAATCTCTTGTTAAGACGGCTCCTGTGCCAACCTTGTAAATTTGCCTCTTACTTCTCATTGTAACAGTTTGCTATGGTGAACAGTTTTTATTTATATATTTCCCCAACCCCTTAGAAGTTAGGACAGTATAGTGAAATAGTCCGATCTTATAAACAGATTCAAAATTAACTTGTAAATTCCATTTGACCAGGGCTTTCCCTGTGAATGTCTATCCTAAAATATAAGCAAGCTTAGTTTGGGCTAGCTAATTCCTTCTTTCTTTTTGTAGCTTTTATTAATCGCGAATCAAACCCCATGTATTTTTTCCTTGCACCTTTCAACTCCTTAACTGGTAACAGGTAAAATTTTTACCGTCAACTTTTGCCCGACTATCACCAACAGCGCTTGGAAACCTTCCTCATTTCTTAAGATTTTATCTACAGAGTTACAATTATGAAAGCATTTCATTATGCTTCCATTTTATGCCTCTATGACTTAATCGAGCTTTCTCTTCAAGCGAGCTTTCCGGCGAATAAGGCTGCGTTTTCACTGTGACAGAGCGGAGCGGACTAGCGTGAAGCGGAGAGCGTTGAGCGGAGCGGGATGGCGGGGCAGGATGTTGCCGGTGGATATCAGTTAAAGTTGATTTTTCACTGCGCACTTCATTGTTCTACTTACCTATGCCTGAATGTAGGCCACCATGCTCCTTAATTTTAAACGAATAACCGCTTCTCTCTTTTGCACTGTTTAAGCGGAGATTTTGAGCATTGTGATTGGTCAAATCATAGCCCGGGAAGCTTCTCTCCGCTCATCTCTGCTGATCTCCGTTTCAGTGGAAAGACAGCCTTAAACGTAAGTCTGATTTGAGCTGTGTGTAATGTGTGCGTCGCTTTCTTGCTCATGTGCGCTGTTTGACTTAATTATATCGCGTTCATTCTACGTAATGGTTTGTTATGAGGTCTGTCTTGCGTCGTGAACTTCGTAATATCTTTCAGTGAAACTGGAACTTACTTGTTTCTGTATAGTAGACGTTAAATTCCACTCAAATTTCCATTAAATATATTTTTTTAAAATTGTTCTATATCCTTGTAAAACTATTTTAAGATAAAGATAAAAAATCAATATACTACTTTAGTAAAAGTGCAAATGTTTTGTCATTTCCTAGTAACTTTACAAGTAACGAGAAACAAATAATATAACAGAAAACAGACAATTTAAAAGCAAACATAGAAATATTTATTTAATCTTATTTCAGCTTAAATAAACAATATTTCAAGAACCTACAAGTACAATATTGAATCTCGTAGCAGTCTTAACTCGTAGCGGCAGTGGTTCGTAGCACACGAAGCTCGTAGCAAATATACGTATATCGTGAATATAATAAAAAAATAAAAGCTCTTTGTATAAAATACCGCATAGTTTCTATGTTTACGTTTTGAAAATCTGCCGCATATTGTTGAACCGAAATTAGGATAAAATATGACCTACATCGTGCATATTGTGCATTTATTAGAAAGTGGTGGTGGTCGAACGATTAAGGTCCGACTGCCTGACAAGGGGAATCCCGAGGTTATAAGCCTAGCCCTTGTTTGCCTTTTACGTCATCCTTGGGAAAGATATGGAGTGATTCTATTCCATAGTTCCGGAAACCACACGGTAACAAGGTAAGAGATAAATATGTGACGTGTATAGGTATGTATGTATTAATAAACACTTGTATTTGTTTTTCTTCTTCGGGAAATAATCACGGATACAAGAGATATTTTTAACGTCAGAGACCGAAATATCATGTCATGTTGTATGAATGACATATTATTGTGAACAATTTCGGCTTCCTTATTATGTTTTATCTCAAGGCTTTTATCATATTCATAAGCTTACATCCTATGTTTTCTTTCCTTTTATGAGGGAATATGTATTTAGACATTTGCTCAGGCTTAGTTTACTGAATAAAATACCTACTATTTTTACCAATATGAAATATCCATCTGAAAGTCTGTCGCTTTGCCTGTTAGACTGTCTGTTTTTGAACCTCTTGATTTATTTTAATGTAATTAATTAATGGTTTAATATGAATGCACAGATTGTGACGAGTAAAAGTAAGATAATGTAAAAGTGTAAGTCTGTTTGAAGTTAGCGAATTTTGATTAAAGATATCTGGAATTTCTTAAATAAAAGAATAATAATATAACTTTGAGTAGGTAAGTTTTTAAACTTAAACTTTGCTTTCAAAAATTCATTCAATTCGAACTCCCGATGCAAATTAGGGCCAAGTTGACCCGGATGAGAAAAAATTGAATTCCCAATGACGCTACAAAAGTCTAACACGGAGTCCTAACATAGAATTAATTTCAGGGCACGGGTGTCTGCCCCTGAATTATTCATTGGGCAAGGGAACAGATCTATAGGATCGTATAATGGTTAACGCTAACTTTTCACTTTGATGTAACATTTGCGGTAAGCGGAATGTCCCTTGAGAATATTTCTATATTTCATATAGATTTGTAATAAAATATATAAAAAAATTACGACCAAGTCGTGAGTGCAATAATATCTTGTTGACCCTGGTACTGGGAATAAGAACACACGATGTTTTTCCCGTAGATGGCGAAGGAGGCGCCCAAAGGAAATGGACATTATCCATTCCTTTTTTGTGGTCAATTATTTTTACGTTTTTCTTAATTTTGTGAGCATTAAGCTTCAGGTCTTCCTCCTGGCACTAATCTTACATCCTCTCTCTTTGTAGGACCCTGGACTCCTTGTGGTGCGATTATTTCGTTATTTTGCTGTGTTATTTTAGTGTGCAATATCTACAATCCTTAGCTCTTAACCAGGACTAACGCGAAGAAAATAATAAGAAGTGTTTCAAAATGGCATTTCCAGAGTCGCTTGAAACTTGAAAATATGATTTATTCTAGTCATGATGCTAACATCAGTAATGTAAAATCACATTACATTTTCACATTTGCACGGACTCTCAGTAAATGGCTATTGCATTGTTGGAATAGAGGGAATTTCATGATGTGAAGCTGAAATAATGATGGTCTTTCAGGTCCTGAATTGTCTAGTCGTGATTGAAAAGAAAAATTTTTCTTAAATTTTACAAATAGTTGATAATATTATATTATTTTTTGATAGAAATTATGTTTAACAAATTTGTCAGCAGATCCAATATGGTTGAGATTCTCTCATAATCATCGTGAAGCTCTCAGAATCGATATCATCGATTCGCTAGATTATCGTCCTGGTGAAGAGAGCCACTTTGTGTAAGAAAAGTCTTAACTTTTCCACAGTTTCTACTTGCCATGACTACTCCTGGCGATGATAGACAGAGTTCACATTCAGCAGTATAATAATGGAATTGAGATTCAAATAGTGACAGGTTCCTAGCCCATCGCCTTTAAGAGGCATTTCAATTTATTAAATATCTTCTAGTCACATTTTACGACATACATGGGGCAGATAAGGAGTGGTCCTATTCTAATGTGGCGGGAACCACACGGACGGTTCTTCTAGTATAACATCAACATAACTCATTAGGAAATTTTCTTCAATATGATATCGGTGTTGTTTATTTGTTTTCCTTTGGAGTTCTTCCGTGAGTGGTGCCGTGACTGGAATATAATTAGGAGTATCACATGTCAGAGGAAATAGAACAACGCTAACAAAGGTAATTAATTAGCTTTTGGTTCAATGTAAAAAAAATATTTTTCATACATACATATAATCACGTCTATTTCCTTTGCGGGGTAAAGAGCCAACAGTCTTGAAAATACTGAAAGACCACATTCAGCTGTTAAGCTTAATTATACTAATAAAATTAAATGTTATATAAGTTAAAATTTTATGTTAAAATTACATATTTAGCTCACAAAAGAGTTATTAAGTCCCTTGCATGTTTATTTTAACCAACGAGCATTTTGCATGCCTCTAATGACTTATGACGTCATTTATATGAACCTCCTTTCATGAAGTGAACATGCCCACTTAATTACATTGCTAGTTCGCAGTATTTTTAGAGTGTTTTTATAATATTTTACTCAATTGTAAGTTTTAAGTTTAATTTTTATCTAATTTATAATCTTAAGAGTAATTTTGAACACTATATCTAGTGTAATTCAAGTAATATTAATCCGAACAGGTGAGGGGAAGTTTTCCGAAACAAAAGTAATAATTTTATTAAAACATACATACATATAATCACGTCTATATCCCTTGTGGGGTAGACAGAGCCTTGAAAAGACTGATAGGTCACGTTCAGCTTTTTGGCTTGATAATAGAATTGAGATTTAAATACAGACAGGTTGCTAGCCCATCGCCTAAAAAGGAATCTCAAGTTTGTAAGCATATCCCTTAGTCGCCTTTTACGACATCAATGGGAAAGAGATGGAGTGATCTTATTCTTTTTTGTATTAGTGCCCAGAACCACACGGTACATTATTATTAAAACATAGGTAGGTAAATTATCTGTATGATAACCTGCCTAATATTTGAGCCATTGCGTCTATGTTTAAAGAGCTTTGAAAGAAACTTTAGTGGTAACGTCGGTATAAATTTTACATATTAAATAAAAAGGGAGAGAAGAGAGATAAATGGAAAGACAGAGAAAGCAAAAACTAGATGCTTTTCTGCAAAATGTAAGATGTTTTGAACAAAAAGAGCAGGAAAGGTAAGATTATTTGCTTGCAGTATAACTCTCTATCTTAAAACCAAGCACAATTACATAAAGGCTAAATAAGGTCAAATCTAAAACACATCTATCTAAAACATTAGCCAACAAGGACGTTGAGAGTCAATCAATATTGGTTTGGACTAAATTCAGGGATAATTACCCCGCGTTTTAGTGCCAACACTGTCATAGCAGATTGGATTGCGTCGGAAATGCCCCGTGCATATCTACGAGTTGGTACAGTCACTTACAAAATCGAAATTTATTTACCTATATAGATAAACGTTTTTATCCCTAACGGAGTAGATAGAGGCCACAATCAAAAAACAATTATTCAATCAATCAAATATTTTTTTATTTGTAAAAACAGATTACTATGGTGTTACTAGAAAAGTGCCGTGTAGTTCTTGGCACTGATAAAAAATACTACTCAGGCTTTTCTCATGGATGTCGTAAAAGTTGACTAAAGGATAGGGTTATAAATTTCGGATTCTTCTTTGGCGATGGGCTAGCAACCTGTTACTACTTGAATCTCAATTCTATCATCAAGCCAAAATTCTGAACGTTGCCTATTAGTCTTTTCAAGACTGATGGCCCTGTCTACCCCGCAAGGGATATAGACGGGACTATATGTATGTTTTATGTATGTATGTACTAGAAAAAACCTGACCAAGTTCAGCTGTGTGGTTTCATTACATTTATTTTGTATTTAATATTTATTTACATGCAATAATGTGTCCGAATAAAAATATGCGTGGTACAAAGTGGTTCAAATCCTATAGCGATTATGAATCAATTAATTTTCCTGTTTCTAGTCATTTAGCTAAATTAGTTTGATTGATAATTTATAGAAGAAGAAAATATCGCAAGGAAATTTGCACAACTAGATGTGTAAAAATGATCCAATATGATTATGGTTATCCTGAAAAGGATGCGAATATGAAACGAAAGTAGCTTCCTTTAAAAACAAAATTTACCTTAAGAAGGATCTACTTTGTTTAAAAACAAAACAATAATAAAAGTATAAATGTTGTTGACTGTACGTCATAGTGATTCATAAATGGATGTTAATAATGCTTTGATGTGCTTTACTGACGATGAAATTCAAAAGTAGAAATATTATTACCCAAATTTAGGGAGTTGGAAATGATTAATTGGACGCAAGTTGAATACTTTGATATTGCTACGTCCATGAAAATTCCTGGAAGCAGCTCGTTAGCACCAGTTTCATTACTACCTCACCAAATATATATACCTATATATATTATATACCAGCTTTTACGCGCAACTTTGCCTGTGTACGAAAACCTCACATAAAAATATTTTCTTCCAATATTAAAAGGTATGAAAAATTTGACCATTGGTCGAGTAGATGAAACATGGACCGATTTTAATGAAAAACACAATACAGACGAAACCCCGCGCAAAAGCTAGAGGTAATTATTATCATAGCATCATGGATGTTCTGTAAGCTTATATCAATCAATCCAAAATTCAGATGTTATTACGAGTACCGCGTCATTGGCTCCGTCATAACGGAGATTGCTTTCTGAATAGCTCTGCGGTTAAACGTTCGCACGAATAGCGTGAATGGACAGGAAAAATATATATTAACAAGTATACCTACTGTTTAATTTTGATTATAAACGACTATCTATCTCAACAAAACGATGTAATGTTAATATTTCATTATTTATAAAAATATGGTCACTTATTATCACTTATTGTCACCTGTTAACTTTAGCTGAAAAAGAGCTTTACTTAACTCTACTGATAAGAGTTAGCTTTTAATTGTAAGGAAATGATGACTGGGGATGCATTTATAGAATCCGACTTTCAAGCAAAATTACACAGGCTCAAATTTTACTGCGGTTTACTCGAAACTATGTGAGTTACATATTAGTTTAAATAACCGATGCTCTACGGTGATGTCATAATAAAAAAAAAACAAAAACCCTACTTCTAAAATTAATTGCGTTGCCAATTTTTTACGGACAAAGTGAAAAAAAGTTTATCTATTTCTTTACTTTCATTAAATTTTTCTTTGTTTTACTTTTTTCCAACATTTCAGCTTGGAATGCGAGTTTGAAATGAATAAAGTTTTAACCATTGAATGTCGGGAAAAAGCGCGTCTTTATTTTTTGTGGGTAGGTACAGTTAAAAAAAAGAAATTAAGGAAGTTTCGTTTTAGTGTATGTACCTATCGAAGTGTATATTTATATATATATATATATATATATATATATATATATAAAGGTCAAATGTAAATTCTAGAGGGAAGCATGCATTAATATATGTATGTGTAAACGCAGAAGTCTGTCTGTGTTTTAGGATTAAACCGCTGGTCTATTTTTATTAAATTTGAAAGGGGTGTATTTCAAGATTCATGTTTAAAAATAGGCTAGATATTTTTTGGGTGACGTCATAGGAAATTGAAGGTAACAGCAAAATAGCTAAGTAGCAATAAAAACTTCGTTTACTGTATAAACATAATAAAGTTGAGAAAAAAAGTGTGCAATTTAAACACGAACCCACAAAGGAAGTTTATAAAACAGTAACATTTTTATATTGCGCAATTATATTCGAGCCGGGAAGGCTCATAACGCGACCGTAATAAATGCAAACTGCAATCCGGCCTCCTCCACAATGCCTATTTGCATCGCTGCATATGGTAATTGTAATTAAACTGAAATGTATAAATCAAGTGCTCCTTATTGTATCTATCATCTTTTGAGTAATTTTAAAATAGATTCTCACTACTTTTTCACGTTGACATCGTAAAGAATGTAGCAAGAAATAAGTACTACTTAGTATAAAAACCGATCTAAGCTGTGTTAGTTTTCTAAAAGGAACATAAAACACAAATTATCTATTATACCATTCTAAATTTAATATTAAAGGTATCAAATTTTTTTTATTGCACCCTACAGCTGTTTACCGAAATATGGTATAAATATGAAGGTTACAGACCATATCTTGGTTAATATAAATTACTCATCCTACTAAATATTATAAATGCGACAGTTTGTGAGTATGTCAGGATGTCAGTATGGATGTTTGTTACTCTTTTACGCAAAAACTGCTGAACCGATTGCGTTGAAATTTGGTATGTGTGTAGCTGAAGGCAATTTTTATCCCAGAGTTCCCGCGGGATTGATAGGGTTTCCATGCGGACAAAGTCGCGAGCGGCCTCTATTAAGTAATATATCTCTTATTATTTGGAGTGATCCAGCGCAATTAATACAAAACCAATAAAATAACTAAAGTCAGATTACTTTTTCTTAATATTGTACATGTTTTAATACAAAATCTGTAAAATGAGAAGAAAAATTCCACTGAACCGCTGAAATCTGCTTTAGGATCAAACAAGTTGGGTAATACTGTTTAAGTTTTGTGAGAGTTCGAGAAGGTTCAATCTTACTTGTAAATTGCTAACTTCGTCTAGTTCTGCGGAATTTCCTAAGGCGATATAATATTTAAATTGGTAAGAGTAGCTTTGATGTGAATATTTTGTAACCATTGTAAAAGAAGTACCTTGAAAAAATGTTTAACATAATTCTAGATTAAGTGAGATTATTACCGCCGTTCTGTCGTATGTCCTCCTAACCCAGCTGAGATAATGGTTTTGCATAAGCTAAAATGCTTTTATCTTGTGGCCTCGGACCTGAGAGATGACTGACCTGATGAAGAGATGACCTGATCCTATTAAAAAAATTAAAGGACCAGTGAGCAAAAAATACTTAAACTTAAATTTAGAATGGAGGATATGGACTGACTAGTCAGTTTAAAAATAACAGTCGTGTTTTGTTAATGACTTTAAATTCGGCTTGAAGGTTCAGTTCTGTGGTCTTGGGGGTGGGGAGATGCACTTAGAAAGGATTTTCCGAAATTCAAGCGGGAACGGAATTTTACGCAATTTTTTGTGCTCTTTTTCGCTAAAAATAGTTGATGTTTCAACTATTTTTTTTGACTGGTAGAAAAAGTCTTCAAAGTTAAAACTCTCATACACATAATTAAATTAACAAATACCGAAATATGGAATTTTAACGGAACCCTTTATTTCCCTCTGCACACAGTTCGTTGACCTGTGAGTGACCTTACGGATACGTTGTATTTATAGAGCTACAGGTGCCGGCTAACTTTGTGATCAGTTATTGTCATGGAGATAGACACTTTTTGTTCTGGAACTTAGCCAGGAACTATACTCGGACAGCTTGAAGTTCCAACTGATAGAGAGGAGATAACTTTTCTATATATTTTATCATTATAATTTCCTTTGTTTATTTGTTTGTTAAAATCAAGGAAATTTAGATGAAAGCTCAGGGCAAGATTACTCTTAACCGAATTCTGTCACCTACACCCAGAAAACTTTATTTATTTTCTTCCATGTTGATATTCTCAGCTGTTGCACTCTCAACCTTTAACTTTTTAATTGATTCCATTCATCTAAACGTGGCTTTTCGGCCTTTACAAGACTGTTGGCTCTGTATACACCGCAATGGTATAAAGATGTGATTAAAACAATGTATGAAAAAAATCTAAATTCCTATTGGGCATCCTGCATGTTTTTTAATAACCGTTTTTTTGGAGTATATGTATCATAGCAAATTAAAATTAATTACAATATTTTTTTGTTAATTATTTCCGCTAATTTTTTCTTTCCCCTAAATTATTTATTTAATATTCCTTCCTGAAACCTCATTCATTTATTCAGTGACAACGCACTACTCCAACGATCATTTTGTCAACAGAAGCATGTCCCTGGTGCCGCCCGGCGGCGCGGACTCGCCGAGCCCGCGGCGCGCCGTGAGCCCGCTGCTGGAGATGCGGCGCCCGCACTGCACCCTGGCCTGCGATTACTGCGCTGCCATACTGGAGGACAAGTTTAAACGTACGTTCTCATGGCCTTATAATATTGTTACTAAGCTTAAGGCCTTATAAAAAAGTGGTAATTATTTTGTATGTGTACATATATACTATTTTAAATGTGATTGAATTACAATTAAATATAAATGTAGGTAAAACATGTGGACGTTCAATGTATGTTAAAGTAATAGGGCTTCTGAACTGAACTTCTGAACTAATTTGGTAACATATGTTGTGGTATCTCAATTTAATACCACAAATGTGTTTGTAAGTGATATATATATATATATATATATATATATATATATATATATAATATTATCAGGCTAATTAACTGACAACCTAAGACACTTTACATAAAACCATCTTAATTTTTTCTTTTCTAAGCAATCGGTAATTAAATGTATTTTTTTAAAGAGAATTAATAAAAGGTTATGTTACAATGATGACAACTGTCAAGACCTTCAACATCACATAATCTGTTGTTTACAAGTACAGAATAAACATTAGGACGTACCCTCGAAATTACACGTGTCAAATAATAATACGCGACTAAGCCCTTTCCACCCACGGATGTTATTGCGTGATAACGTGACATTTAAATACCAAACATATATTTTTATACCGTGAGTAAGTATAGGTTCCGGTAGAGTAGAATAGAATAAGTCTGAGTCTAAATTGGATATAATAACTACACTATACAACCACTATCCACGACTAACAACCTTCCGGCTATACGAACTGAATCATAGGACGTTTTAACAAGTGACTTAGGAGAGACAAAACTAAAGCATATCTATAACGGGCTTGATGTTGTTAAAGCAAAAGTAAAAAATTTGGTAAGATAATGCATAAATCAACATGTGTCTACTTAAACATGTGACCGGTTGCATCCTTAGCGTTACTAATTTGATGACGGGGCATTGTCAGTCCATTCTTCTTTCTCATACATACATATAGTCACGTCTATATCCCTTATGGGGTAGACAGAGCCAATAGACCCGAAAAGACTGATGATGGAATTGAGATCCAAATAGTGACAGGTTGCTAGCCCATCGCCTAAAAAAAGAATCACAAGTATGTAATCCTATCTCTTAGTCGCCTTTTACGACATCCATGGGAAAGAAATGGAGTGGTCCTATTCTTTTTTGTACCGGTGGTGCCGGGAACCACACGGCTTTCTTCTTTCTCTCTCTTTGTTATTGTGTCTGATGAGTCCCGCTCTTTGCTACAATGTCAAACTTACAACTGTTTAAATTCCATGATGATTTCTACAGGGAGCGCAGAAATGCGTCACCGCGGTACTTCCCCTTTATCCGCGTCACCTCGGCAATCATTGACGGGGGAACCACCCTGGACTCTACCTGATGACGACCGACCTGATTTCTCGGCACTTAAAGAGAATATACACAGGATTAACAAGTATGTATATACTGTGTATTTTATTTGCTACATAGGTACTGGCAAATCTGGCAATCTCATTGAAAGATGGTCCTGCTATCATAACAGTCGCAAGAAGATGCAGGGCCCTTTGGGTTGATCAAAGACTAGCAGTAGTCTAATGATACCTAATTTATTTATTTTATTCTTGATGGAATTAGATTTATAGTAAAATAACGTATGGTGCGGCGTGCGGCCAAGGGAAGATGTTTCGTTATGTTTCTTAAATACAAGGGAAACCCAGGATTTCGTATCAAAGTTCGTTTATATTAGTCTCCGTTTAATATACATACTCTAGTTTTAGCTCTTGTCGAGTAAATGAACAAAGTTATTGCGGTACCTATCATTTGAAACAAATCCCTTAACTTTCGATGTAATACATCTGGATTCCTGGTTTTGAACAGATAAGTTAAGACAAGGACCACGAACATAGCAATGTTTCACAAACACATTTGTCACGCTTGGTATTCGCGTTAATGGAATATCTCAGACAAAGTTGTCCCTTCTAAATAATTCTATTTAATTCAAACAATTTCTAGTCGTTTTCACCTTAATAATGCATTAAGATAAAAAATAACAAAAGCAGATTAAAGCATTAGTAAGCTGTTTGCTTTAAAAATCGCGCTTAGTAATCTCAGAAGGATTATAATTTCGAAATAAAAAACTTCTGTTCTTTGTTTCAAAGGAAAATTTCTATATTTTGTAAAATTAAGCAAAGTTACACAAATAATTTCAACATTTTAACCTCGTTTCCCAATAAATTGCACAAACAATTTATTTTGGATGGAATCAGCAGGATTGCCAAGACCTTTTGACAAATAAGTCTTGAAATTGTGTTATGAATATTGAAAGATTATTATCTCCAGAAAATTTCAGCTATTATTTTCGTACTCATAGTAATATGAAGGATGTCAAGGGAAAAAATTACTTAAAAAAATATTTGTGTAAGTTAAGAAGATAATTTGCAATTTTTGAGTTACTAATAATCCTGTGGTAAAATATTTAAATTTTTCAAAAATCAATACCATGTTACGGTACGATTCATTGCCAGGGATTGCGAGACATCGACACGATTGGACATGTTGCTGACCCAGGTGGAACAATATGCCAACAATTTGGAAGCTTTGGTGGAGGAACGAACGTCAGACTATCTGGAGGAGAAAAGGAAATGCGAGGAACTGCTGTATCAACTGTTGCCGAAGTAAGCACAATTACCATTAGTTATGCACTCATAAATTCAAAAGTAAACGACGTTCCTACAAAGATTACTCACATCATCCACATGTTACAAATAAGAAAAATAGTTATTACGTTTGTCTGATGATGTTTGTTACTTTAACACGCAATATCATTTATTAAACTTTACAGTTAAGCATATACATAAGATGAACACACATACAATTTCTGTGTTAATTGGATGGGCGGAATATTTTTCACAAGTTATTTGTAGTTATCAATAAAAAAAACATATTTACATCAATCAATGTACAATGTAGTTGCTACATGTGTATTTAAAATAGGAATTGTATTAATTTTAGTTTTTTAATATCCCTATCGTATAAATATTAAAGTAATTATAATCACAGAAAATTATTTTGATAGAACAAGTTTTCAAACAAAATTTACGTTACAAAACTTAACGGATTTAATCAAAATTATTGCCACTTAAACTGTTATTGCCTAGTTTGAATACTTAACGATCTTTCCAGAAGACTCGAGTCATTCCCCGAGATACGCTCGAGCTTTATAATCAGCGTGAGCTTTTATAGTCGCGATTCTCCAACGGATTTACAGGCTGTAAACTGTAATCCTATTACCATGGAATAGTCTTCCCTGGTCGTGAGATATAAGAAAACATTTTAAACAGTAAAATATTAAAAGCCTTTTTGTGCTGAAACAGCGGGATAATCGTTACTTGGGGTTGTTTCAACGATTTTTTCGTTTTAAAATGAGTATTTTTATTTCACTAGATTACAACTTTAGATCTTATCTTTATTTTTTGTATTTGAGGGGGGAATTAATTTGAACTTATATTTGTCGCTAACACAATAATATAAGTCTTTATTTATATTAATTCAATTTAAAAATGAATCATGCGAGTGGGTATAAATTTTAATATAACCGATATTTATTGTCATAAAGTCTGCAAACACTTTTACCAATTTGCTTTCCTTCAATCTTTTCTAGATCAAAGCAATTTAAGAATAGGGTCAATAAGATTAGAATAAATTTCTAAATTAATGCTGACTTAGAATTGTTCTAAATCTGTTGCTTCCTTACTGATAATGGACCATCTAGTGAACCATCACTGGCCGGACCATTATCAGCCAGGAGACGTACGACCCACACTTTAAAAAATTGCTTTACTTAAAACTTGTCTAGGTTAAAAGCAGGTTTTAAATGGAGCCAATAAAAATGGACATACATACATACATACATAAAATCACGCCTCTTTCCCGGAAGGGTAGGCAGAGACTACCTCTTTCCACTTGCCACGATCTCTGCATACTTCTTTCGCTTCGTCCACATTCATAACTCTCTTCATACAAGCTCGGCGGTTTCGGGTACTTTTGACCTGACCCTTTACCAGGACGTCCTTAATTTGATCAAGATACGTTCGTCTAGGTCTTCCCACTCCGACCTTTTCCGACTTTATAAAAATGGAGTAAGTTACAAAATTAATTCTGACTCAAAATTTGTCTAGATCTGTCGCTTCCCAACTGATAATGGGGCAGCCAGTGATGGCGGAGACCTATGATCAGGTCACGATCTACTTCAGTGATATCATCGGTTTCACTCAGCTGTCGGCTGAGTCCACTCCCCTGGAGGTCGTCGACTTGCTGAACGACCTGTACACCAGTTTTGACTCCATCATTGAAAATTTTGATGTTTACAAGGTGAGGAATTTGAAATTGATGACTGTTGATCGGTTTTTTTTTATTTTAATATAATAATCCGAACGCAATTTTTTTACTAATCATAATTCTAAATGTTAGATTTAATTTATCTGCAATTAGGTTAAATTATATTACTATTTTATTTGAAGCTTTTATACTGGAGACTAGAAAATCTCAAATTATTTCAATGGATATTGTAGCAGGCGACAATAAAAAGGCACATTTAGGCACTAGGCAGGCAGGCCTCTTTAAAACTGTACCAATATCTGTATAAATTACAATCAACCCTTAGTGCGGAAAGCTAATAAAGTATACTCCTCAATAAAATAACATTACCGTAAAGCTAAATTATGTTATGATGTGGTACAAGATAAAACTCAACCGTAAGATAGTAGCTAATGTACCTGAACCCAATCATAGTCGTAAATTGAACCGACCCTTGCCTCGGAAAATAAATTTCCAGATGGTTCGACTAGAGCCCCTGGGAATGATAGCTATGAAAAGTTATATGTAGCGGAAGTAACTACGCACAAAATTTCATTGGCCACGGTATTGATAAATGTCTATTGTTATCTACCGTATAATATCTAAATTGAATCATAAAAGTATACATAAGTAAAATATTAGCCACCTAATGGTAAGGTTTTATTTATGTCCACGCGAAATGGTTTTATCATGTAACGACCTAAATATTTGGGCCAGCTACAGGTAAAGTTGTTTTAGTCTTTACGATGAAGATATAGAGTGTATATTTGAATGAATGTTCAACAGGTGGAGACAATAGGCGATGCTTATATGGTAGTGTCAGGGTTGCCGATGAGGAACGGGAATCGCCACGCGGCTGAGATAGCTCGGATGTCTTTGGCTTTGCTGAGGGCTGTACGAGTGAAGACAGTACCACATCGGCCTGGAGAACGGTTGCTTTTGAGAATCGGCATGCATACAGGTATATATATCTCAAAATGACTATGTTAAAAGACAATTCTAAATTGCTCAACCATAAATAATAATTTATGGTTAGGCAATAGCCTCATCTATCAATAATTGCTCTTGATTTAGTGATAGTATAGTGGTATTAATGTAATGTAATTTTGAACAATTCTTTACAGGTCCTTGCGTGGCTGGAGTGGTTGGCCTAAAAATGCCAAGATACTGTTTATTTGGCGACACAGTGAACACGGCCTCAAGAATGGAGTCCCATGGAGAAGCATTAAAAATCCACGTTAGTCCAAAAACAAAAGAGGTTTTGGATATATATGATTGTTTTGACCTAGAATGTAGAGGAGAAATTACTATGAAGGTAAGTAATATATTTTATTCTTTTAGTTTTGCTAAGATAAGTGTGTCTTAAGAAATACTAAAATTTTAATATTTTGTAGGGAAAAGGTAAAATGACGACCTATTGGTTAATTGGAGAAAAAAATGAAAGCAAGAATGGTCAACCTCACGAAGAAACAAATAATGAACAAACAGGGATTATAAATAATCCAAGTATCACATTCCAAGGGCCTGATAGTCCCGCTTCACATTCGCTCACGCACAGTCAAAGCCCGGAAAGAAATAATGATACAAAAGAAAATTCCAACCAAAAACCTGTTGAATTGTTGAACGAAAGAGATCGTATCAAACATGAAATAGCAACATTCGTTGCTAAAGATCTCATTAATAATATTGATAATGCTGTAAGAGAGTTCAGAAAATCACAAAGCGCGAATTTCGCAATATGTAATAAGCCCATATGCAACGGTAATGACAAGACTATCATAACTCCCACTTATGATAAAGAACTCGTCATAAGTAAAGGAAAAGTAAGAGATGTTGTTAATAGATTTAACAGTTGCGTTGTCAATGAGAATGTAATTAAAGCAAAACCTAAAGGTATGAAAACTGAAGACTGAATGAAAGAAAGATTACGCTTATGGTTTTCCAATCCGGTCTAAGTAAATATCGAATAAGAGATATAAACTCTTTACTATTAAAGTATCAATGTATTGTGCCAAGCACAATGATGATTTACTTTTTACTCTAGTCATTCTAATATAAGATCTATTGAAGTTGAGTGTTAACTATATTATAGTTTATAGTGGGTGACCAATGACCCTCCGAATTTTAACAAGAATTAATTAATAGTTGATATTATATGTCTAATAATAATTATAGTAAAAAATCGCAGAAGCGTTCAATCAGAAAGATGTAGTGAGAAGTTTATGTGTATATTAAATGATATTTAATATTAATACTATTGTATTATACACTTAGTCCCTGTAGTGTTTTTACTGGCCTTTTATACTTCCGTACCTTTCTTACCAATTGTGTAGGTACTTTAGTGTAATTAATAATAATACTTTTAAGAAGTTTAATAGCTATACTTCTATGATCAATGTATTCAAATGTTGTCTGTTTAAAAAAATGGTTTATTTACTTGTGAGTTAGCATCTTTTTAATATGCACGAGCAACAAGATTATTCGTATCGGTTTGGTTTATCTAAGATGTTGCAATGTACGCTAACATTTGCTTGTATTAGTCTGCATGCGTACGTCTGGATAAAATGAAAATCTGCAAATGAGTCTACCCTAATATTGACTGTTACATTCTTGTTATTTATTTCTCAAACTTACATTGGAGTTAGCTCAATCTGTATTATTTTTGTTATATATATTAAACAAATGTGTGGAAATTCACGTAAAAATAAATTAGTTTAAAATAATGCATACGATACGAAAAATAATTGTCACCATTTATGCGTAGTGCGTACAAATAAATTTTATTTATCCTAGAATTTTAGATGCAATCTATATAATTGCCTAAAGGTACATAGGAGCAAATACAGATTATATCCAGGAATTTGTATTAGATATTCGGTAAGAATAAGGTTATAATTGTTGTGAACGAAAACGTTGATTTTCATTTTTACTTTACATTACTTGCCATTTCCTTAAAAATGGTTTACAAATAATTATTTTGATATACAAATTGACATACTTACAATCCGTAAAACAGCGGCAATCTGCGAATAACTTTGACCATATATCAGTAGGTTACATTTTTATATGTCCCCATTTAAATGTCTGTAATATTATATGTATGGATGATTACCTATATATAATTTGTATATAAAAACTATGTTGACTGACTCCGAAAATATCTCATTTCGATAATGTTTGTATAAATCTCTAATTTTATTAAATTCTATAGTGTTTTATTGTGATATTACTGTTGTTAAAGTACAAGTTATTAAAAGGTAATAAAATTACTAGGAATCTTATTTAATATGATTATTTTAAGTTCCTTCGTACTGTAAGCACTGTGTGTTGCGTTGCGGCATTTAATTATATGAATAAACATATGTGTATACCTCATTCGTGGTGTCATTTTTATCCATTTATATCAAAAATTTTAGTAATAAGGAATTTTGAAAAACCATTTTGTAAAAGGGCTTGTTCACAAAAAAGTTAGGGCAGATATATATGTAAATTCAAACGATCCGAAGAAAGTGACTTGGCTAGCCCTGCAGATGTCTTAGTTAGATAAATAAAATGAGTGAGACATCTCGGAGTAGTGGGCAGATTACATCCCTGCATACTTATTTCTTTCGCTTTATACACACGTCACGTCTATATCCATTGCGGCATAGACAGAACCAACAGTCTCGACAAGACTGTAAGCCCACGTTCAGCTGTATGGTTTTATGATGGAATTGCAATTCAAATAGTGACAGGTTGCTAGCTCATAGCCACAAGAGGAATCCCAAGTTTTTAAACCTATTCCTTAGTCACCTTTTCCATTTTGGGATGGATATGGAATCATTCTAAAGTGCCAGAAACCATATTTATATAATAATATAAACCATAGCTTTCGGTTTGTCCATACACATATTTCGTATTTTTCGCTTTAAAGTAAGTCTAATTAATTAAGTTTATGCCAGATATAGCTATCGATTGTATTTTAAACAATAAAGGTAAGTAAATAAATATTCATGAAAATGTAATTACAAACTTCACAGAATTAACAGGCAAATTTCTGAGTAGCTTGAGTAGAATGGGGCCAATTAAAATTGATAGGAATTTATGAACATTGAATGCGTGTAAGAGCCTTACCGCCCGAACAATGAATCCTGAAATTGGATCATGGATCTAACCCAGTCTTTAGAATTAAGAATATTAAAAGGAGGTAATACGGTAATAGAAAACATTGAGAAATGAGTATTCAAATAATTTAATGATAACAAACTAAAACTACTTGTAAGAACTATTTTCTTAGTTTACAAATTAAAGTAAAATTTACATATTGTGATATTAATTTTCTTATTCCCATCCAACACAATATCACGTCTTTATCTCTTAAAGGGTAAACAGAGTCAAATACCACAAGACTCGAAGTTCATTCGGAGATAGAGATAATGTATTTTATTATCAGAAGTATCCTACGTCACTTTTTGAATTTGCTGCATAAAACTAATTGAACGATACCTAATAACTTTAAATGAATGTGTTTTATAAATAACTACTTACTACTGAATATATAATTTAAATCTGGATTTTTATAATGTCAGTGGCAAAAGCTGGTTGTGGGTTAAGCTTCTTGAGTAAACTTAATGTTTTTTAATGAAAATATGAACAAACAAAAGCATCTAGTAGACATAAGTAAATCAAAGAATGTTATATTAAAGTCAGTAAAATAAGTAAGTACCTACTTCAATAAGTTTTAATTTTTTCCATTATCATGACGGCACAGTACTTGTTTGAACCTAAATTTCCTTTTAGATTTAATTATTTCGAGACAAGTCAGCGGTTCATGAAATTACCATAGATATGAAAATCCTAGAAGACACGACTTCTTCTATTTTACAGGTGTAGTGATCGATCAAAAGATTAAAAGAAGAAAAGAAAAGTGAAAATAGCGGGCGTCAAATCGAATGAACCATATTAAGTAATCTAATATGGCGGTATGTAAGTACGTACTGCCATATACGAGTATATTATACTTTTACTACAAGAAATAAATATATTTTTTATACAGGACATCGGTGGCATCATTCCTTAATTTTAGTTCCTGTGAAAATTTAGGTGATTATTTTTATAAGTGTACTTCTAGACCTAAAGAATTACATACCAAATTCCAAACCTTCAGACACAGCAGTTTGGGCTAAAATAAAAATAAAATGGTGCTTAAAACGATACCGTGTCTATTCTTTTAATGCTCTCAGACCGTTTTTGGAAGATGACTCAGCTTTAAAAGATTTGTCGACTTCTGTAAAATTAAATGGAAGTATTACTGAATTCGCTTGAGCCTTTAAGATAAATTTAATAATATTGTTTTTGTAGGTACATTTTGAATTTAATTAAAAACGAAGTAGACCGTAATTTTAATTGTATTCCTTTCCTTTGCTACCTACGTTATTCTACTCTTTTAATCGAGCAGGCTGTGGGTATAGTAGGTACATTGAACAAAATCCTATTCACGGGCGTTGCGCTGAAGATTTTTTTTTTTACATAATAAATCGCCATTGCCCATCCCAAAAGTGTCAAATTCTATGGTTTACTTATTTTCCGGGTGCTGTACCTGTGTAGTTGTCTACACTTTACCATTTTATTTTATGTATCACGATTTCTTAGGCGCACCCCGGTCTCTTTTCCGGCTGCCTACTTGATGTCTCAAATTTCAATCCAAATAATTGCGATCATTTCCATCTGCGACTTTAAAGCTCAAAGATCATTAATACGTATAAAAAATCAATAACACAGCCTACGTCGTGCAAAAAGTTTGACACATGTGGAATTATGAATGAAACAAGTATACTGAGATCGAAGTAAGTGGAAAAATGTAGTCTCTGCCTACCACTCCAAAAAACAGGCGTGAACATACATATATCTTAAATATTATTTATAGTTAATATGAAACAATAATAACTTTTCGGTGAAAATTACAAATCATTTCAATCACTCAACAAAAGGAATCAATAAGCTAGCTCATATTGTCATTCGATACGGAGGAAATCGGTTTCCAAACAGGCAATTTTCGCCATTGTCTCTCATGTGAGATAATTTATTTCCGATAGCTGTAATATAAGACGTAAACACTTCGATCCATATTCGAGTCTGATTTATTACGTCGTGAGGATATTTGACTGCGAAAAATGACACAGGAGTTTGAAAGGGAATGATGGAAGAATGACGATCTTGATCAAGTGTACCTTCAACCCACGTAGGTACTTGCATGAAGAGAAGTTTGTCTTTGATATATGTATTGGCTTTGATTTTATGAAAAAATATTAAACGCATATCATTTTCATAATAACCCTTAAAAGTTTAGTTAAGTCGCTACCTTATTTAAGCTTTCTCTAAGTTTGAAGAGCTTCCCTGAGGAGTGAACAGTAAAGCCTGAAGTTCTTAACAATGAAAACTCCATAACTTTTAAGCAAACATTGCATATTTATGTAAACAAATCGTAAAAAGTGAATATTTACGAAGTATAACTTTGACAGTTGATATGAGTATGCAAAATAACTGTTGTTTATAAGTCTAGACGAGACAATGTCTTATTATGAAGTGCCAAGTGTAAAATATTTATAAATTTCTTGAAAACACATTGATAATTTAGAAAATAAACGTCTAAATTTAGATGATGTCTTTGTTGGTGTATTGAGTCTTTACTAAAAATACTTGTCAAAATATAATACTTTTTATCTATTTGCAAATACTAGTTCGGTACTAAAAATCATATGCTTTCAAATACAGTTAAAAAACTTTTTTTGTTATTATTACCGCTTGACGGTTTATCTATTTTATGAAATCTTACAAAAACGAGTAATTATGAGTATTGAAAAGAACATGGAGTACACGTATACATTTGATCATGGGAACAATGCTATTCCCGTAAAATTTTCAATAGTAATGAACGCCAACGACTCTGAGGGCAAAAGCTATTAGTCATATAAACCCAAGTCGTAATGAAATATTTCAAAGCCCTAATGATGGAGGGACAAACACAAGTTTTCTTGTTAAGTCCTGTCCTTTTTGGGCAAGACAAATTAGATTGGAAGAGCGTTCATTACTCACTCGCTTCATTACTGCGACGCCTTTGTGAAAGTAATTCATTATTGGAAGGACCAGTCATTGGAATTGGATTCAGTAAATGTTAAACGTGCAGATTGTAAGAGTCAATCAATGAAAAGGCTAATAAGGTTTTATTTAAAATATAATTTATTCAGTTACTATTTCTAAGGTAAATTTTATTAACAACGTTACAACCTGAGATTCTTTTTTAGGCGATGTGCTAACAACCTGTCACTTTTTTAAATGTCAATGTTTTTGGGCTTACGGGTCCATTCAAATTTGGCGTAGGGAAGAATAATATGCGCGCTAGTTTTAATACTGAAGATAAAGTAAATAGAAAAATGTCGAAATGCGGTCTCTTACTATATCAATATATAGTAGCGGATGTGTGAGTGCAACTGGGAACACGCAGAAATGAGAAAGAGAGGGTACTTTTATACTAGCATGGTTTACAGCACGGATAAGTATAGAATGATTGGCTGATCAAAATGTATGGTGTTCAGTCTACCGTGTTGGTGAGGTGAAGAAAAAGACAGTGTGTCAGCTGACTTCTTTCACGGGCATATGACCAATTAATTCCCAGGCACATACTTGATACAAAGTTAATCGGGCTTATTAATTGGAATCACAGACATACTCGTACATATGGTCACGTCTATATCCCTTGCGGGGTAGACAGAGCCAACAGTCTTGAAAAGACTGACTGGCCACGTTCAGCTATATAGTGACAGGTTGCTAGCCCATCGCCTAAAAAGAATCCCATGTTTGTAAGCCTATACTTTAGTCGCTTTTCTTCAAGCAGCCTGTCAATCTCTGTATCTTCAACTCCAGCACTAAGCCATCAGCTAAACGTAGCCTTTGATTTTTGTGACTTAAGTCTGTGATATGATGTTAATCTACCCTGTAATGGAGATGTTTATTTTTAATTAAAATGACTTAAACCTTGTACCTTTAATATTCTTTAAAAGGGCCTTAAGCGATTATTTCTAAACACTTCACATAAAAAAATAATTTTGACCCTCCGTTTGTAATGTGCTCGAGTCACGAAACGAGGGTCACGGGCCACAGAGCAAGGAAGAGGCTGTGGGGGGCTAGGCTCTGTGGGCCGGGCTTACAACTCGCTAATTAGACATTATCTTTTACAACTCCCACGTCTGGTTTTTATGGACAACAACTGAAAGGAAGTACCTTATTAAAACAAAAGACGTTACGTAAAAATAAGTAAAATTGTTCGTGTTCTTTTGTAGGGAAATTCTCCTTGTTAGGCAAATGTTTTGCCAAAAGTTATGAGGCTTTGAAGCTCTTGTCTACCACGTAAAGGAATTAAGAGGAAAATTATATTTCTAAAAATATATGAGTGCTTATTTCAATAATGAGGCAGACAAAAGATTTTAATAAAGATTTAACCGTTGGAAAAAATTTCATGGCATGTAAGGTAATATATTTTACCATCTTTGAAGTTTTTAATGGAAAAACGCTATTAGCTAACAGCGAGGGGGATATGTTTTAGATATGAGAATCTTTTTCTTCATATCATAGTAACTTTAAGCACTCTATGTGAATGATAAAAAAAGAATCATTAATTCCTATGTACTAAGATTAAGCCCACATTTATTATCATTTACTCTTCAAAAATCTCTATCTAAAATCAAAAAAGCAAAATAAAATATTGAATGTTTGTGTGTATGGTAAATTCAACCGAATGATTAAGGTATAATCGGCTTCATATTAATTCGATTGCAAGATCAGGCAGACAAATCCGCCAGGAATCTCTACAGCTAAACGTAGGAAAAACCCAACACATTTCGCGGTCACGGACTTTGATTTAATTTACCAGGCCGATGGCCGGGATAAATCAAACTGGTTCGTGATGCGAAAGCTGATCCCGCAGACATTGTGGATCCACATTCAATATGACACTGTGTGTGGCGCCTCGCCGCCCACACTTCTTAGAAACTACCCCTGTAATCTAAGGCGACGCCGTTTTTCAGTCGGTAACTACATGTTACTGCGTGTTAAGCAAATTTCGATTTAATTACGAGCTTTGTAAACAAGTTTGGCGTGTTATTGATTTCGCCAAATTTGGTTTGTTGTTTAATATCTATATGAAAAATAAACAAAATTGTAAGAGACTGAACCGAGAGAAGCCTGTATTACAGTACTTAGTGTAAGACAAGGTAAGTACAGTGGGTCGCATAGGGAATTATACCGAATTTAGAACGTCTGCAATATAATGGCAATGTATATAGTTGTCATTTTACATACGTTAAATAATTCGCTAGGTTATTTACAATTCAAGACAAAAATAAAAATATCTTTTAGTAAAAAGAATTCTAATAAATTTGGGATTCTACTTGCGTAGTTGCGAAAGGTACAAAATACGGCAGACGCTTGATTTCGTACGGTTTCTAGGCCCATCTAAATGGTAAAGATTTATGGCTGGGCGGAAGAAGGTTTTCACATAGATCTACTTTTTAAATGAGAAGCCATCTCACTTACGTAGTTATAATACTATACTTTTACGTAGTTATAATAGTCACGTCAACATCCCTTGCGGGGTAGACCGAGCTAGCAGTCTTGAAAAACTGGGAAGCTACGTTCAACTGTATGGCTTTATAATGAAATTTAAGTTCAAATAGAACAACACGGCACCTTATGCTCTTTCTCTCATTTATGACATGTGTTAGACCCGGGGTTTGCTTTTTAACTTTTTTCTTTTCACTTAGCCGGGTAAGTCCAAATCAATTGATAGTTTTTTCAAAATTTCTCTTTTACAAGGCTCATAATGATTGGGATCTAACTTGGGCTTGGACATTGTTTGGCTCTTAAATCATCTTTCGTATTAACAACAATATACCAACTATATTATAAACTAAAACACCTGAGAACCTCATTGAAGCAGGTGTAGCATTTAACATGCCTTAATAATACAGCCAGACATACACTAGTATGTGTAGGAACATTTATCAGCAATGTGAACTAAGCCTTCATAATCTACTAAAGCTATTTGGCCGCAAAATTAATTAGTTTCCTAATGAATTACCTAAAGTGTATACCGACAGGATTTAATTAATCATCGAATTTTAAACTTTAATTAAGTTACCATGAGTTGTTATCGCTATTTTCATTATTATTAGTGTAAACTCATAGTTTACACTGTAAATTTTATAAAGTAAGCGGTCCTACTGTTATTATTTCGAAATTCATTCATTCATTTAATTCATCATTAAGCTATTCAATTAAATGCATTGATACATAGACTTGATTACCTTATATATACCTACGTGTGTTTAAATAAAATTTGCGTTATGTTTCTTGTAAATAATTTTGTTGTATGAAAGAGTCAATAACAAAGAGATTGACTGCGCCTCGTGAAAGAATGCTTGATTAAAGATTTAATACGGAATGCTCGTAAATAGTCATAAAAGCCAATATGAATTCCACCGCGTTCAAGTTGATCCAATAAAATGTCTTGCCATTGACATTGAAACTGGTATAAAGTTCTAGGTCGCGATTCCTGCTATATTGGCCTACAATATGGTATCTATCTATGCCGTGTGGTTTCCTGCACATTAGAATAGAACCACTTATATTTTTCCCATGGATGTCGTAAAAGGCCACTATTTATGGAAAGGCTTATAAACTTTGGATTTTACATTTAGGCAAACAAGCCTGCTATTTTCAGTTTCTGTGGGATTTTTGGGTAATCCCCTCTTAGTGCACCCTTTGACCACATAAGGAATCTACATGCCAAATGTCAAATCTTTCGACCAAATATTATGATAAGTTATTGTATAATAATGAAAGATATACAAAAAAAAATTAGTAGTCAGTGTCCTATTCTCACTATAAAAGTGTCTCACAGTGGCATCCAATAAATTAATGCAATAAAATATTCTAATATTCCAGGCGTTGTCAGAAAAGCGACAATGTCTGCTTACCGCTACACTTTATGGTTTTTATGAGAGCCCATAAAGTATGGGGATTTGCGTATCGTAAATGATTAAAGTTGTCGCGTGTTGAATGTCGTCGTAAATGTGGTGAAAAATAACGCGAATTTCTTGGAAATGGGCGGACATTGAACAAGTTACGATTTCTAACTATGAGACAAGATTGCAATATTGCCTATCCAAGAAAAACATACAAATAGGTATTAAGTATATAGTATCGTGTGGTTCCCGGCCCTTTAAAATACCACCACTTCATTTCTTTCCCGTTGTTGTCGTTAAAGACGAATAAGAAATAGGTACATCTTCTAGTACAAGCTTCCATGATATTTTTCTATTATGCAATGGGCCAGTCGCCTGTCACTTATCTCAATATCATGGCTAAAGCGGGCTTCGTCGTAGTATTTTTGAGGATTTCGGCTCTGTCTACCACGTAAGACGTCGACGTAGTATATGTATGTTTGTACTATTCAAGTGACACACCCAATTCATACGTAATACCATACCCATGAGTTTGATAACATTACATGACCAACCCATGCCATTATTTTAAATTTCCACAAATTTTACAACCATATAACCATAAAATTAATTACCCATGTACTTACGGCGAAGGTTTATGGTTCCTCTGTAGTCTCATTAGCTTTAAGTATTCGGTAGTACGGGTCAGAAACAGACAAATTCGACTATAAAGTTGACAATGTTTTATATTAGGGAAATGGCGAATTCGCACAAAGTTAAGGGTGTGTAGTGACAAATATTTAGCTTCGATTTTTCCCGTAATGGAGACTTCATTTTTTTCAGAATTTTCAGCAGTTGTTATGACTAAATCTATCAAATTGAAAGGAAACAATACTGTTTGTTTATAACTATCTATATATACTATATTGTTACTATCTAAGAATATCATTTCCAACATAAAGGTCATGCAGTCCGACTATTTATTGGCTTATCTGCTTCAGAAAGATTATAGACGCGATATACTCGTATATAAATGTTTATAACAATCTCTCTCCCATTTTTCGTACTCCCAGTTGCATCCTCAATCGTTATATACGAGATCACATTCCGATATTCTATTTCAAATACAATCTTGACCGGTGAAACCACATTACCGTGTGAGTATTAGTATTGGGATATGAATCCGGAGAGTTTTTGGGGTCGCCCTAATGTTTTTCATGATGAATTATGATCGTCATGAGAGGATTAGATAGGGGTTCTAGATCCCAACTCAAGTACCGAACTACTCGTATCAATGACTATGACAAAATTTCCGACGATTGTTAGTATGATTGATCTTTATCGGTAAAAAGTACTAAGCACATTATCATTATTTTTTGAAAATTTTATCTTATAGTTATTTCCCAAATTCTTACCCATTTAAAAGGAGTTGTAAAGCGACATAGTGTATTTGTACCTTTATCAATATCGGTTTAGGGGTATTTAAATAAAAACTGAAAAAAAAAATAACAAACGATCAGTTCCCCATTTATCATCATCATCAATCATCTATTTTACTTTATTTCATAACGTACTTTTCATAAGACAGTCCTAAGTCTTCTATCCGAGTGTAACCTTAATTTAAACAATTTTAGCAATTTTTATTACTCGTCTACGTTTGCTAGTGGGCATTTCGGCCTGAAAAGTTCAAAGTTTACGTTGAGGTCAAGTAAATAGGTTACTGTGTGACGTCAGCGCAGGGCGGTAATAGTGACGTCACAACTTACGTTAGTGGCACACTCAGATAAAGCAGATTTTATGTTTACCGCCCTGTTAGTGGGTCTCAGTACCGTTTGACATGATAATTCGTGAATTGATTGATTAAAATAAAATAAATAATGAAAAAAATATACGGGACAAATTACACAGTTTGAATTAGGCTCGAAGTTCGAGACTTGTGTTACGAGGTACTAACATAACGATACTACATTTTATAATAAATACGTACATATTATTAAAATCTAAGACCCAGACCAATCAGAGAAAGTTCGTTTCTTATCATGCCCTGGCCGTGATTCGAACCCAGGACCTTCAGTGCCACAGACGAGCGCACTACCGCTGCGCCACAGAGGCCGTAAATTATTAGGAGGATCATTTTTATAATTTGAATGGAGTTGTAATGTGATTATTAAATATTATTTCTATATTGTAAAATATTATTATAATATTTAAAAAAAAAACAACAACAGAAGCAAGGATTCATCCCGCAATTTTTTTATATTTCAGCCTGTTCATATTTGTAACTAATGAAATACAAATAAAATCAAACCCTTTTCCTTGTTAAAAATATAATAATTTTGTGAGTATCATTTAAACTACTATGATTAACACTATATAATATTATGAGACAATTTAAGCATTAATGAGGCACTTTTCAAGAAAACTCTTATAAGAATGTAAAAAAAGCAGTAAACCAAAAACACTAGTGTAATGTAAAACTAAATACAATATTCATGTAAATTCTGCGTAGTTGTACAAAACAAATCGATCACCATTCAATCTGGATAGTTTGTAATCCAATAGATAGTGAAATATTGGTTCAATAGACACGGCCGTTAAAATAGAGTGTCAACACCGTGTGTGATACATAGCAAACAGGCGCACAAACACGAATCCATCAAACAAGAATTGCGCGTTAAGTCTTGTATTGCGCAGAAATATTTGTAGCCTTCGAAAAATAACGATTATTTCATGAAAATTACTTACTAATCCACGCTTATATATTCCATTGTTACTAATATTATAAATTTGAAATTTAATTTGTTTGTTTATATTTGGTACCTTTTCACAGTTTAACCATAGAACCGACTTTGATGAAACTTGAAACAATATTGTTTTGAACTTGGAAAAGGACTGAGGCTATTATTATTAGTAACTAGAGAACGCCCACGGCTCCGCCCGGGTAAAAAGAAAAACCCTGTTTGCTTTGCCAGCAGACCCGTCCTCAGATCATATAAGAAACCAAATTTCAAACCCCTAGTCCTATCGGTTTGGCCTGTGCGTTGGCTGTCAGTTAGTTAATCAATAACGAAAAAGTTTATTATTACATAGAGTCCTACGGGAACAAGGAAAATGGGAATTTCAGTATCACGTGGGCGAAGGAGCGGGCGAAAACTAAAATTACTTGACAAATGATAAACAAAATAAATGGAAAACTTAGGTTTTAGCTTAGTACATAATCCTTCTTATCATTGGGTAAATTTGTATAGACAGCTGCCGCTTTCAGACGGCCCACTTTCTCTATTCACCTTTCAAAACGTCTCTCCCAGATCTGTCTGTGCTAAGAATTAAACTAAGTAAATTTTAGGGCACAAATTTAACAGACTGAACTATTGCTGATTAAGTTTGCTTGTGTTACGAAATACGAACTTGAGATTACGCCATTATACGCCGTATGATTTTCGTAAAAGTAAAATATCAGACTATCTGATATTGCTTGTTACTCATGTTCGAAGCAAGGCAAAGTTTCCTCGGTTATGTAGTTACGAGGTCAGACTGGAGCTATTTTGTGTGATTATCCGATTTAATCTCTACTAGATTATGGTCATACGGATCCTGAGGTCCAACCTAACCTGAATAAGCACCCAACTGGGCCAAACGCCAGGAGACAACGAGCACAAATTTATCATTTTGTGTAAATTCAAACGTAGTCTTCAACAGTGTTGGATTTACGATTTTAAAGAAATTTGGCACAGAGATTCTTCCAGAAGTAACCAATGACACTCTTTCTCGAAATTCTTACGGGAGCGCAAAAGCCAATAAAATCAAAACATTAGAGATTTGCAATGCCTTCAATCGATCATCCCATGGAAGGCTTCAATTTAAACTTTCCGAGTAAATACGAGATTGCTTTTCCTTGGTTTCGGTTGATGAAGGAAAATATACTAAGGGTGGTTATTTTATATGTAAACTAAAGTACGCGCATGACTCTGCCCGGGTAAAGCGAAAAGTTCTGAAAAATTCAGTTTCTCCAGAAAAATCCTCTCGTAGTCGGTGGCTACGTCGAATTCCAAATGTGCATTGATGTCAGTGTCAGTCAGTGTCTTCCTTATATGTTTAGATAGTTTGTTAATTTTGTTATTTAAAAAATTATTTTCGTGTTTGTCAATGCTTCGGGATCTATCTAAGTATTCCTGGGTCGGAGCCCGGAGTGCGCCCTTTGACCATGATTCTGGATTTGGTAAGTCAGGTTTTAATACGAAGTAATTCATCAACCTATGCACGGTAACCTAACCAATATTGGACCAAACTAATCTACGTAAGAACTTATATAAGGTGCCGACTTTATTTGCCAATATTAACCTACCAAAATACAGATTCTTCTCGTCAGAAAATCAGAAGCACGGATTTGATAAGATAACGCAATATAGCTGAAATAAAACCTCGAAATGGCACAGTCAGACGAGTGACATTATTTTCGCAAATTAATCCTCTTTATATTCCGGCCATGTCGGTTAAACAAGATTGGCCGCGTCGTCAAATTTTCCGTCTAAGGATGCGGTGCTAAAAGGAAAATATAACGACTCCCTCGGGAAGAGTGATGAGTACATAATTTCATTCGACAAGTAAGTATTTAGGAGGTATTCAGTACGTCTTGTTCGTCTTGTTTCTTTTTATTTCCAAAAATAATTATCAAAGACTGCAACTATATTTACCACAAAATGAAGGGATAATACCGGTACACCTTTAGAAAGTTATGAGCGTGCATACATGAAGCAAAAGAAGTATGCAGAGATTGTGGCATATGGAAAGATGTAGTCGCTGCCTATACCTCGGAGAAGAAGATGTGATTTTATGTATGTGTACTGTAAGATTCAAAGGTTAAATTTCTTTAATAAAACTTAATAATATTAATGAGAAGAAAAGAAAAATTAAATTCATATTATATATTATTAGGACATTTATGAACTTGCGGTTCTTGGTATTTTCCGGTGACATATCTTCGTTTATTTATATTCTGAATAAGCAGAATTTATATTTTCATTTAACATCCAAGAAATAAAAAAAAATTGTCAAATTGCTAGAGGCAAGGTGGGATCAGTTGCCTTGTAGATTAAACTGGTATAATGTTACCGAAAATAACACGTGTCACTACGGGGAAATTGTATTTCTTGACAATAAAAGACTTACAAAGAATAAAAAGCGGTGGATATTAAAATTATATCACTAACTAAATGTCAATTAACAAGCTTTGTTTTCTCATAATTGAAAATATTCGTTTAACCGACAACAATTTCCAATTTTTCATTTTTATTAAATTTGAGGCACTATTCGATTATACCGCAAGAAACCTTTTACTCTTGAAAAATAATGATCGTTTGACTAGACTAGACCTTTTTCCTAAAGCATTCCTTGAGTTCAACATCAAAGTAAAGGATTCCTTTGCTGAGAAAAAATGTAGTAAAGAGTACACTCGACCTTCCAAGTTTCAAAGAAGTGCCTAGACATCGCATCGATATAAATCAAAAAATTTTTTATGCGAGAAACTTCAGCGCGTTGAATTCTATCTCATAAGTTTTTATAGGTTTGGTAAGAATATTAATTTCATTTGTTTATATTTCAGCCATTAATTCTATCTGAAGGTAGACTATGCTTTTTGAGATAAGTTTAAGATTTGATCTGAAAATCGTTTTTAAAGTCCTTTGAAAGTCCTAAGTTCTAAGTTCGAATGATTGATGCTATCATTCATGTATTATTAACACTTGCGTTGTTGCAGCGTACAGCCGAAAGTACTGCTCGTAAGATGCTGAAATTGGGCGTATACATATGTCCCTTCAGAAGTGTAGGGTAGGATGTTCAAAATTCTTACGGGGACAGGAAATCAAGGAGCTATATGTAGAGTGACGTCGTGCTGCTGCGGTCTCTCCTGCGCCGCTCTTCACAGCCCGGAAGCCTTTCGACTACTTCAGCGGTCGCCAAGTTAACTAACTCGCTATCGTCGTGTAAGGTAAAGCTAAACTCACGCCATCTTAAAGATAGCAAAACAAGCCCTAATAAAGGTTGTAGTTATTCTATGTATTTTTAAATTATCTCACAACACTTCTCACTGCGACGTTTTACCTTTGCGTCACAAGAGCTGCAGACAGAATTTAGTGACATTTTGCTATTACTTGTAATGGTCTCACGAATAAAATGCATAGAAAAATAAAATTATTTTAAATAAAATAATAATAATTACACGTTTCAAGAGAGCTATCCTATTGTTAATTTCATCTCAAATGGCTTACCAAGTATTTATCATTATCTTGGTCAGAATTTGAGTAAATCAGAGAAATGGAAGTTATGCGTTAACTAGGGTCAAATTTTGTTGCACCTGGCGAAGTAACTTTGTTTAACTTTATAGTTTGAGATAACTAGCTAGATTGCAGTTATTTGCAATAACGCTGTGAAAATCTTTTCTGGTGGCTTCTGTGTAAAACCTGTTTATTCCAGGATCATCGTTAGAAGGCGCGACGGATCTTCTCCAAAGAGGCCAAACTAACAATATCCCGCAATGAAAGCTTTTGAATTATCTACATCTTCCTTAAACACTACAGTATCGTGAAACCACTGGAACCAACGTCTAGGTCCTACTAGCTGATAAGTTTTTACACAGAACTCTGAACTTCAAATCAAAGCGTCCAATTTACATATCAAACACAAGCTGAACTACTAACTTAGATTGACTCCGCTGCCGGGAAAGCCCACTATCGTCGCTCGGTCTCATGCATATATCAAAGTCAACCAATCTGCAGTTTTTGTAATACATAGGTACATACATACTTAAAATCACGCCTCTTTCCCGGAGGGGTAGGCAGAGACTACCACTTTACACTTGCCACGATCTCTGCATACTTCCTTCGCTTCATCCACATTCATAACTCTCTTCATGCAAGCTCGGCGGTTTCGGGTACTTTTGACCTGACCCTTTACCAGGACGTCCTTAATTTGTTTTTGTAATCATCAGTAAGTTTATATCATCATCATGCCGTATAGTTCCCGGTACTTTAAAATAGGATCACTCTTTATTCCCAAGAATGACGTAAAAGGCGACGAAGGAATTACATGGACATTCATCTAATGTGTGCTAGCTGGCACTATTCTTTTTCTTTGCTTCTATGGAGTAATCATTCCATGTCACAAGCCTTCAAATTATCTAAATTTAAGCAAAAATTACTGATACATACGTTATATAATCATTTCGTTATCTCTAACGGCGTAGACAGAGTCAACAGTTTCAAAAAGACCACGTTCAATTGTGTGGCTTAATGATAGAGTTGTTAAAGGAAATGTTCTTATAATCATCATTCAACCACTTTCTATTTAGCATTTTAGTTTATTTTATTGAAACTTATTCTATCTAGAAAAAAAGAATTTTAACCTTAATTGGTTATTCTGCGTGCGAATTTTCAACACAAATGACTTACAAAATCGACACATTGGGCTTAACATGACTACGGAACTTAAGGGTCGACCCCGATGAGACCTGCATATATTACGGATCCTAAACTTTAAATATTATGGACCTTATGTTTTGGAAATAAAGTTTAAAACGAAAACCATTTATCAAAACCACAAGGAATAAGCTTGTTGAAATTGTTACAATTTTTCGCCTCTTAAACTCTTTGTGATAAAAGCGATTATTATTGCTTTCTGTCCTGTTTTGAGAAAAAAATATCGATTTGGATGTATGTATTCTTGTGTAATTAATTAATTCCCAAAGTTCCATATTCGTCACTTCGAGATCTAATGGTGAATATTAGATTATTATTAACTAGCTTCCCCCCGCGACTCCGTCCGCGCGGATGTCGGTCTTCGTGTGGATGGTTTATTTTTCCATTTTGAGTAACTCTGACAATGACATCTTATAAATATCTATTGGACCCAATTACGGCTAGGCCTATAATAATTAAGGAGATCTCTCTATTGAGCTACTGCTGTTGAGTTCGCGTTCTGTAGTAAGTAACCCGGTCAATTTAGACCAAAAAATAAGAATGAAGCTACATAAAAGCAATCCATAAAATATATAATATATATATATATATTTCTTTTTTCAATATTAAATCTCATAAATATATAAATCTCCCGTGAACAATGTATTCTCCCGTCCACATTCTATTCTAAGTATAATTTAATATTGTAAAGTTGACGTTGTTGAAGAAAATGCTGCAGTGCAGTTTGTTACCGCTTCTTCTGCACTGACGCCTTGGAAGCGGCAGTAAACTTAGTTTTTAAGTAATTTATTTGACGTCAACCAAGTTGTTAAACCATATGACAATTATTAAGCGATATAATAATATCCTATGATAATGAATAAAAAATATTGAATTTTGAATTTTTTTTTTTGAATTAATTCCCATCAATCTGAAAATGAGTATAATTGTTTAAAACACAATCTAAAGCATTATTTCAAAATTCCCCATGATTTCGGTTTAAGGAAAAAAAAGTACCCAAGGTAAAAGGTAAAAAAATGGGTTATTCACGATTTTCTTCAAAACGGTAAGTTTTATCGGAAAATTACCTCAGACATAGATTGTAGATCATAAAGTTATCTATAAAAAGGAATCAATATTTTTTTTCAATAAAGCTACCGTTTCTGAGTTATAACGATGCAAAAAGTTGAAAGCGTCATAATATGCATAAGCACGTCTCGTGTATACTCTGTGTAGCAGTAATATAAGTAAAAATATTGTTCTGTCGGTAATTTTAACTTGTATTCAAAATATAAAATACACATAAGTATAATGAAACCCAGTCCCTTCATTTATACTGTAACATCACATTATCATCATAACATCTGTCTCTCTGTTTAATTGTGTACGTGGCTAGGGTCGTATACCTGCTTTATCTCAGAATGCTCAAAACATGAAATACCGTTAGTCTTTAATAATAGTAGTCCTTGCGGGGATACCGTTGACGGCAATGGACACCACGGCCTCTCATGCCCTAGGAGTGCCGGCCGCTTAGGGCGCCATGCCGCCCTAAATAATATAATCCTCTGTGCTCTTGCCACCATCCATGTTCCAGCCGTTCTAGAACCAAACGGTCTGGCTCGGGATGATGCCAAGAGACTGGATGGTATGACTTTGGTACCCTGGAGATTGGGGCGGCCTTTGGTGTGGGATGCTACTCGTGTCGACACATATGCGCCGTCTCATCTTCAGGTTACTAAATCTAAGGCCGGTTCTGCTTCAAATGAGGTAAAAAACCTCAAAAGGCGCAAATATGTAGGTATCTGTAATACCTATACTTTTGAACGTTTTGGGGTAGAAACTCTGGGACCGGGGGGCCTATCTGCCCATCAGCTTTTCCGACACTTGTCGAAAAAGCTCATTGAGGTATCTCTTGACCGGAGGGCTGGAAATTATCTGGCTCAGAGAATCAGCATTGCCATTCAAATTGGCAATGCTGCCAGTCTTCTGGGCACACTCCCGCATGTTAATACTATGCAAGGACTGTACAATTTATAAATTAAATTTTAGTTTGTAGTCATCTTTTTTCTTTCTTTTTATAAGTAGTTTTAGTTTTAATTTGATTTAATTGTAATCTCTATTATTATCCTAAGATGACTTTCTTAACTTAGGGTTATTCTAATTTTTTTTAATAATAAATGCGAAAGTTAGTCTTGAGTGCCATTGCTTAGTGAAAACACGTGTTTATTCTAACCTATTTCAAACTTTTCCAAGTTTAATAATAGAAATGTTAAAAAAAACGCGCTAATAGTACACTACCTCAGAGGTGGCGTGGTAACGTGTGCATATTATGACGCTTGCAACTTTTTGCATCGTTATATCTCAGAAACGGTAGCTTTATTGAAAAAAATATTGATTCCTTTTTATAGATAACTTTATGATCTACAATTTATGTCTGAGGTATTTTTCCGATTTGAAAAACTTACCGTTTTGAAGATAATCGCGAAACACCCATTTTTTCCTTTGACCTTGGGAATTTTTTTTTCCTTAAACCGGAATCATGGGGAATTTTGAAATAATGCTTTTGATTGTGTTTTAAACAATTATACTCATTTTCAGCTTGATGGGAATTAATGTAGCTTCGAATGTCTAGATTGACCGGACTAAAGTATTTTTTCATAGTAATTAGTAGCGGCCCGCGTGTGCCGCAAACGGTTCATGCTAAATCCGACTTTCGGCGCTACAGGTTACGGCGCTGAATCCACTGCGGGTAACGTAACGTGTGTTCGCGGTTCTACAGAACAACGTCTAAGTTAAGATTTTTTTTTCTTCGTATTTTTCCAGGATAAAAAGTATCCTATTTTTTCCAGGATAATAAGGTATATACCAAGTTTCATCAAAATCGAACCGTTAGTTTTCACATGATGCCTGAACATACAGACAGACAGACAAAAATTTTTTTAATCACATATTTGTGTTTGGTGTCGATCCAGTAACACCCCCTACTATTTATTTTTTCAATATTTTCAATGTACAGAATTGACCTTTCTACAGATTTATTATATGTATAGATTTCTAATTTGTATAGCTTTTCAAACATTTGTTATAATTATGTAACTACCAAATTAGTTGCCATCGTAAATGGAATATCAAAAAACAATTTAACAAAAAAATCTCAGATTCAAAGTCTTACTCTCTTGATATTTTATTCAACAAATATTTTAGCCTAAGTATTTAGGTAGTAATTTTTTTTTAGCGAATACAAGTTGTTGGACATTTGTTTTAAATTTAAGAACCTGCATTATTTGCCCATTCAGATGAATTATCTATTCGCTTACGAAAATTAATGTGACAAAAGCCAGGGAGCGGTGATTTAAAACGGGAAGTATTACCGATTTGCCCCAATTTGTGGAGGTTTTGATATTTATGAACGAACATTCATAAATTTTATAAACCAAATAAATTTTGTTTCAACTATTCTTACATAGATCATTTTAATATAGACCGTCTCTCAAAAATTTAATTTAAAGCCTTTTTTGTGTGAAATCTGTGCTAACTTAAAAGTTAATCAAACCCATTTTTTTTAAATTTATTTATTTAAGGAGGTTATCCTTACAAGTCACGTTTTCGCTGCAAAGGTTTAAAATTCAATCTAAGAAAATACTTTATTAACAAAAAATCTTTTTTAATGGGAAAGCAACCCCTCAGTCTAGAACCTGATTCAGAGATTACATTTGAATCTCAAATCTATGATTAAGCTAAAATGGGCCTTCGAATATTGACTCTGTTTGTTCCGTTACAGATAAAGACGAGGTACGTGTATAAAGGGGCTCCTGGTAATATTTACTGTTCATATAACTTGGCAGTAAGTAGTAACAAAGTTCAATGACCGTTAAGTCTGAGATCTGCGCCAGATTAAGTGGAAAGCCATCGCCAATAAAATCTATTACGACGGAGCTATATTCAATAAATTGTACCCATTTTGTACATTTGTTTATCTGTTTACTCACTTTTTATTGAGAAATATGAGTTTTGCATACGTCACATGACTTCAATATAACATAAATATTATTGCAATATTTAGAAATTTGATGTATTATTAGCAGCCTACCATACCATACATACTACAATGTATCATCTTAATGTTGAAAGAATTACATAATTTGATCGTTTCAAAAAAATCCTCAACATTTCAAATTAGCCCTAAAAACAAAAAAAAATAATAGTAGTAGGTATCATATGATTCCTCTATTTTAGTATAATTCATGCGTCTTCTATCTTTCAGTATCATATTATCCAAACATCCATACATATATTAGAGATAATATTCTTTGTACAATTTTAACGAAATATGTTATGGATCTGTAACTTTTTATTTATCTGTATTTATGCGTTTTTGTATGTATTATATATAGATATATATTCTGTACGTATTTTATTATGTTCAAACATTTATTTATCTTGCTCTGCGCCAACGCCGATCTCCTGTTTGGTTTCCTTCGACCCAAAGGTTGACTGGAAGAGATTGCTTTAGCGATAAGTTCGCCTTTGTACCATCTATACCTGTTTTGTGTTGTTTTGTATGTTTTACTCTTATGGTGCAATAAAGAGTTTTATCTATCTATCTTCATAATTTACTACTGATCTTATAAAGTAACTACATTCCAAGATCAGAAATTCAGAAAATTAGTTAAAAAATTTGAGAAATGAAACAACTTCGAAAAAAAACAAATCAATGAGGTGGTTTATGGAATACTCTGTGATGGGTATATGTTAGATCTAAATATTTCATAAATTAATAAGGAAATGCTAAACAGACTTATTCTAATTCAATTATACTTTGACTGAAGAATCTCCCAAAGTTTAAATTTAATGGGAAAACTTTAGCTTGGTAAAAACTTTTGGAGGCGGCGTCAAAGCGGAGGCGACTAATGCTGACCCTTAGATGTAAGGGCAGGGAAGTATTCAAGAAAGCTCTATTAACTTCATTTTTTTTTTACTCATATAATAGATGAAGTTTGGCTTTTTTTTCAAAAGAGATATTAGAGATACCAAACCCTGCCTGAAACTTAAAGCAATTTACACGTTAGTTCAACCTACATTTACATATGTTTTCTATTCATAGAATGCTATAGTTTTTGAATGCTGCTCCGCCCACATAAAATGTATCCTGAGTCTGAGAAATTTCTTGGAAATCTAAGTAAAGCTTACCTAAATATCTCTTTTACGATGAATATTTTAACAATTCTAGAATAACAAAATTATTAAAAGTGCTAACGTAGATGAACGTGGCCTTTCAGTCTTTCAAAGGTAAAGTAAGTAAAGGTGATAAAGCCGTGATCATATGTAGGTATGTTTGCATGTATCAAAGAAGACTTTTCTCTAGAAATTCAACTATTCACGGAGGTATTCTGGAGAAAAAGGTACGTTTACGCGTACCTTTCCGAAATTACTTTCGGCGAGCCATCAGCTAGGCACAAACGAGCACATTATAATTCCTGGCATGTGGCTCATATACATTTTCTTTCTATCTCAAGAAGCGTCTTCAACATTTATGTGGTTTGAAAACAATTTATGCGAAGGTCTATTTATAAACGAGGTACCTTTTTGAAAATTGTACATTTCCACTAATATATTAGTTACAGTTAAACATAAAAATATCTAACTACATAACTCGCTATATTATCTTCAACTTCAGTACCCACGTCAGTAAAACGGAATCATCGGGGAGTAACTGCTGCATAAATCCGCAAATGGCGTAAAATAACGTTCGGAGTGTTTTATATTACAACAATAAAACCACTATCGTCCAATGTATTCCGCGCAATCTGCACTTAGGCTGGTTACACACAGTTAGGGTTGCCCGGTCAGACCTGCAAATTTAGGCTGACGTCACAATCACGTCTTTACCCCTTACGGGTCGACAGAGCCAACAGTCTTGAAAATACTGTTAGCTACGTTCAGCTGTGTATGGCTTAATGATGGAATTGAGATGCAAATAGTGACAGGTTGCGAGCCGATCGCTCAAAATAGGAATCCCAAGTTTATTAATCTTTTCCTGGATTTATGCTATATTTATTTATGTCTGTTTAAAAAAGAATTGAATCAAAACTTTTTTAAATTGTTTACCACGACGAACCGGGACGAACTACCATCGCGACTATGTGTTTTGATCTATGCGAATTTCAAAGAAGAACGGCGGACATACTGTCAAGAAGCCTATTATTATGCGGACGCCTAGCAACTACACATAACTGTTTAAGCCGTGACATAGTGCGCACTCAAACCAAAATCCAGTAAGATCTCTATATAATGGTGATAGTTACTAAATTGCTATAAATTTGGTGTCTACGTAAGCTATTGTATGTATAAGTACCCTTATCTTACATTTTGTAGCGATTAGTATTAGAATTTTTATGGATTTCTGGTAAGTGTTCGATTCGAATTAATGGGCAATGACTGCATGCACATCTTTATGTGGTCCCAATTGTACTTCCAGCTTTTAAGTTTCGAAATCCAAAATACGGATACTCTTTAGACAGACAGACACATCTACAGAATTAAATGGATTGGTTCACGTATCATATTTTATTTAAGTATTTTTTTTTAGTTTATTTCATTCCTTTAAAATAACTTACGAAGTTAATATTGCTCATAGATCATTATAAAATATACATAAGTCTCAATAAAATTTTGATAATGAATAATTTAATTTTAACACAGTTCTGTCAGACAGTTACAGCTAAATCTAAACTAGCAGTTACGTTTCATACCTTGGGGTTTTATAGATTTATAGTCGTATTTTTATACAATAGTATACTATAAAAATAAAATATCTTGCGATCGCCCTAACGGGTCAAAGAGGCGGGTTAACCGGTACACACTCACTATTCTGATGGCAATATTAAGACCCAGTTAAAAGGTTTCCGACGTTTCTACGGAACAACTGCTGTGCTTATGTGTGACGGTTTTATTTCTCTACCTCAGTTTATACCATATTTTTAACTAGTACTAAAATATATTCTGTGATACATACTCGTATCTAGGGGTTTTAGCACCAGTTTGTCTAAAACTAACCGGTACATATACCGTACCGAACTAAAGTGAGACTTTGTCTAAGTAGGTATATACCTACTTAGGTGTTACCCATATGCTTTTATCTACATGAAAAAGAGACTATGTGCAGTATCAGTAAATCCTCATTAATATTATAAGGTAGAAAACTTGCATTTTAGTTTTTTTTTTAACTTTTTGGATGATAGACGAACTCTCCAAGAATAAGGCAATTTTTTGTGGAAATTGTTTGTATAAACAACTAATTTAACCACTTAGCTGCGACATTTTTTTGACCCAAATACTTATTATTATTCTCTGCATGAGAGAATGTTTCAATTGATTCTTAGTATTGTTGAGAAACAAGAAGAAACAATATAGGAAATTTGATCTAAGTGAGAACTAAGATCAAATTCCTTGTCTTGAAAAGTATTTCTATTTCTAATTTTCCTTTGAACGAAGCTATATTTTCTGAGAGGAAACAAAGGTGTTGAGTTACAATCCCTATTTAATAAAATAATAAAAAATATATTTTGTTATAAAATTGACTAAAATGATATTGAAGCAAATGGTTCAATGAATAATGAAATATAAAGAAATCTAATTAGTTGATAGTTTAGAAAGTATTTTCAAAGATTTTCGATAAGTAAGGATTAAAAAGTAGGTACCTACGTGATACTAACTAAAATGAAATTTAGTAAATTGATCTTTTTGAGTTATGGTTTTGTTTGTTGCAAAAATAGAATAGAAGCCTAGTTAATTAACCGTACTTGTATGTTATCGAAAGGGGTAGAGCAATAAGTTTTCATAAGACTTCGGAATACTTTAGAGAAGCCTGTTTTCCTACGACTGGGTTTTTGTTATCTTTACTGAATATGTTGAGAATGAATTATAGGCCGGCAGTTACTAGGGAAAGGTAAAATTCTTCCAATAAATTTTACTTTACTGATTTGGCATATTATTATTCAGAAAGTTTTAAGTTTATTGATTTAATGATAATGCCGTCTTTTATTGTTTAATATAAAACTGTGAGACACGGCCTACGTTTTAAAAATGTTTTTTTTTTATTAAAAATTAAATAAAATTAAATGACGTTTTAATAATTTTTCATAGCATTCAAGCTATCCAGATAACAAATAAAAAAGAATGACTTTAAATTTGAATCTCTAATTCAGTGGATTTCTACTTCCTTGATTCTACGCAAGACTATTGACTATGTCTCTATTCTTTTGGGGATTTGGATGTGATACATGAGAAAGTTTGACATTAACGGTCATGAATTTTATAACTTTTATTTATTTGCTTTGTTTTATTTATTTAAGAACAAATAAATAAAGAATCGTAGTACATTTATTTACTTACAATATGTTTTTTTTGAGCTGATAAGACCTCAATAGCAAGGATTTCTTTTTTAAATAAAAAAACATTATCGAACCACAATTACGATTTTCTTTACATTGTAACTTGATATGTAGGTATTAAAAACCAAGATCAAGACGAAAGTTTATTTATAACTTGGTAATGCTTCTATAAGTACAATAGACAAAAGTTGTTCGAAGTTGACATAAAGTTGGCGAAAGTGCGAGTTCTGGCTCAAGTTATATCTAGCAGTCGTGATGAACCTTTCATGATTAGTGTATTTCATTAATAGACTTGGGTAAAAAGTTTTAAAATTGAACTGAATCCTCGAAAATGTTAGATGAATGTTGATTGAACGCTGAATTTGATTACATTGATATTTTCTTTAGTTATGATGTTTAAATGGAATTTAGGTAACATTGTATATTTTTAAATTTACTCGTCTGTTTTGTTTTTCACCGGGAACATGACGTCGTGATAAATGCCTGTTTTTTAAGTAAATTCGAGTGTTGCTTGTCATAAAAATATTCATATTAATGGAAGTGATCTTAGTAAATACCTATTGCTTTCATAGCATTTTAAGAATTCTCATTTATCTGACAAGAAGATAAAAAGAAATTAAGCTCAATAAAATCTTCACCTGGGTTTTTCCTATTTCTATTCATTAGCTTTAAATGTCTCAAAATCATTCAAGGAGATTTGCTGTAACAGAAATTTTATTTTTTTTCTTTATAGAGACATTATTATTTTTTCAATCACATTAAGTATATTGAATTTAGGATCTCCATTAGGATTAGAGAATTGGAAAGGGATTCGTCATTCAAGTAACGTATCCCAAGCGGGCAGGAAAATATCCAAATATAGGCAATAGATGAAATAAGCACGTAAAAAGATCCATTACAGAATAGGCCGGATTTACCCGAGTAATGTACGATCAATGAATCTTATTATATGAATTGGTTTGATGTTATATTATTTCTGATATTCCCAAGGTTATTTCTTTTTAGGCAGGCAACCGATTACGAAATCTTTTAAGGCCTCAATTATTAGTATCAATGCTCCCGGATTGAGGTTGAAGACCCTGGACTCTTGGTCGGAACGAATGCCAGGTGGATAACATGGTGGTGGATGTGGCGTACTTTGATTTTCAAAAGGCATTTGATACGGTGGACAATGACGTCCTTATTGAGAAACTAGCAGACGCTGGATTTACGCCAATGACCTTACGTTTCTTTGCTAGCTATCTGAAAGACAGACGACAATATGTAGACTGGGCAGGGCAGCAGTCAGAACCATATTTCACAAGGTCGGGGGTAAATCAAGGAAGCAATCTAGGACCCCTCGAGTTCAATCTGATGATCAATGATCTACCCGACGTCGTAAAAGAAGCAACATGTCTTCTATTCGCAGACGATCTGAAATTGGTGTTAGAAATAAGAAATCAAGCAGACTGTGAGAAACTGCAGAAAGACATAGAGAGGGTAGTAGAATGGTGCCATAGAAATAGGCTACAGTTTAATGTCTCAAAGTGCTTAGTTATGTCATTCACGCGAGTACGACAACCCATAATGTGGCAATACTGTGTCGATAAGGTCCCGATGCAAAGAGTGAAGGAAACAAAAGACTTGGGGGTTCACTTCACGCATAATCTAAATTTCCGGGAACACATCGTACAAGCGTGCAAAAAGGCGTTCCGAAACTTGGGGTTCGTATTACGCCAATCCAAAGGATTCACGAACCTCGGAGCAGTGCGCGCTTTATACGATGCAATAGTGCGAAGCCATCTCGAGAGCAATGCATGTGTTTGGTCACCTTATGAAACAAAATACGTGTTAATGTTGGAAAGAATACAAAATAAATTTATAAGATATCTGTATCTGAAAATGTATGGAGTATATCCGTTTTATCCACTGAGGTACCCAACGCTGTTTGTACTCGGGATGGTGGGGTACAACTCACTTGAGGTTAGACGACAAATGAGCCTAGCGACGTATCTGTTCGAGCTGCTTCGGGGTCGGATCAGCAACCAGGTGGTGCTACAGTGGCTGGCCTTGAACGTGCCAGACCGGTACGTGTGGCGGCGACGGCAACCTCCTCTGTTCGCAACTCCGCAAGCACAAACGGAATTGTTAAAACAAGCGCCGATCACAAGGGCAATAAAAGCTATGAACGGGGTCGCTAATAGCATAGACTTGTTCAACTGTACTTTGACTGAGTTCACAAGATCTATGTTATATGAATTATCCTCATAAGTACACAAATATTTTGCTTAATATAATTGTAATTTAATTAGCTACTCTATCGCATTGGGTAACACTGTAATGATAGGGTTGGTTATTGTTAATAAATAAATAAATAAATAAATAAATAAAACATGGAGGTCCCATAATCACCCACAACATTTGCTTTGCAATTAAACAAATATAAAGTATATCAATTATAGCTATTTTAATTTACAAAGTTACAGCTAATTGTCCAGTTCAAGGCGCGTCGTCTCCTCTTAGAGGCAGATACTGGGGTCTTCTGTACAGCGGTCTTCGGCTTTGTTGAGGGATGGCGACGGGTGTCAAATCTTCAGAAGACCTTGACTGCGCTATTTGAGCATTCAAGGCGCTTACAGGAACAGGAGTCACAGCGTATCCAGCTGCTACTAACGCTGCGAACTCTTCAGGAGTGTAAGCTTTATTGTTTTTCGGAGGAGGCAATTGAACTCGTTGATCATCCAAACTCTGACCATGTTGTTCCAGATTAACTTGTTCTAAACTGGAAGGCTGTTCTAGTCTCTGACGCTGCCTATAATTTTGCTCCTGTCTATAGTCTTGGTCTTGTCTGTACTGCTCCCTCGATGAATCGATTCTTACTTCTTCGGGTCTTGATTGTACCCTCGGCTTTTTAGGAGCAATATTTTTGCTGACGTAAATAGCTGAATGAGGGGGCTTAGAAGGTTCAGGTGCCCTTTGGGTATCAGCATCGTGTCTAGCGGGCAAAGGCGATTCGTACCTCAAACGTTCTTGTCTGATAGGCTCATTTTGCCTGTAGTACGGGCGAAGGTAAAATTGTTCACCAATTATTTGAGGTTGTTGTTGGCCAGCTGCTTCTGGATCGTAAATTTTGACAGCGCGCACTTTTTCGGGTTCCGGGTAACGCTTCAGATAAGTCACAGGTCTTTCGACATTAGTCGTTGGAGCTCTTTGTTCTTGTCTTGCTGGTTGTCTTGGAGCGTCGATGATTCTGTACTGCTTAGGAGAAGCTTCAGGCTGTGGGAATTGTGGGATAAGTCGGAACGTGACTTGCTGGCGAGGTTGTTGTGTAGCTAATTTGGGAGCAGGTACAATTTTAAGGCCTTGAGCGGATTCTGGACGTTCATACAGTACTTGTTGCAGAGCTGGCTGTGGGGATGGAATCGGAACGTATCTTAGGGCTTGTGCTGGTCTTTGAGTTTGCGAGGCCGGCCTGTACTGTATTTGAGGCTGTTGTGGTTGTTGCTGCTGCTGCACGTTGGTGGTTTCTATTAAGTACTGTTGAGGCGCACCTGCAGGCAGTGGCTGTGGCGGAGCGGATACCTTTGGTCGCAATTTAGTTGGCTTCTTACTGGGTTTAGTGATATATCTATCCACCTGGAATTAACATATTAACATGTTAAAGTAATCATTCATACATATTTATAAAAGTCTATGAAATTTGTTTGCGTGGATGTCTTTGCACGCGGAACACGCAATTGTATCAATAAGAAAACTTTTACTTTTACTGATATTAACGCTTTCCTCGTGAATAAGGCATTATGATTTGTTACTACTTTGGTGATAGTTATGTGATGATTAAAATGTTTATTTTTCATTTACATAAAATACTTATTGATTTTGCGTACTCTTGCTTTTATTTTACAAAGCTACCACCTGCCTTTAACCATATCACGGTATGTCAAATAACGCATATATGCAGCGGTTTAGGTTCAGAATACGTTGAAAATACTCTAAAAATACCTGTTGATACTGAGGTGTGTTCTGGGTCGAAGTCTGTTGTTGATACTGTCTGTCGTCTTGTCTGACCTGATGACCGAGCAGAGCCAGTAGCTCCTGATCGAAGGAGTCGGTGGAACTTGCGCCTGAGTCACTGACTGACAAGGCAGCTCCTACTGACGCCTCGCCGCCATCGGCCGAGTAGTGGGGGCGAGCTATCACGGCGTGGGAAGGCTGGTATGCGACCTGAAATATTTTAAAGTATTGCTATATCAAAATTGTCCGGAAAAAGTATGAAATATCTGAGGAAAATTGAGACTAATAATATTTTTTTACTTATGAAATTGTAAGATCTTATCATTTTAGTTTAGTTCTTTTACTCAACAAACACTGTGTTGCGTGTGAGTGTGAAGGGAATGACGTCCTGGCAAAGGGTCACAGTACCCGAAACTGCCGAGCTTGCATGAAGAGAGGAAAAAGGCGTGATTTTATGTATGTAAGTATTTCAACATGCACAGCACACGACATATTCAACGTATCTCTCAAATACAGTATTATTGCATCCCACACAAAGACCGGTGCGCTCACAGAATAAAGTATAGGCATCCTTTAGTCTGATTTCTATTTCGATATGCTGGTTTCATTTTTCATACAAACATACATAGGGGGAAGTCCCGTACCGCCGGACGGCACCTAGCACCGGACACTCGTACTATTCAAGCGAGTACAAATCAGTTCGATTCAAAATACTACTCTGTCAAGAAAGTAGCAGGAAAAGATCAATAATACACAAACTGTTTGTTATTCATCCAAATTTATTTTATCACCTTCAAAATATGCTCCTTTAGAAACGATACACTTACGCCAACGAATAATCCAATCATCAAAACATTTTTTAAACGCTGTTTCCGGAATTGAGGTCAGTTCTCGCCGCGAATTCTCTTTTATGTCTTCTACCGATTGAAAACGGGTGCCACGAAGTGGTAATTTGAGTTTAGGAAAAAGAAAAAAGTCGGCTGGAGCCATATCTGGTGAATATGGTGGTTGCTCGATGGTATTTGTTGAGTGTTTGGTTAAAAATTCGTTCACAATGATGGCCTTGTGCGAAGGTGCATTATCATGGTGCAAAATCCAAGAATTTTCTTTCCACAAATCTGGCCATTTTCGTCGGATTTGCTCTCTTAAACGCCGCATAACACTCAAATAATATTCCTTATTTACCGTTTGACCTTCCGGCAAGAATTCCGAGTGCACAACACCGCGATAGTCAAAGAAAACAGTCAACATGACTTTGACTTTTGAACGACTTTGGCGTGGTTTTTTCGGTTTCGGTTCAGTTGGAAGGCGCCACTCCGAAGCTTGTTGACTAGTTTGCATGTCAAACTCGTAAACCCACGTCTCGTCACCAGTAACAATGCGTTTCATGAATGTTGGGTCGGAATTGACTCGTTCTAGCATGTCCTCAGCGACTCTCATGCGATTGAGTTTTTGAAAAAAATTCAGGTCTTTTGGGACTAGCCGAGCGGCAACATGTTTCATACCCAAATTATTAGTTAAAATGGTACGGATCGACTCGTGAGATACAGAAAGTTCGGTGGCTATCTCTCTCAAAGTTGAATGAGGATTTTCAGTCACTATTTCCTTCACTTTTGCGATGTTAACTTCAGTTGCAGATGTTGATGGCCTACCAGAGCGAGGCAAATCTTCCATCACATCTCGACCGCTTTTGAACGCTTTGTACCACTCATAAGCACGAGTTTTTGATAAAGTCGATTCACCGTAAGCCTTCTGTAACATTTTCAGTGACTCCGAACACGATATTCCATTGGCAATGCAAAATTTAAGACAAACTCTTTGTTCGATGTTTTTATCCATTATGAAATTAGCAATACACACTAGATATGATATAACTAAAAATAGCACTGTATTTAACGTAAACAACAGATGCAACTCAAACTCCGCGCCAAAATGGAAAACAGTTGTGCCAATCTAACAACAACAAAAAAAACAAAAATTTGAATTTGGAACCATAAATAAATAATCCATTCCCGATACTTTTCTGACTGAATGTACAAGTGAAAGGGGGGCTGGGGCATACAGGTACAAGATCACGCGCCGCGCCTCGCCAGTGACGCACACGGTCGCGGCAGGAGTAACCATTTGCTGTTTTAGACTCGAAATCACGGCGTCACCTAAATATCAATGTAAGTAATTCTAGTATATTTATGCATTTACATTTGAGTGGTATTCAAAGATAAAATCAGTACTCGATTGTTATCCGTAAAATGGTAGAATATTATTACATCTTTTAAACAATTTTAGTAGGTACCATCTAATGAACGAAAATGTGTGTCCCTTAGCACCGGACACTAAGTCGTCCCTTAGTGCCGGACAGTAAACATATTGATATTTCTTGTAAGAAATTACGTATTTTATTCTAATTATTTAATTTTGTTTTAGACTATAGAAGAAAGAAGATAGTTAAAATGGAAGAGAAGAAAAAGAAAGGATCCTGGGATCCACAGAGCTTACAAACTGCTATTGATAAGGTTATGTCAAAAGAACTGAGTGTAAGACAAGCTGCAATGCGATACAATATTCCTAAAAGCACTTTACATTAAATAAAGGCCCTAAATCGAGAAGAAGTAACAATGAAACCAAAGTTAGGTAGATTCACTAACACCTTCTTAGCAGAGTACGAAGAAGTCTTGGTGGACCACATTAAAGATTTATCGAATAGATGCATGCCGCTCATGAAAAAGAAGTTTCTAAAATTAGCATACGACTTAGCTGAAGTCATGAGGATTCCTCATCGATTTAATAAAGAAAAAGGCAGTGCTGATAAATAAAAAATAAAAGTCGCAATAAAAAATTACGACTTCATGAAAAGGCATTCTGTCATTTCGTTGAGTTGAGAACACCGGAATCGACAAGCATGATGCGCCCCGTAGGATTTAACAAACCACGAGTGGATCTCTTCTACGACAACCTGGAAAAGCTGATAAAACAGTACAACATTCACACCCTCAAGAATTTATAACTGTGATGAAACTGGTGTCAGTTGCGTGCACAAATATTCGTCCGGTACTAGGTGCCACTTTTTAAAATTATGTTTTTTGTTACTAAAGTTTGTTTGATAGTATTAATTATTTTTTAGCAGAGGTTGCATTTTTGTTAAATTAATTTGATTTCTAACTTTGTTATCTAATATAAGTCATAATTTTATAAACATTCCTTAAATATTTTATGTTTTATTTTGAAATAACCTTAGGTGTCCGCCACTAGGGGACTTCCCCCTACATAATCACGTCTCTACGGGGCAGACAGAGTCAAAAATCTCGAAAAGACAAAATAATGATATAATGATGGAAATGAGATTCAAATAGTGACAGATTGCTAGAATGAATAGAAGAATCCCGTTTATTATTATTTACTAGATTCCCCCGCGACTCCGTCCGCGCGGATGTCGGTCTTCGCGTGGATGGTTTATTTCTCCATTTTGAGTAACTCTGACAATGATATCTTACAAATATCTATTGGACCCAATTACGGCTAGGCCTATAATAATAAGGAAGATCCCTCTATTGAGCTACTGCTGTTGAGTTCGCGTTCTATAGTAAGTAGTCCGGTCAATTTAGACCAAAAAATAAGACTGAAGCTACATTAATTCCCATCAAGCTGAAAATGAGTATAATTGTTTAAAACACATTCAAAAGCATTATTTCAAAATTCCCCCTGATTCCGGTATAAGGAAAAAAATTATCCAAGGTCAAAGGTAAAAAAATGGGTTTTTCACGATTTTCTTCAAAACGGTAAGTTTTATCGAAAAATTACCTCAGACATAGATTGTAGATCATAAAGTTATTTATAAAAAGGAATCGATAATTTTTTTTCAATAAAGCTACCATGTCTGAGATATAACGATGCAAAAAGTTGCAAGCGTCATAATATGCATATGCACGTCTCGTATATACTCGGTGTAGCAGTAATATAAGTGAAAATATTGTTCGGTCGGTAATTTTAACTTGAATTCAAAATATAAAATATACATAAGTATAATGAAACCCAGTCCCTTCATTTATACTGTAGTGAAACCTTGAGACAAAATCTGTCTTTCTGTACGTGGCTAGGGTCGTATACCTGCTTTATCTCAGAATGATCAACACATGAAATACCGTTAGTCTTTAACAATAGTAGTCCTTGCGGGGATACCGTTGACGGCTATGGACACCACGGCCTCTCATACCCTAGGAGTGCCGGCCGTTTAGGGCGCCATGCCGCCCTAAATAATATAATCCTCCGTGCTCTTGCCACCATCTATGTTCCAGCCGTTCTAGAACCAAACGGTCTGGCTCGGGATGATGGCAAGAGACCGGATGGTATGACTTTGGTACCCTGGAGATTGGGGCGGCCTTTGGTGTGAGATGCTACTTGTGTCGACACACTTGCGCCGTCTCATCTTCAGGGTACTAAATCTAAGGCCGGTTCTGCTTCATATGAGGCAAAAAACCTCAAAAGGCGCAAATATGTAGGTATCGGTAATACCTATACTTTTGAACCTTTTGGGGTAGAAACTCTGGGACCGGGGGGGCCTATCTGCCCATCAGCTTTTCCGACAATTGTCGAAAAAGCTGATTGAGGTATCTCTTGACCGGAGGGCTGAAAATTATGTGGCTCAGAGAATCAGCATTGCCATTCAAATTGGCAATACTGCCAGCCTTCTGGGCACACTCCCGCATGTCGATACTATGCAGGGACTGTACAATTTATAAATTAAATTTTAGTTTGTAGTCATCCTTTTTCTTTCTTTTTATAAGTAGTTTTAGTTTTAATTTGATTTAATTGTAATCTCTATTATTGTCCTAAGATGATTTTCTTCACTTAGGGTTATTCTAATTTTGTTAAATAATAAATGCCAAAGTTAGTCTTGAGTGCCACTGCGTAGTGAAAACACGTGTTTATTCTAACCTATTTCAGTCTTTTTCAAGTTTAATAATAAAAATGTTTCAAAAAAACGCGCTAATAGTACACTACCTCAGAGATGGCGTGGAAACGTGTGCATACGCTTGCAACTTTTTGCATCGTTATATCTCAGAAACGGTAGCTTTATTGAAAAAAAATATTGATACCTTTTTTATAGATAACTTTATGATCTACAATTTATGACTAAGGTAATTTTCCGATTTGAAAAACTTACCGTTTTGAAGAAAATCGCGAACCACCCATTTTTTACCTTTGACCTTGGGTAATTTTTTTTCCTTAAACCGGAATCATGGGGAATTTTGAAATAATGCTTTTGATTCTGTTTTAAACAATTATACTTATTTTCAGCTTAATGGGAATTAATGTAGCTTCGAATGTCTAGATTGACCGGACTAAAGTATTTTTTCATAGTAATTAGTAGCGGCCCGCGTGTTCCGCAAACGGTTCAAGCTAAATCCGGCGCTGAATCCACTGCGGGTAACGTAACGTGTGTTCGCGGTTCTACAGAACAACGTCTATGGATAAACTGAAAAATTAAGAATTTTTTTTCTTCGTATTTTTCTAGGATAAAAAGTATCCTATTTTATGCCCAGGATAATAAGGTAGGTATAATTATACCAAGTTTCATCAAAATCGAACCGTTAGTTTTCACGTGATGCCTGAACATACAGACAGACAGACAAAAATTTTTTTAATGACATATTTGTGTTTGGTATCGATCCAGTAACACCCCCTGCTATTTATTTTTTCAATATTTTCAATGTACAGAATTGACCCGTCTACAGATTTATTATATGTATAGATATATAGATATATATTTACCTTAGTCACTTTTTTCGACATGTATATTCAACGTGTCTCTCAAATACAGATTTATCGCGTCAGCACACAAAGAGCGATGTTCTCGGAGAATAAAGCAGGCTTCCTTTTGTCTGATTCCTATTTCGATTTGCTGGTTCCATTGTACGAGTTCAAGAAATACAAGCATTGAATATGAAAACTAGCGACCTGCCCCGGCTTCGGGTCCCAATGCTGCTGTTATTATACCTACAATACTTTTCTCTTAAATCACTCAATCTATCACAAGAACCGCAACCAAATATGTTGGATAGTTCAAAAGATTTAGCCATACATAGACAGACAACGTGAATAGACTTTATTATAAGATAAATTATAATATAACAAATTCTATTATGTAGTGATAGTAAAGTGATGATTCACATCCTCATAGTTTGCGTGAGTGGTCTTAGATTTATTGTAATCTCTGCTTAAGCTGCATTGTAATCTCTGCATACGTTGGTAAGATTAAACCGAGTATCAAATTAAAGTCTTTGTGTTAAGTTCAAGTGTAGACAGTATAAAGGCGAGCTTAGAAACAGAAATAGAAGAGAGGATTCATTTATTTATTTAATTTGAAAACAACAAATATGAATGTCGGAATTAAGGTCTCGGATTTTAAACAATCTTCATTTATCCATGATAGTTATAAATTCTTCTCAAATGGGAAGTTTGCATTTATAAACTTCCATTATTGTTTTATTAAATGGGCCAGATTTTTCATCAATTAACGAGCATACATATATCTTGATCCCTAACTAGGTAGACAGAGCCAATAGTCTCAAACAGACTCGAAGGACATCTCAATCGTTCAACCATCGACGCTCAATGCAGAGACTTCATCTTTCCGTTTGCCCCTACATACTTCTTCCAAAAAGATGTATTTATAAGTTAAAAATTTTTTTTTTTTTAAATGGTTCTAATATAATAATCTCTAATTTTTATTCACCTGACGCGCCGCTTGAGGTTCAAAATAGTACAACTGTTGTGGGCTGGGTTTCTGTTCCTGGGTGCCGTAAAGCTGCAACTGCTGCAGGAGCTGGTTGCTGTTCAACGGAGCCTTCCTCTCCTGCTGGAACTCCAGGAGTTCCTGAGGATTGAGCGAGAACACCTGGCCTGGGCGGTACTCTTGAGCGTCTTGTCTGAAACAGGTATGAATAATGATTAGAAATTTGGAGTGTGAAATATGTTGACTTTGAATACTGCGTCTTATTACAAGTGGATTTTCAAGGCAAGAGTAAATAGGTACTATTTAAGCTTACGTGCATCACCTTAGGCCTCATCTTGCTTACCACCAGGCAGATTCAAGCGCACTGAAATCTATTATAAAAAAAGTGCTCTTTTATGAAAAAATGGATGGTTTCAGAGATAAAGGAAGAACGAAAAAGGACTGAAAAAGAGATGCATGGACAGTGCAAAGGAAAGTATGAATAGGATCCTTTCCTTTCCAGTCACTCCTGTGACTAGTGTGATAGCAAAAGACAGAAAACTAACATACTGTGCTGACCCCACGTAAAGTGGGGAAAGGTTACGACAAAGAAGAAGTCCAAGTGACTTCCTAAGTTACCTAGTTATATGTAGGTCAATGCTAAATGACGACTTACAGTACGAACAGTGACGTTACGGTTACGGTAAGGTCATACCGGACTGGACAGACTCTCTCTCTGAATGTGACCATCTCAATAAGGGATTAAGGTCAGGCGAATTTTAATTTTTAAGTTCGTGGATAGGGTATAATCTGAAATACTTAGAATACATAAGTTTTGTACCTGTTATTTCTATCATCTTCCTGTGGTTCTTGTACTGGTGCGGCCTTCTGTAACAAGAAAATATATTTTTTAAACATAAGAAAAATTAAATTAAATTGAAATTTCAATATTTTTTTTATATTATAAGTGTGACGTGACTGCTCAGTAGGCTGTTGATGTTGGGCTAAAATATTAATATTTTTTTATGCTTAATACATACATAGAGCAATATTACTACAATGCAAAAACATAAGAAGGATAGAAAAAATATTGGATTATATTAACTGAGCTATTGTATACATACATATAATCACGTTTATATTCTTTGCGGAGAAGATATAGCCACCAGTCTTGAACAGACTGAAATGCCACGTTCAGCTGTATGGGTTAGGAAGTTTCAGGTTGCTAGCCCGTCGCTTTCTGGAAGAATCTCAAATTCAATCTGTATATTGGGATTCTTGATTGGATTTCTTGCGATGGGCTTACAACCTGTCACTATTTGAATCTTAATTCCATCTTTATGCCATGCAGCTGAACGTAGCTCATCAGTTTTTGTGATATTGTCGGCTCTGTCTACCCAGTTAAGAATAAAGACGTGATTTTATGTATGTACCTTCATCGCTGCAGTACGTATAAATAATTACACTATCCACTACTTTCAATAATGGGTTAATTTGGCTTCTAAGTAACAGAGGCTTTGTCAATAAATGGTAAAAACGTGAGAAGTGACACACAAAAAATACTATAGACGCATTGAACGACACCTAAAACCGTGTGTAGCTATTAAAAGGAAGGCCAAGTGCAGGAAAATACATATTTCCCACGAATCACAAAAGGCTGGAAGTGGTCTTGGGGTATGACAAAACAGCAGGTAAAATTATGTGCAAAATTAGACGCAAGGTGAAAGTTCTAATGATTGTTAAAACGATTGGATATTTTTGGAAGCTATAATTTTTGTTATTTCGGAGAAATGTACCTTGTGTGATAATAATTGACTGATGTTTGCCATTTATTATTTATGATAATCAATTTGAATTACGTTAAAGGCGCACATTCATCTAGTGCAAACTTGCACGCTGGTCTGGTAGCGAAGAATATTATATACCTAGTGTGTGAAAATTGCTTCTCTATACAGATTGTACAATCAATCAATTTTGTAAGATATTAGAATTGTTAAGGCAATGAGCTTGCAACCTCTGACTATTTCAACTATAAGTCGATGGTTCAAACTTAGGGGTTGCAAATAAGTGCAACCCCATTTACCAATATCAAGTCCTATTCGATTGCAATTAACAGTAAAATAATTCATTTTACCTTTTCTACCAACAGTAATAAAGTCAGTTCTAACAGACCGGTGCACGGTAATAGAATCAGCTCTATTTAACCTCCGCTACGTGAAGTTTGCTAGTAATAAACGGCACTATTCGGGGATAGTTAATTTTGTTAGTCAGATTCCAATTTATATTCATTTTTCTTTTTTGTTCAATTCTATTAACTCTCGCCTGCAACAGCGCCTGCTTATTATTAAAACAATGTACAATGTCCTTCACCGTACTCTACACTACATACATGAAAAATTTCATGGAGATCGATTCAGTGCTTTTAACGAAGCAACGAACAGACAAACACTTTCACGAATATAAAGTCTCATTTGTGTACTACGCGAAAAAAGAGTTACACCATAATAGTATAAGTGTCTTGGTACACTCATTACTCTTTTTAGTGCCCGCTAACACCTCCTAACAAACCTACCCTTCATATATTTTATGACCTAAATTTCAGATTCCTGCGTAATAAATTTACAAACGAAAGGTATTGTATTGTTGTTTGAAATACAGTACATCACCTATTTTAATTAAAGAACAGCCCATTCTTCTTTATAGTGAGAAAGAGAGAATCACGACTCTATATTATTCACCTCATTCTTAACATTTCAAACTTCTTACAATAAATCGTCATGAGAAATCTAAACAAAATTATAATGTTGTTCTAATGCATACCTATAACGTATGGCTCTCGCAACAATCGTTTCCATTCATATCGTTACTATATCTGTGACAGTTACTAAATAACTGACATTCCTTAACGGAGTATTATTAGTGGTTGCAGTTGCAATAACGATGCCACGTTACTGCCAAACGGTTATTTCGTTGTCATTATAACGGGTGACGAAATTAGCTGCTATTGTGACAAAACGGATTAAGTGGCCGCTATGATCTGATTCACACATAGTTTAGCTGTGTTTGTAATAAGACTGATGTAATTTTCGCTTGTTTTATTGGAATATGTAAGATTATAAAATTAATTTCAGTAATTTGGCGCTAACTAAACAAAAAGTTGTGTCATGAAGACAATAAATTATTAGACTGGATCTTAAAAGTTGCGTCAATTATTTATTTATTACTAGCTTTTGCCCGCGGCTTCGCCCGCGCAAATGTATTTATATTATAAGGATACGCCATAAAATTTCACCCATTTTTTTATCCCGTATCGTGCGGGGCTGTTTTATGTTTATATTTGGTTTAAATTCATATGGCTTCTCCCGTCTTGTCCCGTCTCTTCTCGTTCTGTTCCGTCCCGTCCCAACCTGTTGTGTCCCGTCCTGCCCTATCCCGTCCCATCCCATCCTATTTAGTGCCATCCTGCTTTCCGCAACTGATACGTATTTTTTACTAACCAATATTTAAGACTTCTCGCACTTCGACACCTATCACTATCAAAAATATCAAATCTAATCAACAAATCAAAAATTAACTGAAATAGAGAGTAAAATAAGTTAAATAAGTCAAGTTAAAAGTTAATGAATCAAACGAATAATAATTTCAAATCAAAATATTTGTAGTGTGTAATATGTAGTTTCGCGTATGTCCGCTAGGGGCGCTGCTAAAATTACACGATAAATTAAAATATTTTACGCTACCTAGCTAAATGACGGTAACGAAACCATAGCGCGATCAATCTCGATGCCAACGCCATCTATCGAGCATCGAGACAACTCGTGATAGTTAATAGAAAATAAAATTCGGGTGTTTTATTTATGCATACCGATTACGCCGAGATTTATGGACCGATTTACGTGATTCTTTTTTTGTTCGGTAGAGTATACTTTCAAGTTGGTCCCGTTGTTACCTAGTCAGGATCTGATGATGGTATTCCAGGGAAATCAAGGGCAAACCTCAAATTTACAGGCAATTACGTTTTTGACAATTTCATAGATCTGTTTAAGTATTTGCGTCTGATAGTCATCATCCCATGTGAATGAGCTGATGATGGAAGGTACAACTCCTCAACGGTTAGGAGTTGAAAGAAAATTCTTACGAAGTTATACGTACATGTGAGGCTATTAGGTTGACCTGATAATAAAAAGTAAATCTCATTAACGTTAAGAATTTAGGTGAAAATGGATGCGGACAAATTTCGTCTCTTCACTTGTTTCCTTTTAGCTGTTTGTATGGGTAGTGTTAACACAAAATAGGGATTTAAAGGCGTGATGTTATTAATGTTATGCATGTATGTACATAATTATGTATGTTATTATGTATGTTAAAGAGACGACTGAAAGTTGTCATACAAAGTCTTTTTTTTTAAGGATGGGAAATCATCAAATGACCTCTCCCGCTCTGGGTGGAACGGAAGGGAGTGTCAGACTTTTACTGACTAAAACCCACCTCGTTCCTTCAGTTGCCCTTTGCGTTCCGGGGCCACGGTATCTCGTTAGAACTTTCCCGCAGCCCCGGCTCAGTTTATCCCGATTCCCCCCCTTGGGGGTTGACATTTCAAAAATCCCTTCTTAGTGCTCACTTATGTTACTAAAGGAACCTCTGTTCAAAATCTCAGACTCCTATACCGAGCGGTTTCGGCTGTGCGTTAATAAATCAGTCACCCAATCGCACCCCCTAAATCACGATTGGAGGGTAGTTTGAAAAAACTTATAATGTCAAACATATTTACTTGCCTATGTACGTGTTCATGCCAAGTTTCAAGTTTATAAACCCAAGGAATAAGATTTTTCATAGAAACGTTTTTACCCCTTTTCCCCCCCTTGGGGGTTGAATTTCCAAAAATCCTTTCTTAGTGCTCCCCTACATATCCCAAGGAACCTACATTCCAAATTTCAGCTGTCTACGACCAGTAGTTTCGACTGTGCGTTGTCTGTCAGTCAGTCACTCAGTAACGGAAGAGTTTTATATATATAGATTCATTTTATCTTTGTAAGAATGTACTATGTATGTGTTTCTATGTAAATACATAGAAACACATACATAGTACATAGAAAATTCTATTTGTTTGTTTTATGAGTGTTCAATGCAAATTTACAAAAAAAAACATTTAAATTTTATATGCAAGTATTTCAATTAAGAAACCTTAAATATGTTTAATCTCTTAACGTTTGTAACTTAAGGGTCTTATTTTGGGATATATGTTATCATAAATGGGCTCCAATAATCATAAAAATATCTTCGCCAGAGTGGAATACCGTTACAAACGAGAATTTTTATGTAACCGTGCTCGAATTTACAAAGTAAAATGTCAGTAGCCACATATTAAGTAAGAATTTCATTACATACTAATAGATTTCCAGTAGCATCCACAGTCTAGGCAATTTCTTAAGAGCCCATCAAATTTCCAAGCAGCGGAGCTAGTTAAATGTCATAGTCTAATCAATTAAGGACGTAATTTTATCTGGAATAGATTATGGAAGTATTTCCATCACTCACTGTCCAATGATGAGGTAACTATAAAATTGGCCACCGTGTGTTCAGTATTACATTTTTTGTCAGTTATGATAAGACATCATACTAATAACATAATACTAAATTATTTCTTCATAGCCAATACAGGAGTAGTTTGCGCGCGATCTGCATAATACTAAAAATCCTATTTACTTTTGTTCCCACAGATTAATAAAAATCGTAAGTCCGCCAACTATAGTGTCAAATTTCAAATTAAATTCTGGCTGTTTGTAAATATCTTTGAGAATCGTCTTAATTATAAGTGATTAAGTCAATGGCTATTATGTTAATCCATCCGTCGGTGTCCTCTTTCATATGATTATGTTCTTGCGATCGCTTAAACTCGACATCAACAGATTTTAACGGCAGTTTCTCGTGAAATGTTGACACAAACGAGGCCTAAAACTAAAACCCTATTGACATAAGAACGCTAGACCTTATCCTATAAGTATTCATACTAATACTATCAGATTACTCTGAAACTGACCAGTTCGTGACTAAATCTAGGGCGCAAAAGTGAAAGGGCGATTCAGAACATTATCCGTTTGAAGCAAAGTGGCCTATTTAACTTAGTGTCGTTATAATTTGTATCGCCGGCATTGCTTTACCATTTAATGATAGATACCTGAACTTTAGAATGTACGATGGAAATGCAAATATATCCAGTATTGCAAGGATGCTAAGACCGGTTTTGGTATGTATGTTTTCGTGACGGTGATCGATTCTTATGTTCATATATTTATAACGGTGGTTGAATGCCAGAAGACCTAATGTAATAGCTCAATAATAGAGTTGTGTCTGACAGCTTTGTGTTTCCCTTAATGGGCATTCAAATTGCAATCTACAATCCCAATTAACATTGTGAGTATTTGTGTGAATCGACTTTGGAAATAATACAGCTTTTTTTTTAAAGAATCGAAATATTAAAGAAACTTTCCTCTGTCCTATCTATCTACTCTGACTCATACGATTCAGTAATTAATACAGAGAACTGCATGACAATATCTTGTTGCCATAATAAATAATGGTTGTTTCGTCCCTCAGACCAGGGTACGAGTGTACGTATACGTAAAAATTTCCACATAAACATTGTATGAATACATGTATGAGATGTACCTACTTGTTCAGGGTCGCATTTCTTAGTGTCTTTCCTTTGTTTTCCCCTGGTTTTGTCCAAAGGCAATAGTTACCTTTACATGTAGGAACTATTAACAATTAATGTGCAAATTAGTGACATTTTTTGTTACTTATGTACTGAAGCTACTGTAATGGTTTATAGTCGTATGGTCTAGGCGTTTATAAACTACAATTACAAAAGGCGTAATATTTTAAATACATACATGTAATTACGTCTATATCCCAGACAGAGCCAACAGTCTTGAAAACACTGATTGGCCACGTTCCGAAGAGTTGAGATTCAAATAATAACAGGTTGCTAGCCCGTTGCCTAAAAGAAGATTCCCAAGTTTATAGGTACTATCCCGCTGTCGCTTTTTACGACATCCATGGGGAAAGAGATGGAGTGGTCCTATTCTTTTTCTGTTGGTGCCAGGAACCTCACGGCATGGCGTAATATTTTCTCTGTCGCTATTTACGATTAGCGTTATGGACAAAGTAGCATCCCCTACAAAGGTCGTGGAGGTCAGATGGAAGTCGCTTCGTACAAAACATTACCTTCCTAAACTAAACCAAGATTGTAGTCAGAGTCACAGGCGGTGTCCTTTTATAAAGTTGACGATGCAACGAGAATGATTTTGAGGATATTTATTTTTATGAAGTTAATATTACTAAACGGATTAACATTTGTGAAATGAATTGAAGGAAAGAAAAAGTATGTCATCATAATTTTGTTGATATAAGCTAGATAATATTTACCTGTTTTCTGGGAACCCTATACACCAACTGCCCGGGCAAGTAGTCTCCTTGTGTTTGTCTTTTGTCCTTATTTAGCGCGACATCTTCTGTTTCAGTTTTCTTTTCTGTTTCTTTCACATCAGCTGCGTATGCGCACAAGGCGATTGCTGTAACAAGAAAAGATAAGTTTGAATATTTGCTAAATTCTTCTTGGATAAAACTTGTATGTGGTAAAGGGCGACTAAGGGAGAGACTATAAACTTGGGATTCTTCTTTTAGGCGATGGGCTAGCAACCTGTCTCTTTCTGCATCTCAATTCCATCATTAAGCCATACATCTGAACGTAGTCTTCCAGACTACCCCGAAAGGGATAAAGATGTGACAATTCGCATGTTCTTATGAAAACTTAATCTCTTCCTCGCTTTCGTCTCCTCATAGAGTGGTCCTAATGACATCAAACTCTTTGCATGCGGTAAAAGATCTAACTAAACCATAGGTCTAAACTTTGTACATACTAAGCTGCATACCTGACTCAAACCTGCTGTAGAAAAAGATAAGATATAGATTTAATAAAATTAGCCTCTTATCACGTTTTTTTCACCGGTATGGACAGACAGGTTATTATAGTCATTTGCTTTATTCACAGTAATCAAGACATCACAATCTGGTCCCTAAATATATTCAGACAAAGTAGTATGTATGATATGTGTTAATATATGTAGAATGTCAATTTGTATTGCACATCTTGCATTGGCGAAAATTCTAAAATAATTGTACTGCGTTGTGACATCAGCATACATTCACAAGTATGATATTATATTCGTATTAAAGATTTTGTAATATGAAAAAGAGATGGTTTTGGCATTCACTTCAATGACAAATAGATAGCAAAATCAGTGCATTCTTTTCTCAATGCAGCGGTTATTATTGTGAAACCTTAAGTTTAATTGTTTGCATCGTGGTAACATTGTAGGTATTAAAATCAGTCATCAATCAATATGGTATTAATGTTTCTATTGTTGTTTTATATAATTAACTTAGAAAAGAAAAATAAATCATTAACTTTGAAAAGGCTTAACAAATATTTATATCAGTCACATTCATAATTTTAGCAAATTTTTCATGTTTAATAAATACTGAAAAAAAATGACTGGTTGATTAAGCAACTGAGTGATAAACAACGTTATCAATAAGGCCTTTATTTTCATAAGATTTCGGAATATTCTTTCAATGAAGCATCTCCCAATATTCCTATAGGAACAACAAAACATAATTTTTTTTTTGAAATAAAATATAGTAATAATATATAAAATAAATTAAATGTTATTCAAATTTTAATTTAATTTTTTATATTTTATAATGAAATTATTTAAAACGTTAGGTAGGTACCTACATGGTTAAAAAACTTTTACTTTTCAAGGCCTGATTATGTATGTACCTGATAATGTAGGTATTGAAGGAAGGACTTTTTTCTCTTATTTAACAGTTGAAAAATAAAATTTTGATAAATTTAATTTTCTTAATATAAAAATAAAATACATTTAAAGAAAAAATTATGAAAAATATGATTTATTTGAACGTGACATTTCCCAAATGAGCGGATTAGACACAGATGTTGACGATTTGCGTCGGTGGTCGCAATGCCCACATTAACACCAATTTGCTTCACCCACCACTAGCACACCATTAATCAGTATTAGATGCACTTTGTAAGAAAGACCATTGTGCAAGTATACGAGAAAGCCGTTTGTAAGTGTTAACGATCTGGCATTGTTATAAATATAATCTAAGGTGACAATTGACCATCAGTTCTAACGATACGGATTTATTGCATAGGAACTAAAATTTTAAAGTGTTATTTTATAAATTCCCGCATATCTGGTATGTTAACTTTTTCATTTATACATATAGTCAATTAGTCTTCTCTATATCCCTCGCGGGGTAGACAGAGAGCAGTCTTGAAAAGACTGATAGGCAACGTTCAGCTGTTTGGCTAAATCATAGAATTGAGATTCAAATAGTCACAGGTTGCTAGCCCATCGGGCACATTTATCACATATTATGGAACCATAAAAATTTATTTATTAATGTAAAAAAATTATGTTATGAAATCAAAATAATAAATAAGGTATTTGTACCAGGTATTATCTGTTCGCTGAACCAAAAAAAGAACAAAAATGAAAGGTTTTTACGAAACTTTTTCTCGAAAAAAGATTCTGTGTTTACGCGAACGTGTTCATTGTTAAGGAATAAAATTATTTCCTCAGTCTTTTTTCTTGAAAAACGGGATCAACGTACAGATTAAGTTCGAAAAAACAGTATTAGTTTGTTTGTTTATTACCTCTGCACGCGTTATATACTAAATTAATCTTCTTGAAATTCCACCTATTTGTAATTAAAAGTTTTATAGAAGGTTATATTATACCTTTCATACCGGTAAAATTTATAGTACCCGTGGGATTTGTGAAAAACCTGTATACGTGGCGTTAAATTCATGCAGCCGAAACTGCGGGTAAAAGCTAGTAGATAATAATCTTATTGACAGTCACAAGAATTGAAACTGTATTCGGAATAGCCATTCATTCAGAAATAACGAGCTTCCGACATAACTTACAAGAAGAATCCCAATTCATAAGTCTTTCCTTTGATTGACTTTTACAATCAGCACGGGAAGAGAAGCAGCTCGCACACATTATTTTTGAAAATGCATGTAACCACTTTTTAAAGATGACCCGTCTAATCACTGCACCATATTTAAATGGTCCAAGACATAAATGAAATGTTTGGAGCCCAACGTCCTCTCTAAACCAAGGCCAACGATCGTTGGTCTGTACCGTCGGCATAAAAATTTGCAATTTATTGTGTTTGTTATGATTTCTTAAAAATATTTTTTTCTGGGTTTATTAAGTGTTCCTATTTTCCGTTATTTTACAATGTATGGGCGCTTCGCTCTCGTTGTATCTGTGCCAAACATCAGACTACTCAAAAATCCACTCATAAGTTTATTCGTTACAAAAATATAAAAACATATTTTCCCATTAAATTTTTTAAAGACTTTTTATTATATTTTATTTATTATATTTATTATTATTTTATTTATATATTTATATAAAAATTAAAATAAGAATAAGACTTTGTAGGAATAATCTAACGGAACTAGATCGGCCCTAGTTTTATGTAAACAGTTTTATTTAGGTACACCTGTTTATGTTATCCATTAACACACCTACAAGAAAAATTACTGTACCTTATTAAATTTTTGTTTCTTAATTCTGGAATGCGCCTTCGTTTTAAAATCAACTTCAAAGACTCATTAAATTTGATAAGTTGTTTATTTTTCTGATTTGACGTTCAAAAATGGCAGCGACCTACATATTTTTTATATACAAATGTTGTCTTATTTATTTATACTTTTTTATACGTTCTGTTTTTTTTGCACACAGTACACACATTGACACGGCCTAGTTCCCATGCTACGAAAACCCGTACGTCGAGTGCATACCAAAGTAGCACTTAAACAATTACGTCTCAGTCCTGTTTACTTCTGTGAATCTGGACAGTCCTATGTCTGAGATTTTCTTTGAAGATCTTTCTGGAAATCCGTAAGGTCAGCCCGAGGAAAAACTATAACCAGAGAGCTGACTAGGATCAGATGCCAGGATGGTAGCGTTGTGAAAGGAGAAGAATGTGTGCTAAAGATATGGAAGGACTATTTTGAGAGTTTATTTGAAAAAAAGGAAGAAAATAAGAAAGAGTTCTGCTATAGCGAAGAAAAAGAGAATGAGATGGATTTCCTTAAACTTTACACAATCATCCAATGTATGTAGTATATGTATGTTTATTTTATATGGAGTATATATATATATATAGTCATACTTATGTTTGTAATATATTATATGTAAGTGTATTAAGTAACCTATTATTATTTATATTTATATAATTTTTTTTTTTTACCGTTATCGCACTACCCGTACTTCCATCTCAGTTTGGTCCAAAGGTTCGACTGGCAGAGAATGCCTTGTGGCATTAAGTCCACCTGTTGTACATTTTACGTGCATGAAGTTTAAATAAATAAATAAATAAAAAGATGGAAGGCGAAATTGAAATGTTTGAAATTGTGGAAGCACTTAAGAGTATGAAAGCGGGTAAGGCTGCCGGGTATGATAGAGTGTCGGTCGAGATGCTTAAAGCAGGAAAAAGCGTCGTAGCTAGACAGTTGTACTGCCTTTTCAATTTGTGTTGGAGAAGCGGCCGAGTACCAAAAGATTGGTGTAAGGCTGTTATTGTGCCACTTTACAAAGGAAAAGGGTCACAACTGGACTGCAAAAATTATCGTGGTATAAGCCTGCTTAGCGTCGTCGGCAAATTGTATGCTAAGGTATTGATTAATAGAGTCAGGAATGAAACTGATGACAAAATATGGGATGCTCAAGCGGGATTTCGAAAGGGAATGGGATGTACTGATCAGGTCTTTTCTTTGCGGTGCATAGCCGAAAAGTTTTTGGCCAAGAGTCAAAAAGTCTATTGCACATTCGTGGATTTGGAAAAGGCCTATGACAGAGTTGAGAGGAATGAATTGTGGTCAGCACTTTCTATGCATGGGGTGAGCAGTCTCTTGATACGAGCACTGAAATCCTTATATGAGGATTCGAGTGCTTGTGTCAGGATAAACGGAGCGCACACTGAGTGGTTTAAGATTGAGAAAGGTGTTAGGCAGGGATGTGTTGCGTCACCGTGGCTGTTCAACCTATTTATGGATAGTTGTTTGACAGATTTGAAAGAGTCTGAAAGTGGATTAAGGATGAATGAATTACTCGTCAAATGTCTGCTCTATGCCGACGATCAGGTTATACTGGCGTCATCAGCGGAGGAGTTACAGGAGATGGTAAACTGTATGCATGAAGCTTTAAAAGAGAAATGAAAGTGAACGTAAGTAAAACCAAAACACTGGTTTTTGAAATGGAGAAAGAAATGACAGCATGTAATATTTTGATTGGAGGAGAAAAAGTTGAGCAAGTGAAAGAGTTTGTATATCTAGGATCAAAGTTTACATCAGATGGCAAGTGTGATAGTGATATTGAAAGGAGAGTGAACGCGGGGAACATGGTGAATGGAGCTTTGCATGCCTTTATGAGCAGTCAGAAACTATCCAAAAAGGCTCGACTGGCTGTGCACAGGGGCGTGTTGGTCCCGACATTAATGTATGGGAGTGAAAGTTGGGTATGGCAAAAGAAGCACGAAAGCAGAATAAATGCAGTGGAAATGAGAGCGTTAAGGAGTATGTTGGGTGTGAAATTGAGTGACCGGATAAGGAACAGCGTGATAAGGGAATGTTGTGATGTGAAAGAAGATGTAGTTACAGGAATAGAAAAGGGTATGTTGAGATGGTTCGGTCATGTGGAGAGGATGAATGAAAACAGGTTGACTAAGCAGATATACAAGGAGAGTGTGGAGGGAAAGGTCGGGGTGGGAAGACCTAGACGAACATATCTTGATCAAATTAAGGACGTCCTGGTGAAGGGTCAGGTCAAAAGTGCCCGAAACCGCCGAGCTTGCATGAAGAGAGTTATGAATGTGGATGAAGCAAAGGAAGTATGCAGGGATCGTGGCAAGTGGAAAGAGGTAGTCTCTGCCTACCCCTCCGGGAAAGAGGCGTGAGTTTATGTATGTATGTATGTATCTGTGAGGTCATAACTTGAGTTCATTTACTCTTTTTGTATATTATCATTCTAAAAATTACTTTGAGAATCTACTACTCTGAAATTTCTGTTATGTTATTTTTTAATAACTGTATATATTGTCAGCACATCGTCCTAAAGAAGAAATCCAACTGTATTACCGTTTCCCTTGATTGACTATTACAATCTGCACGGAACAGAAGCAGCTATGCACCACACACATATTTTATTTTTTTGCTACCAAACCAGAATAGAATGGAAGCTTGCGCTTAATGTTTTCCCTTAGTCACCACGATGGAGTCATCCTATATTAAAGTACCGGAAACCACACGAGACCTTTTTTTAAATATAATATATATTGGCGACCTAAAACAGCTTTTAAAGCTCAAATTGAGTTGATTGCGCTCTCAGTAATTGAATTGAGGCCATAACTGCATTGTTCCAGGCGGGACGAAGATGTAATGTAATTTCCTAAGGATGTAGGAGAACTTAAAATATCTCTTATAAGGATTTATTATTTTTGCTTAAATCGTCTCTTATAATTGCAAACCAATGCTCTTTCTTACGGGAAGGGGAAATCATAATAAGTAGTTATTTTTCCCCTTTTTCGTTTCCTACGGTATCCAAAGGTCTATTTAAGTCCAGAAATAGAGATTGTGTGGCACAAACAAAGCGATTTATAGCGGAATTTATGAACCGCGCCTACTTTTACTTTCATTATATTTTTTTGTTATTAAACTTGCGGTTTCACTGTGAAGATTACAACTGACGAAAGTTGAAGTTAACAAATATGCGATCATGTCTACCGATTTACTTTCTAAAGCTAAGACAATTATAACAGAAATAATTGACTTCTTCCCCTTTAAGTATAAGGTGGTAGGTGAGTAATCCTGCTTCTTACTAATATTGTGAATACAAAAGTTTGTAAGGATGGATGTTTGTTACTCTTTCACGTAATATCTACAAACATATAGGGTACTTGTTATCCGGAATTCCCATGGGAGCCAAAACCCCGGGGCGTAGTCTGACATACAATAATCTTTGCTTTGTCAATTACATAATTTTTGTTTACATGTAACAGTATTTTTGACAGTTGACTAGTATCTACTATAAGCATTATCTAATGCTTCTACGAGTAGCATTATCCGCCAATTGTGCTATAAATTTGTATTTTGTACAATAAAGTTTAAATAAATATATAAAACAGTTTTAAAAAAGCAACAACGCTAAGGATATACTCTACTCACGATCTACTTACTCAACATAACTTACCATTGCCTTCTTCGACCCACATATAAAAAATAACATTGTAAAAATTGACAGCGTTAATCAGTTGACTTATTAATTACATTGTTCCGAAGATTGCGTTACTGCTTTATTATTAATCTGTTTGTATAAAAATCTAATTAATCTCAAATAAAATGTTTAATGAATGAATCGTCAAAGTATGTTGTTGCGATATCGCATCGGCATTGGAAAGTGATCGCGTGCGGTAAAAGTAAACTTCCTAATGGCATAGTATCTCACACAATAGACGATTATATCCATTTAGTGGTCACGCGAACCGAATTTTTTATTCTATGTCAGTGGGGAAGGTCAAGTTTGGGATCTCTTTTTCCACGTAAAGTCAACTTAATATAAAGCGACGTTACCACTTCATACAAACCAAAAGCATACAGGTCCTGCTTTGTAGTCGACTTTATATGAGGAACACAGATGTTCCACAAAAAGGCTGTGAGAAATGACTAAAGACTGAAGATTCTGATTTAAATACCTACTTAAACCTAAACAACAATATGTATGCGCGCTCAACATGATTTTCAATGAAAATAGTGGAAAAAAATTCTATGGAGTGGAGTGCCTCGTTTTCCAGAAGCGGACCTAACAACAGCTTATTGTAGCGGAAATAAAGGCGACCCGGGGCAACCGCAGAGTTCGCTAACAACGGATAAAATACTCGTATACGTCAGCGCAGGCTATATGACGTTACTAAGACACGTACAAATATACGAGAATATTAGCGGTAAATCTTCCTTCTTCTTCTTCTTTCTTTAGTTTGTTTTCGCACTCGCGCCATCTATCTTTTGGTTATAACTGAAAATGAGTGTATTGCTCTCGGAGCAATTTTCTCAATGGCTTACTTTTTGTATTGCTGCAACACACGTATAAACTTATCCTTTTAGAAATGTATGTACTTTTGTGTTTATATTGTTATATTATATTATAACAATATAAACACAAATTAGTTAAGTTAAGTTATAGTTGTGCATTTTCTGTGACAACAAATGTATTATTTTATCTATCTAAGTATATTTTAGAATAAGGGAAAGATTTTTTCGTCGTAACCAGACCAGCATGGAAATATACTTAAATGTCAATAAATACACGACTATGTCAGTCGAAAGGGTAGGAGACGGTAGGGTCATTTGATAGTTTATCAATTTCCGTATTATGTAACCTGCGGCAAAGCCTTGGTGAAATATTTCGCAATATTCCCCGCCTTATTGCCTGTGATAAGGATTATTCCCCACGAAAACGATTTCAAGCTACATTGCCCTCGGCGCTTTTATTTGGGCCATTCACGCTCTGTTGAATTGATTTCAAGTGTAATTGCAGGTAATGGGAACGGAATATAGCCGTTTTAAATTTTACATTTTACCACATAGTACTAAATAACAAAAAAACAAAGATGAGGCTACGGATGTGGTAACACATCCAATTGCCTGAATTTTTTAATTTCATTCCAATATTTTGTCTCCCTCGTGATCAGAGATAGACTCTCGTGTAGTAAAACATCAAAGTTAGCAATAAAACTAATGTATGCATTTACTCAGAATGGAGTTATTGGTACATTGTCACGGTAAGATTAAAACCTGTAGACACTCATACATTTTATTCGGTTACTATTATCAACCACCGACAATTTGAACATTTGCGCTTTTAGGTTCATGGTTAGATAAAAATGATTTACTACTACTTGTACTTAATAGAAAAGATTCAAGATCATGATTGATTATACATCTCTTTGTCTATGAATAACCTCATTATTGCTTCACATTAAGGATCAACCGAACTCTTGCGAGTCATTGACCTTTCTACTTTGGCATAACATCAAATTGTTATACTAGCCTTATTGATTGCATTGGCGCATTAATGGTGAAGACTCGTAAGTTCTTGTGCACAGGCACATTGATGTGTCGATATCATAAGGCAACATGACGGCTCTAACTGGTTGCAACTTGCAAGCGAGACAAGAAATGGAAAATAATGGAGGAAGCATATTTCCTTATGAGTTTCATTAAAGGGTTACCATGGATGGAAACAAGAGTTTGCTGGATTCAAATCGCACTGTAGCCGTGTACCATATTGACAATACGTTAGTCTGAATGTTAACCTATGTTATATGTTAATTGCCAGAACGGGTTTTCTCACGGTGTTGAAGCTTAGATTGAGGTTCAAGATCGTGAGGCATTGATTAAATGGGTAATCTATTTCCAAGTTAAATAAGGTTCTGACATGTCAAATGGCAGTCCCTTTATATATATGCGGCATTCCTGGATCGTAGTCATGCGCCAGAGCAGGCTCCTCTCTAGTTAGGAACTAACAGACGTCAGGATTATGCAAGTTTCAGAAATAAATCTGCAATTTATTGTTATTGTATCATTTATATTCAACACATACTTAATTCAGCTAAATTTCGTAATTTAGCGAACATTGATAAAGATAACTGTTGTTACGTAGTTTTAAGGAAACATTGTCTGAAAATTAATGGAAGGTTAATTATTATTTATCGGTACTTTTGTTACGGGGGCTGTAATTAAAGCTGTTGAGTATGTATATTGCCTTACATCACTGGTTTTCACCTTCACTGAGTGGAACAACACGTGCGTTACTTATGAATATTTAATCGAGAATCGAAACAATATTGAACGATATCTACTTAGACATATGATATTGTAAACTTTGTCTTCTAACATCTTTCTAACTGTAATTTGGCACACTAATGAAACAGTTTTGCTACTTATATACTACTAATTTTGCTACTCATGTACATTTTTTTAATTATTGTATAAAGGATCTTACAAAACATTAAGTTAACAGACAACTCAAATTGATATATACTTATAATAAATAGTTTATCTCAGCAAAATACATATACTCGTACACGGAGAATAGTTTAAATAAGGCACATTATCTGCATGGTTATCACCTTATTATGCAACTCTTTGATTGAAAATTATGCATGCAAGTTATTTGCTCAAAAATATTTTAATGTTCTAAATGTCAAGGATCGACTAATCTTCACTTTATACGCAACCTACGATATTTATTTTATCCTTGTCTAATGCTTTGATTTACCGGTTATAATATAATAATTAAAAGAAACTATTGGAAATACATATATACTTAATCTTCTTGCTTCGTTGAAACCAAACAGTTTGAAAGCAAAACAAATGTACTACTAAATACCACAATGACATCTTTTCACCCAAATTCTCACTAGTCACTCAGTCAAGTAATTAACAAGCTGCTACTTTTTTATTAATAATACTTAATTTATTATATTCCTGTTGTATATTTACTTTTTAAAATTTATATTTTGTACATTTTAGAACCAATGCAAATGATTTTAATTGGGTTAACGAGTGGCTAGCTGTCATTTTTCGCAACATTAACCCTGGCTTGTGAAAATATCTCCTCGCTTTAAGCCCTCGAGCAAAGGGGTGAAAACATGGCGGCTTTTTATCACACGATGAATGTTTTATGAGAAAAACTCTTTCATTGCTGTAGCGGCCATATTTGGTGAGTTTACGACAATTTTAATAATATTTAATAACGCGATGGTTAAAACTTGTTACCTTTTCGTGAAAGGATAGGCAGAGACAACATTCAACCATTTCATATCACACTTCTTAACTTCTACACAATATTTTTTTAGCTGATCGTCTATTAATGACACTCTTGAACTACCACACCAGAAGACTCCAATTTATATAAAGGTACTTATAATAAATGTTTATCTCAGCAAAATACGACTTAACCCAAAATTAATCGTTATGTAAGAAAACGCGAACGCTGCAATAGTAAGTGCGTAAGAGCGGAACTTTAATTTATTGTTTTGTTTTAAAGTAGTTCATAAAAAAATGTTTATGCTTCATTAAACACTTGAACACTTAGTACCTTATTTTACGATACGTTGAACATGTTAAGTAATTGAAATGTCAGACGGCATATAACTTAATGCATATACTCGTAATAGATAAGATTTTTACATATACACATTTTATTAGTAATTACCTACTTGTCAAGTAAGTCCTGACTGGCAATAGGTTCCGCTATTTCTTACTTATAAATTCATGATATATATGATTATAGATCTCTTTCCTAACAGGGTGGACTAGATATTTCCACTTGCCAAGACATACATCGTTCGCTTTATTAAGATTTATGAATCTTTTCATATAAGTAGTAGAGTGTCTACGTTGACCAGATTTTTCCCGAACAGAATATCCCCAGTTTAACCAAGATGTCGTTCTTTTTGCTTAAACCTTTCTCTTCCCACGTCTCCATTTCTTAATAATACCTACATAAACATTATTTAAAGTAGGTACTTATAAAACAGGCGATATACGATTACAATGCACAAGCAAAGCCGCAGGTAAAAGTTAGCATGAAAAATGTATGTAGATACTTGTACAACTAGAACATAATCTAGATTATCCATAAATACAAGCCAGGGCCATTCATCCATTTATTCTTACATTATTAATAAGATGAAAAAATGTTGCAAAATATATTTGGAACGACTTGTAAATCTTCTTTTAGCATTAAATAAGTATTAAAGATTCGTCAAGGCCGTCGAAACAGGAAGTTATTTATTAGAATGCGTTTAATCTTGTGCGCGTAGATTTGTTATTAGATAATCTAGATTATCTATATTATTTTTTTAGAATATGTTCACTTTTATAAAAGTTTTTTGATGCCATCAAACATAAATCTAACGGAACAGAACTTTTTCCGAGATGTAAGTTAATAGAAACCTAAGTCTTTCTCATAATGTGGAAGCTATTATGAGTGAGCTATTATGAAAAAATTTCATGACGATTGGTTCAGTAGAATAAGTGTAAAGAGAAACTATTTAGTTTGTAGAAAAAAGTCCATCTACGATTTGATGGTTGATATTGAATGTCATGTAATTTAAACATATAAACTGAAGAAGAAATCAGATTAATTGAAAATTTAAAATTATTTGACTGACGCGAACAATGCGACAGATAAAAATTCGATTAATCTCAATAAGCTATAATTTAATCGCATTAAAATCGGAATGTACACGGAATCGAACAATTCCAGAAACTTTAACAATCATCAGTTAGACAATGATACTTCTATTGTATGTAGTGAATGTGAGGGGGAATCTGCCTTAATTAAAAGATATGCCGCAAAAGTGTTTCCTCTCCAAACGACACGCGAAGGAAGTCACGCGTGTAACGACAAGGCCGATATCAATTGCTTTTTGCGCAGACGCTACTTTATTACATACAGATTATAGGCAGGCAGCCGTGACGGTACTGATCTTACACTCGGTTTCTTTCTTCCATGAATACTGGTAATAGTAACATGCATTCCATAACTAACGATTTTGAAAATATAAATGAATGAATGAATAAAAGTTAATGAGCATTACACAAATATTTCTTACAAGTACTTAATTGAAGTAAAAACAAACAGTTGCCGAAATGCTTATACTATTCCGAGGTCCACTCAGCTTTTTTTTCCGTTTTTTTATTCTTTTATATTAGACGAATTATTAGGGGTTTTGTCACGCTGTTTTATATCGAGGCATTTTACAACACCCCGACGCTGGTCTTCCGGGGACAATGGTAAACGTGTTATAGAAACTTCGCTAATGACATATCTAATCTACATAAAATGAATTTAAATGTTATACATACAGCAGTCGATGTCGAACAAGGACATTATTTTAATTACTAAATGTTTTCGAATTCTTGTGTTTTTATAAATATTCATGTCCAAAACCGAGAATTTATATATGCCGAGTACTAACTATTAACTATATGTATGTCAATCTGAATAAGATCATTAATTTTTGTATTCACCTTAATACACTTTGGAACATGTAGTATAACAAGATGAACAAGTATTTTTAAAATTTAAAAAAATGTACAAATTTGTGGTAATTACAGACAAACATTTAAATATAAAACAACGTGGGAACATTGACCGCTCGCAATAAAAGATTTAGATGGCGTGATAAGACAAAGTAGCGAAAGTGTCACCGCGGTCAAGAGAAATTGCACTAAACTACTGTTTATATAAGAAAACATAATGAAATTGTAACATGTACTCATATAACTTGTTTAGCCAAGTTTCTAATGTTTTGTGGTGCATCATGAATTGAAAATAGTATTTTTTTCTTAGAAATCTGGTTTAATATTATAACACACTGAGATATTCGTAAAATCGATTGCAAAACTTAAAACATACATAGAATCACGTCTTTATCCTTTACGGGGTAACCCGAGCTAACAGTCTTGAAAAGACTAAAGATTGAAAGGCCACGTTTGGCTGTATGGTATATGATGGAATTGAGATTGAAATAGTGACTAAAACTAAAATAAACTTAAAATCTCTTAAATTTATATTTTAATGTGACGGTTATTTATAATACTGAATAATTTATTTTATGAAATTTGTAAATAAATAGTCAGATATGGATAATTGACAACAATTCCTATGAGGCAGTTCATGTCACAACGGTAGACGAAGTAGGTACTAAATCCTACAGGGAACCTGCATAAATATAAATACAAACTAATACTGTTCCTAGTTCCTGAATACAGAAAATTATAGCAATAACACGTATAATTATGCACACGCACTGTAACTACATTTGAAGTAAGCAATTGTCCAGTGTTAGTCTGAACCTATATGAACGTACAGCTGGTAGTGAAAGCCCACTGATAATTGAGGAAATTACAGGAATGTCAACACGCAAATTATGCAGACGTAACAGGTTGCAATGCTCTATAATGTTGTCAAAATTAAACAGAGAATATGGCTGTTTATATGGCTCCAACAAATATTAAACAAAGAACTACAGATATGAAAAAAAAACTCTCCTTTACTTTCTCTGGATGTCGTCAGAGACAACTATTAAAAAAAGTTTTTAGACGCACCTCTAAATTGTCGAAGTTGATCAGTTTCAGACAGGCGACACACTTTTAACAGTAGGCTGTTTTTATAACCAGTGCACCTTTGGACGTAATACTAAGAACTCTTTTTACGTCTTACTACCGTTACAAGAAGAAATCGTTTTTTATAATACAGCTTAATGGGAGCCTTTCGCCTTTTCGAAACTGTTAGCTCTGTCTTCCCTGTAAGAAATAAAGACGTGATTATATATATGTAAATATATATCTGTTCTATAGAAAAACTTATGGCCAACCTTTTCCTTTAATACCTACATATATACACAATACAGCATAGCTATCATCCGAATGAATCCGATCCATCTTAATTCCTACGGTTAGCCCAATTCATTAATTAAGGCGCAGTATCGGAATTGCTGGAATTCTGCTAAATCTTTGATTTCCTCCGACTAATCCTGATAGTGAATCCTGGACTAAATTTGGCGGGCAAACATCATTAGATGGACGCGAGTGTAATTTATCGGAAGATTTATCAAAGACCATTTGTTCCGAACCAACAGGAGTCGTTAATAAAACGCGCCTACTTATTTGTTTGCGAAAAGTTATAGGTTACCTTAATTTGTGGTTTTTGTGACTTATTTAAATTGAATTTCTTCAAAATTATTCAGACTAGAAAAATGTGGTCTGTAACAATCTCTATGTCAATTTAGCCGTTAGAGATTTTAACTAGGACTTATGATATGTGTAAGTCACCTTTAAATACACGAATTAGAATACAACCGTTGAAAAGAAAATAATCATTTTAAGTCCATCATTTTCCTATTATATTTTCAGTAGTTAACTTCAAAGCTTTAAGTTCGTTATTGTAAAAATGTAGTAAAATCAAGAACATTTTATAAATATATTCTGATTATACATCCCGAAAGCTCATATTATAATGCAATGTTCTGATGGCAAGTTAATTGTGACCACTTACTAAGCGTGATTTACTTAGGTCCACTTTGATACTTTCAAAATCATAATAATAATGATCTGTCTATGTAATTATTTTTAAGCAACCGCCTCTAATGGTAAATTATTAAAGTGGTGTTACATTTTTTTTTTATGACTCTTTGTTTTGTATTCTAGTTAAAATACATAGTAATTCAGACTGTCAGCAAGTATATTTGTCAATATGATTTGCTGGATTTTTTTTTTATATGCAACAAGAAATGAAATACTTACTATAATACTTGTATAAATACCAACCAGAAGTATTTTATAATCAGATGTGATCACGAGTAAAAAATTTAGTGTGCCGCTGATTATCTTTCTGCGTAGATTATAAGAAACAACTAGGGCTTCTTCTTTGTCACTTTTTCTGAATATCGATTCATCACTAAGCAATTCACCTAATTATGGATTTTGAATCTCGTGACTACATAACCCGAAAGGGATAAAGATGAAGTGATGTGACTTTTCCGTGAATAGCCCACACATGCCTTATACATACCAAATATATCTTTTTCAGAAGCAAAGCAACAAAAAAATCTACGTGACCTATCAGTCTTTTCAAGATTGTTGTCTCTGTCTACCCCGCAAGATATACAGACGTGACTACATGTATGTTTGAACTAAAACTTAGGTAATAATAGTATAAGTACTATGAGCAAATCAAATCACAAAGTAAGCATGCAAGCATAACGAATCATGATAACTCGTGATTCTCGGGAGCTAGTTCGTTTCATGTGTCAATATTGGCCAACCTACTCCACTGCTTAGTACTTACGCGAAATGTTGGGGAAAGACACGAGTCTCCGTTTAGTATTAAAGAGAATGAAGAAATAAGTACATCTTAGTTTGTTAAAAGACAAGAATTATACTAAAAAGTTTATATGGAAAGATTGATGAATATGGAGCAGATAGATAGTATGAAGAGATCGTTGTAAGTGTAAAGAGATCCAGAAAAGAGGCGTATATATGTTTGTTTTAATTTTATATCCACGATTGGATTATATTTCCCTATACTTATTTAGTTATAGGAACTACAATAAAAATATGAGTGCTCTTTGTTGAGATTAAATATTGTTTATTGGTATCAACGTCTGTTATAGCATTTCACCCTGGGACTTCACCTATCATATCAGAATTACGAGTATTAATAGTATCCTATCATCACCGGAGGTCCCTGGTTCGAATCCCGGCCAGGGCGTGATGTGAAACGAACATTTTCTGTGTGGCCTGGGTCTTGAATGTTTATCTATTTAAATACTTATTGCAATATATAGTATCGTTGAGTTAGTATCTCGTAATACAAGTGTCGAACTTACTTCGAGGCTAACTCAATCTGTGTAATTTATCCCATGTACATATTTTTTTTTTTTTTTTTTTTTTGGGACAAATTACACTGATTGAGTTAGCCTCGAAGTAAGTTCGAAACTTGTGTTACGAGATACTAACTCAACGATACTATATTTTATAATATAATAAATACTTATATAGATAAACATCCAAGACCCAGGACAATCAGAAAAAGTTCTTTTCTCATCATGCCTTGACCGGGATTCGAACCCGGGACCTCCGGTGTCACAGACAAGCGTAGTACCGCTGAGCCACAGAGGCCGTCAATATATTTATTTATTATAAACATAACTGAATAAAGGTACATTATTTTCCGGATGTAATAAATTACATATGAATCTAAAATATAGTTTTAACATTATAGAACATGTAATAACAATAGCTATTGCCAACATAATGTATTAAAGAATCGATAAGTGATCTATGAGTCCGGATGTCGCTCAGTTTTGAAATGCCAATCGTGATCAACCTTGAAGTGTATTGTTTCCCAAACGAAATATAGGCTTGTGGGGCAGGCCTTCAAATCTCATAATGAATGTGGGATAGTAAAACAAAGTGCTAATTTGGACCCTGGCCTCGGTGTTTTAATTTCATTCACATATTTTTACTATTTTCTCATAATTGAAAGTTTACTTGAAGAATTTCAATTTACTTTCCCAAGGTTAATGATAATTAATTGTTAATTGACTTTTATGGACTTTATATGAACCATTTGTTCATCCCAAAATTAGTAAAAGAAATATTATTATTTTTTTAAATCTTTATATGTGTGTGATTATATTGATCATTAATGAGTATAAGTGAATAAGTATAGGTGATTGAGAATGTTACATGTCCCAAAAAGTCTTTTATGAAGAGCAAATAGCCATCAGCAATAAGGTACAGGTAATTATTGACTGGACTATAACAAAAACTGAGTAATTTGCCTTCATAACTGACATAGAACATTTTTATAGAACTGAAGAAGGCTCTGGAGCTCTGTTAACCTTAATCAGATATATAAACCAAATATTTAATAAATATTGCAAATTTTCATTATTTACAAAAATTTTAAATTAAACTTACTACTAATATTTTTCTATTTTTAGACTAATCTTTTTCTATCAGTTAAAACCAATTAATTCACATCTGGCAAACAGACTCAACATCAAGTGGAATACTCTGTAAATGCTGCAAATAACTGAAATACCCTTAACTAAACATACTTCTTCAAAGACTTGTTTCAAGTTGCGAAATAAAAGGTTCATTATCTTGACTGTGCCAGAAAACCTTACTTAAGGCTGGGGTGAATTTATAAAGCCGAGCGATGATTGAAAACCACGAAGTCGGTATAAAATGGTCTGTTAAATTAAAATTGGCAGTCAAATTTAGAAGGCACACCAGATTGTATTCTATTAATGAACAACCCAATTTTTCGGCTATAGATTCAAGTCCTTTATCTTAAAGTATAAATATATATATAATTGAATAACCAAGTCCAAAACTTATAAAGTCAGGATTTTTATTGAAGTGAAGAAAAATCATAGAGTGTGTCTTTCATCTCGTATAGATTGGTAAAGTCGATCAAGGGTAGGGGCTAATAAACTTGAGATTCTTCTTTTAGGCGATGGGCAAACAACCTTTCACTATTTAAGTATCCGCAGTCCTCCTCCGTTAGTTCCTATTCAAAAAAATATTTTTTTTAAAAAAGCCCTCCATTCTCGTTTCCTATGGAAATTATAAGTAACACGATTTGTTAATACGAGTATAATACAATAACATTAACACAATTCCTGACGTAAAATAAATCTGTAAATTTGAAGTATCTTAATCCAATTCAGATTATTCATAATGGCTCTCCAAAGAAAATATCTATTCAGTCCGTTAATATCTGATCTTACCTTAAAAAGGTCTCCCTCTTTCTTACAATTGAATATTTTTCCTGAGCTGAAATTATTATATTTCTCTTGCGTTTCCATTATTTTGATTATTGACTTGAATAGCCTTATAAAAGTCATTCTTTAAAATAATATATTCTGTTTAGATTAAAACACATCCTAAGTAAATACAAAAGGTAATTTTTGACGGACTTTACGTGAAAAAACAAAACATAATAATTGATGTTCTACAACATTTAGGTTACCAACCAGAATATTTTACATTCCTTATATCATATCCCGTATTGGTTACAGCATAAATACTAATTAGAAAAGCACTAACTTCCGGACCAAGCAACTCCTGATTTTAAGCCCGATACCGACAGGATATTACGTCCTAACACGTGGTGAAAATTAACAACCTAGTTAATAGTTATTTACGACAGTTGTAACATAATTATTGAAACTCAGTTATTTTATTATTAATGTTAAGACCATTAAAAAATTTGTACGTTTGTGTTGTTTACACATAAAATATAAGATAATTTATACAAGTCACAAGTCTAGCAAATCATAATTGATTACATTTTCTTACCAATAAAAACGAGTTTAATAGCTTCTTGGGTCTAATCACGTTATTAAAGCGTAATATAACATATAGGGAGATAACCACATACTCTTGTAAGTGTGTTAGTTATATAATATTGATGGTACGAAGAGCACTCAGGTCCATTTCCTATGGTGCGAGATTGAGAAATAGATAAATTAATGTCTCCACTAGTACTGTCCCAAATCTATAGGTTATTCTCAAAAAAAATCAATTGAAAATTATGGTTTAAGGGCTACCAATCCTGTATAGTACATTTGCCTGAGTATCTACTTAATTATAAACAATGGCATTTGTGTTTTTGGTTTTATAAAAATATTGTTAAAAAAACTAGACACATTGGCATGCCTACCCCGTGTAATGTAAAGTTCAATAGGAATAATCCTAATAAAATTATCATCACAACGGGAAAATATGCCAAAGTCTCTAGTTTTTTTGACAATATTATATTAGACGAAGAGAGATGACGAGAGTAAATTAAATTTATTTCGTAATACTGGGTATGAACTCGTAACGTCAACAAATAGACATATAATATTTTGCTGTTACAGTCATCCATAGATAAAATTAGCGCTGATTTTATCTAGTTACTGTCTACTTAGAGTATTTATCTGTGGCTGGATCACGATTGTATCGCAATATCCGTCTGCAAAGGCCCATTGTAGATAGATTATCGAGTAAGATGTAAAGAAATACTTTAGCCGTATAGACTTGAAATGGAATATTTAAAGGTATTTTATCCTCCTAACTCCTTAGCGTAAATAAGTTATACAAGCACGCTGTTAGAAGTAAAATAATCTTTTATAACTTAACTTGATGTAGAAATAACGCATTGAATTACACATACAAATAATTAAGACTTACAAGTATGTATACTATATAAAAGTAGGTTCAGTTGAATATAACTTAGCTGAAACAAATAAAACATACATTGATTAGTTGAAAGCAAATTAAAGCAAAAGCTTATGAAAGAAGACACTGATTGACTGGCTGACTAAAAGGTCAAACCATTGACTCTAAAAATTTAAATGATGCGCAGGATTTCTCAAAATTACCCCGGGACCGAAATTTTCTTTTTACGCGGACGGAACGGGACGTATTTAGTTTTCAGAAACATTGCAACAAATAAGTATAAAGAACAGTTTACGATAAACGCTGGCACATCCCTATCAAACAAGTTCGTGCTATATACGAGTACACTGCCTGACCTTCACCTTAGACCTGCATCTGCATTTCTCCGAGTTTCTCTGAGGCATAATGAGTCCTTAACTCGATCCCTACAATCTTGCGAACATCACTAATCTCAGTACTAGCGCGTTGCATTTCATGAAATAAATATGGCTTTAAATTTAATTTTTAACTATATGGGATATAAATAAACATTAAATGATTTATTTGAGAAAAATAACGAAACTTCTTAGAACCTAGGTAAACGCAAGATACAGACCAGCCATGTCTCCGTATTTCAAATTAAAAAAATTTACATGCCAGAATTTATTGAATTCGTGTCCTATTTAAAGACTCGATCAATGCATTTGGCCAAAAAAGATTTTTTATTTTCAATATATTTTTATACACCTCAAAAAACGACCTTTTCAATATCTTCTAGTCATTATAAAATAACTTTTACGAGTGTATAAATTCACTTTATGTTGTGAACAACGTGCTTGATGCAACAAGATTCAATATTTTATGGCGTCCCCCCAACATTTCACATTAAGGTCGAGTCGTGATGGACATTTTTATATCTGCACCTCAGTCTATGCACAATTGTGTAAAGCACAAATGAAGTAGGCGATAATTGAGGAGAAATATCGTGACTTTATATATTTACCCCTGTCATCATTTTTAATGTTTATTGAAATTCCTATTAAAACAAAATAAAATGAATTTATGTTTTCGCAAACAAACTAAACAAATGGTTTGTAGTGAAGTACATAAAATCATATAAAAATTTTGGAATTTTTCAGCACCCGTGATTCGAATTGCTAGTAGGTTTGCTGTTATTTTTGTGTTATCTGAAATGTACTATTTTAATTTCTTAAGTAACTTTTCTATCTACAAAAAATACCGCAGACAAAATCCGAATAGGTAATTTTTCCTTTTTTTGTTCACTTTAAGAACTGTCTCATTTACAAACGATTAACTGAACGCATTCAAGAAGACATTCAATCATCGCGATTAAAAAACTGCAATATCAACAATTGATTAGTTTCTAATATTAGTTACAAAACAGCGGTTAAGACAAAGATGTGAGTGTGTAGATAAATTGAAACAAACAATCGACAAAGCCAAGGGACTGCATGGGAACGCTAGATCGAAATCGTACGATTGTTCTACTACGTTCTCATGTAAAGGCGGAAACACGTAGTAACAAAAGAACAAAGCATTTAAAAGGATAATTCACGGTTTGTAAAGTCCTATAGCCTAACGCTTGATATCTGTATTGTGTTTAATTACGTACTATTAGTATGCGTTTGAAACCGGAGGCAATTGTATACATATGCCTTCTTTTCTTCCGAACATCCCCATATGTTTTATTTTCAATAAACTTTTCATAATTGATCTTAATCGTTAGCAGAATCTTTGTACTTTAGGTTTTCACCATTGATATACCTCATGTAAGTAATTGTATATAATATATTTACAGCTATTAACTGTTACTAAATATAATAAATAAGAAGAAGAAAAAGCCGTTATAATTTATGAATTGTGTAGTCTTATTAGCCTTCTTCTTGTGATCTTGTCACTTGTCCATAGATACAGGTTTGATCCCTGGTAAGACCATGATGGAAAACAAACTTGTTCTGATCCTTCTTTTTAGGTCTTGAATGTATGTATTTATATATTTATTGTAAAACGTAATATGTTTGTTCTCGTTGGGTTCAGATGCCGTAATATCTGTAGCCGTATGTGAAATTTGTGTTATCTTTCCGATTTTTTAATAATTTATTACTAATCTGTCTTGTATTCACAAGGTATATTATTAACTCAAAAGAGTTTTATTTAATGTAGGATTCTTCAAGAATCGAATGCCTGTTGAAAATAATAGTAACTAAGAAAATATTCATCTTTTTGTGAAGCAAGTCCAAAATTATTGTCGACAATAATTAAATTTTGCGAAATACCGAGGGAGTTCGTGGTTTAGGCGTAGACAGAACAAAGTAAATTAGTTTGACCCATTTCAGTGTATTTATGTTTAGGAAATATCTGCGTTTCTTGGAGATATTCTCCTAGTAATAATGTTTAAAACTGAAATTCAACGAATTTCTTTTTAACTTAGGTACTCTGTATGATATAAACAATATCTAAATAACTTAATGATAACAAAATAAAATTTATTCTGCAGCCTTGATCGGTAAAGCTACGTGGACAGTTGTAAATTTTTGCTTCGTTTCTGATTATGGAAATAAAATTAAATACCTAACCATACTATTCAGTGTGCCATCAAAATAAATACCAGACAATCAAACTGTTACACTCCATACAAGGGAGCGACAGCCAAGCTTTTGCATATATGTAGAGATGTTAAAATAATAATAATCGTTACATATTAAAATTAATATTATGATATAAAAATTGGTCATTTTATGGTGGTTTATATATTTAAAAATGTATATAAGACATATTTCATGCAATTCTGTCCATTTTCTTTTGAAAAAAGTCTATAAAAACAAGTATGCGTTTATACGTACAAAGGGTTTTTGAGTTCTTAAGTTTAATTTTACACACTGTTGTACTTTAAAACTAAAATTTTCAAATGCACAGAAGCAAATACTAATGTGCCATATATGTAAGTACTTAGTAACATTTGAAAGTCATGGTCAATATCTACATGATTTGCAAAAATCCTTTCATTATCAAGATGCTGATGAAATTCAAATATGAAATTGAAATTATGATGAGTGTCCATTTTATGTTCTATTAGTTAGTGTACAAAATTAAACGGATGTTAAAACTTTCAAATTTTTACGTATACCATGTACATACCTATCAATCAAAGTAAATAGTTTGTGCCTGTGTGGTTCCAAGCACTTCAGAATAGGACCACTCTATTTCTTTCTTATAGATGGCGTAAATGTCAACTATGGGAATAGGCATTTTCTTCAAGTGCAGTTTATACCATCATCCACTATGGATTAAGTTTCCTTTGCAAAGGTCGTGGATGTCATGTAAGGCTTTTTAAACGAGTCGCTTCGTGTAAAAACCTGACTTACCCAATTCAGTATCATAGTCAAACGGCGCACCCCGAACTCCTCTCCAGAAATGTGAGGAAGATACCGGGATAAACGCCAGGAAGAAACTAATACATATAGAGGCAATACATTTTTAAAGCCTAAGTTCTTATTAATTTCAATGTTTCTACAAATGTACGACTTTATTTCGAATTAACATTTTATAGTATCATTCTGAATAGTTTATTTAAAAAACTTTATATTATTCACAAAGGCTTTATTGTCGCTTCCGTTAAAATTCCCACGTTATTATGCACACAGTACTCAAAACAAAATGGGGCAAGGTTTAAAACAATCATGTTATCTCAAACGATATGAAAAACTACGATGAGTATCTCCCTTTCTCAGCACGAGAGGTCACATTCTTTGCAAAATTATTACCACATTTTTGTTTGACGTTAACACTTTGCGACGCGGAAATTCGACCTTACAATTTCATTAAATGACGCCAAAAATTCCATACAAATTTCATCACGGACATAACCGTACTGTTATAATAGTACAAAAAATATTGTACTAGAGTATCTACAAAAAACTCGAAAAACTACGGCTATAGCCGCGGAGCGGTTATGACGTGTATGATACTCCGGTGTTTGCGTTTAGGTATGTTTAAAGTTTTTTTTTAATACTTAATTTTGACGGTAGCGAAAGTTGAGTAGATCTCAGATTGCCAGTAAATCTTGGCCTATACGATGATTCCATAGTCATGGCTTGGTTATCACCGTAGCTCCGTTTATACCATCTTTTTTAGAGACAGCATATGCCGTACTGTCAATTTTCGAGTTTTAGCGAGTACTGCTATTACAGTTCCGCGCCGCAAAATTTAACAATGGTTTTCATAATTAAAAGAAAATCTTGTCTTATGATCATGTTTATTTTCATTTCGTTTTCAAACTAAAACGTTTATGTTAGGTTATAATATGCCACAATCTATTTTATTAATTTTTAGATGATCGCAGATTTACTAATATCTGAAGAATATGATTTTCTCCACTGGAAAAAGATTTACATCCATACTAATATAAAAAATGTAAAAGTGTGTTTATGTGTGGTTTGTCCGTCCTTCACGTCAAAACACTTAAATTTCGCCATGAAATGTGCACACTTATAGAGTACGGAGAAAGACATAAGGTAAGTACTACTCCTGCGGGTGGAAAATAAATAAATGTGCATTATCAGACAAAAATATTCATAATTATGTATATGTTAACGGAAATGTATAAAATCTAGGAATTGGATACAACTCCTAGGAAAAGTATACAATTCCGAAGCTATTTAGGAAATGTATAAAATATTGTTTTAAAAATTATTTAATACATACATATCCTGGGAGATGTATACATTTCCTAGGAATTGTATATAATTCCTATATCGTATTAGGAAATGTATAAAAAGAAGGCTTTCTGTAATGAAATACCTTGTTTAAATGGGAATAATATTTTTAGGTTAGGTTAAGATAGTTTTTTTTTTTTTAAAGAAATAATAATTGCTTAGAGTTAAACTCTGACGATATGATAGGCTTAACAACGATGCCCTTTTTTATGCTGCCGTATTTCTAGCTGTTGTTTTTGCCGTGGAAACTTCTTCTATTAACTCTTTGTAACGTTCATCTTCGATATAAGCGGTGTTCTTAGCGTTTGTTAACATTTTGAATGATGCCCCTCGCCCACCCCCGCGCACCACCACGGGTTTTACATTTCCGATTGCTATTTAGGAAATGTATAGATTTCCTACGAAATGTGACTAATATAATTTATTTCATACATTTCCGGGCTATTTTAGGAATTACATACATTTCCTAGGAATTGTATACAATGACGGATTACATACATTTCCGTTAACATATATATAAATCACGGGTATACGGTTTTCTTTTGAGTCGCGAGGGTAAACATTTCGGAAATCGCTGCACCTATTTATTTACCTATGTATATTTATTGTAGTTTTTATGAATGTTTATTATAAAGGTATAAGTAATTTATTTAGTTTGACCCCACATAAAGTTAGACACACAGACATACCTACAGACTACAGACCCAATGGTTGACTGGTAGATAATGCTTCTAGCATTAAGTCCGCCAATTGTGCTATACATTTGTATTTTGTGCAATTAAGTTTAAATAAATATTGTATTGTCTTAAAATTTAACTAAGCATATGAGGTACGGCAAATATATTCATATTCCTACTTAATATTATAATGAGTGAGTCATCTTCATTATGTTTTCAAAGTGGTATAATTTGGTTAACTAATATAAAAGATTAAGTAAACTTTATTGCTAAATTTTGTGTTTGTAATCCGAATTTATTGTTCATAAATTCATTAAAATGTAGGTTTTGTTTCTAAACCTAGATTTTATTCACAACGCCTACTTATATTAAAACTTGTAGGTCAGACTGGTTGATCCGCAGAATTTAAAACCTACTTCAGATGAATTAGGTAATAGTATTTGTTTTATACACGTTCGGGTACTAATATAACAGAAAAATAAATAACTTTGATAAAATCATAGATTATAGATTGCTTATGCTTATCCTATCGAACAAGATCTTTAATTCGTCTATCTTAAGACTACTCTCTTCAACAATTCATTATATATGCGATGCAAATTTCTAGAAAATTGAACATCAAACAAGGAAACGTATCAATTAAAACTCGATTTGAAGATATCTTTATGATCTAACAAAAAATAAATTAGACATGTTTTTACTTATGAATACCAATAAGGTGGTTCGTTCATACTATCAAAATGAATAAGTGTGCATTCTCAACGGGGTTAAACTTTTAAAGGAATAAAATCATACAAAACACTTAAAGGAACACTTGAACTCTTTCTGTCTCATTTTTCGGAGAAAAAAAAAAACAAAGTGAGGACGGACAGACGGCAGATGTTTATGAAAACTACAACATCTATTTCACACCAAAATGGTTTAAGAATTTTTTATACTATGTGATAATGACTGTAAGTAACAAATATATAGTGGATTTAGAAAACTATTTTATTTAAATATCACATGGTGATTGTGGTGACCTAAATACACTTTAGGAAAATATGACCTGGGTGCACAACATCAACCTCCTCGGTAGTAGCCACGAGTCTGGGGTCTGTCAATGACCATAATCCGGAACTGACCCCCGTTTATTATATTATATATATATATATATATATATATATATATATATAAATATATAGGATTAAAAACCTGCATGTGCAGGCTTCCTTCCTGTAAGTTCCTCAATGTAAGATCATCCTTAAATTGAGGAAAAACATCGTGATGTGACGACAACCGATAACAGTTAGCAATAATAATACGCGAACAATCAGAATCTCTCTCATTTAACGTAACAAATTATATAAAAAGTCCGATGAAAAAAAAAAATAAATAAACAGGTATCAACCGAGAAGATACGTCAGGTATTGCGAGAGCATTTGGACAAAACTATAATTACACAACTCTATGCTCCACATTATAGACACGATCTATCGAGTGATAAGCTTGTTAATATGCAGAATGGCAGACCTCTTTCTCAATGATTTCTCATGAGATGCGTTTAGTTCTTTTTGTATTATAGTTATTGTTATCTTTGCTAAAGTGTTTATTATGTCATAGTATTGTTTTTCAATGTTGCCCCAGTTTTGGTATTTGTTTAAATATGAAAGATGACTGACGTATCTATATCTAACAGCGTACAGTTAACGCAAGTGAAACGGAGAGGATTAGCTCAATTTGGTTTACTAGGTAGTATCGTTATGATGACGTAAGAGTCATCAAAATGTTCTTTTTTTAATAGATTTAATTAGGTTTTCTTGCGTCTTTGCTGTAAGTATTTTTATTTGCACACAGTTCGTCAACCACCATAATCTACTATGTCTTTGTAGATATAACATAGGAAGCACATAACAAACATACATACATACATACATATAATCACGTCTATTTTCCTTGCTGGGTTGACAGAGCCAACAGTCTTGAAAAGACTGATAGACCTCGTTCGGTTTTTTGGCTTAATGATATACTTAATTGAGATTCAAATAGTTACAATTTGCTAGCCTGTCGCCTTAAAGAGGAATCCCTAGTTTATAAGCCTATCTCTTAGTCGCCTTTTACGACATCTATGGGAAAGATTTGGAGTGAGAGAGGAACCACACGGCACATAATATATACTTATAAGCACATAGGTAAAAATACAGCGAGGAAAAGGTAGTAGCATACAAATTAAATGACAAATATAATAAATAGACAATAATGAAAAATTTGTTGTAACACAAAATACAAACTTCGTTTTAAATTAAGTTCTTTTTAGCAACACTCTTCGAAAACGTATTCACGCCAATTTGTTTATATCTGTGGCAGTCGGGGCTGGTTACATAATTATAATTTACTACATACTTATTCTTATTGAACATTTATTAAGTAGAATGTCGACTACTACTATATGCACCGAGTTACCAAATTAAAGCAAAATATAAAAACATTTTTGTTTAACTTATATACATAATATACTTATTATCAGACCAGTTTCCCACAGGGGTAATGGAGATACCTACTCGTATAGTTTAATTTAAAATATTAAACAAAGTAGTAAAAATATAGTACAAAAAAATTAAAATTTTTATTTGTATATTGAAGCATCCAAAATTAAATGTTGATTACATTTAATTTTGGAACCCTGAATCTAGTTTCGCGAACGAAGTCACGGGCACCATCAAGTATGTAAATAAACAATATCATTGGGTCAGTAGGATGAGTCTTCTCATAGTTCACAAGCTACACGAATGTAAATTCTCATAGATGTGAGCTTCCCTTATCTAAACACAATGGCATGAAATGTGTTAATTAGGTACATGCCGTCGACCAGAACGAAGTTTCCCTCACTTGAGGGTATTGCATACAATGCAGTAGTGACAGGGAATTAAATGACTAGAATTGATAATTCGACTAATCAGAAAATAACTAAATTTGATATTTTAATTGAATATTTTTAAATGAATAAAATATATGGGAATATGGAAATAATATTTGAATAGGTTTTGTAGGTTTAGTTCTTATACACGTGATATTTTTATCAATTTTTATCCATCAAATTGAAGGATATTAAAATTTAAACCAATTATTTTTATTAATTAATAAACGACCCACATCGCTGTAAAATGAAACAATTAAATAACTTCTGCTTATTTGTAATAAAAAAGATAATACGTTTTACCTTACATATCAAGTATTAAAATTTTACGCAATCGCACGCACATGAGGGACTTCGACTAAACCGTAATTTTACAATGTCGTCTCCATGACAGAATCATATCTATGGTTGAGGACAACAATTTCACCACTTATACATGGCTCACGGAACCATTTCTAAGCCTCAAGTAATTGTTAATACCACAAAATGAAGTGTACGTGCGGAACAATTTTGCGGTAAAACTGACAGACAGAATATTTTGATGAAAAAAAAATTATTAGTAATTTACTATTGCCATATAGATTTATGTTGGAGTTGAATAGCTTAAAATAAAAAAAATACTCAGATTAACTAAACCTAACTAAAATTAAAGTAAAAACCTCAGTAATATCAATATTGGTATTATTTTTGTAAGTAATCTCAAAACTTACCAAATAAAATAAAAAGTTTCATTTTAGCAACTACAGCTAAACACTGGCACAAATTCGAAAAAAGTTTACAATTCGTTCGAAGTTTGAAAATTTTTCCGCGGCGGCGTTAGTCGCGCGTAGACGCCGAACCGCGTATGTTGCATGCGCCTGATCAACAGCTGATCAGCCACCACATTCACTTTCTAGAAGTGGAGGGGCACCCTGGGAATACCGGGAAGCAAGGGTTTGATGACACTTGTGTAACGCCGTGTATAATCGGTCGACCAATTATTTTGGATTGAACTATTTTTAATAAATTTATCTCGTAATTTATTTTCTATTTTTCTAATCTGCAATGGTTTCTTGACGATTATGCCTTTGAACAGAGAGTACATACACTGTCGACGAATAATATATTACATTTATTACTGTACTTGTAAGGCATACTCACCTTGGAATTTTATCTTTTGGCTAAAAATGTGTAAATACTACATATCCAAACGTTCAACCAAGTTTAAATCTACTCACTTTAGAAAAGGGCTACTCTATATCTTCCATTGGATGATTAAAGGGCAACCAAGGGAATAAGTAAAGCACATCCACCTAGTACACACCTCCACCCCGGTCTGTAGCGAAGAGTAAACATACCTAGTATCTATATGACAGCTACTTTTCTTCTCGCACAGATTATAAGGCATAGAAAACAAAAATCGGTAACTTGGGATACTTCTGTAAGGTGGTAAGCTCGCAACCTGTGACTGTCTCTTAATGACAATTTTATCAATAAGCTAATGAGCCTTCTATATTTACATACATACATAAAGTCACGTCTACATCGCTTGCGGGGTAGACAGAGCTAACAGTCTTGAAAAGATAAATAGGCAACGTTCAACTATTTGGCTTGATGATAGAATTGAGATTTAAATAGTGACAGGTTGCTAGCCCATCGCAAAGAAGAATGCCAAGTTTAAAAGCCTATCCCTTAGTCGCCTTTTACGACGGAAAGTTTTTGAGTGCACCTTCTTTTTTTTTAATTAGTGCCGTGAGCTAATCGTTAATTTTTTGTTATGTATATTGGCTTTGTCTACCCCAAATAGGACAACGCGATTTTATATGTTTCTATGGCAGTTCTCATCATCTTCGGTTTAACACCACGATTCAGGAAATAGTAAAACAGGTGCATATAAAAAAAATCTCAATTTAGATATGCGTAGGTGGTAACCTACAAATTTATGCATGAAGGGTAATGTAAGCCTTATATCTGTAAGTCAAAGCCTCTTAGAAAAGACCTCGCTTTAGATTGATGGGATAACGTCGTTTCATCACGGACCTATCTTCAAAGCAATAGATTCTGAATAATATATTGAATATCCTTAGGTCTAAGTGAAGCGAATAAATCTATTGCAGATTTAGGGGGCGTCCCTTAATTCTTTCCAACATGTTTGTATGACTTTCAACAATTTCTAGTTGATGACTTATTTTATGGAAACCCGTACATACGACATGAGTTGTGTGCTTTACATATGAACACTATCTCTCGAAGAGGTAGGTAGAAACCACATCACTCCACTTGCCATGATCCCTGTATACTTATTTTGTTTCATTTGAATTCTTTAATTTCTACTTATAATGTTTAAATGTTCTTTTAAGATGTCATTGACCAGAATATTCGAGGTTTGATGAAGATACTATGGATGAATCTACCAAAGTTGTACGTACAGTTGCCTAATCATCAATTATATCATATCAGCCGTAGGAAGTCCACTACTGAACATAGGCCTTCCAGACTTCCACCTCGCTTTGGTCAGGTCTGCATCAAGTCAATTGCCTGCCTGTTTAAGTGTCCTAAGACACCCACAGAATCGATGGATCCAGTCTTATCGAAAGACATAACCCGCCTTTTGCAGTCGAGTAAAAACGTGCATGTTAACTGAATTTGGTTAAAACGATAGCATTAAATAGGCTTGATTAAGGTACAAATTTGTATAATGAGTTGCGCAATATCATTATTATGCGAAACGTTGTCGGCCCACAGACCTCCCGTATGAGGGACGTACTCGTGTAAAGACATAATACATCTATCTTAATATATAAAAGAGGAAATTGACTGAAATGTCAACACAGAGACTGAACCGCTTTGCCATGTACATTTGGAATTTGCCATGAAGATTCTTTATGGATTCCTTAGGTCTATGGGTGTTAGAAAAAAATTCCCGATATTTTCTGCAACAACAAAAGCGTACCTTTACTTTTCCTCAGCAATCCACGTTTAAAAATAGAAACGAGCATGAACCGTAATAATGCTATAGCAAACTAAGCATGTTATATAAAAAAAATACGTTATATAATCACGCCTCGTTCCCTGTACGATAATCAGGGACTTCTTGCATTTGTTACGGTGCAAACTTTTCCCCATATGAGATCTAGTAGGGAAAATGTCAGGTACGGTGAACCACAGCTTAGGCTACCGTACCTAACATTTTCCCAGTAAACAACAGATCCCCAGTTTTTTTGAATTAGAGACCACATCCTATTTATTGCATGAAGCATCCAAATTTATAATTTGTTCCCAACTTTAAAATTGTATTAAACAGGCATGTGTAATCGATTGGCTAATCGAATCAACACATGACATAATCTCATATCGGTTGCAGTGCAATTTTAATTGCGAGTTATTAATTTAACTTACATATACTAATAGCATATCGTCGCACTTACACCGTAAGTTTATCGAATGTCTCTGAAATGATACGCAATATCTAGATTATTTTGCTAAACTAGTTCAAACGCACAGTTACAGAATCACCTCTCACTGTATTTTTCTTTCTTTTCTACTATATATTATGCCGTGTAGTTTCTGATAGAGAAGAATCGTACTAAGTATATATTTTGTAGATGATGATTTTGAAGACGACCGCAAGGAGAAAAGCGCAATACTAATAAAGTTCACGCGTTTGCCATTAGGAAAGCTGCCGATTGTAAAAAAAATTCATAACATTGTCAAAGCAAGCAATATTGCTTTAGATTTGTCTTTTAACAATATATAAGTTCTGAAAACCGACAGCTTAAAATATTTTTATCCACAAGAACAAATAGAATGTCCCTTTCTACTCAGCTGGAAACCACAAACCTCAAAACATAACATTTTTAATGTTTGTTTAAAGTTAATATTACATGAACGACTACAACAAAATAAGAACCAAATTTATCAACGACACTTTCAAAATTTTTGAAAAATGCATGTGGTTGCTTAAATAACCGAAACTGGAAGATGTCCAAATTAGAGATAACATTATTCTGTGTCCATAACAAATTGGATAATATATTTCTCGTCATGAATTAATCACACCGATGTGTCCTAATATCCATAGATGCATTTTTTTATTTAACCTTCGCATTTTTATTCGCATACCAATTTTGTTTCGCCTTCTAGTCTTGTGTCTATATTAGTCCCGTCTTACGAGTAACCCATAAGGGGTGATCTTATATGTAGTGTTAATTTTTAGTAGTGTTAATTTTTATTTAGGAATAGTTTTTTTTTTAATATAGCCCGCTGGTTTAGGTACTAAGTGCAACTTGATTAGTAGCTTCAACTTCTGGGGTCCTACGAGTAGCAATGACTACTTTTATAAACGATATTTGAGACTTTATGATAAATTAGATAAACAGATCGAGAAAAGTGAAATGAGGTCACATAAATACATTCAGTCAGAAAAGTATCGGGAATGGATTATTTATTTATGGTTCCAAATTCAAATTTTTGTTTTTTTTGTTGTTGTTAGATTGGCACAACTGTTTTCCATTTTGGCGCGGAGTTTGAGTTGCATCTGTTGTTTACATTAAATACAGTGCTATTTTTAGTTATATCATATCTAGTGTGTATTGCTAATTTCATAATGGATAAAAACATCGAACAAAGAGTTTGTCTTAAATTTTGCATTGCCAATGGAATATCGTGTTCGGAGTCACTGAAAATGTTACAGAAGGCTTACGGTGAATCGACTTTATCAAAAACTCGTGCTTATGAGTGGTACAAAGCGTTCAAAAGCCGTCGAGATGTGATGGAAGATTTGCCTCGCTCTGGTAGGCTATCAACGTCTGCAACTGAAGTTAACATCGCAAAAGTGAAGGAAATAGTGACTGAAAATCCTCATTCAACTTTGAGAGAGATAGCCACCGAACTTTCTGTATCTCACGAGTCGATCCGTACCATTTTAACTAATAATTTGGGTATGAAACATGTTGCCGCTCGGCTAGTCCCAAAAGACCTGAATTTTTTTCAAAAACTCAATCGCATGAGAGTCGCTGAGGACATGCTAGAACGAGTCAATTCCGACCCAACATTCATGAAACGCATTGTTACTGGTGACGAGACGTGGGTTTACGAGTTTGACATGCAAACTAGTCAACATGCTTCGGAGTGGCGCCTTCCAACTGAACCGAATCCGAAAAAACCACGCCAAAGTCGTTCAAAAGTCAAAGTCATGTTGACTGTTTTCTTTGACTATCGCGGTGTTGTGCACTCGGAATTCTTGCCGGAAGGTCAAACGGTAAATAAGGAATATTATTTGAGTGTTATGCGGCGTTTAAGAGAGCAAATCCGACGAAAAAGGCCAGATTTGTGGAAAGAAAATTCTTGGATTTTGCACCATGATAATGCACCTTCGCACAAGGCCATCATTGTGAACGAATTTTTAACCAAACACTCAACAAATACCATCGAGCAACCACCATATTCACCAGATATGGCTCCAGCCGACTTTTTTCTTTTTCCTAAACTCAAATTACCACTTCGTGGCACCTGTTTTCAATCGGTAGAAGACATAAAAGAGAATTCGCGGCGAGAACTGACCTCAATTCCGGAAACAGCGTTTAAAAAATGTTTTGATGATTGGATTATTCGTTGGCGTAAGTGTATCGTTTCTAAAGGAGCATATTTTGAAGGTGATAAAATAAATTTGGATGAATAACAAACAGTTTGTGTATTATTGATCTTTTCCTGCTACTTTCTTGACAGAGTAGTATAAAGTAATATCTTATTGTCTCGTTACAAAAACAAACAGGGCAAAGATATCTGGCAGCAGAATCATTCTATCGGTCAAGTTAAGTCGACATTTTTTTTAAATATACTCAGCAGACTTGAACTATATGGCTTTTAATACTTTATTCAACATTTCCAGACGCCCACAAGATACTTTAATTTCATTTAAACGACGACGTTCTACGCCCACTTGCTTTTTATGCAAATAATAATTCCAGGGCTTAAAAACTAGGTTCTTAGATAACATTGGAATTCCATGAAACCTTAGCCGGAACACGATTAGATAACTGACAGATAGAAGTTGCATGTTAGCAGAATGAATATAAATTAAATGATTGCTTACTTGGATCAGGAATTCCGTCTTCTAGCATAGTAAGTACATCCGGAGTAATTTTTGATACTTCATTTACTACGGTATGTGTTATCAAGTTTTTGTATAGTTTAACATTGTTGCGTGATAGTGGTAGAAATATGATACAGCGTCGGTGGTCGAATGGTTAAGGCACCTGATTAAAAAAAGGCTGATTCACATTGCCCAAGTTCAAATCCCGCCGCGGCAATGTGCCATAAAATATCGTTGGAGTTATCTCTTACCGCGAGAGAAATCATTGTATGGAAATCATAGCTGCAGATTTAGGCTACTGCTTGTGTACTCATAATCCAATATAGTTTAAGTTCCCTTGAAAAGGTTGCGGGAATCAGACGAAAGTTACTCCGAATAAAAATCTGACTCATCTACTTAACTTTAGTCATTACGAATCACCTTTTTACGAAGGACCACTCAATGCAATCTTTCCCATGGATGTTGTAAAGCAAAAGAAAGAGTTTGTCAGCTGTCATGCGCAGATTCAAAAAATCATAGTAAGAAAGAAAAGACATAAGGGAGTATAAAAATGCCATGAGCTAGGAATTTGTTGTTATCTAAATTTTGAAGCCATTCAGCCGAAAGTAACCTTCGAGCCTTTTCGGGACCATTATCTTAGACTACCCCTTAAGGCGGAAAGCTTGAAAGAAGAATAGCTTAATTACTCCTTTTTTAAAGAAAATTCAACAAAGCGCTTGCGAAATATTTCTCTCCTGTTGGCAAAAGTTGTCTTATTTGTGTTTTAGTGATTGATAACAACAAAATTCCTAGAAAATTCATTATGACATAAAGTTGATGGATCTCAATCCAAAGCTAACTCAATCTGGGTAATTTGCCCGTATATATTTATTTATTTCGTTATTCATTTAGGAACGCCTCTAGTAGGCTCTCTACAATTCCACTGTAAAACTTGGTATAACACACATTGTAACGCCATCTATGAGACTTCAGCTACACTATTCAGAAGGTGGGAAATTTGCTGGTACGTGTTGAAGTGAACGGAAAATTTCCTCTTAATACTTCTAAGTTAAATAGACTAGATGGCAGTAGCTATGTATGAATTTCTATTTTGATTATGTGCGTGCATATTTGCGTTTTGAAAAAAGGAAGTTCATTCCCAAAGTGAAAAAACCTACCTAAGAACTTTCTTACTAGAAAGTCATACGAAGGTTTATTAAAGCTTATTAGCTAAGAAATACTTTTTCAAAATTCTCCTATGCATAGTATTAGATAATTATATATTTATTATATTATATAGATTGTACCTTATAAATAATGGACTGCTCACAGACTATAGGATAAATGACACATAGACTTGCCCGGCAAAGTATAAGTTCTAGGCTTGTCTTAAGACACTAACTCAATTGTTTGTTTTGCATGTTTATTGATCATCTTCAAAAAAATTGATCCAAATAGTTACATACAGACAGCCAAATTATAAACAAAGCATATACTAAAACGATTAAAACATATTTTTATCGTGGTTAAATATTTTGTATCGGTATGTCAACACCGGGACATAACTTCCTTTGTACAGAATATAAATGAGGCACCAAACCTCGGCAGATAGTGCTTCCATAAATCCTGGATCTCGATACCAGCTAGGGTTGTCACTCAAACAAAAATAAAAAATGTCTGAAACATACCAGTAAAAATTTTTAACCACATGCAATTGTTTTTTATTAAGCTATCATCTACGGCATCGTAAACCAATTGATTTTCAGAGAATGACTTCATTTTTGTTTCGAGCTTATTATGATAGAAGAGTCGCAGTGAGAATCAATTATGCTACTTAAGATATGTCATTCGCCAGGTGGGTTGACTTAGCAATAAATTTAGAAAATTCTCCAAAAATTAGTAAGTACAATTTTATTTGTGCTGTATGGTTGACCACTCCATATCTTTCCTATGGATGTCGTAAAAGCGAACTAAGGAAATGATTTAAAAGCTTGGGATCTTCTTGTGTGATAGGCTGGCCTAGCAACCTATTAATATTTCAATTCCATCATTCAAACATACAGCTGATCGTGGCCTGTCAGATAGGGAGACAGAATCAACAGTTCTGTCTCCCCGCAAGGGATATAGAATTGATTGTATGTAAGTATAATATTATAGGTACGCCCCATTTGTTATCGTAGAGGAAATGGAAGATTTAAAAAGATCGTAACAAGTGAAAAATATTAAAAAGCCAGCGCCAACCCTACGGCTGCTGCTTTTTTGTTTACATAGTAGATTGATGAACGTGGATAGAGTAACGTATCGGATATCGAGTGCACTGGAAAAAAACTATGCGAGCCGCTTTTCATTATTTACAACCAGTCGGATTCGGATAGCTTTTGGTAAAACCATTTTGTATCCACAACTTTTTGTTTTTAACTTATTGATATATTCTCTCTCTCTCTCTCTCTCTATCTTTGCATATGCCGAAGTCACTTCCAACATTTCTCTCTCTACTTTTTTTATTTAGCGTCCTAACTTTAAATCCATAAGCTAGTGCCAAATCTAGTTACCAATATTGATCATGGGAAATGCTTTCCCATGATCAATATTGGTAAGTAGCATCCAAATTTAAGTAGGTTAGGTTAGATGCTTCAGGATCATGGTCAAAGGCCGCATCCAGGGTTCCTCTCCAGAATGGTAAGGATGACCGAGATTAAAGCCAAAAGGGATAAAAATTCCCCTATTCATATAGAGTTATAATCTGTTAGAGTGATGGCTATAAGCTCCAAATGTTTTAACATTTGTACATACATATAGTCACGACTATATCCCTTATGGGGATATATGAAAGGGATGATAGAATTGAGATATTGAGATTCAAATAGTGACAGGTTGCTAGCCCGTCGCCTATAAGAGAAATCCCAAGTTTATAAGCCTATCCGTAAGACGTCATTGACATCCATGGGAAAGAGATGGAGTGGTCCTCTCCTTTTTCTAACGGTGCACACACATACTCATACACATACACTTTAACTCTTTTTTCCCCAAAAAACCAAACGATGTGGAAAATCACTGAACGTTGATTAATAGGATTTGTACCGGATATTCCGCCATGTTGGCTTGGATCCGGAAACAGCCGCCGCTCTTGTAAATACAACACTCTCCGTATATACAACTTCCGGGCACAATGGTCCCAAATCCCTAACTCTGAATATTGTAATTTATTTTTATTTTTTGCCATTTTAAGGGTTTACTGCAGTATACACATACACACAACCTATCGTCATTTTCCCTTGCTAGCTCATTGATGAAATGGAAAAATATGTCGGTAATAGAAAATCATAAATTCTTATCGTTTTATTTCTTTAATCTGATTCATGTGGTTGCCTGCACTTTAATATGACACTATTTGACCATCATTTGAGCCATACAGCTGAACGTCGCCTTTCAGTTTTTGGAAGTCTGTGGGCTCTATCTACCCCATAAAGGATAAAGATGTGATTGTATGTATGTTAAACAGAATACAACTTTGTATTCCATTAAAATACTATGTTGTCAATTTATTTTGTGTATTGACCCTTTTTTCCTTTGCTTTTAAAATTACTGAACCTTTTAAAGAACAATGATTAAAAACTACAATACCTACTACAGATAAATCTGTACGATATCTATATGGGGTAAACCCCATGGTACCAAGTTAGCGATTTAATTATGATTTTTTGGGGATTTTACTCTCCATTTCTCTTTCAGTCATATCCTCTGCTCATTTGCTTCATACTTCTTCTCAAACAATAAGTCCAATCTGTATATATTGAAGGATAAATAAAATAAATAACGATGTTTTATTCATATTTTATTTGTGACTAGCGCTACTTTTGCTAACAAAACATTTTCCATATAAAAACCTACATTTACATACAAAACGCAGCCTCCTCCCTATCCTCTTAAAGGTGTTTACCTTTAAGAGGATAACATTCAATTATTGTGTTAAAAGGAATAGTCATCCCACCTTTACCAAAAACCTTTCAACCTGCTTACATAAATAAACAATGAATTTAGTACCAAATAGATAAATATTAAGTGTCATGTGGTTTCCGACAACGATAAAAAAAGAATAGAAGATAGGTTTTGGGATTCTTCTTTTAAGCGATGATGGGCTAGATACCTATCGCTATTTGAATCTCAATTCTATCATTGAATCCAACTGAACGTGGCCTATCAGTCTTTTCAAGACTGTTGGCTCTGTCTACGAGTAATATGACAAAGGATATAGTCGTGTTTATGTGTTTGTATTTAGATAAATATTAATATTACATGAAGACGCATAACTAATTCGGCTACTTACATACAATGCAACATTTTATACAAAAAAAAGTAAATAATTTGTCTAAGCTTATAACGATCTATAATTTATTCCGACTGTACTAAATATTGTTTGAAATACCTATACTATATAACAAGGCAGATAGACGTAATATGGGATTCACGGAAAAATACATTTTAATATTGATTAAAAAATTATATCAGTAATTCTTGTTACAAATTGTGGCATCAAAATGGAAGAATTCACGGTTGAAGTTAGATTAATCTAGTTAGGTTTTGTTGATGTAACTTAATTCCCTAATGGCTAACTAACTAATACGGTCGAGTATTGTATTATATGTCTATAATATTTTACTTGTATTTTTTAAACTATAATCCCTATATCACAAGTAGGTAACTTTTAATGCGCGCTTTAAAACTATTATTTTGATTAAAATGAATTTTTAGTGTCTTACAATTAGGTGATTTTACAATTATTTAACTAGTGCAATTATTTAGCTAACTATTAATATTAACTCTTACGATAACAAACCTATAATACCTACATATGTGACTTGTGTCACAAATAAAAAATAGATCACCATGAGTTGATGTGGTTTTTATTACTAATACTACCTTTGTCCTTTTTTTTATTATAAAAATAAATTAATCTAATTAATAGCTAAGGAATGATCGAATGTAGATAATTAGATCCTATTTATACATCACCGATAATTATGTCGATAGTAAAATAACAGTTGTTTTAGATTTCTGTAAAAGTTAAGTGGGTAACCATAGCTATAGTTTCAATAGCATTTATGCATTTTGAAATAAGCAATTCTGCTCAAATTCGACTGAAAAATATATATGTTTTTAATAATATTTCGGTCACCTGTTCTTCCGAGAGTGTGTCACTAAGCCACCACAATAATCCCAATATTTTTCTAAATTCTGTAATTACCAGACACTTTTAAAAGGCACCGTTGAAAGTTTTGTTTAGGACTGAATAAGAAAGAAGTAAAGGTTTTCATTATGAAGACTTCAGTTTGCTTTACAACAAATAGTATTTCTATACATATTTGAAATAACTAACTTTCTTTCATTACAGTTAGATTAACAACTAAACATAGATAGTTTTAAACAATTCTCCATGTTTAAGCATTCCCAAGCAGTTGGGAGTCATCACAACTCCTGCGCTTGGCCAGCTGGTGGCAGAGCTGTGGGGATCCCACGATGTCGCCAAGAAATACGCTGAGGAGGTAAAATTCTTTGGCTTTGTCCGCTGAACGTTTGTATTGGCTGTAAAAGATAAAAAAGATGTTGGTAAAAATCGCAGAAATTTGTATAGTCGCATTTATGTGGTGAACATACATTTTGCCTTCTTAAACACAAAATGCGAACTAAATATACTTAAACACTGATATTTGATTTGAACAGTTGTAGTTATAAATCCCTATCAATTAAACATAGAGCCAAAGCAAATAAGATACTAGGACCAGATAAACGGATAGTGGCAATAAATTATACATCTGCATAACAATTTCGCTATGCAACTCAGAAAATATAAACTGCTTTGGATTGAAACCATTTTTTGTAAGAATATTTCGTATTTGTTTTTCTATTTGTGTCTGTTTTAAAAATGTACCAGCTACTTCTCGTGTATATAGCAAAAGTCAATCAGGGAAAAAGGGGAAGGCTTATAATCTGTGTGTTATTGTACTAACAAACAACCTGTCCAGCCACCCAGCCAAATATGGTCTTCGAGTCATCTGACTATTTTGCCTCTGTCTACCCCATAATAAGTGACATTTGTATGTTTTTTGTATGCATGCCTCTTCTTTGGAATAGTAAGTCCTAACAACTTAGACGACTCTAACGGTTTAATCCACATCCACACTAATAATAAAGAGTATATTAGTATAATAATTAGTATTTTTGTATGTTTGTCATGAATAAACTACTAAACTGATTTCAAAAAGCTACTTTTTCACCATCAGAAAGCTACTTTAGAACTTATAAATTTCACGGTGGGTTCTTCCGAGAAAATGAAATTTTCAAAAAAGTTCGACCTGCAAATCTCTATCTTAAAGCGTGACCGGGTTTATTTCAAGTCTCCTAACTAAACCCAGAAATATGACAATTGCAAAGCAACTTCCGTAGCGGCACACAAAAAGCAACTCTATTCCTTTGTCCAAACAAGAGATTTGTACATACATTTATTGTTCTTGAACTTTTAGATTTGTTGAAGTAATAAGCTTTTTGTTTCACTTGCAATAAGGTACATATTATCTTGACATACTATGTTAGTTAGAACAGTGAAAGTGACTGCGTTATTGCATAATAGTGGTTTACCTCGGACTTCGAACGTGCAGTTCTAGTCTCCCATACACTGAGATGGTAAATTAAACTATATCTTTATTTGTGGGCAATCTTAATTTTAAAAAATCTGGTTTGGGAAGAGCTTTTTATAAATATAGAGAAGGGGAGAGGAGGAGAGGGTTACGAATACGATTAACAAGTAAGAAACAATCAATCAAACATTATTACCTAAATTGGGAACTTAGAAGCTTTAACTTAAAGCTATACTTATTTAAAGGTAATATATGACAAAACCCCCAACAAATATACGTATCATGATTATAATCAAAATATAGTTTGGTAAATATCCATTAGTTCATGTGGAAATTCTCAATTCGTTATCACACGAAAAATATCTAGCAGTAACACAATTTACTGTACAATAAAACATTTATTGATTTGTCATGCCCTTGTACCTAATTTATATTGTTGTTTATAAACCAAAAAACACTGCTTAGTATATATTACTAAAGATATTAGTAAAAAATCCTTGGTAAACCGTTTCGACATCACTTTTTAATGCTGTACATTAACTTAATAGTTGTATGCTTTCACTAATTAAGAAAATGTAATTGTACCGCACATAATCATAACCCGGCCAAGAAAATGTCAATGTCGGGTCATACTCAATTTAAATTTATGATATAAATTAAGAAATGCTGCCTATATTAATCAGTGGCAGGGGATGACACAGGACGCAAAGGCAAGACAGACCCAAAAAGAAAACCTTTACATCGGAGTACACATTTTAAGTCGCTGCACCACATTAATAAATTTAAAAAATTACATAGGTACGTTGGACAAACACCAAGAAAAAAATTCCAGCCAGTATCTCAAACACATTAAAATCTTTTTAATTGGAATTCCACATTTAAAAGTTTGCTATGCGGTTCCAATCATTCGATGTAGGAAAACGTTCTAGTGGCTGCGTGATTGGCATCTTTACTTCGGCGATGGTCGATTGCGTGTCGTTATTACATCGTGTCCCACTTGCACGGCGGACGCGCAGGTTTGCATTCTTATACCACTGTCCGCGATTCGTACGGTCTCTGACTCTCTGACCTGGTTTGTGAGCATTCGCAACGGCCTTGAAACACCCGATTTGAATATCATTATGAAACCATAGAAACTTGGGCCCAAATAGAGTCAAGGTTATGTTTGTATCGTCTTTCGTGATGTGATTGCGGGCTGTCAGTGTGTCTTTGATATAAAAAAAATATTGGAAAATAAAACAAAAGACCTCAACTACTATGGAAAAAAATTACTAAGTCTACAAGGGTATGTAATATATTGAATAAAAGCCTTATTCAATCATATTAGGTGTTTGTGTATAGTAAATTCTTTTCATGGTCGTTTAGAATTTATGCCTCTTCTAATACATGTAGAATTTTAATATATTTACGTACCTGAACACATCAGGCCAGTCCAGCTGTGGCCGCGGATGCGCCTGCGCCCGCGCCGCGTAGTGTGCGCACACCCTTTCGAACACGCATGCTCGCGCACCGAATTCGCCAACAATGTACTTCTCCACTTCAAGAGCGTCAAATGGCTCGAAGGGTTCGCTTGCGAAGGACAGTTCTCGACGATTCCGAGAGCGGTAGGTAGCTGGAATGGACAAATTTGCACGTCATAACAAGATATCATTTAGACAAATAAATAAAAAATAAATGGGACATATCAGTGACCAGATTGATATGTCACCAAATTTACTCTTTAACTTATTAAAAAAAAACATGAAAAGAAAACGGACCGTCGAAGACCAAAGGGTAAATCTCAGCTCAGGTTAACACAATCCCCCTTTGACCTGACCAGATTCCTTTTTTTCTGCTTTTACGCTAAGTATTCACAAATACGAGTAACAGCTCTGTTTGTAGACTAGTGTTAAAAGCGTCAGTATAATTGGATGCTTAATCTAATCAAAAGACATTCTCGCAAAAGCACGTAACGACAAAATGGGTCAGAAATTCCAACACTATGTCACAATTAAAACGAGAACAAAGGTGCGAAGACAGAATAAATTATGTCCAAGATAGACTCTTAGTACCTGCGACAGCTGGCCTTATCATCTTAATTGCCACTCCAACTTGCCCAAACAATGTTTGTCCCATTAAAAACTTTGGGCTTTGCGCCCGACTCGTTTTGTTTTTGTTAGCAGGGACGAGGACATCATACTTTTTTGTACAATTAATAATTTGTGTTATCATATAACTTCACAAGTTTCACAATAATGGGAGTGGTGGGATTTAAAAAAACAAAAGATCAAAATAATTTTGACGGCTACAGAGAGACAAAAAAGGGAGTTTAAAGTTTTAGTCGGATAAAAGGTGATAAGAGGAGTCATTGAAGGAAATTAATTTTCCCTTGAGAATTTCGGGGAGTTCTCATTTAATGCTTTCTAAGTCATTATGGAAATTACCGACAGAGTCCGAATTTTCTACGACAAATAATCTAACTATGTACATAAGTCTGTCTTGCTCACGATATATCCTACGTCAGTGCTTGCTTATCGATTGCGTGACAGGTCATCGATCCTGTACACACTACTCCAAAACTTCCAAACTCAAACTGTCTGTAAAGGCTTTGATTTGAGTTACAACATTATGTACATCACTAAACTTGCAAATTCTATGAACAGCATCAATCAACCTCTAAACTACGCCCGATTATGATAAGCGCCCACTAATTACAAGCGTGCCGGCTTAGATATTGTAGATTATTCATTTGACAAACTTAATGATTAATAGCATAGCATAAATAAATATATACGGGACAAATTACACAAAGTGAGTTAGCCTCAAAGTAAGTTCGGGACTTGTGTTATAATTGCCGCTTAGGTATACTCCTATATCTATCTACATGAATTTTTCAGTAAAATACGATAAACACGTATGTAAAATACAACCGCGGTACCCGCGTTAAACGTAAAATCCTGTTTTCTTTCGTTCAACCAGTGTCTCTTTTTATACAAGTACGCTCGCGAAAGGTAAGAAATCCCTCGTGTGTGTTACAAATGTACTCTTCTCAATAAAATTTTAGAACATTTGGTTTAGTTTAGTTGGGACCTTGTCAAAAAAAAATATTTTCTTATGAGTATTATAGGTACCTACTTCTTTCAAAATTTTAATGTTATTGTCCAGCTGGAATTTTATTCAAAAATAAAAAAGACAACAAAGTCCCCTATATGATGTAAGTGTTAGTGTTGCATTGCGCAAAAATTCATTTATAACTGCAGTTGACTGAAAGTGGAATAATAAATCCTGAAACTGTCACAGTGGAGCGAATTCTCATGTATCATTTTATTTTACGCGAAATGATACTGAATCAAATAGAACTTATAATCAACCTCCATCTTTTGTACTAGTTGTAGTAGATACTATATGTCATAGGAAGCTGACACTAATGCCAGAACGATGGACAACGTACTTAAATTAAATGAGAAATGAACATAGGTTTAGACTAATAGGTATTTCAATCACTACGAAACTGTCTTTAAGACTTAACTTTGCCTCTATGACTCAATTACGCTCTAAGATTGTCTCTAGGAAGATTAAGCAGACAAGCAAACATATTGTCTTAAAATCCAAAAACAAGTAAAATGAAAGAAGTCCACAAGAAGTAGTAGGTACCCCAGTAAGTTATTCACTAGCTTTGATACGGCATATAAGTATTGCCCTCTATCAGAAGCATGTAGGAACTGCAGTTCCTACATGCTTCTGAATGAATCCTTCAAACTCTTCTCTCTTCATGCAGCGATGAAGAGAGAAGAGTTTGTAAATAGACTCACAGAAAAAAAATATTAAGATAACTACATAAAAGCATTTTGGGTATTTCTGCTTACTTACTAAATGTTTAATAATTAGCTCTATTGACGTATTTGCCCATTACCAAAACTATTGACGAATTTACCTTATTATGCAATAACAATAAATAAGACAAACCTGGATTAAGTGAATATGACAACTTTTTGATAAAATTAGTCAATCTCACACTTCCTATTATAAATGGAAAACCCACTAATTGTACTGGCAAATCTAGGACTGCTTCTTGGCCATACACACAGCAAAACAAAAATAAAACACAAGTTGCACACGAGAAGATTACACTTTGTTTCATTTTCGCAACTAAGTAAGTACTTTTTTGCAATTTCACAAATATTATTTACTAAACTGTACTATTAATACAGTACCGGTGGATGCTGAAACTAATATTCAAATAGCTTAAACATTTCGTAATTTAGTCATGAATCGTCTAAAATATGCAACACGTGAATAGATAATAGGCACATAATGCTCATGAATATTAATCTTAAATTTTAACATGAAATACGTAGGTATCGCTTTTTTTTTAATCCGGCTAGATAAATCGTAAACAAAATTTTGAAAACGAAAAGATTAATGTGTTCTGTTTCCGAAATTGACCGATATTAGTGGTCAATACGTTTCGTTACAACGGTCGCGCGCCAAGAAACGCGATGAGAATGTGAACTAGCCAGTCGAGCGGCTAAGATTGCACTGCAAAAACTTTTTGAACCTACGTGACAAGGAACGTAATACACCGTCTGTCCCCGGCGACAGCTTTATTGGTATTTATTGTTGGTCAATCCAGTGTTATGCAAAGCTGTGAGTAATTTTATGATTGAACGTTGACTCTTGAAATTGATGAATAACTTCGGCTGCATCTTCACCTTTTTGGAGAGAAGCCCGAGGCCCACCTTTGGCCGTGAGTGAGTCGGGTTTTATATGAAACTATTCCCTCTTGATCCCCGGAACCTTTGCAGAGGAACCTGAACCAAATTAACGTAGGAAACCCTAAAAATAGCAATTTTAAACCAGTGCATCATATTTTTTGTGTCGCTTAATAGCTCAACCACAGACTCCACATTGGTATAATTAGGTATATAACAGATTGAATAAAGTACTTCGTTATACTATATTGATAATCCTTAATAAGTACACAAAAAATACAATTTGCCTTTATCAAACTCAACTTTCTTTTTAAAGCAAAGAAAACTTTTAAAAAAATAATTATCATCTTTTTTTTTTTGCCTAGGTGCCTCAAAATGTCCACTTGCGATTGCAACCGAACATACTGAGATTCAAATTATAAATCGAAAATTTTACCTGGATTCAAAGCATAGGACAATTTCTTCACAAAGTTCGTCAATCGAACTGCTACTATTATGAACGGAAATCCCACTAGTTGCACAGGAAGTTCAAATGCAGCTTCTTGCCCAGATCCTTCCATCAAACATTGAAATAACAGTAAAGACAAAAGTGTCCAAATATAACACACTTTAACCAACTCCATGGCTAAAACCAAAGCACTTGGCAACACTAATTAAATTAAATTTTTCAAATTACTTCATTGATAGAAAAGGCGCACTACTTTTGAATTTAGAATACTAAATTTTGTAATTCGAATCACTTTTATTTTTTAATGTGTGACATAACACTACGACCTTTTGCATCTGAAGCAAACCCAACTATAACTGACCATATCCAACCGACGATAGTCTACTTGAGGTTAGTTTCGTAATAATAAATGTATAAGCCGGCTATACCACATTACTAAATCACTAAACATTGTCAGAATAATTAATTAAAGACAGTGGACTGGTCATTCATTACAATACTAAAAAAAATTATAAGCAACACTGGTTAGTCGTAACCATTACTGCAAATGCAAAATTAGTAATTAAGTTCCAAGAATAGTTAATAACTGTTTATTTAACTGCCTGATTATTTCATAAAAGTTTTCACTCAAAGAACTAGCCAAAACATTAATGCTTAAAATAAAAATTATATACAGATTTTTTTTGTTTTTCATTCACAGCAAAGGCCGAAAGTGAACGCGCGGCTCACATGCGCCTGAGCGTGCGCAATCCCTTCGAGAGAACATAGATTACTGCATTTGAAATGCCACCTAGATCTGATCTGACGCCACCCCTTCCAATGGTATGTTTCATAATATTCGTATTTTATCAATCACAACTATATACCTTTGTACTATTTATGTAACACTTTTTCTAATTTCTATACATTTAAATTTTGAATTAGATATCATACATTAGAATTATTTGTAATACTTTTTCTTTCAAAAAATATTAGAAATATGTACATTTTTTTTAGTTTTTCCCTAAAAGCGTGCGTGACACGCTTTTAAGGAAAAACTAAACTGTTAAAAGAAAACCTGACATCTCATCAACAGTTACACAACAAACCAACGAAATGTTGATCCGAGATAACAGGTCTCATCCCTAAAAACCACAAAAAACAGCATTTGCACCCGAGAGGGAGCAGGTGCCTTATTCAAATTGTCGACCTCAGAAAACTTCGATCCGATCCGAATTTTGATTTTATAGGTATGTTTGTTCGAGTTAAAATGTACTTTGAAAGTAAAACTTTTTGTACCGAGTTCTTTATGCAGCAGTGATTACCTAGCTTTTATAACTCTCTTCCTCATGACAGTACCAAATACTCAGCTGATGCTAAAAACTTATAGTCCTTGGGAGACAAAATCGTTTGCTTATTGAAATTTTAGCATACTCGTACCAGCTTGCATGTAGATGATACATAAGAATTTGCAGGAATCGTGTAGCAAATAGAAATATGTAATCTCTTCCTACTCCACCGGGAAAGAGTAAAATACATAGGTACACCCAAATTAATTACGTATATCAATTTTTTTTACTATGGCAGCGAGCAACAATATTAGATATTATAATAAGAGATTCATATTTTTTTGTGAAATACCGAATTTCACACTTCGACGAAAAGCTACATTTTGTTTTCCATAAAGATAAGAAAAACGGCTTCCAATTTGGAAAGAAGCACAACAAAAATAAATACAACTCAGCATCGTTGGAGACAGTGTGAGATGAAACACATTTGGCGGGAAAATCGTTGCGATTCATCTCATGCAAGCATTTATTAGCTTTTCTGTTGTTTTGACTTGCAAAATTTTCCAGTGAAAAACTAACTAGAACTTTTTTACTACTGACTGTTTAGTATAACGTGTGTACAATTCGGGTAGCAATTTATCAGGTAAGTGTATCAAATACCGAAAAGTAATGTATCATAATAATTTATTTTAATTAAACTTTCTTTACTATACAATCTCTGGTCTGTTTAAATCGCGCAAATCTGCATTTTAACAATAAAATACATTCTTACTCATAAGTTTTTTAAGCTACATTTATATATATATATATATATATATATATTCATATCTGTTTATTGATATGAATTTGTTCACCTTTCAGATATTGTACATTTGAAGTAAATATTAAAAAAAAAGAAACATTCGCTTCCAAACAATCTAAAATTTAGTTAAAATTTTGATGAGGCTGGCACAATCAAGGTTGTCCCTGTTATTTAATTACGACATTGAATATTCTACAATCTTTGACGGATCAATAGGCCGTGGTTTCTATTGTAATTAATTTGCATGGTGAGGATTGATTTTATACATAATTTCAATTTATTCATAAGCCATTGTGATTCGCCGGATGATAATCGTTGCCAATATACTTAAGTAGTTACTTCTGGGCTTTGTTCTTCTTGTTTCCAAAGAAAGGAAACCTCTTAATAAAATTTACGATGATTGTAAGGAAATTCCCAAGTTTGTATTTATCAGGCCAGATCGTAATATGCAGGGCAAGTGGGCACATCGACCTACGCCGGCACTCTTCACCAGCCAAATCCGTTTGACGATTAGATATGTCTTGACCGTGATCCCTGCATACTTCATTTGTCTCATCCATAAATACGAGTATTTTTATCCGTTTATTCAGGGGACTCTTGACTTGACCTCTCATCAGAAAGTCTCCCATTTAATCATGGTTTGTCTTGGCATTCGTCTTTCAACATTCGCATTAACACTCGCCTTGTAAAATAGGATGGTTTGAATAAATTGAAATGCTATTAGATAATGTTTCTGACTCCACCTCTTGTTTTGTAACAATGGCGGTGTCGTGAATGTTTGCAAGATGCGCGAGACAAATATGTTTCCGGGTTGACTAATGTGAATATAGTGAGGTAAGGTAATTCAGTATGCTAAAACACATAAATTTTCTGTACTTTTTCCAAGCAGCTGAACGTGGCCTGTTTTGTCTTTTCGGAACTGCTGGCTCTGTCTACCCCGCAAGGGATATAGAAGTTATAATGTATATATATGTATGCTATGCCTTCATACGCCTATAATCATTTTTAAATCGGGCACCTTATCGATTCGGGCACCGACGCACAGATATCTTTATACCTATACATACATATATTCATTCCTAGGTCAATTTTCCCCTCGAATTCGTCCACGTGGTTATTTCTCCGTTGTGAAGGGGTAAAAGACAGATAAAGTTACTTTACAAGCGCATTTACAATATTAGTGGGGGAGAAGGGATTGTCACAATATTGAATTACCATTTCCACATGATAGATTATGGCATGTATATTTTATTAACTAACCACTAGACCACTAAGAGCGGATTTTCCTAAATTTTCTTGAGAACATGAGAATTTTAGTTTAACATGACTAAAGCTGCAGGTACTTTAATAAATATATCTGTCTAGTTCTACCTCATCACAGTTACACCACACCTTCACCTGTCTGGAGGGAGAGAGAAGCCCTTAGTGCGCCTTATAAAAATGTATCTATAAACTACCAAAACAATCTTAACAATGTAATATATTTTTATCATCTGAAGAAATAAATAAATATTATTATCTCGTTTCATCACTACAATGTCGCAAACGTATGAATATAAAACCGTCGGCATTCGTATTACGGTATTGGGATGTGCCACAGAAGGCTCAGTGGGCCCTCTTTACGGCCTTGTTACATCCAGATTACACCCATTTAAGCAGGGTTGCCAACTACAAATAAAATATTTACACCTTTAAAAAAATTTAAAAAAATTTAACCAACCACCAATTAGATCAAACAGGCGATGTACGAGGGTTAAATAAAGTAATTGATGATTTAGTTAGCCTCTTAGATAAATGATAGACTATTTTTTGTATTCAGAAAAAGAGTAATCACTAAATCAGTTAATGTAAAAAACTTGTTTTGGTGTCTATATATATTCACTTTTGATAAAATCCGTGGTATAAGATGTTGAAACTTCGATTTTGTTTGTATACCTACTTGTAGATTGCAATATCAAAACTAAACCAAAAAAAACCTTCACAAACTATGTTTTCCGCAGAATTTAAGCCACGACCTCCGGGTCATGGGAAAATGCCTTGACCGATGGATCACTAAAACTTTGTAATGTAAGGTATTTAAAAATCTAAACTTATTTCAGTGACTTACAATGCTCAGGTTTTTCCTTTTCGTTCAAAATCCTAGCAATAATTCTCTCGAGGGAGGACCCCAAGGTGCGTCTATCATTATGATCCTGAATTGGGCAACCCACGTTTTTACCTACTCCCGTCTGACCTCCGCAACATTTTCAAGGGAACCTAACCAATATTGGGCCATGGGGATTTGAATTTGACCTTTTAATTCATTACAATTTTGGTACACTGTTAAAATAGTTACTTGAAATAAATTAATAATTAACACCGCTTCCGCAACCCTATCCTTCAATTCGTCCACTTGGCGTAACAAAATAATACACAAACATTTCGTGTGCAATGTACACCCGAAAAATGATTTCACGAGAGCTACTCAAAATAGATGAGGGATGTTTTATTTATAAGGTTTAGCTCATGATGAATTCCATTTGCCTACAGATTGTTATTTTATAATGTTCGTGTGAATAAGCGTGAAAGTGACTCTATACTTTCATGCAAGTCAATTTCTGCATCTAGCCTACATTTTCAATGTTTGAATTACCACGCTACATTACATTTTGTCAATGAAAATTCCTGCTTTTGATATAAATGCCATATTCGGTGAAAATATTAAATAATATTTTTGGGACTATAAAATTGTGCAATAAGACTTAAACTTAAGACGTGATAAATATATATAGTAAGTTACAGAAGCTAAAAATGTATATGTGGTGAACTAAGCTTGCGATATATTAGTTTATTATAAACTTTGTGGCACAAAAAAATTTAGGTACAAAAGGCGGACTACATTACATTAAAAAACTTAATTGCAAAGTGAATGACTTAGCTAGATTTTAACAAATACGATTACCGACAAATCTAATAACGCAGCGCCGAAACCGAATTTATTTATCATATTTTCACATCGAAAAATTATATTTTACTTACATCTTCCCCAACACCCTCCAGCACATAGGAACAAAACCACGACGCACTTGTAATTAACTGACATTTCAGACTTTTTTTTTAAATTTTGACACGACTTTTTGCGCTAATCTCGCGATATCAAATGCCAAAAATTCACTCGACTAATGAATGATATCGTGGATTCGTGGCTACAAAATGTTGCAACTCTCACGCCGTGGACCATTGCTCCGCGTTAATTAAACTTTCGCTCTAATCCGTTTACTGTATTTCGCTAAATTCGTGTTTCCATATTTGTGACTCTTAATATAATGTTGTCATGTGAAAGAAGATATAGGAACAGGAACAAATGGGACTTCTTAGATGACCGTACCACCACTGGACTTAATAAAAATACACAAATATTGAAAATTAAAATATATACAGGGGTATGCCTAATTTAATTTCACAAAATAGTGAATGTAAGTAGTCGTAGCTACTGAAAACTGATAGAAGTACCTTAAGCGATAAGCTTATATGTATGAAAATAGTGAATAATGTAAGAAAATGCAATTTTTGCCTAGGCAAAGAGAATACAAAAATAAAAAAATCGAAAAACCTATTATTAATAGTATATGACTGCCAATGCATGAGTACTTTTCCTAATACCAATATTCAGTGAATAGCTTTTGCGCGGGGCTACGTTCCCGTGGGAAATTCCAAAAAAAAATTAATTTTGTTACTCCCGATGGTCAATTCTTAGACTAGGTATTCCAAATTCCGTGAAAATCAGTCCAGTTCATTTTAAGTTTAGTTTTGTAGAGTGGATTAGGGCACGGCTGTCACGGATATAGTTGTAGGGATATGGATACAAATTCTGTGAAAAATCTTTTTAGTTAATTTAAAGTATTTTTATTTTTAAAACTCTTTAAAATCTGATCAACAACAACATAATAATTTTGATACTTTACTTTCGCTGCACATTAAGCCACTTTCACAAAATGCATAATATTCGCTATAAATACATTAACACCGAGCTTGGCTTTCTGCTTTTGCTTTAGGTAATGTGAATTATTTTAAAACTTTTTTCTCTAAACTTACAAAGTAATTACACTCTACTTCTTCCTTCTGACATTACTCCCGGTAACACGTTTCTGCAGCAGGAACTACACAGAAATGTCAAAACTACTTATAGTAACTGTAATGTGGATCTTCTTCTTTTTTCAGCCTGCACGTTTAAATTTAAATATTATTATTAATAAAAAAAGCGACCCAGTACAAGAAATAACCGAAACGCACTTTCAGCTTTGAAGAACGTGGCCAAGAAGAAGAGGATAAAAGTATTCTGTAATTGCTATTGTGAATATAACACTTAGTTTTCTGATACACTTTTTTCCACCGTATCACACAACACTTACCGTTGTCTCTGTAACCGATAGGTGCTATAACGTTTTGCGTGAGACTCCTTGTTTCATAACAATGCAAACTAACAGACAAGATACACGCATACGTATGTATGCGATCATTAATTTTGTTTTACAGCTTGAACGATCACAAATCTCTTATTTACGATTTAAGTACTATCGATGAAATAAAGGTTTCTACAAAAAAATCTTTGTCACAAACCCGATCCAAGCTCTTAGCTCACTAGATTACGCCCTCGGCTTTGACCTCGTGAATGTTAAAATCCTGTTAATTTCCATTCCCACGGGAATTTCGCGAAATCCACCTTTAGTTCTCACCTACCCTGCCAGATAACTTACATACATTTCACTTTCTTCTTTTATATGTTTAGATTAATTATTTTCAGTTTTAATTAACTTACTTTGCGTAGCTATTGCCTCTAGCTTCTACCGCCTGAAACATAAAATATCGTTTACCTATTTCCCATACATACACATACATAAAATCACGCCTCTTTCCCGGAGGGGTAGGCAGAGACTACCTCTTTCCACTTGCCACGATCTCTGTCCTATTTCCCATATTTACAGAAATCTCGGAATGAATATATCCTATGTTGGTGCCCTTACTACTCCAGAAACATATGTACATGCCATATTTTAGCTTATTTCGATACCACCCTATACCTATACCAGTCTCTCTCTCATTTATGTACCTATGTCGCTTAAACATTAAAAACGCTTGTCGAAAATATTTCAAAATTCCCATGTATTAAACATACAATACAATCAGAATCTCCCAATTGTAAAACTTTACTTATTTTTACTAGAAAATGTTTAAAAAACATTATGAAAATACAAAAGGCCAAAACACCGTTTGGCTCAAACGACATTAGAGCTGACCTTTTGTTCCATAGACAATAACTATTCCTATTTCACCGATCATTAAGCTTAAGAGTGTTGTAGCCGACTGTACCGATTACGCATGTTCACGTAACGTACAGCCATTCGCATATTAATTAGGTCAAAAGATACGGTTCGCGGTTTTTTAGTACACTTAAGTGCACTATCTTATGTAATGTTTATTTTGTACGTGGCACGCTATGGTTCTCGGAGGTATGAATTACCGTTACGATGCATTAGATAAGTGTAACTTATGACATTGCTCGAATTTTTGAATTTGGAACTAGTGTAGTTGCGTATACGCATGGTTAGTCGTGAAGATGACTGACTTTGTAGGTATATTATACTCATTATCATTTTATCCCGGTTAAATCCCAGGAAGCGCATTTGACTATGATCCTGTATTGGGGAAATTAGGTTTTTAAATAAGCCACTCCACAAACTGTGTATGGGACCCCGACCGATATTGGATCATAATTAACACCCACTTACCTGTCTCAAACAAAATTTTTCGAGCAATGATTTAGTCGTATTATTGTACGTCAGAGTTTTATTATTAACTGCGTTTATTTATTATTGAACATGTTCTAATAGATTCTTTACCTTATAATTTTAAGATTTGTTTTGAATCCGGTAGAAAGATTTGATTTTCGACTATAAATGTACTCTACTATTACTACTACTAGTACTATTCTGACAAAAACTAAATGTTTCCTTTTCGTTATAATATTTAGTGTAGAAATGCAGATATGACGTCAAACTTAAATAATATCAACCACACGAGTTTGAAACTTGTTCTAAACATAGCCTACTCTAGCGACGACAATTAGATCCAGCGCATCCACTTTACAAGTATCAACATTGCTGGAACTTCAGTCCGAGCTGAACATAAACACCGAACTGTAAGGGTAATGTATGATAACCACACAATAAGAAAAATAAGGAAATTAAAATATATATTTACACTTTTATATGGGTGCATAAATCCAAGCTAAGGTCTGCAAATGGCACGAAGGTCAGATGGGATTCGCTTCATATTTCCAGACCTACCCACTTATGGTTTTGCGGTTTTATGGATCGCACTTTAGCCATTCCCTTAGTGAAGATGCAACTGGGATAATTTCCAGGATAATAATGGTGAGTTAGCTAGAGTTAAAAGAAACTTATGAATTACTTACTAAACGAGTAAAAAAGGAAATGGTACTAGAGATGTAGAGCTAATGAATAAAAAAGGCTTCAGAATTATATGGTTTCCTTTTTAAGAGAAAAATAGTGTGGTGCCAGCAGAGTAGAATAACACCACCCCTTATCTTCCTGTGGGTACCGTAAGAGGCGACTGAGGGATTAAGCAGGAGGTGGGAAGCAGGGCTGATATGACAACATAGTCCAGAATCAATAGATACTGGGGTTACCAATCCTGCCTAGTGTAGTGACAGCGTAGAGAGTAGCGTAGTGTTTTCACTCTATTTAAAGCTTCTATGTAAAAGACTATAATTCCTGCCTGACTTACATAAAAATAGTCAAAATGAAAGTATAAACTTGAGTCAGACAGTTAAACTTAAGTATTTATTCTTTCTAAGTTTCCCAATGAGTGGACACCCTTACTTAGCCCAGTTTCTATTTTATGCACAGTTAATTTAAGCAGTCCACTGCAGTACGAACCACATGTTAGTAAATTAATTGCTGACTTTAAGTGCCTAATACATTATGCAATACAATTTGTGGAAACACATGATCTAACTTTGACACCGTAAAATTGATCATAATTTTAATTAAATTTATATTTTGTAGAATAATTTTTATTGGCGCTTTTCCTGTGTATTTTAGTATACCGTATTAAGGAATAATAATTTTAAAGCATCTCGTTCTCATAATGGTTTACGCATAACTATAGCATAAAGAACCTAACCTAGGCTAACAGTGAATTATGTCTCATTTACCCGTATGCCAAAAATCAATCATGCTTTAAATCTGATATGCTACAATATTGTATGCCAAATAACATAAGAATAAAGTAATTTATGCAGGTAGAATAATCAAAGGACTCGAGATAAGTTCAGCAGGATTGCTAAGTGATGAAATTGAGATCAGAAATAGTGATTAGTTTGATGTTAAAGATGATCTACTTTTACAATTTTTCACAAAACTAGAAGCAACAATAGAATTTCTATATGTAGGTTATTGTAGTTATCTCTATAATGTCAACACTTCTTTTTTTAATAGATGTCTTTACATAACACATATGTAGTCGTAATAGTATGACTCCTTTGTAAGTACATGACCAAGTTTAATGTTGCAAATGGCAAGGGGACGAGATCATTAATAAAACATAATGTTACATCGACATAACGTTTTTCATCGTTTGTGAAACATGCTTTGAGAATCTTTATACTTGAGTAAGAGAATATTCAGGTATGCCTGTTTAAAAAAAGTGAATGGTAGGTAACGTAGGTACCTATGTCTATAAAAATATACGCAAATATGAATTTATAGTATATTTTATTAACAAAAAAATAATTATTAACACCGTTAATTTAACGTTAATAGTTAATTATTGTTTTATTACTTAAAAACTATATTTCTTGTAATAATATCAATTGCCACAATCACTGAGAACTGACAACGGAAACAAAACAAAACAAAAATAACGGGTAACATTTTAATCACTTCAAATACACTTCTTTTATCCATTTCAAATTTGCAGCTACGCTGGTATATACGGTAAGGCACGTTTTGTGTATATGAACGTCCTTACAGCTCGCCGACGTCACTCCGACCAAACGTCCTTTGGAGATCAGGGCACCACCAGAATCGCCGGCCCCAGCCCTCACTGTGTGGAACGTGCACAGCAGACCACTAAATCTATACGGACACGACCTCAACACCATGGAACCTTCTTTTGGTGCAGGGAACTCGTCCTCCGAATCTCCGTATCCAGCGATAATTACAAACTGACCAACCCTCGGATCCTTATCAGTCAATTTGACCGGCTGCACATCGTCAGTAAACTTCATAGGCGAAGTTGTTCTAAGTAAAGCTATATCGTATCGCCTGTTCTCTATAGATATATCATCTACAACGTATCGGGGATGTCTAATCACGTTATGTTTATCAACTTTGGCTATCACACGAATATTGTCTTTTATATGATGGTACACTGTCACGTTATCAACATCCTTTGAGAAACAATGAGCAGATGTCATAATCCAAGAGTTGTCTATGATAGAGCCACTGCACCTTGAGTGTTCATTTTGTTGATGATGTCCCTTTAATTTCACTAAATATCTGTGCACGTCAAATCGGAGATCAACACCGTCGAAAACAAGCACTTCTATTGCTTCGACAGGCCGTGAAGAGCACAGACAGAGAACTGTCAGTGCTTGTATATAAAACATGACAACGTTTTTCAATGTCCAGCAACAAAACACTTAATTGATGTTTTGTAATTTGCTCAAACGAGTTATAAATGCAATTGAATTCTAATTATGCGGGTTCGACCTATATATATAACAAGAAATAAATGCAGTCCTTTCTTTTGTAAGTTTTATAACTGTAGATGCATTATGGACCTGTTTCATTAGTTGAAAAATAATTTTGGGAACTATTATATGTTTTTATAGATACAAGCCTTTTACTTGTTTTTTTATTTCTTATAGAAATAACTTGTGTGAAGATCCAACTTTTTACGAGTTTATAATTTTAAAATGTTAAGTTTTAAACATTGTCCTCCTTAAATCTAAATGTTTGAAAATATCAAAACACATACAACACATTTCTAAAATTAATCATTGAGGTTATTTTAATAAAGCATAAGCTAGTAAGATATTAGTTACATACTAGTTTAGATCCATACGGGTTATATATTTAATATGTAATCGTGATGGTGTTATGCAATCATACATATCCATTCAAAAACACCTATATTATGCACCTAGTGCTTGTCTCGTATGCATCCTCACTTCTGTAAGGAAGAGCCCGGGGTATGCTCATGACTTCGATCCTAGAGTGGGTAAGTCAGGTTTTTACACGAAGCGACTTTCTTCTGATCTCCCTATCCTCCCTGGCTAATCTAACCAATTTTGGATAATGTTTTTCTCCGACGTAAGAGCATTGGTTACTCATCCATCTAACGTACATAAATCAGAAAAGAGGTTTTGGTGCCTGGCCGTGGTAATATCGAAACCAACAGATACATCACCAACATATATTAATAGGGTTCATTACGAGGTAATTTAATATAATAAAGTAAATTAATTATCAACCAGACTAATGCCGAGCACATGTAAAATATCGGGTTGTAATGGAAATCCCTTTTTAAATATGCGGCGGCCTTCCTTTCATATTTGCACCAGCAAAAGGAAGTCAAACATGCTGCCGACCGGTAACGGTTGGGAAGAGGGTCCCTAATCTTAACGCATACATACAGTTAATTTAACTACAAGAGATTAACATTAACAAACGATACACGAAGCAGAGGCCGCTCTACTATGGAAGTGAAAACGGCGAGGATTGGGTCCGGCCCCTCGCCATAGCCGGTCTTGGCGGCAACATCGGACTCCCCGACTGAACGTCAGTACGACTTCTTATATACTCAGTGAAAAAAAAACTTTGAAACCGCGATTTAGAACTGGCCACCTGGTTGGTTGGCTCAGCAATTTGGATTCGTGCCGTTCCATTCAGTGGCTGCAGCAAAAAACACATCCGAGGCCAGCGCACGGAAATGGTAACGGTAATAAGAACAGTAGGTACACCAATCTGAGTGTTTCTTCATATATAAAAACTTTACTTATAGTTACGTGTCTTTTACGAGAAAATTAGATAGACATATGTCGAATCCAGCTATTGAATTGCATATGTATTCTTGTGGAAATATTGGTGGATTATTAGTGAATCCCGTAGAATAAAGTTGTTAAATTTTTATAACGTCACTTAAAAATAAACAAGAAAAATGTCAAACATGCGATAACCACACAAGTATGCAAAAATGAAAATTAGTTTAAGCAAAAGTTTGAAATAGTTGAGAATAAAAGCGTCAGTAATTCAGATATTTGCAATATTCTAATTCATTTACGTCTCTCTTAACCGGTATTAAATAGTAAAATACAATATGAAAGGGATAGAGAAAGAAAGATTTCAAAGAGAGAGAATTTAAGACATGCCATTCCTGAATAAGAAGGCTAGTATGAGGAGTGGTTATACTAACTTTACAAAAGTTAAAAAAAAATATTTTGTAAAAAAAAACCAATATGTTTCTTTCCCTTATATCCTATTCGAATTATAATGGCGATGGGCTAGCAACCTATCAATATCTGAATCTCAATATCATCAAGTCATAAAGTGGAACGTGGCATTCCAGCATTTATGACATAATGGCCTCTTTCTACCCAGTTAGGGATAAAGACGTGGTTATTGTTGTGTTGTGTATGCATGTTGAAAAGATTACAAACACTGTGGTTTTTATTCAAATTTTACGTTTTGAATCTCGGTTCTATCATTAAGCCAAATAGCTGAACGTGGCCATTCAGTCTTTTCAAGACTGTTGGCTCTGTCTACCCCGCAAGGGATATAGACGTGATCATATGTATGTATGTTTACGTTAAAACAATATTTCCAGCAGATCATCGCTCTACAAAAACAAAATTTTGCAACTTCTGTGCAAGAATAAATTAATTGCTTTTTATAATAAGTAGGTAAACAAATTGATTAATTCAGACTTCATCTACCACAATAATTAATTTTTCGAAAAGAAAGAAATTTATTAATTGAAAAACACCAACTCAAACTTTTTTAAATAGCAAAGTGTTTTAAAGGCAACAAAGCTATTTTAAAAATGTTTTTGCAGAAGATTATTTGCGCAAAAATGAACTCTTGTAGTTTACTAATGTCAAAATCGATAAGAAAGTGAAATAAACTTATGTGTTTTTAAACAAAGAAGTGGGGCTAACTCCAAATTTTATTATCCAGGTATTTTGAAGATTTTGTTAAAAAAAAATTATGTTGCCTTTTTGTATACTTTTCACGTGATAAAGACAAAAGGAAAAGCTTTCTGCATCCATTTTGGTCAAAATAAAATCAGAGTTCTGTGTCTACATTATGCAACTATGACTACAGTTGCAAGAAATCATGATGAAGCTGGCTGCTGGAGTACAAAAGAAATCAATTTTAATTTAATTTTCAAATTCAAATTATTAAGCAATGGTTAGTATCTAAAATGGGATTTTATGGCTGAAAACAAAAAAACCATAAATTTTCTGAAACACGACAAGCTGCGTAGACAAAAGTTGATATACGTGAATGCATATATATGCATCAAAAGATCTCACTGTAGAAAACTTTGTACTATTTATCATGCACATGCTAAAACTATATGGATATCGCTAATTACAAACAATGCGATATTTTTTATTACCAACGTCATAACAATAAGTTACTTTATATTTCCTTAAATATTTAGAATAACTCTGATAAGGACCCATTTATTTTTTGAATAAATACTTCAGCCCGACGACATTATTGTACAAATAGATAAACACTTGCATTTTATTTTCTGTCTGTATTTCTTTAAAGACATCTTTAAGGACTCAAAATGAATTCGTTAATATTACTATTGTCTGTATTAATATCAGTGTTATTCCTTAAAAATGTGTCATCAAAAAGCTTAACAGAAGTTGTCTCCAGAGTGTATTTTGGTGAAGATCTTCGCCCACAAGAGCACAAACATTTGGTTCGTCTAGATATTACACCTGGATATACTACAACTTTGTGCACTGGATCGATCATAAGTCCTTATCTTATTGTGACTGCTGCTCATTGTGTTTGCTTTGAAAGGCTTTATTTTAAAGCATTTAGTTACCCTAATACATTGGTGGGTCAAGGAACTTCTAAGTTAGCTCACCCATATTACAAGGCTGATTGTGGAAGCCGCAGAGCAGTTTATAAAGATATAGTAGTAGATGTAGGGTTACTCATAACTAAGAATGCAATAGCGTTTACTGAATATGTTCAACCGATACCTCTGGGTAAATCTGGAGATGGATTTGGATATACAGTAACAATAGCTGGATATGGTGCAAAAGAAGACGATTCCAACGTTCCGAAACAGGGTAAAGTAACTATACAGAGATGTTTTAAAAAACAAGACGTATCACTTCCTGCGGCTATGTGCTCGTATGGGGAAAGACGACCAGGGTCAGGGGACTCAGGGGGACCAGTAGTACATAATGGAGTACTTATAGGAGTAATTTCCAGTGGCTCCTGCTCTCGTGATACCTGCACCTCTTTCTATACCCAGGTCGATGTAATTTTACAATGGTTCAGCAGTATGAAGTTGGTTATTAATAAGTAAGTTTTTATTTTATAAAGTATAAATAATTTGTAAAAAAAAAATTAAAGATCTATATTCAATATCCCTTGTCTTGTCGTGTTTGTCAACATCTATCTCATAATATGATTACAAGGAATCCAACGACTGCGCATTGTCATGCCATATTTTTAGGCTGAATGTCTTCATTAAAATAATAATAAGCCGTTTACCACTTGAAAGAAGAAGTTAGATCAATATTTCTCTATTAAGAAAAATATCAAGTTGTTATTTCAATATAATTAATACATAATAACAATCTATTGTTAATGTATTCTCTCCTCCACACTCTATTATCTATTTCTAACTTTCTATTATTTACTGATTTAGACTTATTTACATCTGCATACATTATTATACACACTAACATTTTTACCCGCCATTTTATGCAAATAATTCTATTCCAGTTGCATAATTTACTACACTTTGCACTTCCATGGAAATTTATCGGTACCTTTTCAATTAAAATGGAAATAAAATTCGTTCCACAGATTATAATTGCCGCTCTACCCTGAATGCGCTGCCTTGGTCATACGATATTCAATTTATTTCTCCACTCAAAATGTAATTGAATCCTGCATTTAAATCTCTCTTAGCGACTTTAAAAGCAAAAACACCTCAAAACTGGATTTCGATTAACTATGAATCACATATTTTTATTAAGCAAATAATTAAGATATTTGGACTGTAAAAGTCCTGTTTTAGAATTTAGAATAATGATTATTTTATTTGCACCTTTGTTTGTAACAAGTATATGTAGAAGGTATGTATGTGGTTTCTTATAATATAATCAAGAAATGCACTAAAAGAGGGTATCTTGAAATTCCCGGGAACGAAAATTAATTGGATTTTCGTTTTAGGCGGGACCTAAGGCGCGTGCTTTCATGAATATTTTTTTTGCGCCAAATTATAGTTTTCGGACATTCTTCTCTATTTTTTGGCTGAGTAGCCAGTATTAAACTAATATTTTTTTTAAATAATTGCAGTCGCTTTTTAAAAAAAGGTTTCATTGTTTTAATATGTCAATATGTCACGTACATGTAAAGGCCCAATATACGGTTAATATTTAAGTATGTAGGTACATATTAAGACAAGTTGCTCCTTTATTCAGCTGGCATACCCCGGGGGAATTCCCTGTAAATTTCAAGGCTTGGAGCACGTGCAAGCCCTAGGGAACTATCGCCTCTTTGATATATACTCGTATTTGCACTGCAGATAGATATATAATATATGTAGGTATGTTTCGGTATGGAAATTGTAGGCATTCATTACATTTTATGAATGCGAAAGTGGGTTTATTTATTTGTTTGTCCAAAAAGATACATTTTCTGAGATTGAGATTGTATTAAGGAATGGCTTAGCTTTTTGCCATTTAATTTTTTCATAGGAAGGAAGAACCACTCCATATTATCACCAGACATCGTATTTATGATGACTAAAGGGTAAAAGTACCTACTATTTTTGCACAACATGAAACATTTCAATTGCTTGATGTCTTTAGCCAATTTCTAGACTTTGAAAACACCTGTTATAGTTGACCGTATAAGTGAGAAAAAAATTATTTATATACGTTAGAAAATACTGTGATTTATAATAATGTCAATTTCTGAAAGCAAAATGGTGCCATTCATTATAATCACACAATAGCTTTCTAATTTATTAGAAGTACACACACACTTTTATGAATAATTTTATCAGAACTGATATAAAGCACAGTCCGACCGAAAAAAACCTTAAAAGCCTTTAGAAAATTGCAATGCCAATCACCACACGGCGATTTGCATTGCATCACGGCGACAAAAAAAAGCTTTAAAATATACATTAACACTTAAAACAGATTAGGCATTTCAGTAAGTTTTTAACACAAATCGTTAAGTTACCCTTACACTAATAAACCGCAAAGCCGCCTACACGCGAGAAAGCCTTAACTACGATGAAAAACTTACAGCAGTCTCTGAAAGTAATTCGAGCGGAGCGCACGTCCGTCGCCGCCGCTGAAAAACTTCGCAACTTTTCCCAAATTTACTATAGATTAAAAAATGATATAATATTTAATTTTGTGTCGTTTTATAATCGAATTTCTCCGGAAACAGTGTGTGATAGTTATAAAACAATGACAGAAAAAACGTAACAACCCTATTAGTGATTGTGGTTACAGCTAATAGTGGATGTTTTTGGAGGTCGCTTTTTCTCCCTCTGAGGAGTTACCCCACTTTTAAGTTACCAGGTAAGTCTACTTGTATTTTGCTCTCTAATTGTTTCATAGCTGTGAAATGTGGAACTAATTTTATCTTAACAAATTGTATTAACCATACTTTTGTGTGAAAATAAAAGCTTCTGGAGATTCAATTGCGTAGAAATTAATAAAAAAAGTAGATTTAATTAAAAACACTACAACCATTATTACTAGAGAAACTTAGGAATCATAAGGTTTACATTTAAGTTGAACATATAAGTGACATACATATGTTACCACGTCTTTATAAGGGATAAATAACTGGGCAGACAGACCCAACAGTCTTTCAAAGACTGAACGGCTTCAGTTGTATAGTTTAATGATAGAATTGAGATTCTAATAGTGACATGTTAGCAACATTCCCGTAGCCTAAAATAAGAATCTCAAGTTTATTAGCCTATCCCTTAGCCGCCTTTTACGACATCCATGGGGAAGAGGATGAGTGGTTCTATTCTAAAATGCCAGGAACTGCACGGCACTTATACATAACAATAATATTAAACTTTTACATTCCTATGTAGGACAAACATGAAACAGGTAAAAAACCTTTAATTTAAGAGAAAAAGTTTACGAACTGACGACCCTTATCATCCTTTTGCACAAACTCGTTCTATCAGAATCATATTTAGTTTGCAACTCCGACCCGAAGAAAACACTGTAATAACCCCTACATCATGCTTTTCTGACTTTATGGCCATTTAGTGTCAAATAAAATACGTGCTGGTACTGAGAGCTGCAAAATGAGCTAACGTAATTTTAAGTTTTTTAAAGTTATATACACATATTATAATAGAACCCCTTTCCCGGAGAAATAGGAAGAAACTTTATACATATTTGCGACGATCCCTGCACACCTACCTACTTTCGCTTCATCCACATTCATCACTCTCTGCAATCTAGTGCAATCTCGTTGGTATTACTCTTGACTTGACCTTTAATCAGCGCGATTTGATCAAGCTATGTGTTGGAGGTACGTAAAATTCATAAAAATAACATGGTACCTGGATAACAAAATAATATCACTTTTATGAAAAATTGAAATGACTTATTTTATACCTGAACGTCTTATTTATTTATGTTTAAAAATCAGCTGTTCAATTAATTCATCTGAAGTAAACAAAGATACAAATCTATTCTCTTTGAATCTTTAGAGTGGATTATTATAATACTCGTACTGATATCTTCGTTCAGTCCTCTTTTCTAAACAGGTTCATTCAGGATGATAATAAAACAATGCTTAATTTCAAAGTCCTTTATTTTGAACAAGTCTGCATAATGAGCACTGAATAACTGAAGTCGTGTTTTATAATTAATTTGAACTTTAAGTCATTGTTTGTAAACCGTTATATTTTTTTATATTAATGTTTTGATTGTGTGTTTTCGAAACGTAATTTGTCATAATATTACGTTTATTAAAAGATCATCAATAGGATCCAAAGTCAATTTCCAATTCAACTGTATGTTTTTTCTTCAGTCGACTTTAAGAGTTTTGACTTTATTTCTCATAACCCTGGCGTCGTACATCATCACTACATAGTATAAAACAAAGTCGCCCATTTTGTCTGTAGTCCCTTCGTATGCATAAAACTTTAAAACTACGCAACGGATTTTGATGCGGTTTCTCCGACAGGTTTTTATATATAATTGAAATACATTGAAACTATATTAGCTGAGTTATAACGATTTATGTCCAAGAAGTCAGAAAAAAAATCTAATTGAAGATTGCATTTGTGCGTGCGCCGCTTATACCGTTGGATACAAGTAAGAACAATGTATAGCAAAAACATTGGTCTTTATTAGTTCTACAAAAAAGTCCGCGATGACATATATCCAGCTTTTTTATTTAAGTCACAAAAACTACTTTTCTGTATTAAAAAAACATTTAATTCGTTGGGTGATGTTTAACTGGTGATATAACCAATAATACATATATCCTTATCAAAATAAGTAAGTTCATCATCACGAGCATTTAATTTAGATTATTTTTGCAGTTTACAGTGTGTTATTTAGACATATAGTTTAGGAGATATCACGATATTAGTATTGCGGCACGGTACGGGCCGGCCGCGGCGGCGGGGGCAGCGTCCCTATAAGACAAAAAAAAATCTGTACATTACTTAAATATTTTTTCCAAAAACTGATAGGGGGGGCGATCAAAGAAGAGTCACAGAAACCAAAAAACATTTTAATATTTTAAACGCGGTTAAGGGAAAGAGAAGTTATTGTGAATTGAAAATTAGTATCCAATATGTGTTGGTGCATTGACTGTATTTGTCGAAGTAGCGGGATACACGCAAACGAAGTTGCGCGGGTCAGCTAGTTAAAAATAAATCGTAGTCGTAAATGGCGCAAATTAGTGAGGAGACTCGACCCCAAATAATGGGAAAGCGGTTGGACAAAGAAGAAGATACTAATTATATAAACTTAAGGACATTAACCTAATACACGATCATGGTCAAAGACTTCTCCTCCGGGCTCCTTTCCGGAGAGGTGGGGATGTAACCTGGACTAAAGTCAGGAGAAAAAAGAAGACATATGTAGATAATATATCTAAGCCCTAGGCGGATCTGAATACAAATAACTTTCCATCTTGACCTGACCGGGGAAAACAACTGCATCAAACCCAGCTAGGTATGTATATTCCATTCTTGATAATTCAGCAAGAAACAACTCAATTCTACCTGGTATTATACAATAAAGGAAGGCAAGCCGATTCAAACAGTCAATGGCAAACGAAAAATAATATTTGAGCTCTACATCGACTGCGTTTTTCACAATGCAAATAATTAAAGTCCTTTGAATAAATTCCCGGTGACATCGCTAGAAAATGCACTGAAAAATTTCTATGTAAAAAATGTTTGATCCATTTGATATTTTTACATAAAAATACAAAAAGTGTTTTATATTTTATCATTTTCACATTTCTTTATTTGTATTTATAGTATGTTTTTATTATTAGGTATATTATTTTCTTTTTATTTCAATCTGATTCCAATCCTCTCTGTCAGGCAACTTTTTCATGGGATAAATTCGCTGTTTTAGCTCCGATAGTTAATTCCTATTTATTTTTGTATGAGAACTGCTGACTCATATTTTTATACAAAGTTACGCCCAAAAAATAAGACCTATATTGAAACAAAAGGCATTCTACTCGTACTAAAGAGTGAATTATTCTGTCAGAATGGTCTGTATGTCCTCCTATTATATCCAATCAGCGACCAGACTGCATTCTATTCAGACACGATGGTGTCGTATTCAGAATAACGACAGTCTGCTTCCATACGGTTCCTTTGTATTTTGGAGCAATTTACTGGGCACAAAGGCTTTTCAATGCACTATATCTATATGTATAGAAGAAGATACTGATTGATGGACCGACAAATCGTTGGGTCTAGAGATTTGAATTTGATAAGTGGGATAAGGATCCCACTTATCAAATTCAATCGCATAAGGATGCGATCTAGGGGTGCACTAGAGATTCCCGTGGAAAACGAAATTAATAGATTATTCTATTTAAACGGGCTAAAGATTAACCACGTAAGTAGGTATTATTGATGTTGATTCAAAAGTGCACAATAGCCTTTCAATGCCGGCGCAACCTAAATAAATAAGTCAAAGTAACAGTAAAGAAAGTTAAGTCTGTCACCTTAGGCATAACGAAAACCCATCCCCCCCCAATAAGGAGTATATACGTATATACTTAAGTACGTGTATATTTAAGTATACTATATAAAGTGACTTCTACCCTTGTCAACGAGGTACTCGACAGCTGATTAAGTGCGTTTAGGCGTGAAATACCTCACTGATGAGTATATTTGGTTGTAATCAAGAGAACTGACGGCGAAAGCGTTCAATTGGACCTTTGGTTTGACCTGTAGCTTGCTATTGGCTAATCGAATAGATGTCAAATTGATCTCGAACAAAGGCAACAAAGATTCTAATCTAGTTCTAAAAGTTTGACTTATTTTGCAGTAGTTTACGTGACGATAGAAAAATCTAAGACGAATTTGCTTGAACAAGTAATTCAATAAATAATACTTGATTTGAATATCAACTTCAAAATATATAGCTAGTTAATAAATTTACTTTTTCTCTTTTCCATTTTTGCGTTTTTCCGGTTACCCTCCACAGAAATGTTCTTCTACTCCAATTCTTTATTGGACTCAAAATTTCTAACTTAAGAAGTTAAGAAAATAAATTCTGTTTATTAAAAATCAGCGCATACAGAAATATGTAATTATACGGTAGTCAGTTAATCAACTAGAGCGAGTGAGGTTTTTCTGACACATTGAATATGGAAAACCCTAATCGGAGCCACTCATTATGCTATTTTTCAGCGTGAACGTCGCGTGAGTGCTTTAATTTAATTACCTCTACTTATTTCATTCTGACGTGAAAATATTAGAATAAACTGCCAAGAGTCCAGAAGAATAACTTGATTCTTTTTATATGTGGTATTCATATTTATTGATACATAATTCTGGTGCATAAAGTATAATAATTTTAGACTATGGAATGGTATAAATTCTTAATGAAATTTACATACATGCATACATATTAACACGAGTACATTCCATACAGGGTAGACAGAGTCAACAGGTCACGTTTAGCTGTATGGCATCATGATGGAATTTAGATTCAAATAGGAACTTTAGTTACAGGTTGCTAGCCCATCGCCTACAAGAGGAATCCCAAGTATGAAAACTTATCCCTAGTCGCCCTTTACGACATCCATATCTTATGAAGTGGTTTTATGCTAAAGTGGCGGAAACTAAATGAAAATATATCTTTATTCTGAGATTTATTAATTTCGCTTCTTTAGACGATATGGACATAACTGTCACTATCTGAAACTCAATTCCATCAATAAGCCATCCAGCTGAACGAGACATACCTACCTATGTATTTATGATAATTGAATGACTTATAAATTATAGCACAAACTCCACCTCCTAATATTATATTCCCATTAGGTTTAGGTAATGTACGTATTCCGTTTCTAATTTACGCTATTAGGCATTACGAGTCAATATCGACCCGCGGGCCACTCGGTCACTCGCCTACCCTCACATATATCGATTTAGTCACGTTCCATTGTTGTAGCGACCGAATGTTACTTCTATATCGCCGACAGGACATGACAGAATGTTTTGACAGTTTTCGTTACTAATTCATATTCTTCTTGTTGGTTTAGATTACTCTCTCACCTTTCTTGAGAAGGGCCCGGTATACGCCTTTGAAAATGTTTCTGGATTCGATAAGTCAGGTATACACGATGTGACTCCGTCTGCTCTCTGCAACCTTTGCAGGGGGACCTAACCCATATTGGGTCAAGATTACACGTTCAGTTTCCTGAATATGCAGGCTTCTCCACACGATGTCTTCCCTTCTTGTAAGAGCATCAGATAATACTCCTTCTAATATACATAACTCGGAAAAGAATACTTTCTACATGGCTAAGTTAGGATGGATAAAGAATTGAGTATAAACATAGCAACCTTTACCGACGTCAGACGAGAATTGCCTTGTAGAAAAACCTTACCTCCCCAATTTAGACCCGTGGGATTTTCTCTAGAAAGGTGAGAACGCAATCGGACTAAAATAATGTCCTCCGGTTTAATGGAGATAAAACATCAATAAAAATGCTTCAGACAAATGACCCTTCACTCTCCATTACATGAACCGTAAATAAAAGTTATGCTTTTAATTGGAACCTTTTTTGCTCATTATGTAAATATATATGTATATAATCATGCCTCTTTCCCTTTGATATTAACCCTTTCTATCACCACGACTCCTACATACTTCCTTACTTTTGAATTCCTTCTCCTTTGCCCAGTTGAAGGAAATGACGGTAGGATAGGATAATAAGGAGGATAATTTTACCTGGTTATATTGTATTCTATATTGTTTTGCGGAAATCAAATAATTAATTGCAGTTTCAGTACTTTTTGATATATAAAGCAAACATTTTTACTCAAAATACACTAAGTTTAAATTATATACTTTTTTTGTATACGATTATATAGAAGAAGTGTGATAAGTCATTTTGACTGTGCTGTTAGACACGATATACATCTTCAAATTTCCCATAATTGTGGGAATTTCCAGAAAAAGTCTAACCTTTGATCTCCGGAAAATAACTTTTATTAAAATTCATCAAAATTAAAACAGACAGACTTTCGCATTTATAATATTAGTATGAATATATACATAACTGTGATAAGTCGATAAGATTGGTGGCACCTATTTCAGTTCAGTTATAGTCAGTCAAAATTAAATTTCTTGCGGGGTAGACCAACAGTTTCGAAAACACTGAAAAGCCATGTTCAGCTGTATGGCTTCATAATTTAATTGGTATCCAAATAGTGACACGTTGCTACCCCATTGCCTACAAAAAGAATCCAAAGTTAATTAGCCTATCCCTTAGTCACCTTTTACGACATTCATGGGAAATGGACTGATTCTATTCCAAAGTGCCGGAAACCACACGGCAAAAAATTAAACTTAATCGGCTAGATTGCGACCTGATTCCTATAACCTACATCCATACTGTTTTAGACCGTGTCATTTTTAGCTTAGCCGAGATTCTATCGATCCAAGATGGAAATATCCACTTTGTTATGTTATTTTTGTAGTAAAAATGGAATTTAGAATTGTATACTATTCAAACTGTTTCATTAGGTATTAATCTTTATAGATGAAGCGCATGTAATAATAATTTTTACATTTAAATTATAGCATCACATTTATTTATGTACATCTAAAGAACTGACTTTACTTTACTATGAATATAAAGCTGTAATTAACATGTGAAGAAGTAAAAATGACATTGTAAACGGACAAATGAGTTTAGTGTAATACATTTTGTTTTAAACTTTTTGCACGCAAATAGAGTGATGGATACCGACTACTTGTTAAGTTAATATTCTAATTTATTTTATTTATTTATTATTTTTCCTCTTAACAAAGATCAAACAAAAACTTAAAAACTAACGTAATTACTTATAGCTAAAGGATTGTCAATGATCTTTGTGAGGAGGCTAGTTCCTGAAAAAGGATTCGTTGGAATCCTGAACTACAGGTAACTAGGCCACCCCTCTGGGATATTAACAGCCATGCATACAGTAATTGAGAATTAGACAGCTAACTGAGAATAACAAAAGAAAATAATATCTAATAATAGGAAAAGATTGGTACTATTGGTGGAAATGTAGAATATTATGTGGTCTATTAGTTATGTGTAGTAATTTTTATAATCTGTGGTTAAGTCATGAGTATTGTTTGAGAGTGTGAGAGTGATAGTCGAGGTCAAGGTCAGAGTGTGAGGGAGGACATGGGTGACTGATTTGGAGCTGGCGCAAATGAAAGTTTCGATTTAAGTGAGTGATTTTGGAAAAGTTTGTCAGTTCGTGTGGTCGCTAGTAGGTAATGGGTAAGAGGTTATGTCGTATCATGGTCGATATTAGGTTATTGGCGTAATAAAGTTTTCAGTGTCGAAGTAGTCGAGGGATTTTAAGTAGTTGGTGACGGTGGTTTTACATGAGAATTTGTGGAGGGGATAAATGGATAGACGGGAGTTAAGTTTGTTGTAGAGGTATGGTCCAAGAAAGCAGAAGAAGTGGGTGGAAGTGGTAGTTCTTAGGAGCTGTAGCGCGCAGACGGGACCTCTTCTCCGTTTGCCTTTGCGCATGTTTGGGTCGTACTGAAGTTGGGAATGTTGCTTGAGTGTTGTGTACAATATAAAGGTCTGCCTGACTGTCAGTACGTCCCAGAATTAGTTGTTACATTATATAGATTAATATATAATATGAACCCCGAAAGTTGTTGTCACGTCAAAATGTCACGTCTGTCTGTGTCATGTTTTGTAATTTTACTCGTCATAAGTAGGGCTTTGATCTAAAGTAAATTGTATGGGTTACTATATCCTATATTTGCGTATAAGTTATATTATGCCGAAACTAACCTACCCACTTTGATTAGGCTATACTATACGCACATTCTTCCCTATACCTAGTACCTACTGACTGTACTAGATAGATTATACGAATAAGTTAAAGATTTTACTAAATGAGTGCTCTACCCACATTGTTTGTGCATCATATCAAGAGAAGATAATAAGCATTGGTTTTCTTATATAAAAAAAAACAGGGCATATTTATGAAGGTTTCATTTTGTTTCTTCGGTTTTGTGATTAATGGATATTTACTTAGTAAATATTAAATTATTATGAATTCAGTCTTTTTAAAGGACGTATCCCTTTTTTCCAAACTTATTTATTGATTTTAAAATTTCCATTTCCAATAGTTTATATTTACATTTAGTTTAAATTTTACATTTTTAAAATTTCCAACTAATCATGTAGCGAAACTAATTCTGTAAGAAAAAAACTATTGTACCCTTGCACTTTATTTAAGTAATTTGTAACGAAGTGACTTATCCATCACATAAATCTTATCAGATACCTCAGATCAAAAGCAACACAATCAAACAAATAAAAACAATTTTAATAACCTTCATTTCATGTTTCCTCACATACCTATAGTAAACAAGTAAGTATAATGGCATTACATCGCACGCGATATATCATTTAAGCGCCCAAGAAATCTTGATTAATTTATACAGATTGCAGAAAAATCCGAGCCTTAGTTGTTAATTGCTCGAGTTACTGTAATTTATAATGACGAAATGCATAGACCATATCACGTTCATATCACTTACGATGTATACAGTACAGAGCCAATAGTCAATAGAGTCGAGCGCGATGTTCAGCTGGCATAGTGACAGTATAAACAAAATTGTGTAATATCTACCTTATAACATGGATACCTTACAACACAGGATAAATTCCAAGAGATAATGAGGTAGATACCTCATCATCTCTTGGAATTTATCCTGTTGACATTCTGAGTAGAAGCCTGACTGAAAGACCACGTTCAGCTGTATGATTTAATGATAGAATTAAGATTTAAATAAATAGTGACTAGTTGATTTTTTAGCCTATTGGCTAAAAGAAGAATCGCCAGTTAATTATCTTTTCCCTTATTTGCTTTTTACAAGTTCCATGGATAAGATGTGAAGTGGTCCTATTCAGGGGCCGTAATGTACCTAGATTAACAAGAACGTTACCACACTAAGAAAAACAAAGAACGGCAATATACTGACAAGAAAAAATACTTTATATTGCCAAGAAAGCTTTGTCTTCACATTTTCACTCGTATCAGACATGCGATTCGCTACAGAATTAATATTAGTAGCTTAGACGCGCCACATTATTAATATCATGACACATGTTTTCAGCCTTTTTTGGAGCAAAGATATATGTATTTATCAAAACATTTATATGTATATTAGCCAAAATTTTCTAGCACCATGAAAATAATGCTCATATTATAATATTAGTTCTATGGTAATAAGTTTACATAAATATGAAAAGATTTGCCAGTTTTAGCATTCTCCACTCCACTAACTCACCTTGGGATTATTACCTTATTGCCATGGATACCTTTGTCAATTAATTAAAGCAATCTATAGAGTCTGATAAACGGAAAGAGTTAACTTTCATAACTAATTAATTTTCTCGGATATAAAATAAAATCGTGGTATAAATGCTGCAGTGTAGCTTCTTCTACACATGCGCATTGGAAGCGGTTGTGGATTCTTTTCTAAGTACAGTAAACCCATATTTTTCCCACAAAACTACTATGTTACAGTCTCCTCTAGCATACCAAGTATAACTTGAGTGATCTTAAATAAGACAAAAGGAAAATCTATTCAACTCAAAGATAAAGTTACATGTGTCGATAAAGTTTTATTTGAAAAGCTATATATCTAACAGTGTGAGGACATGTAAGGAATAATAAAAAGTTACGATATACCTTGTGGAAATGAGACTCTATGATGGCTCCCAATACTTTATGGCGGTTGTAGAAAGGACGTCATCGGAATTTGAAGGGCCTTATTACATGACCTTTGAAGCTAATTTTAACCCGAACTAACGGACCGCGACAAAAATAATCAATAAATTTATGTAACATCCTTTCGTTATTAACCAAGTCACAAACAACTTTCAGTCAAAACTACTGGGTATAAGAATCTGAAATATGAGATATTGTTTCTTGGGAAGTGTAAAGGAGCAATATGATAAAAGCCTTAAGATAGAAGTAAATTCTCGCAAGACCATTTATAACAGGCTAGTGGTTAATTAAATATCAGTTATTAAATTCAGCAATTAAGTCATTAAAAACTTAGGAATAGTAACATAATAAATTATATACGGACTTTATTTCCAAATAGATACTTACACACTTTTAAAACAAAGCCAAGCAAAATTTAAAGCATTTTTAAACGAAAACAGGATATTTTAAGTTGCCTAATCGAATATAAAACATTCAGGACTGTAGCTCAAATTCTGTTTAAAATTTTTAATCCCCTTTGCCTAGCTTTGCTATTTAAACTTTTCACATATAGCGTACAATAAGAGCCTTGTGGATCCCACTACAACCTACGAAATTTTATATGCAACGAGTAAGAAGTAGTTTTGTTGATTTAAATGATTCATGCTGGTCTTAAAGTAAAGAAAATACCTAGTTTGTACTTACTGCTTACCATCCTGGACAGTTAGTTAAAATTAAACAAGGGAAAGGCTTACTATTTTTGACTTAGGATTCTTTTTTTAGGCGATGGTCTTGCAACCTGTCACTGTTTGAATCTCAATTTATCATTAAGCCGAACAGCTGAAGGTGGCCTAACAGTCTTTTATAGACTGTTTGTTGGCTCTGCCTACCCCGCAAGGAATATAGATGTGAGTATTTGTATGTATGTATAAAAGGCTTACTATATTAAGAGACTTTGTTAAATGGTGAGCTATTACCCTTTCTGAATCTCCTGGATGAGTTAGTTAGTTCTAGTCTTATAACAATAGACTCTGTTTACCCTGTACGGGATAAAATCATGATGTATTATGTCTGTTCAGTTAATGGTTGATTATTCAAAACCTGAACTACAAACTACATATTTTAAAATTGTTCATATAATCATAATAAAGCAAATGTGTGCAAAATTCTACATCCATAATTTGAAATATAAAAAGTATCATTGTGTAGTAAATGGTTGGACTTTAAACCAAGACTAAGTACTATTTTATAACCTCCCAGACAGATTATTATTTTTAATTGCTTCATACTTTTTATTGGACCTTTGTATCTGCCCGTTCAAACTGTGTACATTTAATTATCTGCGGTATTGGAGTAATTTATCGTTAAAAATCAATCGGATATTTAATATCAAAAAACTTTATTAAAAATTGATTGCGTTAGAGTTATACCGATAATTGCCATAGCGCGATGGTAAATACCGAAAATACTAGTTGTTCTTGCGTCTATCGTCGTAGGCACCATGACACAGTTTGGCCTGTTATGTGTCGCTTAATTTGTAATATTATTTATATGATATCCACTACAATGGATAGAAATAATAGTTGTCTTGCATCGCACTCAATTTTCTGCCTAGTTGTAAATCTGATAAAAATCACACAATTGAGAAGCAAAATAAAAACAAAACGTGATATAACGACGTCACAACCGTCACTTGCGACATCACATTCACCAGTAATTTATTACACTTCTACAGCCTTTTATTATTCCTAATTCTATAGACATACGTAACAATATCATGTTGATACTTCAATACCCGGCCTGACTATAAAATAGCTATCACAGGTTTATGATTCGGAAGATAGCCATTGTGAGAAGATGCTGAAAGTTTCGGCAGGAGATATTAACAGTTACGATACGACACTTACATGAGCTCAAGGTCCATGGAATATAGATGTGATAACGTTATAATCATCATACCAACAAATAAAAAATATGCAGAGAAAAGGGATGAATGGAGGACGCTTCACTTAACTTTATCGACAACATAGCTCTAAAATACATACATAAAATCACACCTCTTTCCCGGAGGGGTAGGCAGAGACTACCTCTTTCCACTTGCCACGATCTCTGCATATTTCCTTCGCTTCATCCACATTCATAACTCTCTTCATGCAAGCTCGGCGGTTTCGGGTACTTTTGACCTGACCCTTTACCAGGACGTCCTTAATTTGATCAAGATACGTTCGTCTAGGTCTTCCCACTCCGACCTTTCCCTCCACAGTCCACACCCTCCATGTTTATCTGCTTAGTCAACCTGTAGCTCTAAAATTTATGAATAAAAACGTTGCTATAGGTATCAAACAATAACTGGCAAAAAATAGGCTATGGTAACTTCGCCTGTCGTCATTCTGTCCAAATTGCAAGGGCAAAAGATAATAAGAATTCTGTACTCACCCACTGTTTCATGTAATAATAAATGATAACATTACAACACATATGTATGTCATTTCTTATAATATTCTTTCACATATAAATCCGCCCCTTGCCAATTATATAATTTAAAATTTTAAGTCAACGGTAATTATGGTATGAGATTTTTGAAACTTAGATTTTAAATAGAAATGTTATACTAAGAAGATTTTGGTATCTTTATGAATTTCGCGAAATATTTCATGCTTGATAGTTTTACAACATTTTTGCTAAACATTTTATATTGTTTTTCTCTACGCAATAATGAGAAAAACATCTCGACAAACAAACAGATAGATTACGAAGTGATCCTTTTAGGATTCTTCATTCGAAGTACAGAATCCTAAAAACAATTTCTCTTCTCATATTAGTGTCCAGGGCACTGGTGTGTACTTACTAAATAAGTAAGAGGATACACCGTGCATAATACAGGAGCGGAGTCCAGGCGAGGTGATGTTCAGCTGTAAAAATACGTTTGTATGTTAGGTCACACATACATACTAAATTATATAGGTGTATCTTTATTTAACACGATACAAGGTAATGTACATGCTCTACCTGCTATTATAGTAAATTGAGCTTCTTTTTGTACCTATTTGATTCCTTTCCGTTCCGATTCATTCTTTATCCGATTTATTTGTTAGCAAACTAAGTAAGCGAAACATTGCGAGAATGCAATTAAATATATATTTCAGGATATTTCCGTTTTAAATGATATTTTTTATACATTCAAACTCATTAGAATCTAAACAAAAGAAACCTAAAAGATTTAAATCACAATCCAAACTCTAAAATGTACACACGATCCTCTACAAATTTGACTTTCTTTGCTTATAAATAATACTTTGTCATAGAATGCATGCTTTCAATGAGAGAACTTGGCAACATTTTAAAATTGCTCTCCAAAGATTTGGCAGTCGTTGCACAGTCGTAAGCATACAGGCCCCTAAATATTAACCAGGGCTATAAAACACGAGATACGCCGGCAAAACGTGCTAATGTCTTACGCCTGTTTTACAAATTAATTAGAATGCAGAAGATTATCTTATTTGTACTTCTGCTTAAGAATTATTCTGCTACGATTGGGCTAGCCTGTTGTTCTGATTTTTTTTTCTTGGTGAGTTAAAGAGTTCATTTATCTTTCAAGCTAGGCGCCCCTATTAATATCCTACTGGACGGGTTATCACAACCTCTAATGAGAATCATCCGTTAATCGTATAGACTATTTAATTGATGGTCGCCCTTATTTAAAATCAAAGTATCGAATAATGTGGAGATACTCCTAAATATCTAATTAAATCTCTGTGAAAGAAATATTTACAAAATCATCCTAGAAAATAAACTCACAAGTTTCAAAAACTATTGTTCAATAGAGTCCCGGCTGTTAAAAACTATTCCAAAGCATCTTGTCAATTATTACGAAATGCCATAGGCATATTTATTTGTACAATCTTAACACGGTAGTCCAGCTTTGATAAGTTTCAATCATGCAGTGTATATTGTGTCACATCTATATTATTTTTATTTTACATCAGTTTACATCTTAAGCGGTTGAAAGCAAATACCTTACTCGGCGTTTACGCCCGGGATTATCATGAATAAAGCATTGTTTAGGCTTCCAACAACATGACACAGTATTGTGCAAAATCCATTTTGCAGGAATCTCAATTTTACGACACTTTACAATGTTAACTGGAGGGCATTAGGGAGGGACGAAGCGGGTTGGTCCAGCTTATTGAATTTTAATGATTTCCTTTAGAACTTAATGAAGTGAGAACATTTTCTAACATTTTTGCAAAGTTTTCTATGTATGTAGGTGCTATTGTATAGGTATTTTTTCTGGTGTAAGTACTTTTCTTATTAGTAATTAGTCGTTTCTCTTGGCTTCTCTTCAACTAGATAAGTCTTATTTTTTTAGTTCAGTGTTAACGAGTACCCTTAACCTTGGCTTTGTAGTGAGGATTGTAATAAAGACGAGACGCGGTCGAGACAGAGACCATGAAACAAAAGAACCTCGACAAAAGGTCGCGAGGGGTATTTTTAAATTGAGTGACCCAAACCAGGGAATCAAGATTATCGTTCGTTATACGAGTATAGAGGAAATAAATATTGACATAAAAGGTTTTTTGTTTTCAATTATTTTGTCCTTGATTACTGTGGACTTCTTTGTACATTGAAGATAAGTTTAAGATTTTATTGAATCCCATCAATGTCTTAGGCCCGTTTAGAACCGGAATTATGATTCATTGCAAAAACTGCCATTTTTCACATTGCACATCTAGAAGGATAATAAAAAGTACATATCAATGACATAGAGTACTTTGAATCCTAAAACTAACTTACAAAAATAGCCCCCGAGCTCTGAAATATAACAGATAGGAACAACTTTGTGTGGTTTCCTAGTTATGTAACTAGGAAACCACACAAAGAAATGAGAGCCATTAACCAATTATACCCAGAAATTGTAAGTATGTATTCTCAAAACTCGCTCTTAACAAATAAGACGGGAAATCTCTTCAGTTACCTGAAGAGAAATGGGCTTTTACAAGAAATGGGTCGAGTGCAGACAGACGTAACTACAGGCTAAGCAACGTGACTCATTAGACAAAATACGAAACACCTCGCGCCTAGATTGCAGGGGGAAATCCTGTAAACGTCAGAGTAAATTTGTATTCTTTCAATATAATGGTTTAATGACTCAAAACGAGAGAGAGGAGACTTTAATATAAGTTAGTCATTTGCCTAGGATATAAGAATGAAGTAAACTTTCATTCTGCCGTTAGTCCAGTTACATCCTCGCCTTTCTGGAAAGAAAGCCCTTCTGACCCCCGCAACCTTCACAAGAAATCCTAACCATACGGCATCCATGGCACCATAGTGTAGTAATATTTATTGCTCGTATAAGATGGTGGTAATTTACAGCAGATTAAAAATGTAATTAAAGTGCTTCGTTGATTGCAATATTTACTGAAAACAAAGCGGGTGCGCATTATGGCAATCAACCCTAATGGAACATTCAACTAGATTACCAATGCACTTTCATTTATGTTCACTCTTTGAGGTATCGTGATTGCGTATAGAGTAGGCAATTCAATAAATAGTACTAAATAGTAAAATCAAAATAGTACGTGAATTCTAATGATAATTTTGCTCTGAAAGAAGTAGAGTAGAAGTAACTGATAAGTAGGTAAATAATGTTTTGATTTCATTCATTCATTTATTACTTCGACCCTCTATTTAAATACACATGGTTCATTGAAAAGAAATGACAAGGGATATACCCAAAACATTGACAAACTAGATGAATTTATCTTTACTCATTTACCTCAACTGTAGGTTAGAAACGTGAAAATTCAGTAAAATATAAAGAAAGTGGTAGATAACAACATCAGCAGCGCCTTATTGAAATGTCATTTATTAATCGAAGGAACTTTAGGAAATCTTAATGTTTTCAAACTTTTTACAGGAGACCATTAGTATTAGGTATGCAATTTTGCACGACTTATTGTTGCGGCTGTGTATTGTTCGTCCTCAACACTACTCAATAATGAAGAGATGTAAGAATATTGTATTGGATAGTCCGTAAAAAACTTTAATTTTTAAGTCTTTTCTAGTATTAAAATTCAATGTATTCGATGCATGTAAGGGCTGGACAGCCACTAACCTTAATTGAGAGCTGCCGAGCGGGTATATCAATCATCTAATGACCAATCTCGGCCGAAATGTAATGAAATACCGTTACATTTGCAAGATGAAAGCCTTCGGTTCCATATTATTTGAGTGGATCGGTTCTCATTAGAGTATTTCTCCTTTGACTGAAAATAACATAAAACAGCTTCTGCTACTAAAAAAACCTGTGAGATCCGTTTGAATTGGAGAAAGTCAATCAAGGGAAAAGCTAATGAAATAGGCGTCTTTTTTGTAGGTGGGCTAGCAACCTGTCACTAACTCTGTATCTCACGTCACTAAGCCATCCAATTAAACATTTTGAATCTTGTGACAATTGGCTCTGTTTACCTCATGCAAAAGTAGTCGTGGTGTAGTTTCAATGAGCTAAGGAAGGATTTTTGTAAATACTCAAGGCAGCGAAGCTCGGAATAAAGCTAATTTTGTTAGTATACAAACGCATTATAACGCAAATTGCAACCAGTTGCTCGATAAATTGCGATACTTACAGGTATTAAGTTACTACATTTATGTTCATTTGAGACTATATGCAATAACTAAAAATCGCTTTATACAGCGATTTTTAGTTATTGCATATAGTCTCAATCTTAAGGTTCGCGTGCAATAAAATTAAATCAGACAGCTGAAGCGCGCCAATTTGAAGGTTCCGTACGTCTGAATGTAACTTCATCTGAGCAATGAGGTCACTGTCTCTTTTGGACGGGCTTTTTAATGAATTTGCGAGTTATGTCGGTATTATTTGGAAACATTTTACTTTTAGTAAATTTTCTATTATTTTTAGTTTTTTTTATTATTAAACACTCATTCCATTATTATATTATATATGAATGGCACGGAAACTATAATCGAAGGGTTTTATTTTATGGCTTCACCTCGTCCAAGCTAGAGATACGCGCTAACTCTCCACTTTAGAAGTTACACTTTGAAGGTCCACCACAATTTATAATGGCAAAACTAAGAAATACATTATTTTAGATTCTTAAGATGTAATATTCGAAGTTGATTCAACACACTGAGATTACTAGAGAGAACGAACTACAAATTTATTATCCAAATGAATCCCTTGCTGTTTCAATTTCCCAAAGAGTATGAGTCAGCCAAACAAATTCTGCAGTCGTGCAGTATGGATATCAGCATAATTACGGGGCATTGAAGCCCGAAATTGTTTCACCCTGTATGTTCAAAGGAAGCGGCGAGTAAAAATATTTTATCTGTTTTTATGGAACGCGTCCGAATGGGAGCGCTTTATTGAGATACTTTTCAGATAACGTTGTTAACATGTCAGTTTTTCCGCATATGAGAATTTTGCTTTGCATACGTCCACAAGCATATTCAAGTTACAGAGTTATGAGTGAACTGAAATCATAATCCAATTAAGTAGAGTAGAGAGTACCTAGTAGAGTTTGTCGGCCTCTGTGGCGCAGCGGTAGTACGCTTGTCTGTGACACGGGAGGTCCCGGGTTCGAATCCCGGCAAGGGCATGATGAGAAAAGAACTTTTTCTGATTGCCCTGGGTCTTGGATGTTTATCTATATAAGTATTTATTATAAAATATAGTATCGTTAAGTTAGTATCTCGTAACACAAGTTTCGAACTTACTTCGAGGCTAACTCAATCAGTGTAATTTGTCCCATATATATTTTATATATTTATTAGTAAGGTCCCCGGTAAAAGGTCAGACGGTAGTGGTTCCACTATTATTACTTAAGATTTTGAATCTTGAATCCTAATGAGAATAACAGTGCAGATGGTCTAAATGCGACATAATAAAATACTTATGCTTTAAAATCACCCTAGCTCAACCAACAACGGCAAGGCATAGGGAAGATGAAACTGAAAACTGTTGCACTCACCACTTGACTAGAAAAAAAGATAGAAAAGAAGGCCTAGTGTGACCTGAAAGCGAGCAAGGGGAGTATTGCCTCAACTTAACCACGATGAAACAAGCAAAAGCTGTCAGATGAAAATTAAAAATAAAATAAAATCCATATTTCTATGACTTCCTAATACCAAGACCTCCTACTTATTGAACTTCCACCAAATTAACTAGAGTTAAGAACTCTTTAGACAGGCAAATAATTCCCAAGTCCACAGTAACGACTTTGTCGATATCGACTGCCGATACCCTTGAGGAAGATTAAACTTTTTCCACGCTAATGCATTATTTACGCGACCCGGCACAACCGGACTCTTTTCCGTTACTCTGTTTGATATGGATAAGGACATTGAAATATATAGCAGATGAGAACATTCTGGCATATAATATGTTTATATTTTGATTTGCCGAAGGTCTGAAGCTTCACGCCCTTGTGACTTACCTACCAGCACAAAGCGCGCAGTATGTATATCAAATTAGCTCCTATGTTACGTTTTCTCTGCCTTTACTATCCAAAAGCACTACTCTATTTAGCTCTCAGCTCGCCTTTAATCTAATTTATTTTTATATTTACACATGATGTATTGCAGGAAATAATTATATGCCAAAGTATACTCGAACATACGTGATTTCTATACTTTAATGAAATTTTATCGAAATCCAATTTACCTGTTTACAAATGAAAGCGAAGATTGTAGAAAAACTGATAACTAATTTCTTAAAACTTACATAAGAAAGTCATAAGAAAGTGAAGGAAAAATACATATAATATTCATGTATGTTTCTTAACTTGCACATATGACTTTCTTTATTACACTTTAAAACCTTATGGCTTACTAAATCACAAGGGTTAAGTTACCAGTTGTGAACCCTCGTTTTCTTATATTTATGACGTAATTTCAAGTCCTTTGTAAACTACTAAGCCAATTCAATTTAGATTAATGCGATAAAAGTAGAAATTAATTAATTAATCATTATTAATCTTAAGCAGAAAAAAAAAACACCAGATCTACCAGATTCATATTTTGAACAGTTACAATTAAACAAAATTCAGATATACAAATATTTTTGTACAAACAATAGCTAAACTCTCAGTCGGGATTAAGACCATGGAAAGAAGAAAGTTTTCGCATTAAAATTGGAAAAAAAGTTTCTTTTATGTGCGGTAACTTTGCGCAATTGATTAGACCCCGAAAGCTCTTTAACCAAGGGTATCTTGAACTAAGTAACACATATTTCAAAGAATAATTGATTTCTGGGTTCATTATTTCCTTTTTCTTAGCGTGACGACTCTGGCAGATCATATAAATTTGCAAAGACCACAATGATGCCACAGATATCGCATTTTTTTAAATACTACTTACTTGTATACTTGCTTGTTATATAACTCAATGTAAACAAAACTTGTCGCGTTTTTTTTTGTTTCTTTTTCATTCATAAGACTGCATGTTGATAATAAAAATAAATTAAATCACCCTTAACTAATTTTTAATAATGTACATACTTTTTACATTACAAACAAAAATGTTACTTTGATTTCGATTTTAAATTACACGAAGCTTCAAAACAAAATAACAAGCATATTTTTTAACAAACACATATTGTTTGTTCACTATTTTGTCAGCGAATAGTGTGCACTGTCGTATTTAAATATTCATATTGATTTTGACGTCAGTGGCTGAAATTTGGTTAGTTACCGTATTCCGATCTGCGGGCATCAGACCATAACCCGAATTCAATTGAAATATGTATTGAACAGAATTGCAAAGATGTCATTGGCTATATTATTGTTTGATTGGCTACGTTATCGGTTCACCGAGATTTACTACATAGATTTTCAATGAATTGGATGGCACTAAATTAGAAATACAGGCTGGATTGATGTGATGTGTGGTTCCTGGCTCTTTAGAATGCCACCCACGCCACACGCCAGGAACAGTAACGAATTCATTTAATGCCGCTTTTATCATGATTATAATTATAAGGTAGGTTCGACTGCAAAGGTTGCGGTGCTCAGATGGTGGTGAGATGAGAGTCGCTCCGCTTCCATTGTCCCTGACTTACCTACTTCAGAATTATGGTCAACAGACGCATCTTGGAATTACCTTCAGTGAGAGTGTAACCGGGATTTACGCCAGGAATACGCCAAAATTCATATTAATATAGGTACATCGCCCATAGTTTTCGCGCGAGTTTCAGAATTAGATCATAACTTTGACTTTTTTATGACGATGCAAGCGAGAACACGACTGTAGGTATTATAAATGAATAATTTTAGATACCACATTTTTTATTTTTAGGTATCTTAAAATTAGGTTAAAAGGTTATTTTTTCAATTAGTCTTTTATTTATGTAAATTGTCTTAATTAATTTTATGTAGATAATCAGAAAAACTTCAATAATAAATTGTATAAGAGCCCCTACAAACAAAACTTCCTGTTTTTCTCTTCCCAGAAAAAGTTCGACAACTACTTTCTCAATAACATTACATGTTTTAGTTAGAGGAACACTTAATATATCAGGAAAGCTCTAGTAGAAGTTGTTTCATAGGTATATTTAGCCGGGCAAGTTTGTGAGGTGCCGAGTGCACGGTGAATATCTGATGAGAAAATGTGCGAAGTTTTACATTTTGCATCTAAAATAACGTGTAGGTTTGTAAAACGAACAAGTGTAAATAAAGCTTACATGATAATGATTGGTTTTTTCGCATTTTTTTTGTTTTTGTTTTTGCAATATCTAATGCGTAGATGGCTTAATTGACTTTTGTGATCTATTAATTTCTCTCCGGTGCATGTACACATACCTATGTTCATTTTCTTATTTTTTTTTAAATCTAATTTATGTAAGACTTTGGATACCTGTCACTGTGAGAATCTCATCTCATCATTAAACCTAACAGCTGAACATGGCCGTTCAGTCTTTTGATAACTGTAGGTTCTGTCTACTGGGGTATAGACGTGATTATATGTTATGTTATGTTTGGATACAATTGATAATATTCAAGAAATATTTTTGAAAATATAATCCAAAATTTGTTAATTCTTGTTACACAAATTCAAGAATTGTAAGTATAAGTTATAGCAGTTCATTACACTGCAAACCGTGCAACTACGAGAAAGTTATGTAAATTAGTGTACAATTTTGCATGTCTAGAAATAGTTCATCGTTTCAACACTTCAATGAATAATAATCATAAACATAAATGATGGAGTGAACCGGGAATAATTATGGTAATATAATTTATAATAGTTGTGAGTTATGATGATCAGAGAAAAAGTGTCATTATTACTACTTATATACCTATGTTAGCAAAATTTTCTGTTCTAAGCATGGAATTTAAAAAAATATTAATAATAGTATTTAAAAATATATTTTTATCATTCAAATAAAGCAAACTATGTGAGTTGTCAAATTCACTATCTTACTTGTTATGTTATCGGCATAGTATGTTTATTTTCTGTCACTTCAGCTTATTCTTTTCTTATCCCAGTTATAAAGAAAACAATCCAATCACTCAATCAAACAGCTTCTTTTTTATTCATACCTTATCACTAGTCTTTTTTTATACCTTTGTGATTAAAAGCTCGACATGGAAATTAAATGTAATGTAGAAAACAATATTGTGTGAATTCATTTTATAGCAAAATGCATGTGTTTCTTTATAAACATCTTTAAGAGAAAATTATGAAAATCTCGCTCGTTAACGATGCTACCATATTCTCGCTGCAAGCATACATAGTTAGTGTAATAAAGTCAAAGTGTTGAGATTCAAGAGCTACATTCTAAGTGTGGTTTGCTTATATTCTTAGTTAATAAACAATAATAAACATATTATATTGCATAACATGTTACAAGTAAACAAATTTTATACCTACCAACTTTTAAAGTTCTCAAGGATCAAAATATTTTTATTGTACCAAATTCTACATAATTTAATATCAATGATTACAAATATTATTTAAAAACATCTCATTAACATGAAATCTCTTTATTACTACCTAATTTGGCATTCGGTATTTATAGAAAACATGCAATGAATACATTAACGGCAGTGACTCGGTAGTTTATTTTGTTTGAACAAAATACTAAAATACATGCAAACTTTGTATTAATTTGACATTATTTGACTCCGGATCTGATTAATACTAGTTTTGCTTTTCATTTTCTTTTTTGACAGTATTTTGAACGTTTTATAATATCCTTTACAACAAAAACTAGAAAAAAAAAACAAAGCAAAAATAAGTACTACCTAACTAGGGTACGTACAACTACTACTAACTGTAACCCGCGGTTCTATGATGATGAACGTTTGTTATTGATTCAAGTATATTGCATCAGAATACAATATTAATAGTCAGATCTATAAAAATCTTTCTTTAATTTAAATCGCGATGGGTTAGCAACCTGTTACTATTGGAATCATAATAATACCTATTTTCAAGAATTGGCTGTATCCACCCCGTAGAGAATAAAAACGTTAATAATGTTTATGTCATTATATGTTTTAATATGTACTTTTCGCTAGAACAAAAAGTTCAGCGGCCATTATTCCACACACTGCTAACTTTTAATCTGTATTGATGTTTATAATAAAATATTCATGTTATAATTAGTGAGGGTTGAAATAGGACGCGGAGGTTATAGTGCGGGGAAAGAGACCAGCTGGCAGCCAATTACGGGATGTTACGGGTCATACATATCTATAAATATATTATCAAGTTAATATACCTACAATGATGATACCTATGAATGCTTACATAGGTACAAATTTATGCGTCTTTCGTGAAGGGATAGGCCCCGACTACATTTTTCAGTGCAAAGTTTTAGTCTCTGCCGTACCTAAACAAATGTATAGGGATTCATCCTTTTGGGTTAAATAAAGAGATTTAATAAAAATAATGAAATACAAATTTTAAATGTAGACTGTAGTAGGTCCCAGGTCGAATACCGACCACCGGTTCGTTTTTCATGATGAAAAACGAACTTTTTGTGATTGGCCCGGGTCTTGAATATTTACCTATATAAGTTTTCATTACAAAATATAGTACCGTTGAGTTCTTGTATCACGTAACACATATCTCGAACTCACATCGAAGCTAGCTCAATCTGTGTAATGTTTTCTGTAAAAATTTAATGATCTTTTGATCAAAAGTTCAACTGACCGAAATTAAATTCAATAATTTTTAATAAATATACAATTTTAAATTTTAATACATTTCTTTATTTTTTTTCTTAAATGTTATCATGTTAATACATTGTATACATGATACAAAGATTTTGAAAGAAGAAGAAACTAAATTTGGAAAATCAAATCAAGCTTAAAGAAAAATATTTTCGCTTGCGTGATAAACACGCAAATACACAGACAAGTGGCGGTTAATAGTAAGTCCCTTATTTTACAAATGAAGAAGCCTCCCTTTGGAATATTACTCCCGCATAGATATTGATTCCATGTTTACAAATGTTCATATTGGAAGAAAACTCAAGGATGACATCTTTTCTATACAGAATGTGTTTGCAAATTATCTTTGCACAGAGACAAACGATATTGTTTATATAACAAGGAGATACTATTATAATGAATGTTTGTTACGTTTATAGGAATGGATATATCCTTTGATAATATTGGTAGATAGAAATTCAAACACAAGAGAAAGAAATATAAACCCCGAGCTGAGCATGCTTTTAACGCAAAGATCAGTTGGATGGATATACAGTTTTCCAAAATAGCATTCTCTTGTAGAAAATTTGCAAGTAACCTGTCACTATCTGATTCTCAATTGTATCTAAATAATAAGATAAGGTCAATCAGCTGAACGTGGCCTTTAGTCTTTTCAAAAGTATTGACATTGTCTACAGCGTATAGCATAAAGACGTGATATATGTATGTACGTATATATATATGTAGGTATTATTGTTTATTGAAAATAAAATTCTTATGTTATCATTCTAAATATAGATTGCACACATGACAGTGCAAATGGGCAATAATAATATTCTAAATTGCATTGTTATATAAATATGACATCCCGTATGCCTGAGGCAGAGATTAACATCACTTGACATATCCATTAATAGTAATGCAGTAATTTCCTTTAACAACCACGTAATACCGACCATTCTCAACCCTTCCAGTATGTGTGATAAGAGGCTTTATCAAAATTCTATCTAGTTGTCAGGTCGTTTAGACCCGCCGACGGAAATTACGTCATTCTAACCTTCCCGCCATTGCTATATGGTTACTCAGTCGAAAAATGTGATCGCGTTTTAGGGTTAAACCGTTTGACAGTGAAATCTCGAAGTGAGTAATGATGGTTCTATTTTTCCAACGGCACTTTCGATTTACGAGGAAATTTATGTAACATATTAGTCTGGTGAAGTTTCTTATAAGAACTATGATACTCGTAATTAACTCTTTATCATGGAAAAAAGAGGGCGGATTTGGATTTCTGAATTATTGCAACTGAGTATTTTATTGTCTTGAAACATTCACTTATAATTTCTACTGCATTAATTTTAAGTTCCAGTTACCCATCCGATTGTTTCCAGTTGATTTTGCTAATTATGACACTCAATACACTTACAACGTGCTAAGAACATTCAATAAACTTTTTTATAGGGCAAGACACGACCAACTTAATAATCAAGGGTCAGCATATTTCGCCAATACAAAGTACTTTACATAATAAATCACGGATAGAATTCTAAGCCCTATGATTAAAGTATACGATTGAATATTTAACTATTGATTAACTAATTGCACGCTTTAATAAAGAACACAGAATAATAAATGCGCAGCGTAGATATAAAACTAATTATCTTTATTAAAAATTGAATACTATTGAAAGGCAGACACACTATCTATGTTTTTCCCTAAGGTTTTTTTTCTTCGCTTCCATACGAGCATATATGAAAATCAAGCATTGCATGCAAAATATTAATTAGGTTAAAAAAAATGTAGCCAGTAATCGCAATTCCTTCATGAAGCCATAAAGCTGAACGTAGCCTTTTAGACTTTTCAAAAGTTTTGGCTTAGTGTACCCCGCAAGGGATATTAATTAGGCAAATAACACAGATTGAGTTAGCCTCAAAGTAAGTTCTTAAGACGTGACATATATGTATGTACATATGTATGTATGTAATATATCCGATATCTTAAGATTTCTAAACTCTTATTTAAAGCCGGCAGCTGTTAAGACAACAAACTGTGAGAAATGAAGACAGACGCTTTCTTTTTAATATGAAATTTATATTAGAATTTGACTTTTATTTCCGTAACTGAGGTGTGAACGTGGAATGGAACTTCCCTACAATAGTATCTGGGTCACTGCGCAGTCCTACAAGGAATCATTGGAACGTGAAAACTTGATTTGAAATGTATTGAAAATTTTGTGTAGAGATTAAAATTATTTTATTTGAATTTTTTTGAATCATCGGGCTCTCTAGCGCAGTGGAAGTGCACTTATCTCTAAGTTATAAAGTTGATTAGAAAAATACGCTGATTGCTTTTAAATATACATACTTTAATTTCATATGCAGTAGTTATAAAACATCTGCTGGCTGCCATTCCATCGCCGATAATAGATATCGTCAAATATGTCCTAATATTTCTAATTGCGGTGATGATAATTGAGATGTAAGAATATGATTGGAATACCAAAAAAATATTGTTTTCTCTGTGCAAGAACGTTAGACAGCATTTATCCATTTGTAGGCTACGCAATGGCGAGCTTTCATTTACTCTAACTTCGAATGTTTTCTTTTTCGACTTCGAAATAAACTTTATATATACATTGAGAATCAATCTACAGTGTATTTTTTATTAGTAGAAAACAACTAGAGTAAATGTAGAAAGATATACTTAATTATAAACAAAGACTTGATGAATATTAAAAGTTCATATTGTACTTTATTGCTAACCTATTAAAATTTTGCTCCTTAATAATTTTTCTTCTCATATGGTATTCGATTTTAATGGTATTCTATGATTAATATTTAAACACGCAATTAACTGATATCTGCGGAAATCTGCAACTTACCAAGAAACGCAGAAATTCATTTCAAAAATTGAATCTCTAAATTAACAAAAGCCCAAATTGAATTTGTGCTCGACGTTGCAAGCTAGGTAGCATTTATTTTACCGACCCAACATCGCCGGCACCATGTTTATTTTCTTTTATATGTGATATTGAGATTGACATTCTTTATTTATTTATTTTAACTTTATTTTACAAACAATTTTGTTACAACAGGTGAACTTTATGCTGTAAATGCTTTATGTAACTGTCAACTTTTTTTTCGATTTAATAAACTAATGACGTACTTTCGCACGGTCGTGAGTCGTGAATAGCCGTTTCGATATCAGCAAAAGTCGAGGCAGCCATAATCGTAACAGTAATGCCTTTCTGAAGAGCTTTCCTCGACACCCGAGCTGTATCTGAATGATATGGCTAAAGCTATCCAAGGCAGCTTAACATGCTTTTTACAGTATTTTGTTACTCTAATCGGATATCTCCCTACTGTAATTTTTATAAATCAAAATGGGAGATTATTAAAATATGGTAAATCTACTTTCAAATTTTCATGTTCTGATTTGCCTATATAGTTATGAATGGACAGACATTTTTCCTATTATTTGTTTACTTTGAGACCACCCCAGAATTAAATTATTGGCCCCTATACATAAAACCTCCTTGAATAACGAGCACATTGTCATATAAAGCGAGGAAGAGGCGTGTATAATTCCATAGAATAGACTAACTACATATTGTCATCGCAATATATATAACGGACTAGGCACAGTCAGCTGCCAGTCTAATTGCTAACATGACGTGGGTGTTCCAGAGTTAATTAACAAAGACCAGAGTGCCTAATGGCAGACACAGCTTGACAATGCTCTCGACTAAATAGTCATTACGAAATGTAATTTATCGTGGTTCTACAGCCTCATGAATTTTGAATAGAGATAGTTATTAGGACGTAGGCGCTCTGTAGGCATGGGTTTACGTGAAAAATAATTTGAAGCACAAGTTTTTGAGAACGCACGCTTATAAGTAATATTTTATCCGTTATTCCGTCTTCTATGGATTAGGCTGAAAGTTGGAATCACTCGGATCTTCGTTCTAGGTGTTTATGCACCTTGGGATGTGGGTTCGAGGGGTACAACATCAGCAAAAAGCGAAAACGAGGAGTTCTGGAATAGTGTAAGAGAAGTATTGAAAGTTACCAAGCCAAATGAGAAGATTATTATGTTAGGTGATTTTAATGGATGGGTGGGTGTAAAGCGTGATGGATATGAAAAGGTGCTTGGTGCGTTTGGTGACGAAAAGGTGAATGATAATGGAAGAAGTGTATTAGAAATTTGTCTAGAGTGGGATCTTTTTGTGTCGAACTCAATGTTTCAACATAAAGAGATCCACACCTACACAAGAGTGGAAGGTATTTTAAAAAGTATGATAGACTTTGTGATTGTAGATGAAAGATTGAAGAACAAAGTGCTGGATACCCGTGCATATCGCGGTGCTGGCATTGACTCGGACCATTTACTGGTGATATCCCGGATAAGGGGTATCTTCAATCGCTGGCGGCACAGGGTAAGGGAGCAAACCAGCGCTTTGGAAAGAGTAAAAGTAGAAAATTTGCAAGATATGGATGTAGGTAAGAAGTATATTAATAGACTGAAGGATGAATTTGAAGATTTAGAGGAAATGAGCGATATTGAAGATGGATGGAAGGAATTTAAAGAAAGAATTGTGAAAGTAGCTGTTGAAGTGTGTGGTGTAAGTAGAAGAAGGAAAGGAAAAAATCACAAAAATGCGTGGATGAGTAAAGATGTGCAAGAACTTGTGCGATTAAAGAAGAAAGCATGGCTGGATTTGTTAGCAGCAAAAGCTAACTTAAGAATGCAAGAGGTTATAGATGAAGATGTGAATGAAGCACGTAAGGAATATAAGAAAATGAAAGATTTGGTTAAGAAAGCTGTGATTAGAAAGAAAGAAGAGTATAAAGAGGATTTTGATAAAAGGCTATCAGAAGACTTTCAGTCAAATCTGAAAGTATTCTGGAAATCCGTAAGGTCAGCCCGAGGAAATACTATAACCAGAGAGCTGACTAGGATCAGATGCCAGGATGGTAGCGTTGTGAAAGGAGAAGAATGTGTACTAAAGATATGGAAGGACTATTTTGAAAGTTTATTTGAAAAAAAGGAAGGAAATAAGAAAGATTTCTGCTATAGCGAAGAAAAAGAGAATGAGATGGAAGGCGAAATTGAAATGTTCGAAATTGTGGAAGCACTTAAGAGTATGAAAGCGGGAAAGGCTGCTGGGTGTGATAGAGTGTCGGTCGAGATGCTTAAAGCAGGAAAAGGCGTAGTAGCTAGTCAGTTGTACTGCCTTTTCAATTTGTGTTGGAGAAGCGGCCGAGTACCAAAAGATTGGTGTAAGGCTGTTATCGTGCCACTTTACAAAGGAAAAGGGTCACAGCTGGACTGCAAAAATTATCGTGGTATAAGCCTGCTTAGCGTCGTCGGCAAATTGTATGCTAAGGTATTGATTAATAGAGTCAGGAATGAAACTGATGACAAAATATGGGATGCTCAAGCGGGATTTCGAAAGGGAATGGGATGTACTGATCAGGTCTTTTCCTTGCGGTGCATAGCCGAAAAGTTTTTGGCCAAGAGTCAAAAAGTCTATTGCACATTCGTAGATCTGGAAAAGGCCTATGACAGAGTTGAGAGGAATGAATTGTGGTCAGCACTTTCTATGCATGGGGTGAGCAGTCTCTTAATACGAGCACTGAAATCCTTATATGAGGATTCGAGTGCTTGTGTCAGGATAAACGGAGCGCACACTGAATGGTTTAAGATTGAGAAAGGCGTTAGGCAAGGATGTGTTGCGTCACCGTGGCTGTTCAACCTATTTATGGATAGCTGTTTGACAGATTTGAAAGAGTCTAAAAGTGGATTAAGGATGAATGAGTTACTCGTCAAATGTCTGCTCTATGCCGACGATCAGGTTATACTGGCGTCATCAGCGGAGGAGTTACAGGAGATGGTAAACTGTATGCATGAAGCTTTAAAAGAGAAAGGAATGAAAGTGAACGTAAGTAAAACTAAAACACTGGTTTTTGAAATGGAGAAAGAAATGACAGCATGTAATATTTTGATTGGAGGAGAAAAAGTGGAGCAAGTGAAAGAGTTTGTATATCTAGGATCAAAGTTTACATCAGATGGCAAGTATGATAGTGATATTGAAAGGAGAGTGAACGCGGGGAACATGGTGAATGGAGCTTTGCATGCCTTTATGAGCAGTCAGAAACTATCCAAAAAGGCTCGACTGGCTGTGCACAGGGGCGTGTTGGTCCCGACATTAATGTATGGGAGTGAAAGTTGGGTATGGCAAAAGAAGCATGAAAGCAGAATAAATGCAGTGGAAATGAGAGCGTTAAGGAGTATGATGGGTGTGAAATTGAGTGACAGGATAAGGAACAGCGTGATAAGGGAATGTTGTGATGTGAAAGAAGATGTAGTTACAGGAATAGAAAAGGGTATGTTAAGATGGTTCGGTCATGTGGAGAGGATGAATGAAAGCAGGTTGACTAAGCAGATATACAAGGAGAGTGTGGAGGGAAAGGTCGGAGTGGGAAGACCTAGACGAACGTATCTTGATCAAATTAAGGACGTCCTGGTAAAGGGTCAGGTCAAAAGTACCCGAAACCGCCGAGCTTGTATGAAGAGAGTTATGAATGTGGACGAAGCGAAAGAAGTATGCAGAGATCGTGGCAAGTGGAAAGAGGTAGTCTCTGCCTACCCCTCCGGGAAAGAGGCGTGATTTTATGTATGTATGTATGTTATCCGTTACTATGTAGAAGCAAAAGTTATAAACCCCGGATAACACATTAAAGCCTTATTATATTGACTAAACACGTGCTATATATTTATTTATTTACTTTCAGAGAGGAATGTAGCAAACTCAAATACCTTACCCGGGAATGTTGCAGTCTCATACGATAAAAGAGGTTATCTTTTTGAAACAGCCTGTATTCCCTACGTGTTGAGAATTCTTGGCTTAATTAAAATTTGCTCTCTCCACACGTACTGCATTAAAAATAATGAAAGTTTGCTGCAAAACAACAAACAAGTTATGACTAACGCTGGACAAATGTGTAATTTTTATAAGTAAGACTTTTTGAGCTCGCATTTACCTCTTCTACTAAGTGGGTGCCATTTTTAATAAAAAAGTTCATTCTTATCTTTATTCTTACCTGGATATTTACCGAGATTTCAAATTAACCAGTAGACCTATTGGTTTATTGACTTATTTGTGAGAGCCCTTGTAAAAACTTTGGATTCTTCTTTTAGGTGGTGGGCTAGCAATATAGCCTATTACTCTAGATGTCAGATATGGACGAAAGTTCGAGTGACAGTTTTTTATGTCGGCATTTGTATAAACCAGTCGATATTAAGTAATAAATCTGTGATATTAGTAAGTTATCTCTTCTAGTAGTTTATCTCTTCTGATCTCCCATACATTTATTACGGCACTCTGTAACCAAAATACCTAAGTCTAAAAATTTAATTTCTTTATCTGAGTTACTTTTTAATATATCTTCATTTCTGCAATGGATTTTCTGTTTTAGATTGGAGCCATATTTCAGCAGCTCCGATAAAACAACTAGGGTATCCATTTTCTTTATCCAAAATCTATTATGGTCATTGGCGAGAAAAGGTCGAAAAGGTCGAAGGTTGGGCTCAAAACTTGAAGATATTTGCTTAGTGTTGTTTTATGATAGTATCCAGATGATATGAATATTTATTTCTTTTATTTTTTTTTAAACATTGTTATTTTGAGATTAACACCGGTGTAAACGGAATTGAAACGTCGACAAAAAAATATATGTGCGCGCTAAAACCTGCGTTGTTTATATAAAAAAATTCTTCCAAACAGTACTACAATATATTATAATCTTTGCGATCTTGAAGTCGATCTCCAACTATTGATTTAACGATCTAGTTTGGGGTCATTTAAAGATGCAAATAATATTTTTTGTGACAGACATCATAGTTAGTCTATTGCAACTTTCAATCGAAGTCGAACTTCTTTTAAGATTTCTTATTGTTTCCAGACAACAAAACCAGTAACAAGTCAGTTATGAGATTTAGAAATCAAAAATTTTACATGCTTACATCTTTAATAATTTGTAAGAAATTTTTTTGTCAATACCAAATGTAGGGCAGACAGTAAATAATAGCAGGATAATGAGGTTAACGTCGCTCGCGTGTGCACTCTATCGATTGCCGTAGTTGTGACGAATAGAATACTAAAGTCAATACAAATGCAGTCATAGCTCGTATCACTTACGATGTTGTATTTGAATCTGAGTAAGGGTAGATATAGTTAGATTTCGAATTTTGATATGGATCTAACCCACTCTTTCTGAAACGTCGTCAGCGCAAATGACTGCCATAGTGGACGCTACTTTGAGAAATGAAAAATGATGATACATATGTACATAAATATAATTACGTCTGTATCTTGTCACGGCCACGTTCAGCTGTCTGGCTTAATGGTAGAATTGAGATTCAGATTCATAGTATAGTGACAGGTTGCTAGCCCATCGCCAAAGAAGATATTTAAAAACAAAACACTTTTACTAAAAATTAAATATCCGCTCAAAAAGTAAATAAATATTTTACCTTTATTCTTCTGACTAACTTACCCAGCACAGGGTCGTAAACGCAGGTGCATACTGGGTCCTCTTCAGAGAGGATATTATCAAGACTGACTTTTCTTTACCCTCTGATAACCGCGGATATATAACTGCTGCGAGTATCTTCCATAAACACAGATTTTCTCGTATTCAAAAATACTGATATGGATATCGATTTGGATAAAGATATCCGGAACATCCTTAACTTTATACAGACAAGTTTGTAGTTGGAGCACAACCGTTAATTCCATCAAATGTACTAACTAAGCGGTAACTCAAACGAAATATCAACGAAGCAGTTAAATATTGGATTTCGACTAACTTCTTGCCCGAGGGAAACCATCAGTCTAAATAGTGAATGGCCGGTTAACTCAGTTATTTCAAAGTTGGACTTTAACTTAAGACTAGTTGAGTTGTATTTTCATAGGCTAAAGGTTATCTCGTCTTACTCGTAGTTATGAGGGTCGGTTTTTAAGGAGTAAATACTTTATAAGTAAAAACGTATATTTTACCTGAAAATTGTTTTATCTCTTCTTCAGAGCTAAAGAAGCTAATAATTTTGCGGTAGCCATATCGTCAAATATTTATTTTTTTATGTCATCAAACAATTTTTTTGTACGGTACACACAGATACAAAAATGATGTACCTAAATATAGTAACCATATTGAGATTGTTGATACAGTAAAAGTAAACTTAACTGCAAATATGTTTTAAAGTCTTCAAATGTACGTAACAATGAATTGCCATCAGCAGAGATTACTTAATTAAATTCAATTTCAGTATTTGTAAATTCATCCCAGCGGTATATAAATCATAAAATATATGAAGTGGAAAAAGTAAATTTGAATAAGTGAAAGAGTTTGTATATCTACGCTCAAAGTTGAGTCAGATGGTAAAGTGTGATAGTGATATTGAAAGGAGAGTGAACGCGAGGAACATGGAGCTTTATGAGCAGTCAGAAACTATCCAAAAAGGCTCGCCTGACTGTGCATAGGGGCGTGTTGGTCTCGACATAAATGTATGAGAGTAAAAGTTGGGTGTGGCAAAAGAAGCACGAAAGCAGAATAAATGCGATGGAAATAAGAGCGTTGAGGAGTATGATCGGTGTGAAATTGAGTGACCGGATAAGGAGCATAAGGGAATGTTGTGATGTGAAATAAGATGTAGTTACAGGAATAGAAAAGGGTATGATGAGATGGTTCGGTCATGTGGAGAGGATGAATGAAAACAGGTTGACTAAGCAGATATACATGGAGAGTGTGGAGGGAAAGGTCGGGGTGGGAAGACCTAGACGAACATATCTTGATCAAAACAAGGATGTCCTGGCAAAGGGTAATGTCAAAAGTACCCGAAACCGCCGAGCTTGCATGAAGAGTTATGAATGTGGATGAAGCGAAAGAAATATGCAGAGATTGTGGCAAGTGGAAAGATGTAGTCTCTACCTATCCCTCCGGGAAAAAGGCGTGATTTTTGTATACATGTATGTGTATTAAGTGTAACCAACATTATCACTGTGACATTAAGTTTAATTCCTTGTGTAAATCTAATGATGATAATATTATTAGATAATATCTACACAATAACTGTAACGGTTGGCAAATCTGGTATCATGAAATTATTGACACCTGAACTTATAATAGATTCAAATCCCTAGCTAATTTTACCACAAGTAAAAATTTTGATATTGAAAAAATGATAAGGTAACTACAATTCTGTCCTACCAAAAAATACTGCTTCAATGTTCATCAAACTGACGCTCTGTATACCAAATGACATGAAGAAATGATGATGACATTGGCATATATGAAAGATATATAGATCGATAGATGATAAACAATTCAGAATAAATATAATTTTACACAGAACTCGGCGAAAAACTTGCGAAACAAGCACGGAAATACCTTCAGCAACACTCAGAGTTTTGTATGCTTTGTTAGTTTTTCTATTAAACTTTGCAAGTTTTCTGAATACGGAAACTTACGAGTCGAACGACGAATTCAAGGAAAGTATGCTACTTCTTGATTGAATGCCAAAAACTAACAATGTTTGGACTGGGTCTTTGTCGATGGGTGTTATGGATACAATTTATAAGGAACCGTTCAATTCTTCACATATTAAGTTTTAAGGTTAAGGTTATTGAATTCTCTTAAAAATTTTATTTTAGTATTAATTATGTGTAGATTTTAAAGCAGTTTGGTTTGACTAACACATGGAACAAGATGATACTTAACTAATATTTTTTAAAGTATTAATAAGATGACAGTTACTTTAAATTTTATTTAGTTCAATTCCATCATTGAGTCATACAGCTGAACGTGGCCTTGCAATCATTTCAAGATTGTTGTCTCTGTTAACACCATAAGAAATAAAGACGATTATATGTATTTTTCAGTTAGTTTATTTCCTGAGCACGGTCTTGACCACAATCCAATATGGGTAAGGTTCTCCAGCAAATATTGCGAGATTATTCGCTTTATATAAAATACATTCTTGAAAAGCCACCAATACTACCACCATGATTTCATCTGAGTTCTCCTGTTATCAAGGAATAAACTTTAGGTAGAGGTCAAATATGAGTCCGACAATAATTCCGCGTTAAATCTATTAAACTGAGCATGACCATCTCACTTCTGAATTGTTAACAAAAGCAGGCACCTCAAAATTTTACCTTCATTATAATACTACTATAAAAAATCCATGCCGAAAAGTCACTTTCAGCCCAAACATATAATTTAGAATGTCAAACAATATCCAGTAGTATGCAATCTAGAGGATAGAGCCAACAGCGATCCCTGGCGGACCGCTAACCAACACTTCTATCAATAATTCAGCAACAATTTGCCACTCGTATTATTTTATTAAGCACAAATGGCATGTTCCAGTGCTGGCTGGAATTCTCGCAGGAATATGCCTGTTGGGTAAGCGAAGAAATGGATATTACAAACTTATTTGACAACTCCCGAACTATGATCATATTTTTTTAATCCTTAGTATTTCGTATGCATTATTTGCCATATTTTGAGAAAATAAATTTGTAATTATGATGGTAGGTAGTACTAAAATATTATGGCGTCCCAAGTATTACACCAAAACAAAACATTTTTTATTTTCCTCTAAAAGTAGAGCTACACCTACATTTCTTAACTATTACATTCTTTTATATTATATTTTATAAGTTTGTTTTTGAAAAGAATTGGTACTTGGATAAAATATGCTAGGAGCACTTTATAATTGCTTTCGAACCACCAGGATTGCTATTTCAATTCTGAACCAACAGTTTTCATGCATACCGCCCTGAAATTCTAAATTGCATTTTCACAATCGCCTCATTTTCACCATCATCCTTCTTTCCAGTAAATCTTCAACGATGGTCCGCGCAGTATGGAGGTGAAGAAGAATGAGAAGCCCGGCAGCCTGTCGCCAGTCAAGCCGGTGCTGAAGGCCGAGGACGGGAAGAACTCCCGCTCCAGCAGCAGGTCGGAGAAGGAGCTCAAACTACCGCCAGAAAAGTCGCCGAGTGACGACGGGTCCAGGAAAGAAAGGCGACTTTCGAAGGCTAGTGACAGTTCCAAGGATACGTTTGAAAGGTAAATAATGAAATGTTTACACACAGATAATCACACCTCTTTTACCCAGAGGACAACATATTCCTACTCGCCCACGATTCTTGCAAACTTCTTTTGCTTTATCGACATTCATAAACCTTTTCATCGTTTCACCTAAAGCGATGGTGATTGAACAGTTATGTTGGCCTAGTAAACAAGCATGATGGGAGGGAGGCACAGGGAAAAATCCGACCCCGACAGCATGCTTTGCTTTCATATTTTCTTTTTAAATTGACATCAATAAGTACGCACGGAATAAAATAATTTCCCGAATATATCGTTGCTCTAAGTGAAATATCCAAAAATGTAGTCTCGTAAAAATTTGAATGATGTAAGTAGGCATTCGCCAAAAATGTACAATATATTCGGGGTATATTTTGAGCGCAATTAAAAAGCTCAATTCCTCTTTAAAAAACAAACAATAACAGACTTACCATAATACTATCGGCCAGCACTTACTGACTGCGAGTAATTATGTCAGAATGAAATCGACGCAAATCCATCACTCAGTGGATGATCGATTGATGCCGACTGGTAATTTATAGCTCGTAATAAGTTAAGCAACTTTGTTTGAGGCACGTCGGTTTTATCAAGTTGATGAAGCGCAGAGAGTGCGGTTCTAATATTTTATTGCGATTACGCTATTTTTACTTCTTATTCGAGTATCATGATCAAAGACACACCACTGGCTCCTATCCAGAGAGGTGAGGTTGTAACCTCTGAAGCCACTCTTCCGGAGGGTTAGGCGGAGACTACATCTTTCCACTTGCACACGATCCCAGTAGTAATTATATTAGAATCGTGCGGCGCATGTGGAAAGATATATTAAGCTCCATCCACGTTGATCTGTATAAGGTTCTCATATCATATCTTTTACAAGAACTTCCCCGACAAGATCAAGGTATAAACATTCGTCTTGGCTTTCCCCTTCGCCTTTATCTTGCGACGTTCTCATTGCCTTGCAATAAGCTTAGTTAACCTGCTTTCAAACTACAAAATTTTTCGTAGCAAATCTTCCTATAGTTGACAGAATAGCAACTTTTCTAAAGAAACTTACTTTATTTTTAATATCTCATTACCTATATTTTATTAAATATTTTTCCGACTAGTTTCGTTTCAGACAGGAAAGCAAAGCAAATTCAGAGCTACATTAGTCACAGAATCACTGAATCTTAGTAATGCTCAATGCAAATGATAAGCTGTAATTCCATAGCTACTCATGTAAAATAACTAATACAAAATAACTAATATATTAAAGAAACGACTGAGTATTAAAAAAATATACATGTAGGTATTATGACTTCGAAAATTATACAGAGGTAACCACCCTTTACTTTAATGGGTAAAGTCTGGAGATCAGAAAAATTAATGAAATCTATTGGACATAATTTTTGGTTAATTTATCAATAACTACTGCTTGCTTCACTACTTTCTACCTATCCTTTATATCTTTTTACTATTTATAGTGAAATATGCTATAGAATCTATTTCAGGAATAAGGGAAAAGAGTCAAGTCAAAGTAGTCTAGTTCAAAAAGAACATTTTACATTTTCATTTATATTTTGAAACTAGCTGTGCCTGCGACTTCGTCCGCGTGGAATAGTTATTTTGGGCATCATTGAAGCCCTCAAGGATGCTCCTTCCACGATTTTTTCACATTTTCCATTATTTCTTCGCTCCTAATAGTTTAATAGTTGCATCTAGACGTTATATAGCCTAAAGCCTTCCTCGATAAATGGTCTATTCAATACAAAAATAATCTTTCAAATCGAACCAGTAGTTCTTGAGATTAGCACATAAAAAAAAAACAAACAAACTCTTCAGTTTTATAATATTAGTATAGATAAATCTAGGTGCCTATTTAAACTAAAAAAATATTCTAATAGAATTATAAAAAGAAATATGTACCTACAACTTACAAAAGAAAAAGATATGAAAATAAAGTTGAAACGCCTGTGCAATACTGTCTTGCCGTCGTCGGGTCTTCCTATACTCCCTTAGGGAGTCGGAGTAGATTGGTCAGGGCTTTTGGCCCTCTTCAATGGCATCATCGCTGCCTACGACTGTAGGCAGGTCGATGGGGCGGCCGTGACGGCCTGGGTCTTCACGTCTTCATACACTGGGAGTTCCCATCAGCGGCGGCGTCGTCACTGATTGACATCAGCCGCAAGGCAGCGAGGGGAGGGTTTCACCCGACGGCCCGGAGGGAGCGGAGTGGAGCGGCGCGATGCCGCGCAGGTGGCTGTGTGATGACGCGTCTGTCCTCTCGAATATCTAGGTTCTCTCACTTCAAGTCCCTGAGCATCGTCGAGTTCCTCACGTAGCGCGGGGCTCCGACGACTGCTCTGAGACTTTGGTTCTCTTGGGCTCTGAGTCTTCTCCTGTTGGTCTCAGAGCAGAATGCGTACCACGCCAGGGCCGCGTACGTGAGGCGGGATCTGACGTACGTTTGGTAGATCCCGAGCTTCGTCCTCAGGGGGAGGCTGGAGGAGAGAACTACGTGAAGTCTCCCCCTGGCTGCCTTGGTCATGAAGCTTGCGTTCGCCTCCCGCCCCTTTTCTACCCTGCCTCCGCTAGCCGCGTCGAGCGCGGCAACCGTTACGCAAAAAAATTCCTTATAGCATGATTCAGTATTTACGCGCGATGGCTTGTTAGGGTATTTTATTTCATGTATAAGTTTGGTGTTTCTATACCGATTTCGATGATTCTTTTTTTATTGAATAGGTACTTATATAAACTTTTAAGAATTACGAATGACTGTGAGTGTTATTGGTATTATAAACATCAGAGTAAAGAAATATAATCAGAAATCTCCGAACTGCTAAACTATTAGGCATTACACGTGTCATTGTGAGTCAACCATAAAAGATAGACTGATGCTGTCTTGGGATATTTTTTTAATAATTTTATGTAGTATGTTTCCGTTATACATGGTTTGCTGTATCTTTAATCATTAAGGCTGCACACGCGACGGAAGCTTAAAAAATCAAGTAACTTCTCCCGTTTTCCCAACATTTCCTTTCACTGCTCTTCTCCTAGTGATTGTAGCGTAATAAAAAGTATACTATAACCTGCTCAGGAGTATGAAGAATAACTGTACCAAGTTTCGTTAAAATCCGTCAAGTAGTTTTTGTTTCTATAAAGAACATACAGACAGACAGACAGACAGACAGACAGACAGACAGACAGACAAAAATTTTACTAATTGCATTTTTGGCATCAGTATCAATCACTAATCACCCCCTGATAGTTATTTTGAAAATATATTCCATGTACAGAATTGACCTCTCTACAGATTTATTATAAGTATAGATATAGATGACATGCAAATTCGACGATGGATTGGTACCTTACTCGATGCGAATGCAAGTACCCTTTTGTAAACCGTACAAACGTTCCTCGTTGCATTCCATTACCTCATTCAGTCATATTGCAGGGGAGATCTAAGCTTCTTTTTTATTACAGTAAATAAAATCTCTATATTTTTATATGCTGTTTATAAAACAAAATACAATTAAACCTTGCATTTGAAGAATACTTAGTTAGGTACTATTGTACACCACTTCTGCAAACACTTCCTTGATCATAGAATCAGTCGTTGATAGTGATTGCAACTGCCTCTCTTTTTAGAAGAAAATACATTAATACGGAAAATCAACAAAGGTGAAAACAATAAATAATGACGATATTATGACGTATGTGTTGTCAGGATACGTCTGACGTAACTGAAAACCTGGCGAAATCTTCCCGCCTCAGAACCTGAAATCCTAAATCGCGCAAATTAAGTTTTAAGGGATATGGATGGCGGTCGGACTCGAAACATACACCTGCTTTCTTGTTATTGAAATTGCATTGTTTTATTTTGTTTATCACTGCAATGAGAAAATACGCAGGCGAAACACTACCGAAGAGAAACGTCACGATTCTGCCCATGCAACAAAATCACTGAAACCGGGCAAAAAACGAATAGCAGAATCTGATTGCAAAGCCGGGAAAAACTTTTTGTGCTATTGCTCGAATAAAAATGTTGACACACATCCACAATTTTAAAATTACCTATATAAAGCTAATATACATAAATAGAAGCGAAAGTTACCCGGCTGATAAATCTCTCTCACAGACGACAACCACTTAGAAGGAGTTTGGACATAGTACATATATACTCGTATGATAATAAATGATTATGAAGGCATTCCGTTTAAATCCCCGCAAGAGTCCTAGTTAAAAGCTGCAAATAGAACTAACTTGTATTGAGAACAACTGCTCTTTAGAATTTGCGAATGGCAAATTACTTCTTGCGATCTACTTCCACTCTTAATGTTTGATCCATTACAAACCCACATCATATTCCCCTAGCTAAATTTTACTTGACTATTATACAAATGTTTCTATTTCTCCACAGACAAGACTCCAAAGCCGGTTCCCTCACAAGTCCAAAAGTCTCTCGCAAGTACTTCACGAACTGGAAACAGGCATGTGATAAGACAAAGGACAAAACCAAGGAGTTGCTAAAGAGGTGGAGGACACTGCCCGAGGCTGAAGCGGGAGAGGCGCAGATGCAGGCAGGAAACAGCGACGAGGAGAAGAACCGTGGGTGGAGTGTGCATGTTTGGAGTGAGTACTTATCTATTTGACGGCCTCTATGGCGCCGCGGTAGTACGCTTGTCTGTGACACCAGAGTTCCCGGGTTCGAATCCAGGGTATGATGAAAAAATAACTTTTTCTGATCGGCCTGGGTTTTGGATGTTTAACTATATAAGTTTTTATTATAAAATATAGTTTCGTTAAGTTAGAATCTCGTAACACAAGTCTCAAACTTACTTCGAGGCTAACTCAATCTGTGTAATTTGACCCATATATAGGTATTTATATTAATTTATATATAAATCAAGAAGTACATGTTGAAACTATCGTATCGCTATGATACAACTTGCTATGGATATTTTTTTTTTTTTGTAGTTTCCTAAGAATTAGAAAATTGGTCTATGTCTGAAAAATCATAAGGTATTGAATTTAACAAATCATCTACGAAAAAAAATTATTTCTGGTGTAATTCTTGTGAAGAGGAGGCCGCCTCCTTTAATATATTTATGCGACCCGTCCGACCTCTGCAATATTGACAGGGGAACCTTACCCATATTGGATCATATTAAAAATTGTTTTAATAAGGGAATTTAGGAGTGTCAAATATATTGTACTTCGCTGCATTTACCCGACTAACCGCAATAACCGTATAAATATTGCGTATTATAAAAACAAGACCAGGTAATTGTGATCTTTTCACTGTACGAATATGTGAGAGATATGCACCATTGAGGATTATTTTCCTCTGTGCTACTATCTGAATGTACTTAAACTTTCCCTAAAAACACATTTACATAGTGCAACAAAGTGTACCCAATATTTGTTCATAAAAACTTCACTATTACACTATGGAATATCGAAAATAATTCGCTGAAATTTCAATTTCAACTCGTTGGAAGTTTGAATCATACGTTAATTCCTAAAAGCGGGATGCCTATAACTCATTCGTCAAATAATATAGTGTTGTGAAATATGTCATCGATAATCGCCACCAATTTATTTTACAGAATGATTAAATTATACTCGTTAATCTAAATTAATAGGTATGAACATTTAATTACGATTTTTTGGGAAATCTAAACATATAAATAGTATACAAATCTACTAGCTTGTTTTAAAATTTTTTGGACGTACTGCGATGTATATACTAACATCGCTTTTATTTCCAAATAAAAGTCCTCCGAAGCATATTGCTAAAACACACATATCACGCCTTAATTCCTTACGGATTAGACAGGACCAAAGCTCTGAAGAATCAAATGCCACATTTAACTGGACGGCTATCGATATCGATAATCTATTGATAGCCACTATCGTAGCCCTAATAACAAAGGGGTTAGCGCACACAATTTACTTCCTCTATCGCCTCGTTGACGGCATCACGGCACGCGAAAACCTCTTCAAAGTACATACATACATACATAAACTCACGCCTCTTTCCCGGAGGGGTAGGCAGAGACTACCTCTTTCCACTTGCCACGATCCCTGCATACTTCCTTTGCTTCATCCACATTCATAACTCTCTTCATGCAAGCTCGGCGGTTTCGGGCACTTTTGACCTGACCCTTCACCAGGACGTCCTTAATTTGATCAAGATATGTTCGTCTAGGTCTTCCCACCCCGACCTTTCCCTCCACACTCTCCTTGTATATCTGCTTAGTCAACCTGTTTTCATTCATCCTCTCCACATGACCGAACCATCTCAACATACCCTTTTCTATTCCTGTAACTACATCTTCTTTCACATCACAACATTCCCTTATCACGCTGTTCCTTATCCGGTCACTCAATTTCACACCCAACATACTCCTTAACGCTCTCATTTCCACTGCATTTATTCTGCTTTCGTGCTTCTCTTCAAAGTACTTACGTAGGTACTTCGTTTTACAATAAAGGTACCTATCCTACTTTCGGAAATGTTCATATGTTAAGGGGATTATCCAAATCATTAATTGAAGCTGTCTGAGGATACACACTCTTCTTAAAACTCAACTTTATTGGTTGGTTCTATTTCTACTTATGCCGGCTGTTTTTTTTCCGCGCAGATTATAAAATCTTTGTGAAATTACCCAATTTATCCACACCTGTATTGTGGTCAAGTGCCGATACGGGAAGTCTTCCCGGGGAGATGAATTCGGCACGACTTATGCCAGATTTAAAGAAAAACTAAACAGATAATGATTAAGCTGTCACCATATTATATTTCCAAACATAAATCATCCGTAAAATAACAAATTCAGCTCACGTTAAGAATCCTACGAAAGTTTATATATTCCTAAGAAATTTATGAACTTTCAGTTCTTGTTACTTCAGGTAACATATACATACATTCGCAGCTAACCCACTGAACCGGAGTACAGAAAAGGACTGAATACTTCTAGTAAGGACAGAGCTGCGGGCGATAACTAGAATAAATATTTTTTTCTTTACGTGGCGTTAATACCCAGGAAATATTATTCTTTAATTGCCATATATTATTCACAAGTTATCAGCCAAACATCCATCCACACTACAAGTACAGTAACCTTATTTCATTCCGGCGTGCGTTCTGGGATAACCACACACAACACAACACAACTATATTTTCATCTTTCTCGCAAAGATTACATTAAAAAGCTTGCTACAACTACATATACTACTCAAATCGTCGCTTTACTTTTTTAAATGAAACATAGTATAAAAGAAAATTTATCATTGTGTGCTGTGGAATTGGTTTGGTTGGAATTGGTATTTCATAGTATTATATATCAGTGTTATATCAGGTTTTTGTTGGTGCTGTAGTACCTACTGCGCTGCTACGGTTTGGGATTGGGGATTAAAAAGTTTTAATATTTTGTTCAATTGTTTTTGTTGTCACACTCGACTCGCGAATTCAACAGGAAGTTGGAAGCAAATATTCAATAAAGAAGTTGAAAATAAATAAAAAAGTTGAATCGGGGATACCTATATCTCGATACGTTATTATTTACGGGTACGATACATTATTATTTGTGATTACAGCTTTTATCACAGCTGTGATTATTATATATTACTCACACAGTGTTAAGTAAACCATGAAAACACATGTTATTTAATAATTCAGTCTTTACACGTTGTAATGATGTAATTCGTCCAGTTTGGCCCGAATCGATACGCTATTTGAGTCAAGCGGGACTGAAGCAATCGTCGCCGTGCCTATTATTAGAACAAAGAGTCACAAAAGTGAGCCTTCTTCGCTCTTAATTTTTTCTGTATTATTATATCAGCACTCGCATTTTGCCATAAGGAGTACTTACCTCATATCAATATCATGAAAATAATTCAAATTTTTGGTACTTACCCTGTCATTTAATGAAATTAATTGACTTTTTAATATTTCTTACTTGGAATTTATTTTTGTTGCTTTTACTTTTTAAATGTTAAAAAAAATACATTTTTATTTAAGTTTCTTGTTTTTTTGTATAAATAATATACATAAAACCTAAGATTTGCATGGGTTGGTAAGGAATTAAGAAAATTTCAAAAACTTGATTTGTTTTTTTATCGTTCAAAAATACGTTCAAGTTCTACACATTCGTTACTTTGAACTGTTGTTTTGTTTCAAAATGGATCAATGCGACGCTGGTTATAGTTTTCTGACACGCATAGTTCCGTCGTTACTTGATGTTAAGTATACGTACCTAAAGTATATAAATCTATATAGCACACCATTACTTACGAAGTACACATACTTATAAAGCAAATAAATCAATTTGGTATTTCCAACCACGTGATACATATGAAATAATTGTTTTGATAGATTGATTTAACTTACTAACACTATTTGTATCTATTTATAATACCCTACCCTGATATATAAAGCTATCATATTACATACCTGCGAATGTCTCGGAGGATATTCTGTAGATATAGTGAAACTTTGTTAAAAGATATAATTTTCTAACAAAAGTCCTATTCGAGTTACACAATCAAAAGTTTTGTGAACAATTCAGAAATACTGAATACTGTGCCGTAGATTACATCGACCGCGTCTCGCGTACGAACGACCCTTATTTCTTTCTTTCTATCTATTCTGTATTTTCAGCACTTTGTATTTCGTATCCCAGCTCGACAGATGTGATATAAATGAAGGTTCATATGCCGTAAAATCTTATTTTACTTGTATATTTCAAAAACTCATTGCTTTAAACGAGGTTTTCTAATAATAAAATTTTGACTAACCAAAACAGTTACAAAATTTAAACAAAGATACAAAAATTGCAACTGTCAGCCCATACTAATCGAGCGATCAACTGATACCACTTTGTAATATACATTTTTAAGTTTTTGTGTCCACTGTACTTAACATTAAAGTTTGGTTTATGTTTAAGGAGCCACCATTATTTTAAGAATAAAAAACACCTTTTCAAGTCAGTAATAGTTGTCTCCAAATAAATATTTAGAAAACCGCGGTCAAAGCAAAAGCTATTAAAACAATAGTAATAAAATTGGTATAATATTTGGACTCGTGCCTCGCCTTTCAACTTTTAGTAGGGAGTAACCGAACCCAAACAACTAAAATAGTAAAGGTCAGCGTTTTACAGCCATTATCCTTTCAAAGTAAAAATAAAACGTTACTGGCCATAATATTCGTAGTGCAGTTTTATGAGTAGTGTTCACAGTTTATGATACCTCGGGCTTGAACCACGGGTCGCTTAAGTGCCGGCTGCTCCTTTCTAATTCAAATAAACCTGGAAACTGGCACAAAGTACGTCTGCAAAACAAAAGTTTACTCCAACATAAAACGGAATGTAAAACGGGCTATTCAAAAGATTTACATTTTGTTTTTGGCAGAAATTTAGCATTCTGGCACTAATTCATCTCCGAAACGGATCGGTCCAGAGAGGACGCCATGCGATTACCATGTGCGAGTTGTTAGAGGGAAATTCTTCTAAAATAGGTACTTAACGTTTCATCTCAGCCGATTTTTAGTGTTAATATGTTCACAGCGGACTTTCGCATAAAACCTGATCTATCCATAAAGGTATGGAAATGCAGCCAACTAAATTTAAATTATAGTAATGTCACCAAATCGCTGACACTGACAAACTAAATTAGTAGAACTAGTGGGCTATGTATGATGAATATTTAGCAATTTATTGCGTTTCTGAACACCTACGATAGGAGTAATGGCAAAAGAAAAGGGTAAGGAAAAAGAAAAAAGAAAATCCAATCATCAAAATGAGGATGAAACAAAGAAAGACGTAAAACCGTCTGTGTCTTATGACGAGATAATGCGGGGGTTCTTGTCCAAGGAGAAGGGTCAAAAGAAAGAAAAAATAAGAGCCAATCAGCTAATTGAGGATATTGCGAAGAAAGATGTCAAACCTTCAGTGTCTTATGACGTGATACCGAGGACCAGGAGAAGTAATGCTAAAGACGATGGTTTCTATACATTTAAGAGCATGATGATGCGAAATGTGAAATCACAGCCAGAAGTGAAGAAAGGCAGAGTAAGTAAGAAGGGTAAGAAACGTGCAAAAGGCAAAAGGTCATAGGAGTATCTGCGTTCACCAAACCAACGATATGATGATGATGATGATGAACTTTATTAATGGACGATATAAAACTGAAGGTTTCGTGTGAAAATGTTCTTACTAGTGTGTACCAATTTCAATAAAAATTTACTACAATTTCTTTTTGTGTTTGCTATAGGAAATCTATTTCCAACCATGTAGAATTATGTCTTAGACCGAATATATTTTTGTTAGGTCTGACGGATGCACTATATTTAGGTCTAAATCAACATTGTATAATAAAACAACTTTGATTTTTAATCTTTACACTTCAATATCAGTAATAAAAAACTAGGTATGTATTTTTCGATAACCTTTGTAGATCATGGTAATACTTGATTTTAAGATTAGTTTTTAAAATATATGGTGCATTAGGTACTTTAATAATTAGTACATTGGGTTTGGAATTATTTTCTTTAAACGCTCAGATTGAGCTATTAATATAAATATGGATAAATAGGTAAATTTTGCTACGATATTATTTATATACATAAGTTACATGAAAGTCGCATTTTCTTTGCCAGTACCAAGATAAAAAATAGCATACACAGAAATATACATATTCATATCATATCATATATCATACGGGATATACCCTACGGGGTAGACAGGGCCAAGAGTCTTGAAAAGACCGAAGGCCACGTTCAGCTTTATGGCTTTATAATGGAAAAGAGATTCAAATAGTGACAGATTGCTAGCCGAGGATTATTAGCCTATCCCTTAGTCTCCTTTTCCCTTTTACGACATCCATGGGAAAGAGATGGAGTGGTATTTTTTAGTGCCAGGAACCACACGGCTTAAAAATAAGAGCATAAATAACTCCGTACAGCTTTATATTTTACTTTAACCGTATTCCGATATGGCCAACTAACCAATTGGATTAATCGCGTTTACTTAGGGGACGGCTATTTGGGTAAAGACAATCCTACTACTATTATAAAGGCGAAAGTTTGTATGGATGTTTGTTACTCTTTCACGCAAAAACTACTGAACCGATTACCATGAAATTTGGTATGTAGGTAGCTGAAGACCCAGAATAACACATAGGCTACTTTTTATCCCAAAGTTCCCGCGGGATTGATAGGGTTTCCATGCGGACGAAGTCGCGGGCGGCCTCTAGTCTTTACTGAAACAGAACCTACTGACGTCGCTTCGCCATTCGTCGGAAAGTTTTCAATTTCCTCCAACAAAAACAATGGAGCATATTCTCACAAGTTCACTGAAATTCTTTCCTTTTTACCTAACTGGCTTTTCTGTACGTACTACCTCACACATAGTGGTAGTTGTAGCTAAAAGGCTCAGCTTTATCAAAATTATATACTTAACATTTTCTCATCATCATCCTGGCATTTTTGTCTCCACATGTTGTATTGGTTGCGCTCTATCAGTAGAATTTACAGTCACTAATGACCACGCTCAAGAGGAGGTCACATTGATTTGTATACCTGTTAACAAGAGATCTGACCACCCAAGTGCAAGTAAATGTGCAGGTTTCTTAACGAAGTTTTCCTCGCCACGGTTGTCAGTTACCATTTTACCATGGAAATCAAATTTCTTTTTACCTCAGAAACCAGTAAATGATATCGTTAAAGCCGCAGTGTTATTTGAAACTTTACCTCTCGCTTACGAATTGGACACCACTATAACATACGAACAGTATATAGCATATTATTGACGCAAAAGGAAAGTAACTCCGTTAGTTTGATGGCTCACCTATGGCCTGGATATTTTTTTCTATTTTGGTTAAAATTTTACCCATAGTTTGAATATCAATATAGATTTGCAGCCAAAAAACTATATTTTACTCTTTCATTGACCATTTATTTTACCTCCTTTATTAATTAAATTTTTCGCTACAGCTTAAAATCATACAGCAATTGTCTAATTTTGGTTTTAATATATGTATAAGTTTAGTTTAATTTTATAATAATAGATGGCGTTATCCCGTTTTGAAACGCGATATGGTTTTGTTTTGATACAAACATAAATAGTAAGGTGATATTTAAATAAATGTCTTCGTTCCGGGAGTCTGAGTTTCATTCAAGCTGCCTTGGCTCGATATACTCTTGTCTAAGGGTCCTAACGAGTCGGATACATTTTGAAGAATGTGAAGCATTTGGCAGTTTCCTAAGTATAGAGTGAAGCTAGTGGTGTGGAACCAATCCAAAGAAGATCAGGTGCATGAAGCGCCATCTGTCGGCTAGTACAGTGAAGTGCAGTAAGTGAGCAAGAAAAACTGTAAGTACTTTTAACTGTGTAAAGACTTAGAAAAATTTCAAGATAGAAGTAGTGGGACTTGTAAAATTTCATTGTGTAGATTCTGGGACTTAGAATAATTCGGTAAAAAGTGACGAGACGAGGAATCTATGCCCGATTTCATAGCGGTGACAAATAAGTCCAAACACTTAGAAAATTTTGATCGATAAAAAACAGAACATAGACAAATTTTGAAAAAATAATTGGTGACATTTATAATTACATCTGTCAATCATGGAGGGCTGTATAAGAGTAATGAAACAATTATTCAGTCAAATAGAAAAGGGAAGAAGTAATTTTAAAAAGTCTCCGAAAGAAAGAATTACTGAATCTTATGTTTTGACGCGATTAGAAAGTTTGGAAACAATTATAGATAAATTCTCTGACAAGCATGAATACATTATAGCTACATATGAAGATACTGAAGGTTATATAGAAAGTGACATATACAATATAGGCTATGAAATGTATTTAAGTTATAAAACCGAGTTGAAATCTGCACTGAAAGCCTTATCACCGAATGTGTCTACCGCGTCATCGAGTTTGAAAGAGAATTCAGACAAGAATAAAGAATCACTTGTAAGATTACCGAAGATTACTATACCAATTTTCAGTGGCAAGTATACCGAATGGTCGTCTTTCAAAGATTTGTTTACGTCACTCATCCATAACAACTCTGCACTCGACGACGTTCAGCGACTACATTATCTGAAGGCGCAAGTAAGAGGTGAAGCTGAACAGTTAATTAAACACATTCCAATTACGCATGATAACTACAAAAAGTGTTGGGATTTGTTACAAAGTAGATATGATAATAAGAGGTATTTATCTAATTGTATTCTAAAGCGTTTGTTTAACCAAAAGTCCATGAGTTGCGAGTCGGCTCAAGGGTTGAAAGATTTGTTAGATACAACTTCCGATTGTATTCATGAGCTGACTAACTTAGATATTAAAGTCGATACATGGGATGTAATTATAATTTATATTGTAAGTCAGAAATTGGACGCTGATACTAGAAAACAATGGGAAATTCATATTAATAATTGTAGTGTAGATTTGCCTTCCTATTGTTTATTCAAAGATTTCATAGAATCACGTTACCGCGCGTTAGAGTTTGTTGAGCCCACTAAAAGTAAGTCTAAGTCATGTCCTAATCATACACAACCTAATGTCTTGCACACTATTTCAATGTCTACCTGCCCTTATTGTAATGATAATCATAAGATTTATTCATGTAGTAAGTTTATTAACGAAGAAATCCCTAGCCGTCAGAATATTGTTAAAAATCTTCAACTTTGTTTCAATTGTCTCGGCAGTGGCCACTCAGCGAAAACCTGTCGTGGTTCTACGAGATGTCGGATCTGCAAGAGAAAGCACCACACACTTCTTCATGGAAACAACTCACCAACAGTAGCGGTAGCTACCGAGCAGGCAGAAACTGAACAAAGTCAACCGGAACCGTCTATTGACATGAACCAGACCACAAGCATTACAAGCCATTTTGTGACAGGAAAGGTTTCAAGCCAAACCTTATTAGCTACAGCCTTGGTAAAGGCTGAGTCAAGAAATGGTTCTCCTCTGATATTAAGAGCTCTGCTGGATCAAGGATCACAAGCATCTTTTATATCGGAAGCAGCCGTACAGTTATTACGGTTGAATAAAGTTGCTGAGAAAACTAGTATTTCAGGATTAGGTGGTGGTCAGAGTGGCTTAACCTCAAAATATGTGGTTAAGGTCAAGATTCAGTCACTCTGTGACCCTAACTTTAAGTTGCAAGTGAAGGCTCACGTCCTTCAAACGGTGACTACAGTGTTACCACAAAGGAAGTTCACTCCACCCAGATGGACTGAACTTGGCCGCATCAGTTTGGCTGATCCGCAGTATAATTCGCCTAATAGAATTGATGTTCTCTTAGGCTCCGAGGTGTATTGCGCTGTCCTGAAAAAGGGATTGATTAAAAGTCCTAATGATTTGATTATTGCACAGGATACTTACCTTGGATGGGTGTTGTCGGGTCAGGTTGACGGTTATGATAATGAAGAATCTACATGTCACAACATTATAATGAGCTTTCATATCCAGTTAGAAGAGAATGAACTAATCAAGAAATTTTGGGAAATCGAATCTGAACCTATTCCAAACAAAAAGATATTAACTCAAGAAGAACAGGATTGTGAAGATCACTTCAACGCCACAACTTGCAGAGATGAGACTGGTCGTTATGTGGTGGAGTTGCCGTTTCGTCCAAATGTTCGTCGAGACTACGGTGATACAAGGTCCGTCGCTGTGAAACGTTTGTTTGGTCTAGAAAAGAGATTGGATAAGAATAGCACATTAAAGAAGAATTATTCTGAGGTCATAGATGAATATTTGAAACTTGGTCATATGGAGATTGTTGATGATGAGTCATCAAATATGGAGGGTAAGGTATGGTTACCACATCATGCGGTTGTTCGTATGGATAGAACAACAACAAAAACCAGAGTGGTTTTTAATGCTGCTGATAGAAGCGCTAATGGATTATCCTTAAATGATACATTAATGGTTGGTCCAACCTTACAAATGGAATTACGCCACTTGATAATGCGTTGGCGTTCACACCCCATATGTCTCACTGCTGATATCATAAAAATGTATCGACAAGTGAACGTAGCTGCAAAACATACCGATTTTCAACGGATTGTATGGCGATCTGAAGAGGGTATTATTCGTGACTATCGTCTTCTGACTGTCACTTTCGGCACTTCATGCGCTCCTTATTTAGCTGTAAAAGCAATGCAACAAGTAGCTGTAGATGAAGGTCGTAATTTCCCGCACGCGGCAAGTAGAGTTCTATCAGATTTCTACATGGACGATCTTCTCACCGGCGCTGAAAATGAAGAAGAAGCGGTTAATATTTATAAAGAAATGAATGAATTGCTAAATAAAGGTGGATTTCAATTGCAGAAGTGGACATGTAATAAAATAGGAGTACTAGGTGGTACAGAAACAGATACAGAAAGAGAGTTTAAAGAGGATGATGTTACTAAAATTGTAGGTATTGCTTGGAATCGCCGCACAGATGAGTTTGGTTATAACATCAAGATTTCTTCTGATGCCCCTGCTCCTGAAACAAAACGCAAAGTGATTAGTGAAATCTGTCGACTATATGATCCACTCGGGTGGATAGCTCCGTGTGTTATTATAGCAAAGATCTTCATCCAGAAGCTATGGATTGCCGGACTGGACTGGGATGATAAATTGCCAGAGGAGCTGATACAAGAGTGGTCACAATATCGCAAGGAATTACCGAAGCTAGAATTATTTCATATTCCGAGATGGGTCCGCAAGAAGAAAAGTGATATCAAAGTGGAGTTACACGGGTTTAGAGACGCTTCTAATGCAGGCTATGCTGCTGTGGTTTATATTCGTTGCGTTACTATGGAAAATGAAGTTTATACTCACCTGGTAACCGCTAAGACGAAAGTAGCACCCATCAAGCAGATATCCATCCCGCGACTTGAGTTGTGCGCTGCTGTTCTAGTTACTAAACTACTTCTGGAAGTATCTGAAACACTGAACATCAATAAGTCAGATATACATGCTTGGACGGACTCTACGATCGTGTTAGCTTGGTTGTCCGACCATCCAAGTCGTTGGAAGACTTTTGTCGCCAACAGGACTTCAGAAATACTTACCTTAATTAATGCTACGCAGTGGTCGTATATTTCGACAAAGGAAAATCCTGCCGATTGTGCGTCACGTGGTATGTCACCGTCAGAGTTTCTAGAGAACTCGCTGTGGAAGAATGGTCCAAGCTGGTTACAAAATAGCGAAATTGATTATGTCAAACCACGTTCCATTTGCACCAAGACAGAGTTAGAGAAGCGTCAACTTAAAGTACATACTACTTGTGTCAAAAACTTTGAAGAAATAGAGGATATTTGTTCTAGATTTTCAAGCTTACGGAAACTAATAAGGGTAATAGCTTATTGCAGGAGATTTCTACATCTAAAAAAACCACTTCTGAAGAATCTAAACACTTACCTTATCTTACCGCCAAGGAGATCCAGGAATCACTTACCTGTTGCATACTTCAGCATCAACGTCGTTGGTTTGCCGATGAAATCAGCATGCTCCTGAAAAATAAAAATGTTAGTAAGAAAAGTAAATTGTCTACACTTAATCCGTATATAGATAAGAATGGATTATTGAGGGTTGGAGGAAGAATAGAAAAATCTAACTTACCTGATTGTAGCAATCACCCATTTATAGTGTCAGGCGAATCACATTTGGCTAAACTCTTAATAGCCGATGCCCATCATAAACCATTTCACGAAGGACAAAAGTTAACCTGTAACTATATTCGTACTAAGAATTGTGCTAAAGAGTATATGTGATTTCTACAAATATATAAATGGAAAACTAGATCTCTACAACTGAGGTCAGGTGACATAGTATTAGTGTGTGAAGATAATTTGCCACCTACCAAATGGTTATACGGCAAGATCGAAGATGTGCATTCTGGTAAAGATAATTTAACAAGAGTAGTTACATTACGTTATAAAAATTCTCTTATTCAACGTCCAATTTCAAAACTTTGCCCTTTACCAGTTAATGATGAACATGATTTGTAAATCTAGTTTTTAGAAATTTGTATTTTTACATTTTATGAAGTATATTGTTTTGTTTCCTTTCTCAAGTACGTTAACATGATTATTACTTTTTTGCCAAGTGCTACATACATAGTGTTTACAGTCCACTACTTAATTTAAATGTTACTTGATTGAAGAAGATAGTTAATTTTGATTTGTAAATGATTTGGACAAATATTTACTTTTTTGATAGATTTTTGTTTGCTATTGACATGCTTTGTATTAGCCGATGATAGATGCACATACATACATTTAGGATGTTAAAGTAAACACGTGTTGTGCAAGTTAAGTTTGCTTTATGTTTTTCAGTTTGTGAAGGACTAAAGGTCCTTGGTGGGCGATATGTCTAATTTTGGTTTTAATATATGTATAAGTTTAGTTTAATTTTATAATAATAGATGGCGTTATCCCGTTTTGAAACGCGATATGGTTTTGTTTTGATACAAACATAAATAGTAAGGTGATATTTAAATAAATGTCTTCGTTCCGGGAGTCTGAGTTTCATTCAAGCTGCCTTGGCTCGATATACTCTTGTTATTTTACTCTTTCATTGACCATTTATATTACCTCCTTTATTAATTAAATTTTTCGCTACAGCTTAAAATCATACAGCAATTGAACCAACGTCAGCTGCAGCACATACCTTACCGCGTCCTGGTTATATCCGTTGTAAGCGAAAGGCCAGGTAATACATTAATTTAAGCTGCTTCGAGTGTAAAAGATGCCAAACTTTCGTCTTTGCACCTTTGCAGGGGAACTTAACCCATACTGGATCACGGTTATATATCCAGTTGCCCGAATATGCAGATCTCTCGATGTTTTCCCTCACCTTCGAGCGCAAATATATATTTCTAGCTTTTTTTACGGATTTGCTCACATACATAGTTTTCACCAAGATTTTTGTAAAATTCTATGAAATTTAATTTAATTTTCTATGAGATTTATCAAATTGTTGTGCAACAAAATAATTAATAACGTAGCTATTTTGTTAGATTATACCATATCATTATCACAACCGCCAGAATTAAACATAAAATAAGAATACATACATAAAATCACGCCTCTTTCCCGGAGGGGTAGGCAGAGACTACCTCTTTCCACTTGCCACGATCTCTGCATACTTCTTTCGCTTCGTCCACATTCATAACTCTCTTCATACAAGCTCGGCGGTTTCGGGTACTTTTGACCTGACCCTTTACCAGGACGTCCTTAATTTGATCAAGATACGAATAAAATAAGAATGTAAACTAAAAACTTAGTCGCGTGAACAACAAAGATAGGTGGTATCAAGAAACGTTTATAAAATGATAATATTGTAAATAATTATAACTCCATATAAAATTTACATATTTAATAAAACTGAAAAGTTAAGTAATAAAAAATATTAGTTTTTTTTCTTTATTATACTTTTATTTTACCAGCCTTTCCCCTTTTTCATATATTTTTAATTCAACACAATTTGGCACTCGACCTAGGGAGACCTATCACGGCTTCCACCACAGAATGACATATTTTGAAAGGGTGCCAATCTGGTACATTTTAATTGCTATAATACTCGTGCCTGCGATTTCAGAAGATGCGTTGTTACTCATTCCCATGGGAATTTCTGGAAATTGTTTTGGCACCAATATTTTCCCCACTTGATAGTTTGTAATAAGCAAATTTAAAAAACGACGATATGATACCATTAAGTAAAATCATGAAAACCCTGAAAAAGGAGAGCTAAAGGGAACCCATATAAAGCATAAAATATGACAAAATCCGACAAAAGTCTCCCAGAGGACGTTTTCAACGCTATGTTTTATTCTTTTTATCCCATTCGGAGCTATCTGGGTAGAAGCACTTGATTTCTGTATTTCCCATCCATGAAATATTAACTCGAATGTGTGCTTCACAATCATTTCGAAACCATGACAGTTAATATTACAAAACTATTATTCGAGACAGCCGACGGAAAAATATGGTTAGATAGATAGATAATAGATAGATAGAAATGGTTAATGTATATATATACATATATATAATTATCTCAAATAACTATACAACATCAACATCTTAGGTTATGCGCAAAAGGCACAGTTATCATAATATGCTATCATTTTCAAGCAACCTTACGAATACAAAAAAGTTTATTAAGATTTACATTTAAAATTAATTACCTAAAGAAAAATCCTTAAATTCTAAATGAGTCGTTACGTTTACGTACGTTTCGACATACGAGTAAACAAATCTAAATAAAAGCTGAGAGCCGAGAAATGCACGACGAATATCTTTTTTGTGCCAGTCTTGGCAGTGACTGTTGCTTTAGTATGCAGCACGATATCCACTGGCATATATCAGGGAGTCACACCTGTACTAAGAACCTTACTACACGGAGCGTTATTAAATGTGGCCTTTGAGATTTGCGCTTTTCTAACCCGTAAGTGATAACAAAATATTGTATAACAGATTATTGTTGTTTAACAGAGTATCCTACGTTTTAATAACACATCATAAACTTATTTCTAAACGATATAATTAAGAAAATACATCATACATACATATAACCTTTTCCGGAGGAAGAAATTTCTTTCACTTCATCCACATTTATTAATCTATTCAAACAAACTCGACGGTTTAGGGTACCTAAGCTTGATCTTGTATATCATCAGACTTCAAATTATGTCATTAAAACTTCTTATTGGACTTATAGGACAAAATTTTAAGGGAATTAGATAGTATGATTAGATACAAAATTACTATGAGCTGCCTAAAGACCATTGTTATAATATTTAGGCAGCTCATAGTAATTTTGTAATGACGTATACAATTTTGATCATGTATTGTACACCTTATCTCTACTGATGGTGATTACTAAAATATTTTTCATACATAGGTATAGTTTTTATGTACTAATGTATAGGTTAGGTGCCTTGATTTTTGTAGTTATAACAAATGCTGCCTAGAATAATAATTTCGTTTCTTTTTTTTATTATTATTGTACAATAAACATAAATAAAAATTACCAACGCTGCCAAACACTATTTAATTCTTTATTTATGTTCATAATACTATTATTAGCTTTTGATCGCGGCTTCGCAGGCGTTAATTGTAAGTTTTCGTAAATCTCACGAGGATAAAACTTTTCCAGGTAAGAAAGAAAGATTTTAAGTACAAAATGGCTTTGCGAAATCATCTATTATTAGTATAAGATAGATTTAGTTCACAAATTCAATTTCCAGTTACTGGCGAACCATCCTCGTGTAAATCGGCTCTAGGGCTGAACTTTATTGAAAACCCCTGTCCGGCCGCCAAAATTTACGAGTACACCAATTTTACGGCTTCAAATAATACCTACCCACGGAACAACGCCCAAACTAAATCGCCTCCACACTTAACCAGCTTAACCGTTTCATGACATAGGTACGTATGAATATGACGGACGGTTAATTTGGCACGCTTGAAAATTTTCGCCATAGTTAAAATTAAACAAATGTAAAACTGACGAAACCCATATTAACGTTTTAATCTCGGCCATAAAGTATCTTTCCCGAAGGAACAGGCAGAAACTATTTTTTCCCTCACAACCACATTCATCATTCTTTTTATGCAAACGTCAAAGTAGGAAGTTGAAAATATCTTTTTATATCTACGAATCCGTCTCATCAACACAAAGAATGGATTTTGATACAGTTTTTAAATCAACTGAAAACCTTAATTGAAATTCGTTTGTGGAATCTTGACTTATAGTTTGAATACTGTTTATAAATTATCGTAAACGTGTTTAAACGTATAAAACGGTTACTATGAAAATTATCAACATTTACTGAATTTCTCAGTACTTAATCATATTTATCTTCCTAATTACTTTGTTATCTACACAGGTCAATTACCAAGATAATGATTTCGTAACAATTATAGCTGCCACTATCACTACCTATGTAAAAACATTGATAGCAACGAATAACATAACTCAAAATACTTTTATTTTTTTACCTAAAATTAGCGTTTATGTATGTATAGTTCCATTTTTATGGCAGCTAATGTTCCCACTTACGTTATCCACGGACATGCGTACAATATTTACAAAATTGAATCTATACACATCTATATACTACACATCATCAAATCTGTATTAAACGATTATCATTGCTGGTAAAGCGATGGTCCGGCCAATTACATTCAGGTAAATATGGCCTTCGGCCTTCGAGTCTTGTGATTGTGGGCTCTGTCTATCCCGCAAGTTTTTTTATAATTTCTAATTCTACCGGTTTGAAAATAGTTTACCACTTTAAAGACTTTTGTCCACTGCAGGACATAAGCCCCCTAGGTATTCAAATCTTTTGATGCTACTAAAAAAATATCCCATAATGTTGGAAGACAACTCAAATGAAATTTATTTTCAATTGGCTCTTTCTCAAGGCGACACTCATTTTTTTTTTTACGACCCCCCTGGTCTTCACCCGGGAGAGTGTGGGACTCCTGGCACCGAGTGTGCCAGACTACCGCACTAAAACCCCTCCGGCGCTGCCTTCCTGCCATTTCGAAGGCATCATGGGATCGACTATGCACTCTACCATGATGCCTTCTGGCTCCCCGGTGCGGCTTTACCGAGGATCTTGCTTTCTTGGACGACTAGTAAGTTGCTAGTCGTCCATTCTTCCCAGGACTAGGCGTCCTACTGGGGGAGTAGGTGAGCGCGGTAACGCGCTCGCCTTCTACCACCCCGTCCACGTCTATGTGAGGGCGCGTTTGGGTCTTCCTCCCGCGCCCTCTCAGCAGCCTCCTTCTGCGAGATGACGGTCTCACAGAAGGAAGCAACCGCCGCCCAGTTCCTCTCGCTGTATAACATCCGAAGGCGACTCTTACTTGGCATATTCTTAAAAACGTGTTATTTACCTACACTGTGACGACAACAGATTGTATTTTATCAGTATTTAAATATATTTTATTATAACCATGAGCTCATACATCAGCTCACGTATACTAATCAGTGTCGTCGTGATAAATACTGCCTAGTTGTTGCCGGCGACTTCTTATAGAAAATGCGAAACCGTTGGCGGACAAGACTACCTCTTATTGCCCAATATCTTATTACTAAAAATTATAAAAAATAAGTTATTTAAATTTGTAAAAATCAATAAAGGGAAGTCTCTGAATCTCAGTTCCTTCATTAAAAGCGTGATATGAGTTATGTGTATGTAAACTAAAACATCATAATATGAAGTCATGTATCAAAAATCTGTATCCTTGAGTAAAATATAAAACTCGGCTTTTTAATCTTTACGTACATTTTACAAAAGTACTTGAAATTCAGATGATGGTAAAAAATATATATTACTAATAGGGTAACTAACATTTATGAATTCACCTACTTCACGTCTTTATTCCTTAAGGGAAGAGAAGACAGATGGCTCAAAAAGACTCAAAGCTTCTGCTTCATATAAACTTACAGAAGATAATATTGTGCAGTACACGTAAAAACCCCAACACCTTCGAAAGCAAACAATCAGAGATAACAACGTATCGTAATGTCACGATGTAGGTGTGTCTGTATTTTTGAACGTGCACAACAAAACGTCATCTGTTTTGAACACGATAAAGAATAAAATTAGTGTGTCTTGTCGTCAAATATATTTAGCGTGTGGACACACCGCTCGTATATATAGCGTGGGAAAACATATCGTGCCAGTGCGAACTGAAATATTTGGTGCAAAATGTGCGAGATCGCTGTCTTATCAAACTATCCTTTTTGTAAGTACATTTTTTTTTTTTAATAAATTCATTTGGTTCAACTCATCAATTCGCTGAATATGTAAAATATTAGCTTAAAAATAGATACTTTGTTTGACGATGTCAGTCAATTTCAATGAACTTCGAAATTTTCCGTATAACTGAAAAGGTCAACTAAAATACTGTTTGTCAATCACAATACAACGTCAAACTCACGGTCCGGTTCCGGTTGCCGGTATGAGGGTCGAACATAAATCAATCATAATCCTGAGGTTGACGGTAGACTCGTAAAAGAAAAGTAACGACATATTTGCGCGGGAAAGGGAAATTAAATTTTTGAGAGGGCTTTGATATTCTTCTTTTACTTATTTATTGTTACAAATACAATTTGTAAAGTACAATAAGCGGACTTAATGGTAATAGCATTATCTAACAGTTTACCATTGGGTTATATTCTACACGCATTAATATGCATAAATACAAATACAAACTTCTGAATAAGTTATTTAAACAAAAACATTGGATTTTATGAATACCGATACGTACTTCATTTTAAACCGTATTTGCTTAAAATAGTAATAAGCTGGCGAAGGGTACCTAACTTGATTTCGAAAAAATAAGTTTCATTAATTTTAATACGAGTATGAACCCTTAGATGATAAAAATATACCTATTGAAATTCCAAATCATAAAAAAATCTGAAGAATCTTTAAAACACATTCTTGCAAGAAATTCCGTTTCCAAGAACTTTTAAAATGAAAAAGTGAGGTTTACGAGAAGCAAATTAATATTGGGATTTCTTCAGTCAAGTGGAATATTATTCTCGGTAAACAAAATTAACTCTCGCTTGCTTTTCCCAAATCAAAGAATTCCATTCGCTTTTACAGCTCGTTTAACTGAGTTAAATAAGCAACACGTAATGAACTTCACAAAATTTTATTTTACTGAGTTGAGAACAGGTAACAGATAATTTGACTTCCTGTAAACTATTGGCATGAAAAAATGTTATCGTAAAAAAGGTTAGTCCATTTAGTCAAAGTGGAGAGGATAAAGTAAAGCACCTACTGTCTCTACTTGTTACTACAAAATTATTTGTAACTTATAGGAAATATCAATGAGTATCGCTGTTACTCTGGCAGTCAATCTAAAAAAAAGCAATATATGATTTCATAATTAACCCCGACGCCTGCAAAATACTCGTAACATTAAACCATTAGTAAGCTTATAATAAGAGACTTTATCTGCACGCACCCGACAATTTTTATACACATATATGTTCCATACCAGGAATTTTCAGCTTCGCAATCGTAAACAGGATTTGCAGATTACCTTAACATCGTCCATTACAGTTTTTACTCTTTCAAACCTTGTTTCGAAAAGCAAAAAATAACATATATGTATTTGGCATCATTTCGATGAGTCTAAATCCACAACCTTGTAAGCGCTTACCTTCACTCGAAACACAATGGTTTCCGCAGTGCGTCGCCGTAATTCGGTCACCGTGGGGTTGATCTGCTTGTTTAATAAGTAATTTCCACGCCCTTTCCGCGTAGGTCTTTGCCGCAATTTATCGTTGTGAAAGCAGCGGAATTTAAATGTAAGGTTTCTCTTGATGAGGACCGAGGATCTCTGGTGCCTGTTATTTATTTCCGGCCGGAATCGTCCATCAAGCTTGAAACTGCTTTTAATTTGCCAGCAAGGAAGACAAATTGCCGGACAAATTTAGAGCTGAGCTGCCAGGTGTAGATTTTAATTTGACCTTTGCTTGTTATTAAATTCTGAAACAATATAGGTAATCTTTTGACTCACTATACATTACTGTGACTCATCATAATAATAAAGAATAAAACTCTCCTATTTTTCTCTCCTTAACTACAGTCCGTGTGAAATTTAAATCGGTTCAGTAGTTTCAATGCTTATCAATGGTATACAAGAAATGTCGATAAGTAACCAAGCGGGTGAGTAATAATAAAAAAAATGCAATATATTTTTACCGCTGTCTCACAAAGAAAGTCCTACGTATCTTGTTCCCCAATGTAGGGCGGATGCGAACTCGTGACATTTCAATAAGACGTGCAGTCACCACCCGCAAATATTCACTACTCTCACCGCATGCTAATATACCTCTACCCATATCTTCCGGGGCTTGGTTACATGTGGCCGGATTGTTTTCTCTGTTTGAGTATTTCCTTATGAAATCGCATATTTATGCAACTCAAGATCTAATTCAATGAGAGAAAGTGTATTTCTAGCGCGCTTATAAAATTTGCCACAGATGATTAAATTATACTTTTTCTATATGGAAAAATTCAAAGCGTCAGCAAATCATCCGTACTAAGTTTCCATGAAAATCAGCGCATTGTGTAACCTCATAATACACATGCTTATGCTGAGTGGAAACCCTTTTGGTCGCATCATGTATTTTTTTATTTCTATTGTAATGTTACGTTTTACGCCAAATAAAGATTTTTCTTTCTTTTCTTCTTTTTTTCTTTCAAATAAACAAAAAGAAAAAAACCTAGACAACCATACATCGACGAGCATAAAAAGAGTTATCAATTTCGATGTGGCAAAATAAATACTTATTTAGGCATAGTAACAAACTGAAAGAGTCTCTCCCTAACTAATATCTGTAGATACTTCCCAAAATATTTCCAGATTTTCAGAACCCTTTTCAATTACAATATCAGCAAATATGTATTTGTGAACTATTGACATAAAATTGCAAACGTACATTAGGGGACGCCGCTATATGTTTTTATGCAAATATTTACAAAAGGTAGGTTGTCAGAAATATCAAAAAGGTAGAAATGTTTGCACATTATAATAGTGGTTTCCGCGAATGCTCCTGCCTTTTACATATTTTTGCGAATCAGAAGTAGGTAGGAGATTTACCAAACAATATAATATCTTAATACGTATTTTTTAAGTCTTTAATGACGATGAGTTATGAAATTAAGTGACGTAAACAATTCTTACGATAAAGTATCACCTACATGCTATCTTTAGCGAGCAAACTGAGTAAACACGCTGGAATGAGAAAAAAATAGCAGATATGTCGCCAACATTTCCTCAATATACAGAGAACAGCACATCAACATACCCAAATCTACTGCAAATTCGCCACTTTACCACATCACATTGTTCTTTTACCTTTCGCATAAACTTAAATATACAATTAATTTTACCCTCAAGGGTGTGAATTATATAATTATTTCCATTATTGTGTATTAAATAATCAACTTCCCATAACGAACCTCGGTAATCTTCACAGCAGGAGCTCAGCCCTTCGCTTCGCTTAACCTAAAATCAGCATAATTTATCACCCAAATATAATATTGATATTTAATTTCCGAACTCTATTTCTCTTTTGTATATTCTTCGAAAATTCTGTATCGCATCATGATTTAGCATAGTTGCTTGAATGTGCTGACAAAAAACAAACAATCAAGTCATTAAGTTTAAAGAAATAAAAGTATAGTCTCTTCCAATTTTACCGAAGAGAGGCGGTTGCACCCTCCGCTGCTTCGGGGCTCGGTGTTAGCCCGTCCGATCTTTCACTCTCTACTTTGTCCGGTTTTCGGATTCCTGAGACCCTATAATCATAATTTGATACATTGCAGCCACCTGGGTGAACCGGTGCAGCGAAGACCTGGAATGCCTGGATCTAGAAGACGAGCAGCCCCTGGCTCAGCTGAGCTCCGTACAGACAGACAAGCTCACGTTGTTCTTCACAGAGCTGCTGGACCATGATCGAGATGACGTCATCGGAGACCAAGACTTCGACAGTTTCTTCGAGGTAGGAAGGTATCAAGGATTATTCGCTTTTTTAAATTGTTCATTTCTACATTTAACATACAAATGATCTAAAATGCTTATAAATAAGTTTAACTGTTGTAAGGAACTAGCAACCAGTCTTCTCGAGACTGTTGACTCTGTACACCTCGTAAGAAAGAAAGATGTGATGTTACTGTTGTTCAATTGATATAGGTCTCAGATGCTAGCCTTCTGCAAATAGGTTTAATATTTACACGACGCAAGTAAAGCAAATAAATCACCAATGAGCATAAAATGGTCAAGTAAATGAATTTACCTACTATAATCCACCACTATACAAAAAACCTGTGTAAGCCAAAATAAACAATACATGAAATAAAAAATACGGAACTGAATTTAAAAGTGTGCGAGTTTACACGGAGCAGACATCCATTTAAAAACAAATGACGCGGGTGAAAAATGTTCGCTTGACTTCAAATATAGGTACCATTACGAATTACAGGTATAACCTACTGAAATATTTTAATATATTGGCTCTGGTTCGGGTTTTTACATTCTGCGTAGGCAGTAGTAGAAGTAGAAGTACTTTCTCGAATCGTACGATATTAGGGCTTTTACTGTCAATAACTTAACTAAAAGACAATATCTAAATATAATAGTGTTATCTGCATTCGATAGAGTCAAGTCTGAACCAAACGAAAGAACGTGTGACAAGACAAATTACCGATTAAAAATAATCATGATAACTTTTGAGTTGAGAACTTACATTACAGATCTACCATTTAACCTTAGATTAAGTTAACAATGGAAACACCATCCAATGAAAGAGAATAATTAAATTCATTTCACATCGTCGTTCGCAGAAACTGGCACACTTTGCAGACTGGTCGGCCAACTCGTCTGAATACCACATATTACTTGAAGTGAAACAAGAATTCATAGAGTATTTCATCAACCCATTGCCCGCCAAGTAAGTGAACTAGTCGTGTGATAAATCTTGTAGATTATTTAAGAGAAGAAAATAATTAATAATCATTATTCATCAAGGTTTTAGGTTCATTTTATGGAAGTAAGAGATACAAAATAATGAGACTATTAGCGACGACTCTGTATAATGGGTACGCTTTATACAAAAGAAACAATTTTTTATAACGAATTTGTTTTTTGAGTGTAGTTAAAGCCTGAAGTTTAATTCAAACCCATGTAATTTACATTGGAAAAAGTTTCATCGGACATCGTTTATTTAAAATATCAGAAAAATATTTTTACAATGTATTTCAAACAAGAACTTTTTCGATCGTGTAAAAATCGGGTTCTTGATGAATTTCTTGGGGTTTTATTCAAATATTTCTTAAAGTTTCATTCACAAAACTAAAATGTTGATGTTGATTTAAACAACCAATGAAGCTTTTGAATATTGTTACATATTTACCCAAACCTTTAGATTTTACTGAAATTAAATGAACCTTTAATAAATGAAAGCAGTGTAGGGGTCGTTAGTTCAGATAAACGACACAAAGTATGATTTATTAACTCTTATCTGTGGTCAAAGACTTGGTTAAATAAATGACGTCAAAAATATGTATATCTAACCGTGAGTGATGGTCATTAATTCTGATAAAATTTAGATAGTGTCAAAGTGACACTACTTGAATTTATGCATTGTTTTTATCAATTTCATCAAGATTAAACATTAAAACATGATATTAGCGTGTGTACGTGTGTAAAGTAAATCCAGATTACATCAACATTATTTATTACTATTACTTCAAAAAATATAGGTAGGTATAAAACGGGCTTCTTCTATTAAAAGTATCATAAATTCAGCTTTTGCTTTTCAAGAAACTTATGAGTGGACTGTCTTAGTAACCTGAAAATGCACTTATAAGTTCTTAAACGGGAATCGTCTCACTTTACACAACTAGATATAGAAAAAGTTTAAATGCAAAATCCATTCTTGAAACTTTACCATCCATATTCTTTTACGTTTCAATAAAAAGGTTAAATTTTACATTCATTCTTAAAAATATCTAAATATCGTATTATAAAACTTTTTATTCTTCTTATTCGTTCGCACGTACGAACATTCTCTTCGGTGGAGACTGATCCTTACATACTTCGTTCTTTTGCTTCATCTACATTCATTACGCCGTTCTCGCAAGGTCTATGGTTAAGGGTTCTCTTGACCTGATCTTTTGCCTAAACGTGATCAATTTGATCAAGATCAAGTTTATAAATGCAAAAGTTAGTTTTCTTTTTGACAGCTAAATCACAGAACCGATTTTGACCATTGGTGCAAGCATTGTTTAATGGAAAAGGATCTAGTCCTTAATGGTAATCTAAAGAAGGATCTAGCCCTGCGGGAATTGCTCTAGAATTTAAGGCGGAGCTGTGAGGGAAACCAGCTTCTCAACAAATAATTGTGTCCCCCAGATGGGGCGAGCTCCCGTACTACAAGCGAGTCTGTGGCGATGAAGCCAGCGGCATCAACATGCCTGGCAGAACAACCTTGGAAGGCTGGCTGGCGCGGTGGGCTCTCCACCTCAGTGAAATGAAGAGGTTCTCAGATCTACCGCTTTATTTGCAGTACCTGTGCAAGATCCTGTTCCACGTTGTCGATAGAGCAGGTAATTGTTTTGTAATTTTTTTCTCATATTTCTGTACATAAAAAGACTGCTAAAAAATATCCAATGTAAGTTCCAAATATAAAGTAAAAATGTAGGTACATATTATTATTTTTATTTTAAATTTATACTTGAGGACTACTATTTATAGTGAAAACTCAGTTCATACTCGTAAGTATGTACTTAAAATCTTTAACATTAAAACAAAATAAAAAAGCTGGTGCTTTTTTATTCTGTATTAATTTAGGAGTGCGGTTGATCACCAGATCAACCGCCCTCCTACTCCAACCAAGCCTTAAGAATAAACCTGATTGTACATCAAAATACTTTATATTCAAGTGTCAGTACTCGATTACAATGAAGCCATTTAAAAGGCTCCAACACAGAATTTAAATTTACTCCCAAAACCTCTGGTTTAGGATATTTATTATTCTGATATCACAAAGAATATCAAACGCAAAAATAAATCATGTCACGTTTTGTAATAACACGGAGCGTGTGCCATTTACTGAATAAAAATAAGCGATTGTACGAAACATCCGTTAGTCAAAATTGATGTAATAAATACTACGTGTACGAGTAATAAAGCAGAAATAAGGTATGGGACTTGCATGGGGTATATTAATTAGACCAAAGAAAGGCATATAAAACAATGTATACAAAGATCAAAGTCAAAGGTACAAATACGGCAACTTATTTTAGGGCATAAAATAAGTGTCATAACATAACTATTTAAACATAATACAAACATACATACATATGGTCACGTCTATATCCCTTGCGGGGTAGACAGAGCCAACAGTCTAGCAAAGACTGAATGGCCACATTCAGCTATTCGGCTAAATGATAGAATTCAGATTCAAGTAGTGACAGGTTGCTAGCCCATCGCCTAAAAAAGAATCCCAAGTTGGTAAGCCTATCCCTTAGTTGCCTTTTACGACATCCATGGGAAAGATATGGAGTGATCCTATTCTTTTTGTATTGGTGCCACACGGCACATTTAATCATAATATATAAATAAAATATAAAATCCTAATATAATAAGCCTATTATAAGCCTAGCTATCATAATGTTATCTTTAAAAACGCATATTTAAAGTTTATTTAATATCATTAAACCAAATTCTCATTTGGTAATGTTTCCCTCGGATATATGAGTCACACATCCACAAATTTTATGAAAATTACGCGTTTCTTCATCTGCGCTAACTACTTATGATTAAAACCTCTCTTGGAAAGTCAGTTTTGGTAGTTTTCCAGCTGCACCCTCGCGATATTTTGGCACTTGGGAAGACTGTTGGAGCCAAATCCTCACGAAATACGACAAGGCTCTGTCCTGCCTAGTTTTTATTTATATCCTAATGTGACATCGTAAATGTGTACTTCTAATTGAATTAAACTAAGATTTAAATAAACTAAAATGAATAGGTACACCTAAAACGGTGCTTTCCGTACTATAAAATTAGCTACAGCAATGAAAATAGCTTGCTAAAGGTTTTCATCTACACAACGCAGCACGCAAGGCTTTTTACAAAATACAAAATTTTCAATAGTAGGTATATTTCAAATTAAGTAATTTACTAAAATTATGATCATCCTTATACATAAATGTTCATGTTCACATTAGTAACGTAATTTAAACAATTAATTTAAATAATAAACATTTTTTTTTCTGTTGTTTTTATTTGTGGTAACGACAGCAATGAAAGTAGCACTATAAGCAGATTACTATAAAATAATGAGCAGCACCTCGTAGCCTCGTAGCGTTCACAACTTGTAGCAATAGTCGTAGAAGTGCTACGAAGTATCGAGTTTGTTGCATCACTGTTAATAAATATACTCGTATATACTTACAGACAAGTCAGAGGAATATTTCACATATCAGAATTAGTTAATTTAAGACGGCTAAATTTAGTGAAGTTCAATACACGCTTAACGTTGACTATGGTTAGCATATAGTTAACTTATTATAGATGTAACCTTAATAAGTGTAAATAAATAAAATAAGACACTTGTTTTAGGAGCTGGAGAAATAACAAAGCCAGCGCTTGCGGCGTTCTACCGTTCTGTGATCGGCCTTAGCGGGAGCAGAGTTGACGAAATCATCGACACGGCTTACGATCGGATGACTAGTGTAAGTAATAATCCCAGTTATTGTCAAATGTAACTTCTACAAATGCCACTGCCCTGATTCTGTGAATGTCATCGTCTATACCTATATTATAAGGAGGTAAAGTTTACCACTGATTGTGTTTTGGTTTGGATTGTGGGTTTGCAAGGGCTAGCCTTCGGAAATACTGGACGATGTTAAAGGCTATGTATGTGCAACGAGCAAAGCCATGGCAGGCCGCGAGTCCATACTAAAATTAGAATAAGAAAATATTTATATTATTATCTAAAATGACGTTCATAGTATAATCATATATAAAAAAGTAATTGAAAGGGATTATCCCTGAAAAGGAAAAAGCGACAGCTGATTGAATCATCCAATAAAGTACAGCCGAAACCAAAGAACGGGTTTCATAAGAATTTCACAGTGAATTAGAGCATATGCAAAAGGATTTATGGAAATATTCACAAGAACCACGGGCAGTGGGTTTTTCAGTGTTTACTTGAAGTATTAGTATTATTTATTTATGTTTACAGTCAAAAATGGTTAAATTTACAAGATGTATTCATATTCTTTATTAATATAATAAAGAGAAAAGATTTGTATTTGTGTTTGTAACAAATAAAACTCTAAAACCGAAACGACCTTCAGGACTTTTCAACGGGAACGAAGCACCGTGCAAAAGATAGTTCTATCTAATTAAGGTAATAAACATTTCTGTTCCAGAACGGATACCTCATCCTCGACTACGGCACATACGTCCACTGCTTCACAAACTGGTTGATGGGCAAAAACCCCAACGGCCCAGGGCAATGGGTCCTAGTTCCGCCCAAAGATTCTCTACCTCAGCCTCCTTTCCCCGTCGACTACAGCGCCCTCAACACAGAACCAGCAAAATTAGAACCCTATGCACCAGACAAAAAGACCAACAGACACTCAGTCATAGTCTGAAGCACGAAATGGCTTCAAAAATTACGTGCAATTAAAAGGAAGTCAATTCAACGCTTTAGGAAAATACGTAAAAAGTACCAAATTTAAAATGGTCCTTAGGTATTGTAGACAGAAGGTCGTACTTTGTTTATGTTGAGTCGTCGATACGTTCCGCTTTTCAGGAAGAAACGCTTTATCTTATTTAGGTGTAAATCTCGTTCAAGTTGACCAATTCTTATCTCTACTTTACATTGTAAATGTAAGTCGTTGTATATAGTAGGAATAATGCACAACACGGTAAGCAAGAACTGCCTTAAATTAAGCATATTCACTTTCACGACATAGCCTTATTTTGTACCTTAGATGTAAACTCATGTGTACTTATAATCTATATACTATATATATATATATATATATATATATATATATACGGGACAAATTACACAGATTGAGTTAGCCTCGAACTAAGTTCGAGACTTGTGTTACGAGATACTAACTCAACGATACTATATTTTATAATAAATACTTATATAGATAAACATCCAAGACCCAGGCCAATCAGAGAAAGTTCTTTTCTCATCATGCCCTGGCCGGGAATCGAACCCGGGACCTCCGGTGACACAGACAAGCGCACTACCGCTGCGCCACAGAGGCCGTCAAAATACTTTACTAAGTTCACTTGCATCCACTTAAATAAATTCGTTAATTTGAAATATGTGTTTATATTCGATCCCATTTCCTTACTCTATATAACATTACCGTATAAAATCGGAAATGGATACAAAACACATTTTAGGAAAGTTAATCATCGGATATTTAAGTCTCTGTTTTAAAAAGAACAAAACAACTTCCTCCTGCAAATATAATAAAATATAATTAAGAGGCAAAGCATAAATTAACAGAACATTGTCAGTAGCCGAAAACAGACTGAAAATACTTTTCTGAAGCATCTTCTCGCAGTATTTATGTGCGTGAAAAAGCCGACAGTTGATGAGAGACGTGCTAACACTTAGTATCAAACTGAGCGATATACATAATTATAATCCAAAAGGTTAGTTATCTAAAAGTATAACAATACATAATAAAAAATTGTCATCGTTACAAAGTTCAATGATTGATGATCTCAAAGCATTTTCTCAAATCCACGGTCACGCCTTTCGCTCTTTTCCCGCGTTTTTTAAACTCGCTATAACCCCTCATCAATCATTTTATAAGGACGATTTTCTAACTCGTCAGCCTTTCCCACAAGCCGTGTAAACAAACAAGAATGGTGTTATTAATAACAAATGATCTAACTTTTGGTTGTGTCACATTAATATTATATAGAGACCAGTTTTAGACATTTTAATATGCAAACATGTCGTTCAACCCTTACGGAGAAGCCAGAGAGAGACAAATAGTTACTTAGTAACATGTAATGAACGCTCGAGTAGAATAGAACCTCTTCATATCTACTTATCTACCAGACAAATATCGTAGGAGGCCATCAAAATCATCAGAATATTTCACAATCTAAACCAAAGCCAGATTACCCGCCTACAATGGAAATTGTGAGTATGTATAAAGTACGTTTAGGGAAATAAAGGGTTTATTCCACTTTGGTCACCTGGAATTTGCCATTTGGTAATTTCAGGACACAAAAATGTGGAATTTGGGTGATCCAAATGATATCAACCAGGTGACCAAAGTGGAATAAACCATTAAGAGCATAGTGACAGTAATATCCATACTAATGTATAAATCTATCCGATTTCAATGATACCGTTAAAATCTGAATAATGTAATCAGAACAATGAGGTCTGTATTTGAAAAGGAATAATAAGTCGTCGTCTTCCAACGCATGTAGTTTTCTGCGCATTTGTAAAGCTATGAAATTGAAAACCGAATTGCTTGGTGAACTTTTTTCCGGAATTGAGCCGTCTTAAGACCACTAGTCTTATTACCACTACCTACTAATAATATAAATCTGAAGAGTTTGTTTGTTTGAACGCGCTAATCTCAGGAACTACTGGTACGAATTGAAAAATTCTTTTTGTCTTGAGTAGACGCTGCAACTATTACGAGCGAAGAAATAATGAAAAATGTAAAATAACGGGGAAAATTATTCATCCTTGAGGGCTTTTATGATTATATTCCACGCGGACGAAGTCACGGGCACAGACAGGCACATACTACATAAAAATACTACTGCAGTCGGGAAATCTGGAGGCTTTAATACAGGGTCTGCCTAGTTAGGGCCCCAATCCACCCCTTTCCTCGTTAATACTTATTTGTACTGTAATTATTTGTACAATATTGTAATTTTTATTAAAATAAAAATCGTATTTTTTTTAATTTCTTAAATATATAAATACCTACCATATACAGGGCCAAAGGTTAATTTTTTTGCTCAAAACTGTACGTCGCGCCGTTTACCCTGATATTGTTCGCGGGCCATAATGGCGTCATTAAAATGACTGTGAAAATGACGGCACCCGTCCTATGCCCGGAAAATGCGGCGTGATAAATGGGGCGCAATATTTATCGACGTTTTCCGAAAATGTTTCTTTTAGCACTAATGTTATGTGGCTACCGAAATTGGATGCTTTTTTGCTGTCTCGTCTTCATATTACAGGGATTAATCATGATGGAAATTGTTTCTTTTGAGTACCTACCTTTATTGAACGTAAAAATCTTGGATGAAACTGCCCTTTTGCTCATTAATCTTAGTACCTAAGAAAGACTTACTCATGGTAAAACTGTAAGGCCAAGATCAGCTGTATGGCTTTATGATGGAATTGAGATTCATCTCCTAAAAGATAGAATCCCAAGTTTATAAGCATGTCTCTTGACTGAGTTTTACAATCAGCACGGGAAGAAAAGCAGCTGGCATACAATGTTTTTTTTTCTAACGATAACAGGACAACATGGAAGCTTGCACTAAGATAAATGTACGCCTATTCCCTTAGCTGCCTTTTTCGACATCCATGGGAAAAGAGACGGAGTGGTCCTGTTCTCAAGTGCCGAGAACGTCACGGCATTATTATATTTATGATAATTTAGCGATGATACTATTGGAACACCATTGATTGGTGAAGACTGGGCGTGCCAAGGGTACGTTTCCGCGGAAAACGAAGTGATTTCCAGATGTCATGTCATGAGCTAACCCTCAATTAATGAGAATTAGGTGCATTTTTCGCGAAATAAAACCAAAATAATTATGTAGACTAGTAGACATTTTATTATTTTCATACATAAATACAGTCACGTATGTGTATATCCCTTACGGGGTAAACAGAGCCAACAGTCTTGATAAGATTGAAATGCCGCGTCAGTCGTATGGCTTTGATGGAATTAAGCTTCAAATAGTGACAGGTTGCTAGCCCATCGCCTACAAGAATACCAAGTTTATAAGCCTATCCGTTGGTCGCCTTTTACGACATCCATGGGAAAGATATAGAGTGGTTCTATAGCAAAAGTGCCAGAAACTACAAGGCACAATATATCTCCAAATTACAAAATATACATTTATAAAACAATAGCTTCTTTAGTCCTTCTAACTATACTCTCATCTGTTACATAAATAAACTCACTATCACTTGTACCCATAGACAAATGGTGATTTACTCTTGGCAAATGTTTCACTTTTTTGCAAGAACTATGAACTATTTTACAACCTAATTTTACAAAAATCCTTGCATTAAGCTCATTAACACCTGCACCAGGCATCACATCAATTTTATCCCCGTAAGATTTTACTAATGATTTAATTAATTCTATAGCCTTGTCATCACTAGCTGATGTTCTTTGACCACTAGTAAGGACTCTATCAAACTTGATTTCGATTAGTTTTTCCATAGCTTTATTAGGTTCTTTGCACACATCAAATGCTCTATGGAATGTCACTGGCACAGGAGATGCTGCTTCAACTACCCTCAAACAATTTTCTTCATCAATTTCTTGACCGACAGTAAGTGAACCAAATACAAATCTATCTACACCTATTTCTTTGAAGGTATAAATATCTGCCATCATGGTCTCCATTTCTTGCTCTGTGTAATTGAAATCTGAGCCAGTTCGGCACCTGATCATCACATTCACTTTGGGTTTCTGAAAAATAGAACAAATCTAGACTTATTTAATAAATTATTTTGTTAAAAAATTATAGAATGAAAGTTAAGAGAATTGTTATCTTAATAAATGCTTACGTATAGGATTATATACTTACTTAGTTGTTTAAGAAATAATAGTAAAGTAAATCTGTTTATTTTTATTAATGATTTTTTTTATATTATTAATGATAATTTTTATATTATTAATGATTATTTTAAATAATTTATTATGTCACATACATAATAATGTATGTGACATAATAAATTATTTAAAAACCACCTTTAATAAGCATAAACAGAAGAAAATAACTAATGTATCTTTATAATCTTAAGATTGGGCTATAACATCCTTTGCAACAACTCACCTTGGCACATGATTCTGCACTATCTAAGTGTGCACTGTTTGTTAATGCATAATCATTTATCTGAAAACAAAGGAAAATAAACCATCTTTTTTTGCAGCTTGTTTGCAGTTGCGCTAAAGATTCTCCTGCATTTAGAAAAAATATCTATTGTCCGCTGCCTGACTAAAAAATTTTATAAGCATAGGAAGAGGCAGAAAAGTCCTTTCTCATTTCAAATCCCAAAAACCTTGTCCAAATTAAATCAGCTGGTCATCATTCATTTTTGACTAAGTATATTCCATGGTTATACCCAGTATGTAAAGAATGTAATATGCAGATCTTGGAATATCTGAGAGAACTAGGACCAAACAAAAAGTGAATTTATTTCAGGTAATATGTATTAACAAATTTACTTAAGGACTACGATAAAGTGTTTCAACTCACTGCTTTCTTTATTGTCTTGACGAGGCCTGCAGAAGGAGTAAGGCCTCCCTCGGCCAGGGAACTGCATATTTCAATTTCATTAGCACCTCCATAAACAGCGTTAACAGCAGATTCCAAACTATCTATACATACTTCCAGCATACCTATTACCTGTAAAAGTAGGTAGGTATGAGTCGAACAAAAAAAGGTAAATATTAGTAGAAATCTAAAAAAAATAGGAATAATCATATCATAGGTTTCATAGTACTATCACATAAACAAACACAAAAAATCCTATCGACGCTCGGGCTCGGGCCTATGGCGCTGGCTCACACGTAAATAGAGAAACTGACCTATACTCTGTCTACGGGCTCACAGGTCAAGCTGAGGATGGTGAAACAGCTGAAACTGAAACTCTTTCTTTTCTGTATTATGGCTTCCACCGGACTTTCGGTGATTCTGCCAATGTCATGGAATTACTGATTGACTGAATGAACCAAAACAAAACTTTTTGCCAAAATCACTGTCATCAGATCACTGATCTATAAAATACGAAAAAATATCAGCATTAGTAATCTAGCCTCTATTACACCATTCGATATTTTGCATGCGATATTAAGACATTGTGAGAAGGCTCCCTATAAGACTGACGATTACCTAAATGATAAAAACATCTCGCTTGTGCTTGGCACAGGAATCTCGTAAAGAATTGTAGTTTGATGTGAACCGAAATCAAAATTCAGTACACTCTGAACATAAATCTATTTAAAATTGCGAATAGGCTATTTGACAAAGTTCTAAAAACTTTCTTAAGGTATTTATTTGTTTATAAGGAGCCCTAAAAAAATACTTTTCTGTCTTTATTTTAGCTATTTTATTAAAAAATCGAAAAAGAAAATGCAATATTGGAATATGCCGCCAAAACGCGACTTTTAACAATATGGCGGCCATGGCATGCAGTGACGTAAATTTCGCATAAATATCATACAGAGCTTGTTGGTGTTTCCAATATTTTTGATTCTCTCTTGTTATGTTTAACTTCCGCCACATCATATGTGTGAAAATTATTCAAATGAGTTCCTATAAATTTTGTGCAGTGCCTCAATGCAACCAGAAAAACCAGATTCGCGGCGCAGTTGTACATAGCCAATAGCTAAAGAAACGTTATAAATAATGATAGAATTGGGATTCCAATAGTGACAGGTTGCTAGCCCATCGCCTAAAAAGGAATCCCAAGTTTGTAAGCCTATCCCTTAGTCGCCTTTTACGACATCCATGGGAAAGAGACGGAGTGGTCCTATTCTTTTTTGTATTGGTGCCGGGAACCACACGGCACGCCACATCCACAGTCTGTTTATGCGTAATTTACGTCATAATAACTTTTTAGTCATGTGACAGTTGCATAAAAAACCCTAATCCATAATCCACTTTTAATTTTCTATAGGTATTATAAACTTTTTCCATTATAAGTTTACTTTAAAAAATAAACACTAGTGTATATATTTTAGGGCATTTACTAAAATAATGATAGGTAGAATATAGTCATTATAAAACAAGATTTGACTCAAATTAGTCTTATTAGTGCCGTGTGTTTCCCGGCACCAATACAAGAAAGAATAGGACCACTTCGTCTCTTTCCCATGGATGTCGTAAAAGACGATTAAAGGATAGGCTTACAAACTTGGGATTCTTTTTTTAGGCGATAGGTTAGCAACCTGTCACTATTTGAATCTCAATTCTATCATTAAGCATATAGCTGAACGTGGCCTATCATTCTTTAGACTGTTTGCTCTGTCTAGCTCACAAGGAATATAGACGTGACCATATGTATCTTTAGTCTGATTTCATTTCTAAACGTAACTTCAGCTTGGCACTTCATTGATGATGCTGCTGCTGTCAGTATGTTGCTAATTTCATGATAATCCTTTCGATCGACATTTCGAAGGACACGCGAACGTTGGCAGAGTTTTGCCAAAGTTCGCATTTATACATCAGGTAATTCGTTAATATTTGAGCATATTCTGCTTTGAGTCTAATAGGAATTAACTTCCTTCTTTTTGTCGCTTGACTGCTTTTTATTTAACGTTGATAAATTGTTACTGTTGAGGTTATGTCTTTGCCACATAACGAACAATATTTTTTCAATAATATCTTATTCTTAATATGAAAATATTGTCGGCAGTTATGTCTCGAAATAAACATCATGAAGAAACGGATAAACTCACCCGTATCGCTATAGTGAACGCGGATCGTTGTAAGCCGAAGAGATGTAGGCAGGAATGCAAGAAGAGTTGCCCTGTGGTGCGTATGGGCAAGCTCTGCATCGAAGTAACTCCAAATGACAAAATTGCCACTATTTCTGAGGAGTTGTGCATTGGATGTGGTATCTGTGTCAAGGTAACAACATGTTTTAATCTTATACTTGAGTCAGTTTTTACTATAATGCTTAATTAAAGTGGTAATAAGTAAAGTTAATCTTTCCTTATTCTTTACAGAAATGTCCTTTTGATGCTATTACCATCATCAATATTCCATCTAACTTGGAGAAGCACACAACTCACCGTTATTCCAAGAATTCCTTCAAGCTCCATCGACTGCCCATTCCTCGCCCTGGTGAAGTGCTGGGTCTGGTTGGCCAGAACGGCATTGGCAAGTCTACTGCACTCAAGATTCTTGCTGGAAAACAAAAGCCTAACTTGGGTCGCTATACTGTAAGATATAACTTTTTTTTACTTATATAATAACTCCATAGTCAGTTTGGATTTGTTCTTGTAAAAATAGTTACACCTTTATTTGAATCTCAATCTTATCATTAATACAGCTGTAAATTTTTAATGCACTTGTTTATGTTTAGAAGAGTAGCATCAATCTTTGTTTTAGAAACTATTTGCATGACTTACAATCATTATTTCATATTATCAGTCCTTCAAAAACCAATCAAGAGCTGGTTGGTGAAAAACTTATATTTTCTAATTTAAACCATGAAAGTTAAGAGCGGCAGTGTTCACCTTAATTTGAATTTACAGGATCCCCCAGATTGGCAAGAGATTTTGTCTCACTTCCGTGGGTCGGAATTACAAAACTACTTTACCAAGATCCTGGAGGATGACCTGAAAGCTCTCATTAAGCCACAATATGTGGACCAAATCCCAAAGGCTGTGAAAGGAACTGTTGGACAACTCCTAGACAAACGGGATGAGCGGAAGAACCAACCTGAAATTTGTAAAATGCTTGGTAAGTGTTAAACTTGTACAATTACTAGGCTCAAGCAATGGAACTGCAAAAAAGAACTGCTGTCTATAATTTTGTGACTTATTTTGAAAACAAGAACTGTCTGTTGTTGTTAAGCCATACAGCCAAACAAGGTCTTATAGGACTGTTGGCTTTGTCTATGCTGTAATGGATAAAGACGTGATTATAAAATCAACCAAAGTGATGGTGTTGATGGGAGTGTAGCAGCTATTCCCTATTTGTTCTTCTTTACCATATTATCAACTATAATATGATGGTTAAATAAATCTCTAGCTGTACCATGCAATAGCAAGCAGATGGAAACATTTTAAATTCTAACCTAGATTTTACCTAAGTATGATCATTACCTTTGACCCATCTGTGGCACAGCGGTAGTAGCTTGCCTGGACACCGGAGGTCCCGGTTTGATACCTGTCCAGGGCATGATGAGAAAGGAACTTTTACTGATTTGCTTGGGTTTTGGATGTTTATCAATCCTACTACTATTATAAAGGCGAAAGTTTGTATGGATGTATGGATGTTTGTTACTCTTTCACGCAAAAACTACTGAACCGATTACCATGAAATTTGGTATGTAGGTAGCTGAAGACCCAGAATAACACATAGGCTACTTTTTATCCCAGAGTTCCCGCGGGATTGATAGGGTTTCCATGCGGACGAAGTCGCGGGCGGCCTCTAGTATAATTATAAAATATAGAATTGTTGAGTAAGTATCTTGTTACAGAATGCTAATTTAATGTGTGTAATTTGCCCCTTATACATTTATTTATTACAATTATTAAAAGAGAACAATTTCTTTGCATGAGTATTTAAATCTGACAATGAAAAGTGATAATTTTCTTGCAGATCTTTCGCACATTCGCGACCGTGAGATCGCCGCTCTTTCTGGTGGGGAGCTGCAACGCTTTGCATGTGCCATGGTGTGCATACAAAATGGAGATATCTTCATGTTTGATGAGCCCTCCTCATATTTAGATGTAAAGCAGCGTCTCAATGCTGCCCGCACAATCCGATCGCTCATTCACCCTGACAAGTAATATTTCTTAATATTTTTTGAAAATTATAAAATCATTGTACATATCTAATCAGTGTTCTTTTTGAATTACAATTATACCATCTGATTACAATTTTTTGAATGTATAGTATAATTCTGTCTTGCTGTTGTATGGAAAGGGCTGCTAACATAAAGATGACAGATGTGGGATACATAGAAAACTATAGTGAAATAGTTTGGCTGCTTATTTATTAAAAAGTACTTAAAGCAGTTTTGTCAACTGAACCCCCAAGGATGAAAATTGCCTCTAGAATTGTCCATAGGCTAAGCAACCATTGAGAACAATTACAGACTCAAAAAGTTTATTTTCTTATATGTGTCAATGTACATTATACTAACTTATATTTTAATTATACAGGTTTATCATAGTGGTGGAGCACGATCTGTCAGTGTTAGACTACCTGTCAGACTTCATATGCTGTCTGTATGGAGTGCCCGGTGCTTATGGTGTTGTGACTATGCCCTTCTCTGTGAGGGAAGGTAATGTTTTAAACTTATTTTTTTGTAATACAAACCTATTCTTACAGTATACATCAGAGAGTTGCCCTTTATTTATTTTAGTTTGAAACGAATTAGCTTGAATCAGCTGTTTCACTAACTGAATCTCAATTTCATAAGCCACCCAGCTATACTTGGCTCTGTCTTCCCTATAAGGGGATAAAATGTTCTTTACTGCTAGTTAGTGTGATATAAAAATTTTCATACTTTCTTTAGAAATCTCAATAACTACCATTGGGTTCTATAAATCTTTTTCAAATTACGACAATGAATTTGTCAATGTTGGTTTTTTGTTTTACAGGTATAAACATTTTCCTTGATGGTTTTGTACCAACAGAAAACATGAGATTCAGAACTGAATCACTTGTTTTTAAAGTAGCTGAGTCTGCTACCGAGGAAGAGGTATGTAATAAAATTTTAGTACTAACATAAAATAGAATTATTTGCTTTCCCTCTTATCTGTCTGCTTCCATAAATTTGACAAACAAATTGCTTGTAAAAGAAAGTTTTTTCCAGACTTATTATGAGAAAATATTTTTTAAAGTATTAAATGCCCTTTTTAAATGCAGATAAAAAGAATGAACCATTATGAATACCCTGAGATGACGAAGAAGATGGGCGATTTCTTCCTAAGAATAATGCCTGGTGAATTCTCAGATTCCGAAATTCTTGTCCTTTTGGGTGAGAATGGTACAGGAAAAACCACATTCATCAGAATGTTGGCTGGCAACTTGGAACCGGATGAGGGTAAATTTCCTTTTTTTCACTTGATTTACAAAAGAAGTACTGATATAGTGAAAGTCCTAAATGTAGGGAAGCAAAAGAGAAGTTATGGCCTAGGGATGTAACTTCAAAGCGAGTGCAAAATTTAATGGAGAATTAGTGCCAGGTCATCTTTACTCCCCGCGATCAAGCAGGCACGTGGCTTTTGGCACGGGCTGCAGGGTAAGAATTATGTAGAAGCAGGATTCCACCTCAGTCCTGGCACAAGCGTTATTTTAGTCAGTTCGAGTACTGTACGAGAGTTCTTGTGGCTTTGTGGGCAAATGCAAGATCGCAATCAATCCTTTAAATCAATCCTTTGATCTACAAAGGATTTATTTAAGTTATGATAAGATGCTATACCTTGTCACATTCCACCTTTTTGAGAACTAAAAAAGGAGGAATGTACGTAATACGTAGATTTGGTTCGCTTTCACTCATGTTGATACGTCTAATAGAAATCCACCCTATAGACACGTGCACCTCGAAGCTTTTGGTATCAATGGTTTCTGAACGACATTTTTAAATTCTGGCAACACAGCTTTTGAAATGTCATGTTATGAACTGTCATTCAATTTGTCAAATGGTTTCGATTTTGCTGGAACAAAAAACGTTTTTATTCCGATTTAGATTTAAAATCCATACAATTCAATGATATTTAATGAAAAATCTGTGCACTTACTTTATATTATATATTTTGGATACGGATACTAAATAATGTAGAAACCAATTGTGTATTGAGGTTATGAAGCTATAATGCATTAAGAATATTTTGATGTGTTCGACGTATCTATTATCCATTTGGGATGGCTAGAACTGAATTATTCGATTTGTTTTTTCATCCGGTGTTTCAAAAGTGCTTGAAGCATGCAGAGGCTAATTTATGTCCTGAAGGTAACCACTAAAGTATATATGTAACAATATACGTAATCTATGCCAAATAAAAGCCGATATTTAGTTCTTTTAACGCAATTTTAGCATTCACGTGTTGTTGTTTACGTGGACACTTGCAACGGACACTAGTTTTCAAAACAAAATTGAATACATAAATGTAATTTACATTAAATTTACATTACATTACAATCAGTCTACAATGTTATTGTTTACAGACAGATACTGAGTCTGCAATGATTTTAGATCAGATCTATGTATTACATTATTCAGGGTTATTATATTAACCTTTAAAAAGTTTGTCTAGCATAATACATATAGCTTAGCTATAATTGATCTATTGTTTAATCAACATAAGTAGATACTTCATAGGTTGTTTAATTAAATTTTAATTCTGTTTCTCATTTGTTCTGTTTTTGTCGTATCTTTCTTGCCCCAAAAAAAGCTGAATTTTAATAACTAATTTTTAGTCAAATTATGACATAACTGGCTGTTGACACTTTTAATTGGGAAATTACAAAAAAGAAACAAATGTTTTTTTTTGTTTGGCAGGTTCCGGCCAGCTTCCACAGTTGCACATTAGTTATAAGCCACAGAAGATTTCTCCAAAGTCACAGGGCCTAGTCCGTAGCTTGCTGCATGACAAAATTAGAGATGCATATGTGCATCCACAGGTTAGTGCTAATAATTTGATTTATTTTCAGCATATTTAGTTTCATAACAATGAAACATCCATCTTTAATTTTAAACCTTCTAATTCTATTCAGCTCCTTCAAATGTCCAATACAGACAACACTTAAATTTCTAGGGTTCCTATTGTTTTTGTTTATATGTTTGTTGCTCACAAATTGTACACACAAAACATTAGCTTGGATATTACTCGAGGCTAACAACAATAAAAATAACAATTAACTGGTGAAATGAATTTCTAACATTTCAATTTCAGTTCATAACAGATGTGATGAAGCCAATGAAAATAGAAGAGATAATGGACCAGGAGGTTCAGAACTTGTCTGGTGGTGAATTGCAGAGAGTAGCCCTGGTGCTTTGTTTAGGCAAGCCGGCCGATGTCTACCTTGTGGACGAGCCCTCGGCCTACCTTGACTCTGAGCAACGTTTGGTTGCTGCTAAAGTTATTAAACGGTAGGTCCTTAACAGCCATGTCTGTAATAGTGAAATGATTATTTTTACTATATGTATATATTGTGTTAGTTTTGTTCGAGAGTTGAGATTGATTTGCTTCTGTTATGTGATGGAGAATGAATAGAAATCTTTGAAAACCAAGAAATAAGCTAAGGTAACATGCCAACTCAAGTAATACTCCCCTTCTCACTCCAAGAAAATGTTGTCTGTCCTTTAGTTGAATCTTCAGCCATTCTCAGTTCTGGAGACCCAGGATCTGCTAACACACTTGAAAATAATGTCATACAGTAACAGGTATGTAACATTTATACCAAGCTTTAATGCCCTTTGTTGCCTACAGGTTTATTCTACATGCGAAGAGGACGGGCTTCGTAGTGGAGCACGACTTTATAATGGCGACGTACCTCGCCGACAGGGTGATTGTGTTTGAAGGCACGCCGTCCGCGCACGCGACCGCGCACGCCCCGCAGTCGCTACTCAATGGGATGAACCGCTTCTTGGAACTGTTGGGTATTACCTTCAGGCGGGACCCAAACAATTTCAGACCTAGGATCAATAAACATTCTTCTGTCAAAGTAAGTGCTGATGTTTACTGGATTTGCTTATACTCAAAATGTTGAAAGAACATGTATATGAACAAAAACATATGTAAAGAGTTAGTGCATTTTCAATGAAAAAAAGAGAAGAAATTCTACACATATCAAAAACATAAAAAAATCTTTTTCCAACATAGGAACTCAACACAGTTTATTTCTATTATATATGTATTTTATTTATTCTTATGATAAAACCTTGCAATACAACTTTCCTGTAAAATATTAACCAACTAATTTTTGTATTTTTATTTCAGGACATAGAACAGAAGAGGGCAGGTCAATACTTCTTCCTTGAAGACTAAACCGCACAGCAACAAATATTTATATTAGAGTTGTTATGGATAAAAATAAATATTTTTAGTTCAAATTCAGTAGTCGGAAATTTCATGATATTTTTAAGATTCAATGTGGATGTTTGAATATGGATAATGGATGTATAATGGAAATATCTTATATGGTATGAGATGATTTTTCATCGCGATATACCAAGAAGTCACTCGGAACCTTCTGGCTGAAGAGTAGAAATGTTACTCTGTGGCAACAGAGGTCGAGAATACCTCAAACTTATATTTCTAAATGAAATACTTGTGGCTAAAGCTGATTTGTCTGTTAATTGTGTTGTTGGTGTGGCTTGAAACCGTCTTTATAAAAAAATATTTAGAAAAAATTACACATTTTAATACTCTTATAAAACTATTAGCATCTAAAAGTGTTCTACAGAAGTTGGCATAGACGAAGATGTCAGAACAAGTCTTGAGATGCGGATTTGAATGTCCATAACACCTCTGATGTGTATATATTTACACAATTGTTGTACTGTCACAATGATGTCCTGTTGTCGCTATATTTCCAATTAAATGTATTACTATATTAAATCATGTTTTAACAATCATTGAGTTTACCTGTTATTTTGGAAGTTAATAATTTGTACATATTTCGTGCCATTTGCATATTAATATAAAGAGGTTTGTTACTTTGTTTGTTAAAGCTAATCTTCGGAAATACTGAACTAATCATAAAAGTTCTGTCACCGTTATTAGATGTAGAATATTTACTAGGTTCTCAAAGCAAGAGTTGAAGTACTTTCTTTACAACTTAAATTGCACAATAACCTTCTGTTCAGAAAACGCCGCGCAGAGGACGCCAGTGCGTTTTTATACAAAATTCCACGAGAAATGGCACTTACAACTTGTATGGGTAACCTAGTTCAAAGCCTTGGAATATCATACACTTATATTTCACTAGCGGCCTGCCGCTGCTTAGTCCGTGGTACATGCCGCTGTTCACCGTACATTATCAATGTTACACTTGTAATACTTCACTTATAAGGTACCTTTACCCATACAGCAACAGCCGTGCTAATATGTAATTTGGTAATTTTTTTATTCTTTAATGTATATATATATATATATAATTAATATAATTAAAAATATATAATAAGTATATATCCTTTTAAGGCTGCAGGCTCTGCCTTCCTCTCAAAGGATTTGGTGATTCTGCTCGACCGCCACCAAAGGGAAGATCTTCCGCCAGGCTAGGTGTTATGCCTGGGGAACCGCGGCTCCAACGATGTTGGGTCGGAGTTAGTAAATGTGCTCCAATCCGTAAAATCTATGCTTGCGCGATTTAGACTTTTCGCTATTTTTAATTGATACGTAGAGATGTCCCCACATATGTGAGTATACATATTATATTATTAGTGGTGATACATATGGATAAAATGTAATTACATCAGAGTGACGAAAAAAGAAAACAAATGCTGTAAAAGAGAGAAGGTATGTTAGTATTATTATTTCAATGAATTACAAATACAATATAAATACGACTATAATTATTTCGGTTTCTATAACCTAAATACTTATATATTGCAGTATGTAGATACTTAAGTAATTCCTGAAATTTGCGTCGCAACCGAGCGTGTACAAAAAATTGCCTGTCATATAACCTTATCTTGTAATTCAATCCATAGGAAAACCGCAAGCCGCCTTCCTATACAGAGAGTCAATCCATCGTACAGCGTAGCTCAACAATGTCAAGAATTCGTCTTAGAGTAAACTATTGAGTTCCTTTCACAAATGTGAAAGTCTAGCTCTCTAAATCGTATTACCAGGTAGCTTAGTAAAGTGGCAACGAATTCAAGAGAAAATCAAGAAGGTAAATAAAACTACAACTAAATGTAGTGAAGTAGACGTAGTTATCGGATTATTATAGAACAGTAGTACCATTTTAGATTTTGTTAAATACCTGGTGGCGTTGGGACTCAAAATCTGCCACAACATCGATGAAAACTGCCCCATTTGATGGGATGAAGTATTTAATTTATGTCGCCTATTACCCCATCTTAGCAACAGACCTTTATCTTTGGTCCACCGAACGGATTTTCATCAAAATATTTCACCCCCTCAACAGACAATTAGTGAACCGCTTCAAAAGCGCGCCATATTTATGAGCTATGATGCCACAGATTGACTCTTCAAAATTATAACACGCTCATTATTTTACGTTAGGGGCAGCTAGTATAAGGGCTTTATATTTACCTTACATGGAACCATTAACCCAAGTACTATAACGAGACACTAGTATAATCGCAAACAGCAACGCAGATGACGTAACATTCCCAGCGTCAAGGGTGCGGGCGCTCGCCCGTCTTCCCTCAGCCAGTGCCATCCTTTTTTGACCTATTTTATTATATTCGGAAGGAAAGAAGAAATACTTATAGAATTTAATGTAAATATCCATTATTAAATTTTATTTGTCTTGGCAGTACAAATATAAGAACAGGAGCCATCTCGTCTCGTCCCCGTGGATCTCGTACGTAAGAGGAAGTCAAGGCAATAAGAACTTTTTTCTACTTGGACCACGGTTATAAGCGGACCGAAGATAAATAAATAGAAAGATAGAAGTTAAATAAAATTACTTAAAGACCAAACTTTTTCTAAGAGGACACTTGATTGACTGATATAAACGCCTCAAAACCACTGCGCCTATAAAAGTGATATTGGGCATAGGAATAGGAATATCCGGAGATTCTCACATGAACGGAAAGCAGTAGTTTTAGTTTTACGCGGGTGGAGCCGCGGACGAATTTTAGTTATATGATATTTTGTGACCAAAAGGTACAAAGGTCATTTCTGCTATAGTTTACGATAACAGAGAAAAACATTGAGATCAAAGCTATTTTAGTAATCAAATCATTAATGATTCTAATGAACGATGAATCACTAGCCGGTTCACTACGCGCGATGATTTCACTGACATCGTGAATAAGATCTGTGACGAAGGCTTCGACTGCTGACTGGAAGTGACGTAAAAGGTGTAAAAGTACATTAATATATGTATATATTTATGTATATTATTTAAATAATTTTATATTTGCCCTGTAGAAGACTGAATGGAAAGTGAAATGATAATACATACCTACGTAATACTATTCCTTGCGGGATAGACAGAGACAAGACTCGAAAATACTATAGGCCACGTTCAACTGGATGGCATAATCCCGGCGCCAATAGAAAAAAGAAAAGAATCCCCCATATCTTTCCCATGGATGTCCCAAAGGGCGACTAAGGGATAGGCTTATAAAATTGGGATTCTCCTTTTTGGCGATGGGCTAGCAACCTGTCGTCACTATTTGAATCCCACTTCTATTATAAAGCTAAACAATTGAACGTGGCCTACAGTATTTTCAAGACTTGCGGCTGTCTAGCCCGCAAGGGATAGACGGGATTATATGTATATGTATGTAGGTATTTGCACCTGTGAATAATAAAAACCTACCATCTTAGTAGATACCTACTTAAGTGACTGACTAAATAAAGTTATCTGAAGTTCCGAGCAATGTTAAAGAGCGTGTTTAAAATTAGATGGGGACGGATTAAGTATAGCTATATTCTGATAGATAGTTACTTTATGTATTTAGGGAGTAGTAAAACCTTTTGTAAAATCAATTCAAAACAGAACAATGCGCTAAAATTCATCAAATGCCCCTGAACATTATTATTGTAGGTTAAATGTGACCTAAATTAAAATGGTGATCGAACTTCTCTCTTATAAGATTCCTCTTAGAACAGGTTTTGAATGTTCCAGAGGTGAAATGAAGGAAATCCAATGCAGTCTGACATGTTTACTAGTTAAATATGCCGGGGGTACGCCTTACTGGCGCTGCGTCGACTGGCCGACGACGCGACGCCATGACATCATCAAGCCGATTACGTGGCGCTATTTGTGGGGTTCAAAACATTTTCTCATGTGGTTTGTATGACCATTTTTAAGCTAATTATGAGGGTATTCCCAATCAATATAGTAGTAAATACCTAGTAGAAGATAGTAAAATTTCTATTCCCACAAAATTTAGTCCTAAGGTAGTACCTAAAATAAGGTAAATGTTTAGTCTTTCCGTACAGTGGGTTAAGTAGAGAAGGATACTACTTTCACATCACACTCCATTAGATGTATTGGATGGAAGGGGGGCCATACCTACTTTTCTATTTGACATCTGTATATGTATATATAAATGATCAAATTAAAAATAAGGTAAATCTTATTTACATAAATAAAATAAGATAAATCTTATTTACCTAAGTAAAATAAGATAAATCTTATTTTATGTGAAAGGTTTTCTCTTTTTGTCGCCCTCGTACACCTGACAGCTTGTTTTGGCAGCTGAGGCAATTTTGTTTACATATTTGAGATCAGAGGTTAGACGTGAATTTCTGTGGCGAAAGCGCAGTTCAGTTCAGTGTCAGCAGCGTCAGTTGACTGACTTCAGACGTCCCAAATTTTTCATTAAATAGGACAAGACACATCATTTATCCGCTTTGATGCGACTAGTGCTTCACAAAAATATAAATTGGAAGAGGTTGTAATCATCTTGTTATAAACAGTTGACGATCCCAGAGAGCGAGAGAGCTAAACAAAAACCGTACCGACCTACAGGCTGCGGCAAGTTTCATTCTAATAACCGCGATAAATTCGGAGTTGCGCTGTTCGGATTCGGTTGGGCGTGTCGCTGACTTGAAAAACAAGTATGTATTTTTATAAATAAAATAATTTTATTAGGTTTAATTCCTTTTCTTAGTTATTTTAATGATACAACCAAGAAAAAAAATTATAATTGTGTAAAATTGATGGTGTAGGTGCTTTTTTATACAAGAATTGTGCCGGCACGTACCGGTGTGTTTGTTAGCATACGCCGCGCTGGTCTGTCGGTATTTTTATTTTTAGCGCGGCATCGAAAATGGCCAGTGTTTTCTTAAATTTTAAACGTATTTTTCTTTTTTAGGAATCTCCAAACATGAGTGGCCAGCAGTATTACCCGTACAAGGTAAGTTTCCTCCTACGTTGTAAAAGCTGAAGGCTGAGTGCTATTGATTCTGCTTCTCACAAGATGATGTCATCTTTTCGTGACTGATAATAACTCGATATAAATAACGGACTTGTTAGTTCTAAGATTACGGCCTAATTTAATTAAAATGCAGATAATTTACAGAGAAATATTTTTTAATTTTTTTTTCCTAAGCAATTCTCGTATGTATCGAACTAAAAATACATTTTCGCAAATGCAATTCCGGGAACAATGTAATCTGTTGGATAAAAATATTTACAGAGTCGCCTAATGTTCATAAGTCACGCAAACCGCTAATGAAGGTAGTTTAATTCAATGACGAGTTTCAATTCTAAAAGTTTATATTGGCCAATAGAAACAAGATAAATAGCATACTCAATGTAAGTACTTATAAAAGGAGTCCTCCAGATTAATATAATATTATTATATCTTAATAGAAGTAGACATAGCCCTAAGCACCAACTTCCGGTGCATGTCATATTGAGAATGTGTGAATGATCAATATTTACGTCTACAACATGTTTTATTGTTAACAGTGTGTAATGAAATGACTGAAACCAGAAGGATTTAATTTATAATACAGATGTTATAAAATTATGAAAATAATTAGATATTTTAATTGCATCGGGTATCGGGTAAGCTATTTTATGCCGCCATCAAATGAGGAAACAGTTACAAAATAAATGTTTAAATTACGGTAAAATTAACTAGAGCACTGAAGTTCAAAGTATAAACTTTGTTCGTTCAAATTTAAGTCTTGCCAAATTCATTCAAGTAGGTACCTAAGTATAAAACCTTGCAGTTCGTAATGCGAAATTGCACCCGGTAAAGAAAGCAAGTAGGTACCTAGATCATGGTATTCTATTATGTGTACCTCGTTTTGTTAAAATGTACCCTCTTTTGTTAAGTGTACCTTATATTGTTTAATTGTACCTTCTTATGTTTTAGTGTACCCCCACGGTGTACCCCGCGGATCCCTTCGACCCCGCGGCGGACGCGGAGACTCTTCGCAAGGCTATGAAGGGTTTTGGCACAGACGAGAAAGCAATCATCGATGTGCTGTGCCGACGTGGAATCGTACAGAGACTCGAAATCGCCGAAACCTTCAAAACTAACTATGGAAAGGTATCAATAAATTGATTTTTTTATGAATCACATAACAAGAATTTTAGAAACCATGATCCAAGCTTAGTTTGTTAACATGGTTATGAAGGTCAGACAGGAGGACAGGTCAAGTAGACCCGGGTTTCATTCAAGGTAGGTCGCCACCCTATGATCTTACATTTTTTTGTTAACTAGCAAAAGTCAACTTATCGCATTATGCAATTTCTTCTAAGCAACCTTTTACGTAAGTATATCAAGTGAGGGGTCGTTCTTGCTTGTAGTTTGTGATAAATTAATTATAATAAAAAAGTGAGAATGTTTTTACTTCTTGTAATCTACTATCAGTATATAACTGTGATGCACACAGTTAGATAAAGGTAACTGCTCTTTATAAATATTCCTTCACGCTTCAACGCCCCTAAGCCACAGCCGATTGGCGAACAATAAAAATTACTTACTTGAGCTCCACTGCATTGTCACACACTTTCATAATGTGAAATTCTAAAACTATATTAACTATCTAATTAGAAAATTATGTATAAAACTGATTAGAGTCATAAACACAGTTGATTGCCCACGCCCTACTTTAACACGATATGCTACAAAGTAATCTCAGTAATGGCTTTCATTTCAGTGTAATGAACTGTTTAGTGAGAACTATGGTAGTACCACAATGTTGTGGTGCAGTATATCATTTAGACAAAACAGTTACTGTAAATAGTATACACTGTACGAATTTTATATGACCTTAAATTAATCTGCTCTTAATAATCTGTTTGTTATTTATTATTTCTACTACATGTTATAATAGGTATAACTGACTTGCATTGTCTATCAGTTTACCTAGTGTTATCGGTGGTCAAGTATGGGTCAAGCCAATCAATGTCAAATCCATTGCTAATTATTTTTATAATAGATAATTACGTCATATCATGTTTTTTTTTATACATTCTAGTACGAGTAACTACCAAAACAGGTTTATTCCTACGCTTGAAGCTTCGTGATTTTAAACCTTATTTTGTTTGACAATTGGGTCTAACACATGAACCCAAAAAGCCTTGAAGTTGATAACATCGATTAGTCCAAATTCTCTCACGGCGCTGGCCTTGCAAAGAACCTTAGTTGTTAGTCATCATGATTCATACTCGTAGTTACTGCTTCAACTCAATGAGGAACTGTTTCAGAACATTTTTTACCGGCTTCCTGAAGGCTAAGAATGATTATAAAGTGTCTAAAGGTTTTCCGACCTTTATACATGTAGAATAACTAACCATTTCTCAGTAAATATGGCTTTATTCAATAAAATTATACAGTATGACTTTGAACATGTGACAGAACTGAAATGTTCGTTTTATGATAAAAGGTGTCAAAGCTAATGTGGAGGTTGCATATCACCACATTCTCCCCAGGTTTTAAGAAAGATCATAATCTTGAAGATGAGACGGTGGACGTCGGTCTCTAGTAGAACGTCGCAGTTCAGGGTTTTGTGTTGTAGTAGCATCTGTAGTCAAATTAACTGGTTCCTGTTCTTCAGTTGTTGTCTCTTCGTTTGACTCTGCTGAATCCCAATTAGATGAATCAGAATCAGCCTCCTCAGTATCAGACGAAGTACCCATTGGGGCTAAGTGCCTGTTTGAAACTACTAATTCTCGTCCATTCTGTAATCTTATGTGTGAATGAAGGTTGTTAGCTTCTAATAATTGTACTTCTTCTACAAGAGGATCATATTTACTTCTCCTCACCGGGGTTCGATATAAAGCTTTATCTGCTTCTGTGAGCCAAGATGGCATTGATTAGTGAACAGACTTACTGGTTCGATATTTGCTTCATTCAAAGCACACAATTTGAGTGTAGGTTTGGAGCCACCAAATTGCATTTCTAGAGCTTTGTGTCCCTGTAGGACATCGTGTCCGAGTATAATATCAGCACAAAGTCCATCCATAATCATTAGTTTAGTCATGATGTTTTGTTTTTGTAATGTTATTTTAACTGAACAAATTCCGTTTACCTGTGTGCATAGATTGTGTGTAGCCATTGTGATCTTTTGGTTGCATGGAGAAATGTTCAGCTTACACAAATCCACAAGGCGTCGGTCGATAAAGCTTGCTGTACTTCCTGTATCAATTAACGCTCTAGCTGTAATAGTATCATTAACTAGTACAGGTATCGTAGCTCTTTTCAGATCTGCTGCAGATGATATACAAGAGAAAGTATGTGCTTGATTGTCGTAATTATCTTCTAATTGCTCAGTTGCTGATATTTGGTTAGTTCTTTTGCTAAGACACACCTTAGAAAAGTGTCCTTTCTTGCCACATCCAGTGCATATAGCGTTGAAAGCTGGACACATAGACCGCTGCTGATGTCTTTGCTTTCCACAAAAATAGCACGGTTCGTGTTTAGTTACGTTTCTTGTAGCATTTGATGTGGATGTATTTGGAGAAGGTCTATTAGTAGTTTGATTTACTATTGGAGTTTGTTGATAGTTGTATTCTGTATTTTGAATTTGTGCCATTTCTAAGGATCGTGCTTGTTGGTATGCTGCATCAAGAGTGAGTGTATAGTTCTTAAGTAGTCTTTGACGTATAGCTGAAGACGATAGCCCTGCGATAAAGGCGTCTCGTATGTATTCACTCTCATTTTGTTCCGCAGTTACTGACTGGAAGTTACATTTCTTTGATAACAGTTTCAACGATTGAATGTATTGATCAACTGTCTCTCCTGACTCCTGTTTTCTTTGAGACAGTTGATACCTTGAGTAAACATTATTAACAGGTTTGATAAATAGCGCATCTAGTCTCTCTATAGCTAAGAGATAATCTTTTGTATCTTTGACATGAGTATAAAGGAGTGGAGATAAAAAGTTTACTAATAATTGATTCTTGCAGTCGTTATTTACGGTATTTCCCTTATTTTCAATGGCATGTGTGAAATTATTGAATGTTTGTTTCCAATGAATCCATTCGCAAGATTTGTCCGAGTTTGTTGTCGGGTCTGCTTCGAATCGTTCTGGTTTCAGATACTTATCCATGATTATTTATTTTATTGAATAAATTGTAGAATAACTAACCATTTCTCAGTAAATATGGCTTTATTCAATAAAATTATACAGTATGACTTTGAACATGTGACAGAACTGAAATGTTCGTTTTATGATAAAAGGTGTCAAAGCTAATGTGGAGGTTGCATATCACCACAATACACAACATTATATGTAGAAGTACACTAGGTTATTGTATAAATTAGACAGGCTACTTTATTTAGGCTCTCTTAACGCAAACTCAGAAATATTTTAACATGTAAACGGTTAATAAAACTATCGCTAATTCATTCTACTTCGAAATATCCCATTAAAATGACATATCAACTTTCATCGTTGCACTCAAATTTTTGTATGAATTTATCTCTATAAATATCTAAACTAAATTCATTCTCTTTTTCTGTCTGTTTATAATTTTCGAATAAGCCATGACTCGTTTGTTTGCCTTTAGATCTGCATCACTATCTTATCACTTTTACACCATGTTTACATAATTATTGTTGTAAAACATTGATATTCGCGATAGCATCTAATGGACATGACTGAAGTTTATCAAGATAATTTCGTAATAAAATTGTACTAGATTATATAATAGTACTAGATATAGACTAGTATTTAGTTAGATAGATATAGATAGTCTTAGTAAATATGCATTACGCAAAATAATGGTGACATTTTATCCGGTTCGAAGGACCAAAATATTTAAAAGTCAACTTCAAATTCTCATTTAAATTTGTTTTATTTCTATGTGTATTATCAAAGACTATTTATAACTAGCAAACTAATGTTTCCCTAATAGATAGGAAAATCACCCGATCCCCGAACCAAACGTTGTCATTCTATTGGCCTGTAGATATAACTAACGTTAACTGCTCTTAATTTCGTTGATACTTAAACGTCAACGATATTATCCGAGATTGAGACTTTAATGCAAGGCATTTTCCTTGAGCACTTTGCTGTTATCGCAACTCCGTCATAAATCAGCTACATTATCAAACTTTGGTTTTATATTTTACATCTCACCAATCAGTCAAATATTATGCCTACCTACTTTAAATTTTAATTACAGCGACATCTATATTGTCATTAATGATCTTGATGATTATTTATGATTCAATTTGTGATCCAATACCACTGTATTACACCTACTTAGAATGACGTGCTAAACCATTTTTTGATTAATTACCACGTCGATTAGCTACGACTAGGTTTAGAACAGACACATTCCTTTGTGTTTAGAAATTGCGTTTAATATCAGTTTTCTTCTATGACCAATGGTTTTAAATACTAATTTATGATTCACTGTCAAGAATTTCCAATGGCTAGCTGAAATTGCGTTTTTCTTATAAACTTGCCTAGCCAAAACACACTGGAGATTTAAGCAGTGACCATGATAAGGAAGAGCTTCTGACGTGTTTTTAAGGTGTGTGTAAAAGGCAGCGAAAGAAGTACCTAAGTTATAAATATGTAACGTGCTGTACTGAATTCAGAAGTAGACATTTTTCATCAGACATTTAATCTATTTTTGTAACAGGGAAATCCATCAGTAAAATGTAGGGCTTGAACAAAATATGATCAAGAGATCTTAAGTGCAGGAAGAAGGCACAGAAGCTGTTTTTTTGACAAAAAGTTTTTAGGGCATACACGCATTCATGGCAGGCAAAAAGTATTTTTTTTTATTTTAACTATCTAGTTAATCCTAGTTACCTATATGTAGTTCTAAAAATAATCAGCGACGTTTCTGCGTATGGAATACAAAGCCTTTATTAAGCCACTAACAGCGTCACCTACATATTTATTGTTTCTCCCCCCAGGATCTGATCAGTGAACTGAAGAGCGAGCTAAGCGGCAACCTGGAGAACGTGATCGTCGCCCTCATGACTCCTCTCCCCCACTTTTACGCCAAGGAACTGCATGACGCTGTTGCGGGGCTGGGAACTGATGAGGAAGCCATCATCGAGATCCTCTGCACACTCTCCAACTACGGCATCAGGACTATCTCTGCTTTCTATGAACAGTGTAAGTTTAATAGTAGATAACTTTCCCAAAGGCATGCTATGCACTAAACACGGATCTAATGGATAAGAGATTGAGAGAAGCATCTTTTTTAGGAACAAAGATTATTTTCAGAAGAATATGCCTATTACGATTGTGCTTGTTGAGATCGACTTGAGTTAACTATTGGCTTTTGCTAATAAAAGCCTTGTTAATAACTTTATCTGTAAGTTTATCTACGAATAGTCTAATTTCCTATGAACAAACCCAGACTCAATATAAACGTTGATCCCTGTGTAGGTAATAATTCTATATCTGTGGATCCTTTGACGTTACATAACTTACGGCTAAGAAAATAATTTTTAATACATATAAAGTTACAATAAATGCTTTATTTATTGAGGTGGTTACCTTATGTCTGAACTATTAGTACTAGTCTCTCTCAATTTGTATGCATTTGCATGCTTTGCAAACAGTGGCTTGCAGCGTAAGTAGGTGTTCGTGACTTGAATACATCTTACTTTGAAACCATGGCAAACCTTGATAATTTATTTGTTCCAAATTAACTAATTGACAGTGCAGAAAAGTGTGTCAAGTATCGAACTCATGGGGTTTCCCAAGTGCATCCTGTTCACATTGTTATAAGTACCTATATATTTTCCTGATTGTGTGATACTTACATATACTTAACATTTAGGTGAACATTATTTTGTCATACTCTTTAAACTTACCCATGTGCAATTAAGTACCTTTAGCCATTAACCACTCGACTTGATGAAGCTATATTTTACTGACTCTGTGTATTTCTCCTCAGTATACAACAAAAGCCTGGAATCAGATCTGAAAGGCGACACCTCTGGGCATTTCAAGAGGCTTTGCGTCTCGCTATGTATGGCCAATCGCGACGAAAACCAAGGCGTGGACGAAGGTGCCGCCAAAGCGGACGCAGAGGCCCTGGCTAACGCTGGCGAAGGCCAGTGGGGCACCGACGAATCCGTTTTCAACTCCATCCTTATAACACGCTCTTACCAGCAGTTGAGACAGGTAAAAGTTTCATAACAACTTATTTCATACTTTGGCTCGCTATTACTGAATATAAAAACCTTCGTGTAAAAACCTGACTTACCCAATCCAGTTTCATGGTCAAACAAGCACCCCGGGGTCGTCTTCAAGGAGGTGCGGAGGCAACCGGGACTAACGCCGGAAGGAAGAAGTGTGTAGCTACATACCTACATCACAATAGTTACTAATTTAGCAGCAGTCCTTGATTATCTTTTATTTAATAAATTGAGTTATTAAAAAATATTATAGATATCTATGTACCTACTTACTTGACGAGCAGAATAATTAAAGTTTTCTACATTGTTTCCAAATACCGTGACGAATCGCCGAACAAGCATTCTCGCTACTTTTACCCGTAATTGTTTACGATAGACGCATCGATTACATTGAAACCTTTGCAGTCGGCATGCCTAAGATTTCATAGAATACTAACGTTTCGTGGAAATCATAAAGTATTTTCTTGCAAAATTAGTTGTTGATTTTATATATAATAAAAATATATAGGTATATAATAAAAATATAATAAAAATATAATAAAAATATATATAATAATAATATATATTTAATTTTTTTAATTAAAAGTTGGATAAAAATTTCGTTTTTGAGCAGATTATAAGTGGCATAAAACATATGATATTAATGAAAAGCTTCGCGATGCAAATATAAATTTCAACACGCAAGCATATTTTGTATTGGAAAGTCCCATAATAATTCAAATTTAATATTAATATATGTATATATTAAGTCAAATCGGCTTTTGTAGATTAATTCAGAAGATTGAAAAAAATCGAGGACTGTATTTTTTTTTAATTAAAATTTATACTTTTTTGTTCGAACAGTATTTTTCATAGTCTTGTAATGATTGCACCTACTGTAACCCACCTGCCTGTATAATTGATGGTACATATTACCAACTATTTTATAATTCACATAACATAAAACCCATGGTCATATGACTCCGATTATGAGCACATTCTGACTCATGAAACTCAATGACTTGCCTTACATGTATCATAGTTGGCAATTCCAATGTGTTTGTTCACTGATTTAACAGTTTATTCATCGGTTTACTGTTTATTGCAGATATTTGCCGAGTACGAGGCGTTGACCGGAAAAGACATTGAAGAGTCTATCAAGAAGGAATTTTCTGGAAGCGTAGAGAAAGGCATGCTGGCTATTGGTAAGATATCTTATTACACGAACTGATATTAGGTATTACTCTTCGCATACTTCCTAAAGTATTTAACATAACTTCCTTTTTTTCATATTGATGTATAGTCTTTAATTTCAAGTTTTAAAGCTTTATATACATATAAATATCTTCTTTGTCTCTTACGAGGTAGACAGGGCCAACAAGTCATAGTTTCCTTTAAATAAAATAAATAGACCTCTTTCATGATAGTGAGAAAAAATTCACATTGCTAACTGCAAAAGCACAGTGATAGTGGATGATCTTTTAAGCACTATATATTTTTATCAAATAACTTTAATAATGTACAGCAGTATTAACGATCATTACGCCAAAACTAAAACCAAGGTCGCACTAATCTGTTACACCAGGAAGGCACGCGACCTTGCGCTTCCACCGACCATTCAACTTTTTGTCCCCAATCACGTCTACTGCTATTATTCTACGTATTGTGTTATAGACGAGAGGCCTGACTTGACAAATAAATATTAACTCAATTAAATGATACGGCCGACTAAACTCAACTGGAAAGAGCTCTTAAGTAGAAACTGAATTCAGACTCCGCGGTCAAGTTTCATAAAATTTACTTTTGCTTTAGTTTCCAAATGAAATTCGAGAATATTCAAAAATACCTACGTCATATAAAATTTGAGTGAAATCAAAGATTGTCTTAAACTTATTTGGTGGTTGATTAGTTATCTCGTTAATGATTTAAAAAATAAAATGCTGTAGTTGCCACTTGTGATAGTATTACTTCGTCGAGATGACAAAGCGCTAGTAATTTAAAGTGCGCTTTCTTAAAGTACAAAAGTTATAACTCATTTTCCCGCGTCTACAACAGACAATTAATAAAAAAATCACTTGTTTTCTAGTAAAATGCGTGAAGAGCAAAGTAGGATTCTTCGCTGAGCGCCTCTACTATTCCATGAAGGGCTTAGGCACCAACGACAAGACCCTGATCAGAATCGTGGTCAGTCGCTCAGAGATCGATCTGGGAGACATCAAGCAGGCATTCCTCGAGAAATACGGGAAACCTTTAGAGGACTGGATTGCTGTAAGTCTCTTTCATCTTAATTATTTTTTTTTTAGTTTGAAGACCATTATTTTTTTTCATTTAGGATGACGCTTGTTTGATGCCGGCTGAGTAAATGCAAGGCCGGCCTATGCCCGTGGTACTACATACACAGCCTATAACACCCGCAGTATTTCCGAAGATTAGCCCTTTCAAACACATGAACAATCAAAGTTATATACAACATTACTTTACGTTTTATTACTACTAGTATAGACAAAAGTATTTTTTTTAAATATGTAATTTTCGTGAAAGTGGCTTAATTTGCATTAAAAAGAATAATGGTCTTTTTTGTTGCATCTACCATGAGATTTTTTATTATTGGAACCAGTTTAAATTGCTATAGTAGTAAATTCTTAAGTAACTTGAACAGAATGCTTGAGATGTATTACTGCTACTATTTTATTACATTAAAGAAGATTATCTCATGATAGATGTAAACAATCGAACATTTTGAGTCATTTAGTGAAATGCATTTTACTATAATAGCTTGTGTTTTCGAATATGGTACCTCACATTTGATGTGATAATATACATACACCTAACCGTATCTATGTATGAACTAACTATCATGTCATTGCTAACATGATCAAACTTTTCGGCCTCGGAAATCACCAGATTACATTTGTAGAAACAATCAAAATGTTTGTTCGTACTGTAGATAATTAACTGCATGGAAACCTTACTATTTTAATACTACGATTGCTAAGAAACTGTCCCATAGTTCGTGTTAATTCGACGAGAAAAATCAGCATGATAATAAATCTATGAAAACTTCTTTCACTTTCATTTCATCATATCATAACACTATCAATACAGATTATAAATAAATTTTTGGTACCAATAAAATTGATTCAGGAGCTTAAAAACAAGTAAATAACATTGTGACATGTGACTTCAATGTTGGTTTTCAAGATGCTTACGAGAGGGTGTGCGTTTGAGTTTATTCACACAAAGACTAGAACAATGGCCTTTGGTTACAGGGCGACACTTCCGGGGATTACAAGAAGGCTTTATTGACCCTTGTCGAATAATATCAGCGGCGAATAACCACCTAGTTCCATTATTTTAAGTTTTGTATATGTGTCAATTGTTAGGTGTTAAGATTAAGGCGTGGGTACTAAATTCAACGTTGAATCTCAGGACTTGGAAGAAAAGTTATACGTTATAAGGTCTGAAAGCATACTGCTAGTGCGGTCTCGTGATTTTATTTCAAACAGTGACCTTATTTAAATATATGTATAAAAGACTGTTGAGAAAGTACAAAAACATTTTTCAAATAAATATCTTAGTTCCATATAAATGAAATATAACATTCCATAGTTTAAGGCTAGTTTAACTTAAATATAACGTAAAACGTTAATTAACTAAGCTCATCGTGAAGGCAAAACCGTCACTGTATGAAATATCGTTTTCACCCGCACATCAGTATGGACACAATCTCACTCATTCACTCTCAAGACAGGTGGAACCACATCTCAATATATTACAAGCTCTGTTTGGTATCCATGCCGTTTGTCACAATGATCTGTATATTTCGCTTGTCACGGTCATGTAACTTTCTGCACAGTAGCTAACAGCTTCATGCATGAGGGTAGTGGTCGAACCACACTCGTGTTTAGTTTTACAAGTAGATGTTGCAATTGTTTTCAGGAGGAAGTAGGAGGCCCGATCGGCAGGCTCCTTTCTACAATGTGTTACTAAAACGACAGATTATATAAAACTCAATATAACGAGCGCCATATTGCTGTGTTACTAGAGTCGAATAAAATAGTTTTGTAACCAAGTACAATCACGTTTGCGTTTGAAAATATATTTTTAATAAACGTTTTTTAAGCTACTTAAGTTAGTTTATTGAATTTTATTTTCATGCTTAACACGAATGCACGTTGTGTGATATTTTGTAATGAACTTATGGGCCAGTTTCTTTTTTTGCTCGCTAAAGTTACAGCATTGGTTTTCGATATTGTTTACAGGAAGACCTAACGGGTGACTTCAGGAATGTGCTAGTCACACTTTGTGCTTAATCCTGCAAAATAAAATTAGTGAACAAAATTTTTTGATTGGAGCTTTGCATGTTAGTAGTTAACGTATTCGGATTCGGAATTATTACGGAGTACAATGTAATATTTTGCAGGATGATACGAAGGGGGACTACAAACGTGTTTTACTCACTATCGTGTCGTAGGAGATCGCATAATAAGACTACAATATTTAATATTTACCTTGTTAAGTTCCGACCTGAAACTGCCTTTGTATTTGTATAACTGTTACGAGATGTAATATTAAAGCTTGATATTTTCGTGAAAATGAGATATTTATTGGTGCTGTAGTTTTGTTTATACTATTTACATATATTTACAATAATTATAAATTAAACGATGTATGTTCATGTTGTGTTTCACTTCACATCCCTTATTCCCATACTAGTAATCTGAAACAAAGCAAATAGTAAAACAGTGCAGGCATGAAAATGAGACTGGGGTCTTTTTATATTCAAATTTACTAAAAAAAACTATGAATTTTGTTACTGATTAGTGCCTAATTTCATAACTTGAAATCGTAGTAATAAACTTATAAATACTCTTATTTAGCTATCAAAAGGCACAAAACTGACACTAACATCTAGAACAAATTCAGTTAAATTCAGCTATCACTACAATATCACTGTAACTGTTTTTGACCTGCAGCCAAAAATTGCACATTTCGAGGAAACCCTATTTATTTTGGCCGCCCTCCAACCGTCTATCACTCATCATTTGTAAGTATTATAATAGTGTAACGTCTGACATCATCGTAAGTATACAAAGAACACATTGACATGACGTCAAAAAATATAAATAATTAAATAGGTAGTAAATTAATCGACATTTATCCTAAATATAGAAACGAGGACACTGATGTACTGACATATCAACGCACTGCCCAAACTGCTGGGTCTACCAACAGATTTGAAATTTGGCATTAAATTTCCTTATGTGGTCTAGGGGCGCATTAAAAGAGAATTTCATGAGAATTCCCATGGGAACGGAAACCAACCATTTTTGATTTTACGCCGGCGGGCAGGCGTGCCCTGATTAAACAGGACCACTTTAAAAAGGAACATAAACAGAATAAATGCTGGGAGGATAATGATAAAAACCTTTTCAAGAAATTGGAACAAGTAACATCATTAAAAAATTACCTGAAAACGCCCAACACTGTTAGCCGAATTGTTACTCTTGAGCATCATAGCCAGCCTTTCTCCCGCAGTGTTCACAGACAATAACACCCGCTTGTTACATCGATGCGCCCACGCATCTCCCAAAGAACCAACTAACGCGCCGCCAGACAGACCCACTCGGGTGCTCATCTCATTGGTCAAAACCACCTTAAAAATCATATAAAGTCTGAGGACAGCTGGGTCTTTAAAATTAGGTATCAGTTAAAATGACCTGGATCTGTTAAAAAAATTTCAAACCCCCACGCGCGTCCTGTCTAAAACTTCCTGTCGCTATTGCAGTGTGAGTCCATGCCTTCATCTCTGCCCCGTATTAGAATATACGTACTAAGAGGGTAAGCACTTTCACCTAGCAACTCAAATATAAATCGTCAAATTGAGTTCCCATTTTACCAGGGTCACGGAGGTAAGATCAAACAAGAGTCGCTTCGCGTTTATACCCTACATACCTACTCCTGAATCGTACTTTCTGAACTGGGACAAGCACTAACAGGGTTACAATTTGCGTATGTATTAATAAACAGAGGAGGAAACGTGTGAGTAACTTAAGAATAGAGGGTGTGTAATTAAATTACGATTTTGTTTCTTGTAGTCAGAACTGTGGCTCACTGGATTATTATGTTATTTTACGTTTAGGTTCAACACACGAACACACAGAGAAAATGAAACTTTACTCTTTGGTCAAATAAAAAGTACTCACTGCAATCTGTTTCTCTACGGCCAACCGTTGCAGTTCAGCCATCTGTCTGAATAGAAGGCCTGTCCTTTGACCGGGTTCAATGCCCTCTTTGAAAGGGAACGCTATGGAGTCTATAGCAATAAGCCTCATCTGGAATAACATTACAATATTTCACACCACATATTTTTAATAACTTATGAAGTCTAAAGAAATAGTCAAAACATCAAAGGCTTTGTTTAACATACATAGATATAATCTCGTTTTTATACCTTACGCGATAGCCAGAGCCAACAGTTTTGATTGAACCAAGTCCAGTTGTAGGTACAGCTTAATGATACAATTGCGATACAAATAGCGGCGGGTTGCTAGTCTATCGCCTACAAGAAGAATCCCAAATTTGTTTAAACCTTTCCCTTTATTAGCTTTTACGATTTACACGGCTATCTTTAATTGGATGTATTTAAATTTAATTTCATATTTTGTTTTTGCGCGACAAAAAAGACACGTGGGGAACCAATGGTCTTGGGTTCTTTGATTTTGAGGGCAGGAATCTTATTTATGGGAATCCCAGGTTTTATTCTTTTGGAATCGTTTTGATATCATGATAGGAATGATAGATTACAAAATGTTATTTACGTTCGGATTCTCCTCCGCAAACTTTGGCAATCTGTACATAAAACTGCAAAACTTTTCTAATCCAAATGCATTAACATAATGTAGTTTTTTGAGTGCTTCTTGTTCGCTCAACCTAGCAGAATCTTCAAGAAGTCTCTGACACTTGATGACACTAGCTTTTAGTATCTCTGGAAAAGAGAATTCCTTCATATTTACTACAGTTAACATAAAATAAATAATTGAACAAGTTTAAACAAAATAAGGCATCTTCTCACAAAGGCACTGCACTCCATGCAACTTGTTCTTGTGCTTGCCCCATGGCCTTCTGGAGGTTGGTGAACTATCAGGGTGCGACGAGATAACAAATAATTTTTTGTTGTTCCTAATTTATATTTTTTTAAAACTTGATTATGCTTGCAGCATCACAGCTCCACCTGAATAGATTAAAATGCTATTCCTGTGAGAATTTAGGAATTTTCATTTTCCTTTTCTCCACAACCCAAATAACATATGTACATGCCAAATTTAATCTAACTATTATATATAGTCATTTGTACTGCATTTTGTCTGTCAGTAAAATATGTAAAAAAATGTAATAAGTAGGAATGGTTGGGGGAGATAAATGTAAACACCTCCCCATATAATATAAACCTTACTTTACTACGTTTTTATTTAAGTACAGGAAGTATACTTCAATATACATGAATAATATATATAATTAATTAATATATATAATATCTATAATTTAGCAAAATAAACATTAACATTAGATCACATTTCTCTTCTGGAAATTGAACTTTACCATACCTTTATATCTGTGAATAGTGAAATTTGTATTGGTGTCAATATAAAGTGCTTCTGCATCCAAGCCTCCTAATGCTTTTGGTATTTGACAAGCTGCACATAGTTGGAGACTGAAAATAATGAATGGGACCACCAAGATGATTTTTGTTTTTATTTTTATTATATATATTTGGATGACCAACAGCAAGTTTTACAATCATAAGCTTTTAAAATATACATTTAAGAGCCAATAACAGGTTTTCTCTAACAAAAATAGTTTAAAAAAATGTCACTAGTCCCATGGGACTACTGAGATAACATTATGTCACTTATCCCACCATGGGACATCTCAATGGGACTAGTGGGAAAGATTGGAATTTAATTTTAAGTTGCCCTGCAATCATATAAAAAAAATTGGTTATCCAATAATATCAAAAGGTTTTTTCTTGTTGTTTTTATTATTATGTCCATGCTTTTTTCTAAAGTTGTAATTACATACCATAACTGAGTTTTTCCAGTTCCAGGCAAGCCTAAAAACTCTGTAAGTGATCCCAACTGGATGCCTTCATTGCCCAGTACATTGTCCAGATTTTGACTAAATGTTGGAATAGATGGTAAGCTGGTTTCTCTCTAAAAATATAAAAAAATATTAAGCAAGTATAAATCAACTGGATAGCAATTAGGCATTGAAATGTACACAACAACAAAACTAGAAATTTGGCTTGCCTCTTGCAAATTATATTATTTTAGTCCATCTGTTAAATTTCAAGAGCTGTTTTTTTTTTGCATATAAAATTGATGTATTAAAAAATAATATAGGTATTTCAAATTGTTCCCTGCACGTTATAATAAAAAAGAACCACTCCATCTCTCTCCCATGAAAAGGGCAGGCTAAGAAAAAACAGTGTGTGCCAGCTGCTGCTTTTTCCCGTGTAGATTGTAACAATAAAAAAGTGAAAGGCTAATAACTAACTTTGGATTCTTCAAGGCAATTGACTAGCAACCTGTTGCTATTTCAATTCAATTAAAGCCATTGAACTGAACGTCGCTTTTCAGACTTTTCGGGACTGTCGATGTCTCTGGCTTTCCTGGAGGAAGTCTTAACTTTATGTACCTATTTTTTTTTTATCATCACAACTGAATTCCAAGACTATACTTTCCAAGTCTTTAGGCACTTACCTGCCATAATTCAGTCGCATTGTACATTACATTCAAGTATTCTTTAAGATTGTAGTCCCCGTATATATTAATTTACTCTTTGGATTGTAGGTAAAGTATTTCCTTCAAAACTATTGCAACAGAGATGAAATAACACCTTTATTTCGTTAAAATTTCTTTTCCCGCCAATTATCAATTAACTGTCACTGTCACACTTGGTCATTGTAAAGCAAAGGCCTTTTTACATATATAAGCAACAAGTCGCAACAATCTACGTGACTACCCATGTTTGTCAGAAAGTTAAAGTTATATTTTACTATGTGTATCTACTAAATTCAAAGTAAGAAGATGGGATATTAATAAGTGACACTTAAGCAGTCTCGATTATACTATCCCCAGTTAAGACTCGCAAAATTTAACCTTGGTTCTCTAACCACTTGAGATTTCTTACTTACACCTACGGCGACAGGTCGCAAGCGCAAATTTCAACCCGAGTAGAAGCCTGTCATGATTTTTTTACTTTTGTTTTAACAATGACATTGAAATAAAGTTGACAATGACAATTAACTTGCAAGTTACATTTTGTTTGGGTTTTCGTTCTTTTATTTACCGACTGCTAATGTTTATTAAATTTACCTTTATTTTGTATTGTAGGATAAAGTAAATTGCTATTGTGCTAAGAAGAGGTGAATTTCACATTTGTTAACTGAGTTTATTTGTCAATATGAATCATAACCAGATGAATATGCACGTACCTATGAACCCCGTTGGTGCTGCACCTAATGTTGGCATGCAAATGCAAGTTCCTGGTCAGATTATGCAGCAACAGTCTCCTCAGCAAATGCCCCCAGCAATACCTCAACAGACCCCACAAGATAAAATGGATAATATATCAAAAGTCAAGACTCTTATGGGCTCTTTGCGGGAATCCATACCCGTAGGTTAAATTCCATTAATATTCTACTTTTTTTACCGTTATTTTATCGTTACACAATATTGTTAGCAATAATTTATTTTACTAAGTTTTATATGTTACTTATTTATTTTAAAAATCGTTTCAACATATAATGTTGAAAAAAAGGTTAAAAAGGTTTAATAAGAATGCATTCCAATATCGATGATTAATAATGTTTTTGACAGCCCGTCTTTTTGAATTGACAATGGAATCATTCTGGTGCTTACGTTTGACTCATGAGAATCTCTGCTGGTATGCTGATAAGAAAATAAATGTATTCACATAAAATATTTGGTATTATTCCTGCTTACTTCTGAATTAAGCTAATAATATAATAATTTATCATATTTGCAGATGACATTAAAGTCAGCAGCTCAAATACTTCATCAAAATCACAACATTGATTCAAATTCTCAGTAAGTACCAACCTGCAACCTGCCTGTGAGCAACACTGCATTTTGATAGCTAGCGTTAGAGTTAATATTAATGAATTGACATTAGGTCTGAAATGAAAAAGTCTCCTCCAATCATAGCATACTACTTATGCATCCTTAGTGGCGTTAGCTCCAAAGCGAGAGTTCAACTCAAAATGAATGTTTTGGTGAACAGATAAATGTTACAGTCACTTAGGTATCCTTATCACACCAAACTGCCTTAAGAACTATGATTTGTTAGTATCATAGTTCTTAAGGCAAGTTGTAAGTATTTATGTATTTTATAATTATCTTATTGCATTTAGAAAAAGCCCAAATCTACTTACAATATATTTGAAGAATTTGTTGCAAACTCTATTAGATTTTCTAAAATACCTAAAGAAATGATACAGTTACTAAATATCTATTCTATCTACAGAAACATCCTTGCAACATTATCTCAAGTAAGGTGTGTGAAATAGACATTAAAAAACATCAAATCAAAACTGAATCATGAATATAACTTATAGTTAACATGAAATTTTATGAAAGACTGCAGATAATTTTGTTTTTATTTTTTTACAGAAAGAGCATAGAAAACCCTGTCCCTAGATTTGATAAGAATTTAGAAGATTTCTTCTCACTCTGTGATCAAATGGAGCTTCATTTAGTAAGTTCTTTATTTTAACTGTTTATTAACTTCTAAATTTATATACATAGTTTAGGATGTATCCTCTATTCCTTGACTATTTGTTGTTTGCTATCAAAGCATATTAGCAATATTAAGTAGCAGCACAGATATTTGGCTGTCAACTGAATTGGCCTTTAACAAATATCTTTTGCATTTTATCAGGTATACTTGTTCATGGATGTGAATCAGATGTATTACTGTTCTTTGATAAAGAATCCATGTTTGTTTATTTCCTCAATTAATCGAAGTTATGTAACTTTGTGTGGTTGGTTGGTCTCTAAACAATTTAACAGTGCAGCAAAATAAGAAAGGCATCCTTAATAGCGTGGATCATGAATTCGTATTTTGATGCTTGGATGTGCAGCTTCTTTATGATGATTTTATCTGTTTTTTAACTGGTGTTCTAGTGGTCATGTACCAATGGTGATGATACATATTCATTGATGGATTTGAATCCCATACTGATCTGTTACAAGACAAATATCTCAACCAGTCTACCAGTAGAATTCTTTTGTGTTCTATGTCTGTTCATATGTTAAGAATTTTGTATTATTAAAGTTTCTTGTATAGAATCCTTCTCAATGAAAAAGGAATAATATCTTTCCAAATATGGACCAATATTTACTGGAATATTTACATTATGAGTACAAAACCTCATGAGATGTCTAACTATTAAATAGCTAGTTATCTATATAAGATTAGTATTATTATTTACAACTAGCTTTAACCGCAGTATTGGCCACGCGAATTTAGAACCACCTTAACAAGAATACAGGTTTTTGCAACCACTCATGGGAACTATAGTTTTTACTTTTTAGTAAATAACGCATGAAAGGACAAAAAACTAACAAATGAACTTACTTTCGCATTTATAATATTAATCGGGATGTAGCTTCTGTGTAAACACCTATTTCTATCTGCCGGCACTTAACTCATTGACCCGGCAACCGTCGCCAATCAGTAACTATGATAGTGTTATCACTGATGCATTTATTAGTCAACTAACTTTCGCCCGCGGCTCCGCCCGCAAGACATACCTATGTCCTTCTTCGTACGCCACTCTATTTATATGCAAAATTTCAAGGTGATCGGTTTAGTGGTTTTCAAGTGAAGGCGGACAAAAAAAACACACTTTCACATTTATTGCATTAGTATGGATAATTGGACCTTTAGCAGAACTTACAAACAGAATAATAATAAAGGTAAAAAAGGTTGCAGATTTTACTTGATTTCTGTAACCCAAGCGATAATTTTTAAGTTTACCCATTACACATAAGAAATAAGGGAACATAATTTTGTTATTTGATAAGTTAGGATAATCGAAAATGAGAAATAAATTATACTTATGGTTATTTTCAGCGAACAGCCATAACTTGTATCCAGCAGGCGCAATCTGCAGCTCACTACCTGCCTCTCAACGTGATACCATCCAGACTAGATACTGGACCGGTGACTCAAGTGAGTGATCTTATATTTTCGTTCGTTTAATAAACAGTAACAGTAAAGACTTGACTTGCAGATAATGTGGCATTTACATTTATTCCACTTGTTTTCATTTATATTACGGGAAATAAACGGTACCCGGCACAAATTGAAAAAAGAATAGAACCGTCTTTTTCCAATGGATGTCGTAAAAAGCTACTGAAGGATAGGCTTTTAAACTTAGAATTCTTCTTAGGTGATGGGTTAGCAACCTGTCACTATAAAAGAATTATTATTGCCATCAGTTCAGTTTCTTACAATTTGAAGAACGAAATAAATTGAATGACCCTTCATACATCTGTGGTTTACCCTTATACTCGTAATATAACCTAACAGTATTTTTGGGATTAAAAGTTAGCCTGTGGTATTTTGATAATAATATATGACTTAATGTAGAATGTATAAACTGACTCTGTTTTAATAATTAAAAAAAAAATCCAGGAAACTCCGCTCAGCTATCCGCAATACCTGAACACGGTGGGACTCCAAATAGCGTACGCGAAAGACATCCACGACACACTAGTAGCTGCCGCACAAAACATCTCACCCACCGAATGACCAATCTACGATACAGTGAGGTATTGATTTATTAAAGGACTTGTTTATCAATAGACGCATAAAAATATCCTCTCATCTCACTCATAATATGTACCCAATAGGGCCTATTACAAAAGTAGTGCAGTAGCTTATAGTAACTGAAAAGTCGCCATTGTTTTGTTTTCAGCCCTATCGAAATTTATCTGATATATTTAATGCCTATTGAAAAATTGGTTCTTGATGAAATAAAGCTTTACTTTTTAATAATTTAGTTGCTGATTCCATAATCCGCATTTAGGATTATCAGTTAAAGTTAGTTTTAATGAATGGATTTCATTTAGCCAAACTATTTTGTCAATACATATTCATCTCGTAAACGCTGGAAAAATTGTTTACTAGGAAGTTGTTTTAATTTTGGCTAAATACAAGTTATGTAGATGGGCAAAGTTTCTACTTATTATTAGGTTCAATTAACTTAAAAGTAATATTACGTAAATGATTAACTTATAGGCTAGTTAAGGTTAAAAATTAAACTTTATTAGTTATCGAATAAAGTCTATTTGCAATAATTGTGTGTTATCCTTTCCAAAGTGCATAAACTGGTTTCTTCTTGTCCAATAGCGCCTGAACTTGTTAACCTATGATAAAACTAGTGAAAATGATAGACATAATTGATTTAATATAATAGTTGCTAGGAAGGAAGCTATTTTGCATCTCGTCACGTAGTACCTAGTCATAATCAAAATAATTGCATCGTACTGTAAACAAATCACTAGATTGACAGGTTCTAGAATTTGTTAAGTTTAATTTTTTATTATGATTTTGTTTTCTTTTTTCTGAGCTTTAAACTGGGCCGGATAAGGAAAGTTAGCAAAGCTTCAGCTTCCATGGCTACTCCCCCGTGGCAATCTCACGAAGCGAATAAGTTTATATAGGGTGTTTTTTTTTAAGATTTTGATAATTATAATCAAAATTCGTAATCCTTTTAAAAATCTCGATCTAATAATCTCTCAGTCAATGACTTCTCAAATGATAAGTTTAAAAATAATATTGGCGAATTGAATTAATGAATTTCGACTCTTTTAGTTTTTTTTTTATTTTATTTAAAAACATTATTAGTATTTTAACTGACACAAACATATGTATGCCTATTGGGCAAAATATAGCGAACTCGTGAAACACTTTGACATCAGTAGCAACTAAGTATACATTAGAAAACACCTGTTTTACAACAATGGTTTGATTGATCTCGATTTAGATTTATGAAATTATTTTCATGTAGAGTGAAACTTGCATCGAAAAATGGTTTTGTTACGACATCACAAATGTCACACACCAACTGTCAATCATAGCGAAGAAAATGACGTGCTCAGCCATTAGCAGCGAAGAGTCTAAATCGCGCAAACAAAGATTTTACGGATTGGAGCACCGCGGTTCCCCAGGCATAACACCTAGCCTGGCGGAAGATCTTCCCTTGGGTGGCGGTCGAACCCGAACTATCGCTCCCGCTACATCAGGAAGGGTAAATATATGTATATTATTCCGATTTCTTTGTGTATTGACTAAGTTTTAACTTTCAAATTCTTTGTGTAATTTGGAATATTATTATACTCATAATTGTGGAATGTGGTAACGACGAAATATTAAAACAATATTTTATAAAATATATAATTTATTAAGAAATTAGTAAAAATATTAAAAGCACTTATATACATCTTACGGAGTTTAATTACATGTCCGTTTTATTGAGATCAGCTTTAATTTTGTTCTTACTATTGCACATTTAAAAATACGTTACTACAATGTATTATACTTAATTATTAGCAAATAATTATTATCGTCTTTGTATTTGTTTGTACATACAAAGACGATAACAAAACAATTCTGAATGTATTCTCAGAAAGGCGTAGCCAACAAATTATTTAGTACACTTTGTTACACCAAATTACAATAAGTACAGTTAAAACAAAAGAGTTTACAACTTCGGCCTGACTGTATTAAATAAAATTTCAGTAACCCCTCACCCGAAGTAAACAACATTTGTTCTCATTTAAAATTTAATTACCCTATTCTTACTCGCAGTTATCACAAATTAAATGGAAATACTATCAGTCTTCAAATCATCAGACAATCAAAGGAACTTCCGTTGTGATGCCAAACCAGCCCGAATATGTACCTGCACAAAATAAATAATAAATTTAATTAATGTTTATAAGAAAAAAATATCTGAACCCGTAATGAGCTTAATGAAATAATATAGAGTGTAAGATAATATTAGTTTAATAAAACAGTTAAACTATTAAGAAAGGTTAATATCTCTACAATAAGTAGTAATGAATGTAAATCAACGTAGTAATGAAAGTCTTTGACGCAAGTACAGCCTGCTTGACGACAACTACTGGGGGTCTCCGAGATAGCGTTGGAAAAGGACATAATTCAAGTTATCTATTGAGAGAAATATCCTCGCTTCTCATTATGGATGTTTGTGCAGCACCGACCCTTGATAAACTTATTATTATGACATAAATATAGCGTGAGGAGCGCTGCGTGGAATATTACAGGTTCGCGCTCGATATTCCGACGCTAACTGGGCCAAACAACAGGCGTATTGAGTTTTTATGTTTTCTAGATTATTCTATCGACAAAAGTTAATGCCAACCAAATAGTTCAGTTTACTGGTGAAGATTTTGAATACTAGGTAGGTAAGTAGGTATCTAATTAAAATCTTCCTGCATGGATTTATGTACAATCGAGTGCAAAATGGAATGTATTTATTTAAATGGTGTATGTATTTTATGTTAAATGTAATTAATTCTCATTAAGTATGGATTATTAAGTACCTACTGGTCCCGACTTTGCCCAATACCTAGACGATTTTAAGAAATTTTAATATTGTTAAATTCACTCCCGCGACGACGGACCTTAATTCATAAAATGTATTAAGGTCCCTCGTCGCTGGATTGAGCTGATATCGGGTATCAATAACGTACTTATATATTTATTTGCCATTTCCTACATTTTTATTTACACAAACAAATAAACCATCTAAAATTTCCCCTGAATATTTCTACTTCTGTATGTAATTTAACACATATAAAAAAATGTATTTAAAAATATAAATATGTCTGCTGGAGGTCGATCAACTCGCCAGGATGCCGTAAACAGATACGCGTAATTTGATATATTTAAGTAGCTACGAACTAATTTCTGCACTTGAATATAAATAAAATCATTCATGAAAAAGATGTATAATACAGTATTACATTTTTTTGTGGATGCAATAACTACTTAACATAGTAACTATTGGAATTGTCGATATTTATTTGTTTCTATTTTTATTCTACATTACAACAAACAGGCTACTTTCAATTGTCGATTTAATAAGTGTTGCATTATTTGCATTTTTATGTAAATAATGAACAGCTACTAAACAAATTATATACAAAAACTTAAATAAAAAAATCTAAGAATTTGTAACATTTTTGGCAAGTTTAGGTTTTGAGAAGTTTTAGATTTTAATTTCTATCTAGGTACATGACTAATTATAATACAACCGAACTATTTTATATATTATATAGCTTTCGATTATCCGTTATTAAATGTCAGTCACCCCTTCAGTTAGAAATGTGTACGTACACATAGATATAAATTGAAAGAGTTCATCAACAGTAATCAATCATTGATAATTGGCCATTTGTTGTTAACATATTGTTTTTAAATATATTCTTATTATTATGTGCTTTGCAGTTTCTTACACCATTTTATCAATAAAAATCCTTAATAGTCATTTAATATGGCAATTTCGAGGTAGATATTAGGTGCGCAACTAAGTTCTTGCTGTTTTTTCTTAAAAGTTAAATTTCATCATTCCCAACGTATGCAAGTGTTTGACATGCATCCTAGTCGAGCAGTTTCGTCAATTCAGCGTCTTCAAAAGTTTTTTCACCAGTCATGGCACGTTGTCATGACACGTTGTCTCACCTATAACTCCGTTCCCGTAAACTTTTTGAGCTCTCGATGTGCTTCAGCTGCTGTTTTCTTTGAATCAAATAAGAAAAACTAACACTTTCCGCAAATGACTATTTTTCAGCACAATATCGGACAAATTCATTCAAATAAAAGAATATGACGCCGCAATGGAATCACGATTTTGTTCACTGAACGTCTAAGCTTACACCATGACACTTTGATGCGTAAAAATGGCCTCACTTCACTTTTGGAGCCATCTATCGATAAACAGTGAGAACTTAGTTGCGCACCTAATAATAAAAAATGCATTATTTTAATCACTAAGTATTTTAATTTTTTATCACTTTCGTTGGTATCCTGATAGCCAATAAATCAATAATGTTGTGCGTGGTTTATTCCTCGACAAGAATAATATTTCATATCTGAAATAACAGACACATAAATCAATTTATTGGCGGCTCTGTCAGTATATCTGTGTTTTATCGCTTTTACTGAAACGTCGTCTTTATATATCAAATTACAATAATACATTGTAACCTTAATTGAAATTCATTTTCTCTTGTATCCTAGTGAAATTAAAATTTACAAAGATTTAATCAAATGCCGGCTTACACTATATTAAACTGACTTTAACGATTACAATTCCTTTTTTGTAACAGCTGTGGGAGTATCATATGAAGGCAAATGGTTTCAGTTTCATTTGTTATTGCTCATCTGAACATTGTGTTGCACAGAATCCCACATCTTATACATATAATAAATGATTACTTACAATGCTCATCCAAACACCTGCTGTGCTGCATATGTGATGTGAAGGTAGCCGTCCTCAGATCTAAACTGTTGGTAAGCCTGCTCCATCGTCATGCTATGACTTGCTAGCACACTGTCGTTCACGATCAGGTACAAGGCCTAAAATAAACATTCAAATTATTTAACTTAGAGTATGCTCGCGTTTTTCTTTTTCGAAGTGTGTAGGTAGACCGTGTAAAAAGAAAAATTTAAAAAATCGGTAATACCTAAGTGCACCCCTGGACTATGGAACCTAGAGGTACCTACATACCAAATTTCAAATCTTTAGACCCATCGATTGGAATCTTGCGTTAATATGTTAGTCAGTTTCCTCAGTTATCAATCAGATACAAAATATCTCACTACATATTAAACACTAGCGACCCGCCCCGGCTTCGCACGGATGCACAGCCGATACTAAATATATCTCTATTAGAACTAACTTAAGGACCGCCCGCAAAGCGGCTAACTAAGTCTTGCTCACTTCGCAACGGGCCGTGCAGCAGAAATCGTAATATTTTAATTTCACCACAACTTCAAAACCAAACGTCAAATTTTAATCATTCAAAGACCAAATATTATCTACATAAACTGTACTTATTGATGAAATTATTTATTTTGATAAGGATTAATAGCATGAGTAAAAAAACGCGTTTAAATGTAGACCAAAAAAAATTCAAGATTTTTAAATTAAAATGTGGTTGTTGTGCCTCACTCGACATAGATAGGTATAGTGTGTCGCGGACTTTTTGTAGATATTTATAAGATCTACAATTAATTAAAACATTTTATGGTTCTATCTTTTGTAGTTTAGGCAGCGTACGCAAAATAAGTAACTTTTTGGTTGATTTTTTTCAGTTAGTGTCCGAAAAATCTAAATATATTACGGAACCCTATTTTTTTAAAATAAAAATAGTCTATGTTACTCGTGGATAATGTAGCTTTCGAATGGTGAAAGAATTTTTAAAATCGGTCCAGTAGTTTTTGAGCCTATTCATTACAACCAAACAAACAAAGTTTTCCTCTTTATAATATTAGTGTAGATACACGCGCACCTACTATAGAATACTTACAGGTATTCCGCAAATTTCACGAGTAGTTATTACTTTTTACCGGGATGAAAAGTTGTGTGTGTGTTCTCCAGACAATAATTGCATAGTAGGTATTGTTAAAAATTATACCAAAAAACAAAAACCGAATCGAAATGTTGGCCATGACAAAATATTTTAATCCAATATAAACAATAACACAGAAGATATTTAATTGGATATCTGAGAGGTATATCTACGCTGCCAAAAAACATTTTAATAAGTTTATTTTTAAATTTGTCAGATTAAGGCATATTTACGTTAATTAAAATATAAACATTTCATTGAAGCGGATCGTACCTATTTATCTCGAATGCATATTTTGAGGTCAGTAGTGTCACTATAGGTACAACAATTATTATTGCTTTGTACTTAAGTCAACGTTTGATCTAAAATTGCAAATTAAAGAGCTTCGTAACATCGGAGGTCTTATATTTTCAAAAATACAATTCTAATATTTCCTTCACGCTGTAGGTCACTTTAGACATCTAGTTTCTGTTAATTTTAATAATACTTATCTAGCATTTCAATTTAAACAAAATTTTCCTCAGTATTCTGTTGTTGTCTTTTGTATGATTCAGTATTACAATAATCAATTCATGTACCTGTGTATCTCTGAGTTTCATCTTTGTTCGAATGATGAACAGAAACTGTGACATTGTGAGCTCTTGTGGCACTAGATACTTCTTTCTGTTCAAGGCTGGCACTTCTCGTTCACGCACAAATCTTTGCACGTACAACTGTGAGTGAAAATAAACAGAAACGAATACATACGTTTGCGGAACGAAACAAACAAAATAATGGTTCTTTTTAAACATATCTTCATCTTACCGGAACTTTGTTTGGAAACCTATGTCTAATTGCTTCTGCTTCATTTTCCGATTCTTCCATATCTGTAACAAATTGAATAAATTTATTTTCTATTTTTAAGGATATTAGCCTAGTAGAAATTTTTATATAAGCTATACTTACGCTAAATTTGTCATTTGTCGTGTTTATTTATGTCTTAGAATACAAACAGATGCTTGCATTACGAAAAAGCCGCTCGATGCTTTGTTACAAATACATAATGTAGGAACTCTTTGAGTGCCTTACGAATTTTACTCTTACCATCTTTGTATCCGAATACTTCTTGGGACGCATACGTGATGTACAGAAATCCGTCTTCGTCTCCGTAATTTTCATACGCCTGCGCCATCGTAAGACTCATGCTCAGCATTGATCTATTGTTGATTATCAGATACAGGGCCTGATATCAAAAAGAAAACGAATAAGAAAATATTTAAAAAATATGATTTTTTATGTCTGAAAGTGACCAACTAAATTTTATCACCAGCAATTTCTGAACTAGTTTTGTTTGGAATTTGAAAATGAATTAGGTCAACTTTTCAAAAGCCCCTCTGTAAGTTTATCTCCAAAAGAATTTGCAAAAAATGTAAGTAGAGGTATATTCAAAAAACTCCAAAGGTGGCTTGTTTCAGAATCAAATCTTTTCACAGCATAGAAAGTTTCTTTTAAGTACATGTAGTATTTATCTGACTCCAAGCTCTGAAGCCTTCCACTGACAATACATTCGAGAACACCAGTTAAAAATATGTATATTTGAATCTTTTTTAAAACATTTTGTTTACAGTTATTTTTATCACTATGAAATTTAAGCTAATTACTTTAATTAAAGGCGCATATGTAAGTATCTCGTATCTTATTTACCTGGTTTGGTTTGATTCTTATCCTGTTTCTTATTATGACTAGGAACTGCGACATAGTGATATCTTCAGGCACTAAGAATTTTGATTTGTCCAAGATGGGTAAACATCTTTCTTTATGATATCTTTCGACGATTAACTGAAAATTATATTTTTATAATAACTTAAGCTAATTTTTAGAAAAAGCCTATTTGTTGATAATTTAATTTAATTTAGAAAAAAATCATGACTTCAGGATCTCACCGGTATTTTTGTAGGAAATTTATTTTTTATCGCCATTACTTCTTCTTTTCTGCTTACTGAAACAAGAATAAGTTTTAAGATATAGTTCAAAAAGTTTCTCACGTTTCATTCCCAGAAGGGTAGAAAAGTAACTTGAGTATAGCTGCACAAAATATCAACCCGTAATTAATAATGCAACGACCCATAGGTCTGTAGAAATTAAGTACCAACACACAAAGTTAACAACACACAGAGTGACTTCCAATACTGAACACCTAATAACTTTTCTATGAGTTCTAAAAATTAAGAACTGCATTTTCAGATAGGATAAGATTTTTTCAGACATCTAAACTCACTTAAAAGGGTAGACGATATTCATTATGTTTTGCTGGTTACGTTTATGTTTTTGCTTTGAATGAAATAAAACATTTATTCAGATCTTATTAGTTCAATTACTTGTGAGCTTTAATTATAAGTACATGACTGACTAATGTTGCAAGTCACGTAAGTCCACAACAGACAATAATTAGGTAATTTTGAATAGGAGATAATGTGAACAAACACAATTCAATTAAACACAAACTAGAGTTCGACGAACTTTATCAATAAATTTTGCAAGTGTGATTAGGATAGGATACCTACCTATAAGTTTCCGAGATCTTAAACCTATACATAGGCAGGTTATAGAGTGTGGTTGCCGGAACTTAATTATAGAATAAGGCGACATCCATGAGAAAGAGATTTATTTATTTACTAACTGTCCCGGCAAACGTGGTTTTGCCATATAAATATTTTTTAAGTAGGTAATTTCTAGTTAAAAAAAATGTTAAGGGTGGACAACCCTTAACACTTAGGGGTATGAAAAATAGATGTTAGCCGATTCTCAGACCTACTGAATATGCATGCAAAATTTGGTTAAAATCGGTAAAGCCGTTTCGGAGGAGTACGGAGACAAACATTGTGACACGAGAATTTTATATATAAGATTTGGAAGACCAACAACAAATCAAACAAATTTAGTTTATCAAAAAAATGGGCAATAACAGATGATCTTTCATGTCGTAAAAGGCGAAAAGGCGACTAAGGGATTAGGCATGTTCATCTAGTGCAGCTTATACCATGATACAACTTATAGATAAGTATTCATTTTGCTATCAAAAAAGTATATATAACTCTAGCTAATTTGATTTTACTAATTTGGCGGTTTTCATTTACACATGAAAACTAAAGTACATACATACATAAAATCACGCCTCTTTCCCGGAGGGGTAGGCAGAGACTACCGAAACGAAAGTATGTTGTAAAATTATCAGCGCAGAAGAACAAATAATCAAATGAACCTCACGCCAATAGGAATCTTTTCGTGAGTGTTGGCTCGGTCTCATCCGCTAGACCCAATGGGACAAGTGAGATGATTTCGTCCCAATAGTCCCATGGAACAAGTGACACTAACGGGCAGCTTCCTTTAGAGGTTTGGCTGTAAGTTATGTTTGTCAGTTACTCCGTAGTGCAAGAGTTTTATAGGTAAGAATATTATGTTTCATTTAAGTTGTAATTTAGAACCTGTGGCACCCTCTTGAAAACATTCTCTAAAACCATACTCAACAAAACATGAAAATAAAATCAACACTTACCAAAAGGTTTGTTGGTTTTAAAGCACTCTTTAACGTTATGGTTCACGTCATGTTTTATCAACGTTGTTATGAAATTGAGTTCCATGTTGGTTGGTACCGTCAACTCTAATTGAACACGGAGGCACGATACCGGCACTTCAAACGTCCAAGCGACCCGCTCACTCGTAGCCACGCGACGTTCGACTGTGGCCAAAGCAAATAACATCGTTTGTTTTATCAACAGGCGTGATGTCGGGTAGTAAACAACATCCGACGATAATCAGATCATTTCATTTTCTAGGACCTGCACTCACACGGTGGGTCGAACCTTACCTACACCACTGTCCATTTTATGCGGATGTGTGGTTAGTTAGATATTTCCTGTTTTTCATCTACCCGCCGGTGCCCTTATGTGTATCTCTCCGTTTGATGAATAGGTACTCAAGTTGATTAACTGTGGATCGTTTACATGAGATATGATAAATAAGAATATTATGTACCCAATCCTTGGATATTGGAAACCATTAATTAATGATCTACCCCTAATTTTCCAATATATGTGTGCCACTTATTTACTAAACGGCATTTAACAAAACAGGAAATACCTTCCTCACTGACTGAGATGATTTGTTCATTTGAAGGTCTACCCTCATATTCCCGATATACACCAGGGCTGTACTAGGAACGTCGCCGGAACTTGGCTCTTACTCTTGGAACTTGGCTCGAAACTGAAAAATTATCGTTGCATATTTACATCATCAGTGTCGATAATCTGCTTCTGTGTCTCGCGGAGCTTCAATGTCATTAAAAAATGAATGAAGTTGCCTGAATGTGCAAGTTTCCTAACGATGTTTACCTTCACCGTAAGAGCATCGGCTAGTTATGCTATCTGCATATAATATAAAATAAGGCATATACGTAACTCAGAAAAACGTAAATTATTGATACTTACATAACTAGGTAGGTATGATTTGTTTTAACCCGTGAAACCTCCATGCGCATCACTCGACCACCGACGCCTTTGATTCAAGTTTGAAGTAAGTAAGTATGCTAGGGAAAATAAACCGGCCAAGTGCGTGTTGGGCAATGCGCATTGTAGGCGGTTCCGTAGTTGTGAATGCCAACTTTGAGTTCACACTATGTTATACCTCCTACTGCTGTATTTTTTTTTTCACTAGCCCATATAATACTTCGAGTATAACCGTTGAGCAGATACAAAAACCTCCAACAAAAACATGAATTTTAAACCAAATATTTTATAAATGGATCGCTAAATCGAGAAATGGTGTTCTCGACCTCAATATTTTTAAAATTCCTATTCTACGATACCCTACACGACGGTTAGTGGAGAAAACATAATTACCCCTAGTTATATGGGTATATTGCTGCCCTAAAAAGTTATAATTTTTAAGACTTTTTGTTCTACCTTTGGCCATATACCCATACCAAATTACAGCTGCCTACCACTTAGTAGATATCTGAATAAAACCGCGGCCAGACAGTCGGGACATGGTCCCGGTTGAGTCTTGATGAGGAGCTCGGGGTATGCCTTTAAAGATGCTGATTTTTGAATCTGGATTGAGCAACGAATCTATTCTGTAAGTACCCAGGTAACATTTTAAATGCTGGGGTAGCATCATCTTAATATATCTACAGATTGAGTTTGCATCGAAATAAGTTCGAACCGTAGGTATGTAAGTCGTTACATCGTTCGAAGTAAGCTTAATCACAATATAGGTAATCCCTACATGTGTACTTCTTACTTCCGTCTATGTATGATTCTAATGTGCTAGGAACCACACAACCCATTGATACGCGTAATTATCAATAGAAATATGCTACCATCATTTACTTATTCAGTAAGCTCAAAGTTTAAACTATAAAGATCAAGAAAAGTTTGTGTCTTGTCTCTTTTGCTTTTCATGTTTACGTAGAAGACAGTAAGCCAAGTGATAACAGTTATATTAGAAATGCATAATTAAAAGTTCAATGATAACGATTGCTATGTCTAATGGAAAGATCTGCTACGTGACCTGAGGATCGGATCTCCATAATGACCCCATTTATTTGTTTTGTGAATTGCCAATGATATCCCGTTTTTACCGGTAACTTCGATTTCGAATAAGTAAAAATGATACATACTTGGTATTCTCCATATAAGCGGTGCTCATCACTTTATGAATCTCATTTCGTGAACTTTCAATCTTTTCACTACGGTTTACTCTTTTTGCCCTGTAAAGGATAGAGACGTGTTATAAGTAGTACGTATGGACCTAACAAATACATATACATATATGTATGTAGTAGTAGAGTTAAAATATGTGAAAAATATACTTATTTGTAGTAAGACTTAGTACTTACTTAGTAAACAAGTAACCCTTATACCTAGTTCCGTCATGTATGCCTGGTCGTAGAAAGGTTAGTAGAAGGCTGTAATTTGTTATGGGTACCTAACTAGGTAAAAAGTCCTTGAAAGTCGGAAAAAAAATATACGAATTTCATTGAAAATTAGTTGACAATTGGTAGTTACGTAAAACAAGTACCTACTTTAACATAAATTTAAGAACTAAAAAAACATAAAATAGCAGGGTGTTTGCGATCGCGCGCGGCGCTTGGCATAAATCTTTCTCGTTTTTTGTTATTTGAGTTCACATCAACAGTTTGCATTCACAACTACTGAACCATGTAATGCGCGTGAGCCGACAAGTACTTTACTGGTATTTTTATATGCATGTATAGTTATAAGGCCTGGGCAACATAAATTATTAAAATCTATATATATAAAACTCTTCCGTTACTGAGTGACTGACTGACAGACAACGCACAGTCGAAACTACTGGTCGTAGACAGCTGAAATTTGGAATGTAGGTTCCTTGGGATATGTAGGGGAGCACTAAGAAAGGATTTTTGGAAATTCAACCCCCAAGGGGGGGAAAAGGGGTAAAAACGTTTCTATGAAAAATCTTATTCCTTGGGTTTATAAACTTGAAACTTGGCATGAACACGTACATAGGCAAGTAAATATGTTTGACATTATAAGTTTTTTCAAACTACCCTCCAATCATGATTTAGGGGGTGCGATTGGGTGACTGATTTATTAACGCACAGCCGAAACCGCTCGGTATAGGAGTCTGAGATTTTGAACAGAGGTTCCTTTAGTAACATAAGTGAGCACTAAGAAGGGATTTTTGAAATGTCAACCCCCAAGGGGGGGAAACGGGATAAACTGAGCCGGGGCTGCGGGAAAGTTCTAACGAGATACCGTGGCCCCGGAACGCAAAGGGCAACTGAAGGAACGAGGTGGGTTTTAGTCAGTAAAAGTCTGACACTCCCTTCCGATCCACCCAGAGCGGGAGAGGTCATTTGATGATTTCCCATCCTTAAAAAAAAAGACTTTGTATGACAACTTTCAGTCGTCTCTTTAACATACATAATAACATACATAATTATGTACATACATGCATAACATTAATAACATCACGCCTTTAAATCCCTATTTTGTGTTAACACTACCCATACAAACAGCTAAAAGGAAACAAGTGAAGAGACGAAATTTGTCCGCATCCATTTTCACCTAAATTCTTAACGTTAATGAGATTTACTTTTTATTATCAGGTCAACCTAATAGCCTCACATGTACGTATAACTTCGTAAGAATTTTCTTTCAACTCCTAACCGTTGAGGAGTTGTACCTTCCATCATCAGCTCATTCACATGGGATGATGACTATCAGACGCAAATACTTAAACAGAAGGAAATCCTGTAAGGCCTCTTCGTCCTATAAATCCTGTTTTTTTTTTCTTTTAAGACGATGATTTTGTCTCGCTTTACTTTTTCTATATAGATTTGTATGTATACTAATATTATAAAGAGGAACAATCTATTTTTTTATATGTTTGTTTGTTTACACATGTAATCGATAAACTTCGAAACTACTGAATCGATTTCAAACATTCACCATTAGAAAGCTACATCATCCCTGAGTAACACAGGCTATATTTAATTCCAGTTGTAACAAGATTTCAGCCTGTGGAAGAAAAAGCCCTGTCGAGATCATTAAAAAACGCTATATATAACCGAATTACACGTGGGCGAAGCCGCGGGCGGAAAGCTAGTTGATGCTATAAATCATTTTGAAAACCGGAACTGTTGGTGAAGAACCGCATGATGTTCCGGCTAAAATATGTATGTATGTATTTACTACTCCATCTCTTTCCTATGGATGTCGTTAAAGATGACTTAGGAATCACGTCTTAAAGATTGTTGTCTCTATCTACCCCGTAAGGGATAAAGTCGTGATTGAATAAATGTATCTATGTCTTCTTTCTCCTGGCTTTACTCTCGGTTCCCTCATTTCTCTGGAGAGGAGCCCGGGGTATGTTTTTGACCATGGACCCTTGATTGGGTGAGTCAAGTTTTTACACAAAGCGACTCCCATTTGACCTCAGTAACCTTTGCAGGTAAACCTGACCTTTATTAGATCCATGGTTACTCATTTAGTTGCCTGAATGTGCACGTTTCCTCACGATATTTTCCATCACCTTAAACCAAACTAATGTAATAAATGTATGTATAATATTTTACATGAAAAGTAGTTAAACCACTGAACCGACCTTCATGATATATTCATGGAGACAGTGTTCTTTTCACATAGGTGAGGAATAATAGAAATAAGCAAAAAATACATTGCCCTCCTATCGCAGTCGGGTAAAAACAAAGCTTAATTCACATTTTCTTCGTTGCGTTCACAAGTCTTTTATTGACAATCCTTTTTTCCCTTGACCGAACGCATTGTTTTCTGACGTTTGGGATGCACGTTTCTGTAAACGCATATTACTTTCATGTTGGATTCACTCAACCATGAGAATTATGTCGAATAAAATGCATCTACATACATTGGAAATGAATGGTAAAAACGGAATGGAACGATCTTGGTTTTACGGGAATGTATGAGGTCTAAAGAATTTCTGAATTAATATTTGAAGCAAAATTTATCTTAATAAGTCCTATTTTCTTAGGCATCGCAGGCTTGTATTATAAAGAGCAAGGCATACATATCTTCTTATATTTTATTCAGTATAAATTTATTATATTACGTTACGTCGATCTTTCTTCGATGGACTTTAGAATCGATAACTTATTTCAATATTTATTATTGAAAATGATATCTTGAAACATTGTTTTTGTGTTGTGGTTCTGGTTGGAGTTCTGCGAGTGATATAATCATGTTGTTCACGCCGATTTACATAGCTATGACTTTCATAAAAACTTGGCGTATCAGGTCGTTCAGGGCCCGCCTGTTGGAATTTCTAAGCGGGAATACCAGTGTTGCATTTTGCAAAGTACCGGAAAATGCAGTAGGTAAGATCATTTAGTTTCACCGTCTTCACTTTCTTATTACTTATATATTATCCTGAGGGTGTTGGTATTTGTCTCTTGCCGCCAAACTCTTAGATAATATTTTACTAATCGTGAAACACCAGATAAATAATTTTCTATTTTTGGTAATATTTACAGAAACACCAACATTAAGTTCGAAGTTGTGTACCAATCCAAAAAATGCCTACCTGTGTGATTTGCTAGATTATACAAATACAACAAGGATTTGCAGTATGAAACCTACACAGTGCATAGAGATTAATGACTGGGTTTCATGTAATGGAGGCCTGCCATTGGGTTCCGGGGAACAGTGTCCTATCACAGATATGGATGTTGAAGTTCTGTTTGAATGTGAAATGGAACCACATGAAGCCAGCTCACATCATGATATAACTTATGTAAGATTTCCTGTTTATAAAATTTATGTTTATCTTATTTCTTTGACCTACTTCTTCTTCCTCCTGGCTTCAGTCCTGGTAACATCCTCATCCCTCTGAAAATGAGACTGGGGTATACCTTTGATTATGAATCCTGGACTGGGTGAGTCAAGTTTTTACATGCGATTCCCTATCTGACCTCCTCAACCTTTGCAAGTAAACCTAACCCATATTGGATCCATGGTTACACATTCAGTTGCCTGAATGTGCAAGTATCATCACGATGTTTTCTAAATGGAAACTCATTATACATTTGAATATAAAGATATTGCTTTTTTATATCACAAAGCTCTCTGAATATCTTACCCATTCCTAGGAAAACATACATACATAATCTAGATTTATTTAAAAATGTATAATTGTGCATTGTAGTGTTATTGTACAGTGCTACAAGTACCTTAAGCTTTCATTAATGTTCTATGGCAGGACGAAAATTGTATACTAAAAGATGTATTGTTCTCAAGTAATTGTCTGGTATACCTTACTGAGAAAAATAAAGATCTTTGAACAAAAAAGTTACACTTGCTATTAAAGCAATTTTAGATATCTTTTTTCTCAATGTTAATTAACCAATAAAATGTTGTAACTCTAGAAAAATATAGCCAATACAGAATACCATATTTTTATAAAATAAATAGATTTGAATAGATTTTTGTATTTTATTTTTTTTACGTCCTATCTGCATTATAATTACTGTTTGTATTTGTGACATTGCTAAGTGTTAATTATGTTAATGTTTCAGCTTGAGAATGTAGGCCAACCAGTGGCTTGGAAGGCGGGTTCACATTTAGCAATTGTTTTGAAGACTAATATAGAAAATCTTAGTGCCATTGGTTTTAATTTTGTTGGCGGAGAATTTGTCATAGACCACAAATTACCAGTTGTTAGAGTTCAAAGTAAGTATGTTACTTAGTTTTATTATAAGCTAAAATTGGACTTATGCAGTGCAGAAGTTTATTTTCCTTACATTTAGAATATGAAAGATGTTCTCTTGTTTTACGTTTATCTAAGAGTGATTTATATTTTTAGCTGTCCAATTATCTGGTGAACCAAACAAAGCTACTGACCCCTCAATGAGAAGTCTGCGAAGTGATATACAACATAGTCTGAAATGCCCACACAATGAATTCCAGTGGCAAGTGCATGCTGCTCTACTTAGAAAGCTGTCCAAAGTTGTAGATATCAAATCAGAAATAAGGAATGGTATAGAAATGAATGGAAGTCATGATCTCACATTAGATGTGCCTAGTAAGAGAATTACCTTAGCAGATGTTAGTGTCAATACAACCAAGTCTCTAACAGCCTCAGCTGAAGAAGATGATAAATCTGCAGAAGATCAAAAATCTCCAGAAAAGGCACAACCATTTGACATAAACATTCAAGACACGCCAGAGCAGATAATTGAAAGAGTTGAGAAAAAATTAGAAAGAACTCCAGAAAAGAAAAAAGAATCTAACGAAAATGATTTGGTTGTTGAGAATGTGACTGTGGAAATACAACATAATATTACACCCAAAAAATCAAGTTTAAAGTTAGATTTGAAGAAAGGCACTAGTCAACTGTCCACTTCGTTACTCAATATATCCAGTCAAATTAAATCTGTCACAACTCACAAAAGAATAGTGAGCAGAACAGACCCAAAAAAGTCCCAACCAATTGTAGAGACGTTTCCACAGATCAAAGAAGATACTCAAAATGCCTCTTCGTCTCAACAAAGTACGCCGAAATCGGCGAAATGTTCCCGTCCATTAGTTAATACTAAGTCGCCGAATGTGGTGATATATTCAGATAGTATAGTGGCTAGAGATAATCTCGAGGCGTCGTTAAGAAAAGTCTTGGATTGCGAGAGGTTTGTATTTATATTTGTAGTTTAGGTTCTAGTTTGCTACTGGCCGAGATATGGCCCTAACGACAGTTTACTTCCTTTTATCTCGAGAAATTACCTTATTTCCATACTTGTTTTTTCTCGTCGGCTTAGGGTACTGTTGATCTGCTTTTTCCCAGGATGTAAAATCAAAGTTTGTTCTTGTAGGCTTTCCTTCTCTAATGTTCCTATTCACAATCTCCTTGTATATTTCTTAGTCCACTTGCTTTCAGTCATCCTCTTACCTTATTCTTAAATCGTTATTATATTAGATTAGTTAGATTAATTGTATGTGTCAGGTACACGTTATACAGCGTGTCTCGTTCCGCCCTGGAGGCGGGCGCGTGGCGCGGGCGCGCGGCGCTGGTGGCGGTGGCGGGCTGCGTGGGCCGCGCTGCGCCGCTCCTACTGGCGCATCTGCTGGACGGCGGCCGCTTACTGGCTCTCTGCTCCGACTTGCTGCATACCGTGCTGCCGTATTATAAGACTGCTGAAGTATGTATTTCCGAGATTCATAAAAAATAAAAAGCACAGAGAAACATAATAAAATTACTATGGACCTCATGCAAGACTCAGAGCTGCTCAGAGAATTATACATCAGGAAATCTGTATTAGACCGAATTAGCAGACAGCCCAGGGCCTTATTAGGCATTTTAAATACAACAACAAGTTTATAACAATGTGTACAAGCAGCTGGCATGCACTATGTTTTTTCAGCATCAACTGATCTGGTCTAAAAATAACTGCTTTGAGCAGAAAGACACTACATTCAGATCACTTTCAATGCCGGAAATATTTGAAGACAGTGATGAAAATGATGACATATAAAATAATTAATAACCAAAAAAAAAAGATTATGTAGATATATTTAATAGTCAATAATTTTATCTAACAAAATAATTATTTTTAAGGTTCGAGAAAATGAAGTAGTACAATTTTCCTATGACAAATGGCAGTCAGTCAAAATGAAGCATCACATATTTTGCTACCAAGCGTCGCCCGCTAAAAAACAATTCTCCACTGAGAGTGATAGACAGTAAGTTATCAATATTTATCTTTATTCATACAATTTTGTACATCAGTATGATTACTAACCAATGCTCTTTTAGAAAGGAAACCAACATCTTCAGGCACCCTGGCTGTGTAAATGCTAGCTGTGTAACCGTGATCCAATATGGGTTAGGTCTGCAAAGGTCGCGGAGGTCAAACGGGAGTTGTACTTTTTAAAATCTTTGCTTTCCCATTCCGGACCTGGTAAATAAGGTTCACCCCAAGCTTCTCTTAAAAGAGATAAGAGTGTAACCGGGACTAACACCAGGAGGAACCAGAAATCAATATTTTGCTAATATAATAATCTAATGCTGATAATATTACTCTTGTACCTATCCACTGAAATGTTCAATGCATTTTCAGAGCAAGTCAGGAAAATAATATTTATCGGTATGCAATTTTTAACTCTGACATATTTGCTATATTTTATTTAAAAATAGTGCATAATTTAAGTTTTTATTCACAATATATTTATTATAGAGTTATACTGTAGAGAACAATTTTTTTAACATATATGAAAAAGACCATCAAATACAATTATTTATTTTCTGAAGCATGCGACTTTTAAAATTATGTCACGCCATTATATTTGAAACATGGCTTATGATAAATTAAAACTTACGATAAAAGTCTCGATTAAAATTAACCAATATTAAACTCTCGCTTTTATAAATAATACTGGTATTAAACACATACGTAACGTAACTAAATCTTATCTCGGATGTTATAATGATCCGTGGTCACGGAGCGACCGGTCATACGTACGTTACGTGCGCGTTTAATACCTGTATTTATTTATATATCGATTAAAATTATTTGCATGCTATTATATCCCTTCCCTCATCAAGCCTGTTTTTAATATTTTGAACTTCGAAGTTGTATACCTAGTTATTAATGCTTCGTTTATATTGCTAGCAACATTGAGTTTACCAAACAACTTGTGAAAGTAAAATTTATATGCCCTCATTTTTCAATCAGCCGATCTTGTTAATATTTTAAAACGATTGGCATGACAAAAAAAAATTTTACCTTATCATAAAGGATTATAGAAATCAAATTGTACTTATAATACTAGAAGTGCTTAAGTAGTAAGTACTTGTAAATGTGACGTCGCAACAGATTGTAATCACCACCATCAGTCACTAAACGTTTTCATATAGCGTCCCAATTCTGAGTTTTATTTGACACATTAGAACATTATAAAAGATTGACAAATAGCGTATACCAGAATAGTCGAATCACACAAATAGATCTAGGTATTTACATATGTGAGTCAAATACAATAAGTATGGCATTATTCCGATTTCTTTGTTTCCTGTACATTGGGCTCACATTTTGACAGAAATAAGAACCATGTTTGATAATTACCAGGCCGTCCAAATATACTGGTCACCCGGGCCACGAGCTAGACATCCAGGTCCTGGCTTCGGAGGAAACCTGGCGAACACCGTCCTTGCTGCTGGCCACCGATCTCACCAATAGTGGGCAAGCTATCTTTTCACAGGTGTGTTCCCATTGGCTACTTAAACTAATCTAAATTATTGGTTTTTCACTGTCCAATGGGAAGAAGATTTGGTTCCAGATTTGAAAATTCTTGACAATTCTTAATATTTTCCCGCATTGTGACTCCGCGAACATTATCTTGTGTTGCGTGCTTTGTTAAAAAGAGCACCGTTTCTTGATGGACATACTGGCATGTCATACTTATATGACCAGTATTTACTGTTCTCGATAACTCATTCGATAAAATAAAAAAATATTATTTAATCACCCCTAGATTCACTTAGAAGCGGACCCATGCGACTACCTCGGCGAGGAAGCCGTGAAAAGCAACGAGGCCAGGATAGGGATCCTGCACAAGATCATGGGAGACATCTTGGGGCTCCACGTGCGGGACCCCCATCAGATAGTGGAGGTGGAATTCACCCGGGGGTTCTTTCTCGGGAACCACGTGGTAAGTGACAGTAGCTCCGGTGTATTTTCGCATCGCCATTATAGTAGATTGCTGAGCGTAGACGTTTATACTATGTTGATAAAACTGGTTAACTAGTTGAGAATGCGATAAGGTATTATATTATTCCACCTTTTCTACCAAATCCTGTGCAATAAATTCTGTTATTTTATATACGTACGTAGTAAGACCTAGCAGAGAACCATACACTTACTATCCTGGGGTTGGCATGGCCCACCCAGCCCATCCCATCCTACGCCAATGAGTTAAGCACAATAGAATTTTTGATCTCTATAAGATCTGTATATAAATGTTACCATATCATATCCCTTTTTTAATAAAATTATATTAATACTTATATTAACGATAGTTAATATAAACGTCTATGTAAATAATAAGAAATATTCAGAACACTATAATAGTAACTTGTTATTGTGATAGCTGCATATATTTAGATGTATGAGTTATATATAGGCAAACAATGTAGTCTGACCAGAGGCATTAATTTATACACTTTTCAACGAATATAGATTTAGTACACTTTACCTTATGTTATAAAAGTTTTGATGTGTAAATAAAAATAATTTTCTGTGTCCGCAATATATTATTTAATTGCTTTCTTGTTCAAACATATTTTATTTGGTGTACTAAATTTAAAAATAAGTTAACAATAACAATTTGGTATGAAAAATCATACCTTTACTTTCTCGGGTTTTCTCACAGATTGATTAAAGATAATTCTTTGTATATCTTTGAGTTATTATCTCGTAACATAAGTTTCGAACTTATTTCGTGGCTAACACAGCCTAAGTAATTTGTCTCGTGTATATTTTTTACTAGAGGCCGCCCGCGACTTCGTCCGCGTTGAAACAGTATCTTTATTATAATGAAAAGTATGATATGTAATAATCATTCCGTGGGAACTCCGGGATAAAAAAACCTATATGTTATTCTGAGTCTTCAGCTACCTACATACCCAATTTTATCGTAATCGGTAACTTTCGCATTTATAATATTAGTAGGATTAAATGAATCTGTGAGAATACCATTTTATTGTTATACATATTTTTTCATTGGTTTTAAAAAATATTGTTTGAAAGAATGGTCCATATATTACTGACCACACAATTTAAGGATCAAATTATTTTAATCCAATAAAAACTGATCGGTTAAGTAGACAATTTGTATCATCCTTTTCTAACTGACTTCGAGATACATTCAATATGAGACAACATATCACTGTTGATTGGAATTAAGTTTAGGTAGAAAGCTTTTAGTTCACCGTCATCTGGTCATCATCACTAATGATACAAGTAACGTACGATACTACCGTCACATCAGCACTATGTATTCTTGTGACGTTTGTCTTAAAACTGCACAGTACACGACACATTTTGTTTTTGCTTTTTGAGGTAACTAGAAATACTATTATGAGAAGATTTTTATTCGCTGTGCATTCATTACATATAATAAACAAGGGTTAAGTAATGATCAGTTTCATTGTAAACGACAGTTGTATTGTTGTTAACTAGTGAAAAGTGCTGTTCAGTAATTTTTTGAATTGTTTATTTTTCGCCCGTTTATTGACCGTCCACCCATTGGAGATGCGATAGGAATAAAATACGAGCATCTAAACGTAAAATTAAATTGAAATTAATTTTTGAATGAGAGTAAATCTAGCAAATTATCAAAACAACAAAAACATTACCTAGTCTTGTGACGTTGTTCATGTTTCACAAGTAATTCTGTTTTATCAATATAGTATTTTTAAACCACACTAACCTACACAAATTTGAAATAAGAACATGCTAATCGAAGAAAACATAGTGCTGTGTCATTATTAAGTTGATTTTAGATGAAATAAAGTGACATTGAGGGTGTTGTTCAGGCGGCGTGGCCGTCGGGCGGCGCGGGCCACCTGACGGTGTGATCCCCGGTGAGCGCGCGGTCCATTGGACGCTGTACACGGCTTAAACGCCGGGGTTCCAAGTGTGAGCGAGCTATGTACTGTAAAGATTAATAAAATACGTTGATTAAAGCTGAAATGCAGGTTTTAGTTGCTGACATTTTGCCATGTGACCTATATATGCTACATGGTTAAATATCAGCAAGTATATCGTAGGTACCACCTACTATGAGTTCGAACCCTTTTTCCTTGTAGGTCGATGCTAGATAGATAGGTAGGTACACACCGGCTCCTAACAGTCTAGATGAAAATATTTCGAAGTCTTGCAGTGGACTTCATACATGGATACAATCAATTTTTCAAATACCTACATACATGCAAATATCGAAGAAGAAAATGTCAGAATCCTAGACCCGAACCTAAGTACCAAAGCATAGTCTCAAAATAGTATTTAGTTCTCTAGCCCCGACTAATAGGTGTTGGTACCTACTCGTGTATAATGCCGCTCACACTTAGACGACCCGGCTAGTTTTTGTAATACATACGCTTCAGTTTTGAATATATTGTTTTCAAAATTTTACCACTTGCTTCAAATAATACTTGCTTGAAGCACTATCTTGTATTTTATTTGATGCTGTGTTTGTGTTGTGCTTTTTTAATAAAATATATGCTAGTATATACGGGCACAACACTCTATACCGGATGAGATTTGTATTCACTTCTTCTTGGTTTAATTTGTCGATGCTTTTGATTCATGAAGAATTAATTCATACCTGTATGCATGTTTTTTTTTCTTATGATTTTTGATGTTTCTTAATATAGGTATTATCTCTTTGGAACTTTTATAGACCTCTAATTGTTACATAATTCCATAAAGTCAATTTCGGTGAAACTTTAATGCTAGCTCTCATTTTCTAAAAGTAAACTCTGTACATATTATATGTTAGGACTTTAAAAATGCGTTTGGAATTGGTATGTAGATACGCTAGCATTTGTATTTATAAATACATTTATCAACTTTTATTCTAAAAACCATTACTAGAGTTCATCTTCTATTTAACGAAATGATCTCTCTTTTACACGTGATATTACTTAGTTTGTAGTTTAAAAATGAATCTTTATCTGAATAGGTCATTTTACTCTGAATTGTACTAGTTTTGGTCGTATTTTCTTCCTATTTTCGCTGAGAAATCGGATCTCTAAAATTATTTTCAAATATTAAGTCAAATTCATCCAGTAACAAAAAAAACTTATCCAAATTCAAATTTCAATCTGTTAAAAACTAAGAGCATTTTCAGGACAAATTAGCACTTATAGAGCGGTTGTGCCCGTCATCGGAGGCCGGCAAGCGGGTGCAGAATCTTGGGGAGTTGACCATACAGTGGTGCCTCAGAGACGAAGCCGCGATAGAACCTCCTTCGCAGACCTTCATGCCGGTCCACGTGTACGAGTGCCCGGAACACTTCTCTACTGTTGAATATTATGATGTAAGTTATAAATCCTACTGTTATCTTAACATTAATAGTTACCTGCGAACTTAAATCTTGCTCGCGATTATTTTCAACACCATCTCAAAAAAACAAAAATTCGTAGACTGCTGTCATACATTTTAATTATTATTAATCTTGAAAACGACTGTAAAAGGTAGTACTGTAAATTTATTCAGAAACAATAACTGAATTATTTGATGACTTTTCGTGCCAAACGAACTAAACTTATAAATTAGGTAAATGTGTCCCATTAAACATTGAATGAAAATTATTATATTTCTCTTCTGCAGGGTGACTTTTAATTCAACTGCATAAATTTAACGGTTAAGTGTGCTCATCTAAAGGATATTTAAAAACGTTAAAAGAAAAATATTGGTTCATATTTCAAAAAGTAAGAAAAAAAATAAAAGTATCAAAATCCACGATCCTAAATACGTAATAGGTATCACCCCGGCCGGCGGAAAAGCGACGCGTAAGATTCAGAGGTCAACGACACAATTCATTCAGCTGAGCGATCTCGACAACTCTGTACTTGATCTTGATACTAGAAAAATAATTTAGACATTTATGTACATTTTTAGTTTTAATTTCTTTTTGTAGTATTGGTCTTTAATAAAGCGTGTGACGTAGTTTTTGAGGGTTTTTTAAATGTGAAAATGATGACGTTTAATTTAAATAAAAATAGGCTCAAACGGCTCAGAAGCATGGGTATAGTCTATGTTTAAAAGGATGCAGTTGTTTTAAATGTCACCCTGTATATCAGTCGTTCGGCACAGGTATTTTAACTTTTTATACCGTTCCAGAATTTGACATCGCGGCAAGTCGGCCGCCTAATAATCTACGCGGACGTAGCCACCACCACGATGTGTATGGTGGAGCGTCCGCTGTGTCACGGCGTCGGGGCCGTGGCGCGGCGGATGCGGGCCGGCCGCGGGCGGGCGCGCAACGCCTGGCTCGCGCCGCCCGGGGTCGCCGCCATCTCGCTGCAGGTAGCATGTTACACTCCGCCGGGACGTAGCTATGGCACACTCCACTATATTGTCTATGGCCAAAAAATTGTTTTTGAATGGACTTCTTCACAATTATTCGTAATGATTTCAGTTGTGGATGAAGATGTCTCCGATAATTCCGCTGGTACAGCATGCGGCCGCGCTGGCGGCTGTGAGAGCCATACGGTCGCAACCCGCCTATGAACATCTCGATATTAGGTAATTAGATTCATAATACATATACATAAAAATAACTCTAAAGAGATAGGCAGAGACTTTCCACAAGCCATTAATGCATTGCATACACCTTTTGCTCTATCTTCATTCGTCATTCAGATGAACAAAAGAAGAATGCAGAGATCAAGGCACAAGTGGTGTGGGTTAACCTTGAAATAATAAGGCAATAATATGTTGACTCCGTATCCCATCCATCATTTTGTAGATTCATTTTTTACTACAAAATGATCGATGGGATATGGAATCATGACAACCAAATGGTAAAATTAAATTTGTCGTTCTAGTCCGTAGCGAAACTAAAGCATTAAAATTTTTTAAGTTATTTTAAAATCAGTTGATAATTCGATTAATTATTTATAATTCCCTCCAACTCATTCCTTTATTTTATTTTCACTAGTTAATTAATTAGTCTGTACAACATGGAGTTAATTTTGTGACAATTTTGTATTACAGGTTGAAATGGCCTAATGACATCTACTACGGGCGCGAGGTGAAGATTGGAGGGAACCTCACTCTGGCGAATTGTATGGGGGATGACATTATTATCGTTACAGGTAAAGGATAAAAGCCATAACAAATAATATCAAAACTAATCTAATGGTTAATAACCGCAATGGCTTTGTGAAATGGGTTTTACAGCATTCTTGTCATCCTTTCGAGACACTGCCTCCCGACCATACTTAATGCGTAACCTAACCCGATCCACATAACGAACGTTTTTTATTAACAGAGGCTAAGGTTCCTATGTTTGTTGAATTCTTGAACCCCGAATGATTCATGAATATATATATGATCAAATCAATAATACATAATTCATCACGTTTCATCCTTTACGGCGATAGACAGAACAAACAGTCTTGAGAAGACTGATTGGCCCCGTGTCAGCTGCATGTGGAAGCTTAGTGATAGTGGCTATCCTATCGCCTAAAAGAAGACTCCTTAGTCTAGCCTTTCCCTTAGAGAAGTGAAGCAGCTAGCACACACCGTGTTTTTTTTTTCTCTACCGCACCAGGTGTAAAATAAAATTCATACTATATCTCCCTTTCAGGCACAGGCATGAACATCACGAACAGCGTGCCCACAACTTGCATCAACGACATAATCTCCGACCACAACCGCCGCCACGGCACCAACCTCGCGCCCATTTCCATCGAGATCTTCCTGGCGCGGTACTGCTCACAGCTCGAGAGGATTCTAGATTACCTGGACTCGGAGAACGGTGTTCAGGCATTGCTGGAGCAGTACTACCAGTATTGGATGCACACGTGAGTCACTTCAGTACTTTCTGTGTGGCCTCTTTGATAATGTCACTAATTCTTTCCCATTGTTTCTATTTGCCATTGGAAAACTTTAATCTTTCTCAGTGTAATCCATGCCTAATATGAAGTAATCCACTAAGTTTTGGTTGAGGTCTTATAATTACTTGCAAAATTTCTTAACGAATGTTTTCCTTATTGTTACATCGTTTTGCTACATTTTAGCTTAATCTATTGGATTTGTGTGAGAATGATGATGATGAGCATACTTTCTAGAGTGAATATTAAAATTTTCTAAAATACTCCACTATGGCCCCGACAAATACTTGACTCCCTTCTTAAGGAGATTCAAACGACACGCTTATCAAAATGTACTCTTTCCAGCGGCGAGCCAATCCGCGTCCTGCAAGCGGGGTCATCGACCCCCGTGTCGGGCCACGTGGCGGGCGTGGACGCGGCGGGCTGGCTGCTCGTGGCCACGCCCGCCGGCGAGCTCCGGGTCGCGCCGGACGGCAACACCTTCGACATCATGACGGGGCTCATCGCGCCTAAACTCTAGACAGGTAACTACATACACGGTAGTCTCATCAGCTTTTGGAGGGAGGGGGTAGGTTTCAGGTAAACGGTAGTCTGTCTGATAGGGCTGGGAGCTCGATTTTTTTCGACATGTTATTTTATATAGCTTAGGTCGCCCTGACGGCAAATTTCGAAACTAAAACGATTCTCACCGCGTGTAATCTAGAGCAGGTAGAGTAGGGTTCAATCACCGGTGTGGGAGAGGGGCTTGGTTTGACATAACATTTTTAAAATGGGGTTAGGCTGCTCGTGGTCACGCCCACCAGAGCAAGTCGCCCCGGAGGGCAACACCATCAATATAACTGCTGAACTCATTGCGATAGTAAGATAGGGGGCAAAATCGTTTCTAAATTTAAAAAAATTAAGTTCCAATTGTCAGGCTCAACGTTAAGATCTGTAAATTGACATTATAGATAAGAGTTTTGGCTGATAGTATCAGGACTATGAGAATAAGGCTTATTATATAATTTATTTACATATGTATGTTATAATTTTTTGAGGTTCTTAGTACACAGTTTTGTATTATGGAAATAAAATTTTCTTTAATATTGAGTGATAGTTGTCAGTAGTGTATCTATATTATTGTCGAGCTGAATAGAAATCTTAAATTACTACTCGAATGAGAATTTAATTGTGATAGTTGTTTAGATAGAGTAGATCAGAAATAAATATACATTATTTTGTTTTCCTAGACTATACTGCCACTATCTAAATTAGTATAATCCAATATAAAATAATACATATAACGTGTAGAAAAAAAACACTTTATTATAAATATAAGCATAAAAATAGTGTTGCGTAAATCACACTGGAAAAAATGAAAGCTAGGCTCCATTTCTTACAATGCTTTCTCGCGTACGTACGCGTATGTTCGATGGTTTAAAATAATGAATAAGGTCAGAGAAGAGAGTCAGTCATATATAGATGGAGCCTAACTTCTTCGTTCTGTAGAAAAAGAAGTGAATTATTTCATAGACTATATCAGATAGGTACGTCAGCGAAAACACTGCCAGTGTCTTTATATATTATTGTAAAATCAGGGTACACTCTGATATATGTGTGGGTGGAATCCGTTCATAGTTTAAAGTGAACGCAAGCTTGATGGAATGCCTTAGTTATTTATTATTCATGATCGATAGCGAAACTCTTCAGAAACATCTTCAAAAAATGTGTGGACGTGGATATAGAAATTGTAGTAGTATATCCAAAGCAATATTATATGTCTGGGAAAGACGTCCAACTGGAATTGTATTTTATGATCAATTGATGATTGATACTAAATGATTAAGTACGGCAATGGTTTGAAAAATTGCAAATAATTGTAGTCAATTAAATTGCACATTGGATGCTATGTGTAAAATTGTACTTAAATTGTGTTGGAATCTCTTAAATACCTTTGTGGTATTCATTCATAAACAAATTAATTTGATACATAACCGAAAGGAAAATGCTGATTTTAATTGGTTAATACACTGACGAGTGCATGTGTACCTAACGGCATACAAGTAAATTTTACGCTATAAGCAATATTTTGTATAATCGTTGCAAACACCTCGAATACGAGCTAAAACGACCGATAAAGCTGGGCATTCAACGCAAATTGTAGTTGATACAAATTTATTTGTTCTACCTCAGTGATTCTGCTTGCCAATCCACAATATAGTGAACAAATATATTTTATACTAGTGTTACACTGTTAAACAATTTCATTTTTACAATCAAGTAGATGCTTTAAATATAGAACTACTAGTCATTAATTGTTATAGAAAATAGCAATATATACAGCGTTGAAAAAAATATGAAAGTTATAACGTGTGTAATGCTTAGTTTCTCTTTTTATATTTGGTTTGTGTGTCGAAAACGTGCCTAAAGTGTGTATGCGGTTGCGCATCCTACAGTATAGTTATATATACTCATATTCATAGGTTGTACTGTAAAGTAGCATCATGGCTACTTCCGCCATATTTTTTCAATTTATTGACATATACTTAAAGTTTTCGATTTATATTTTATGGAATTAACTTAGAGTGCCATTAAGTGATATTTTTTAGTATACTGGTTTAAGGGAAAAATAAATTTTAAAAGCTTCTTTAAAATTATATTATTAGAAAAAAAAACACCAAAATATATAAGATACAGCTTAAAAATATTTTGTTGTGACTTGCTCATTAAAGTGGGCTTTTAAATATCACAGAATTAAGCAATTTAAAATATTTTAAGCATTAGTGTCGTCACAATTGTTGTAATTAAAATTAATCTATTAAACAAAAATCTAGTCATCTTTCGCTGTTGTGTCGTGATGTTACGTTAAATCGGTGATGGAGTCTAAGATGTTATACAATTTCTTGTTACATTATTCTCGTTGTATTCTTGTCCTCTAATAAATTATTTCAGAAAATTTTCTTTTTTATTTCCATACAAAATTTATTTTACAACAGTCCAATTAAACGAATTTCATAACAAAAATCCTATCCTCACACTCTGTGATACAAACTTTGGAGGCTACATTTTTATTCATATCCCAAGAAATCCCAGTAAATACCAATGTTCACTTTAACATACATACTTATATAATCCTAGACTACCGATACTCGTCAGCATTTTCGAAAGCCACTTTAAAGCTGGGTACTCCCGCAGTTCCTGTATTTGTTAGTATAAAAAGGGAACCTGCTAGCGGCTCGTGGGATGAGAATTCCTGATCCATGTTCCTTCGGGAGGTGGTCACAATGAGCTGGTCCAAGTCGGGACCTGCCCAACCTACGGAACTCACGCCAGTAACTGGTAACTCATATAGTTCGATTATTCGCTTTGCGTTTGGATCGACTCGTATAACCTAAAAAATACGGTGAGTAAACAATAGTTTTAAGAAGTCCTGGCTATAACTGGTAGATTCTGCGCGGAACGCTAGATAGACTGTACAAAAGTCTCATGCTATATTTACTAATTTATGTTCACAGAAAACATCGAGAATGATAAACAAAATTACATAGGTGCTGCTTATTTCAAAAGAAATCTCTTTCAGCAGACCCCAGAAAGGTGACATGATGGCAAGGGTGACAGGCGTGTACTACACACACGTGTGTGTGTAGTACCTACACGCCTGTCACACAACTATTTATACACATACATAAATAAAATATAAAATACATAATGGAAATACCAAATAATAAACTTACATAAAATATATACAATAAGTTCCAAATTAGCAAGGCTTGGAGAGGTAATAATAATTTTTAATAATTCACATATCTCGGAAGGCAATGAGTTCCATCTAACGGCACATGCAGAGAAAAAGTTAGAGGAAGTGGCTGTACGACGTATTGGCAGTTTAAGCATGGTTCTACGATGGGACCTGCATGGAGTATCGACAGGACAAGCAAAGGTTGCGCAGGTATGAGGAGTAAGCAGGATTATAGAGAATATTATGAAGAAGGCAAAGTATTCTCATATTTCTACGCAGACGAATGGGCAGCCAGTTCAGTTGCCTGCGAAACTTTCGAGACGTGATCATACTTCTCAAGGCCAAAAATGAATCAGATACACAAATTCTTTAAAATATTTTTCATATTTTTGTGGTAAAGTAAGTTATTTATAGACAACTCACCGACCCTCCAAACATCAAAGCCACCCAAAGCATTCCATCTTTATCTATAGTCATGCCATCGGGTGTAGCTTTTTCATATCCATATTCTGTAATGTCAAATATAGTGCGACGCTTGCCTGAAAACAAACAATTAAATAAAAAATAAAAAATTAAAGTAATAAATAAAACAATACTACATTCACATAACATACGTATAATCACGTCTTCCTCCCTTACGGAGTAGACAGCAAACAGTCTCGCAAATACTGAAAGGCCACATTCAACCGTATACCTTTTAATGATGGAATTGAAATTCAAAAAAGTAGTCCTAGGTTGCTAGCCCATCGCCTAAAAGAAGAACCCCAAGTTTATTAGCCTTTTCCTTGATTGACTTTTACTATGCACGGGAAGATAATCAGCTGACACATACTTCGTTTTTCTTTTCTATGAGACTAGGATGGAAGGATGAATTATTAGAAACTTACTTATATGACCCCTTTCCAAGTCAAAGTCGAAGGCCTCAATCTTCTTAGTTGCCGAGTCTATATAGTATAGTACGGAGTTGTTCAGTGACCACGCCAGGGCGTTGGAGATGGAGACGGGCTTCAGAACCACGTGCGGGAAGAAGTCTGGCTGCTCGAACTTGTACAGGGCGCCGTTGTCGGGCACCACCATATTCCCAGATTGTGCTCCCTTGGTACCTTTTAATAAAATCAGTTAGCTTTAAGAAATACAATATTACTCAATTTCGGGCGGTAATCAACGCCATGTTGGGCCCTCATCCTTATGTATCAGTAGATCGACACCATACATGTTACCTCACTTACATGAGGCCTCTTTGCACTCGGATGGCGGTTTCGTCTTAGCCTTCTAGGGATTATTACCAAATATGCAATTATTTTATGATTTTATGTATGTTATGTATGCAAGTATTACTGAATTACCAGCCCACAGTCTACCGAGCGCGTCCGCCTTTCCCTCATTGAGTGTGTTGTCAGGTTGCCCCTGGTCCACCAGTGTTACGAGTCGCAGCCCAGCGCTACCTTCGACTTCCCAGTCAAGAAGATATAACTCTGATTTGACGCCAAGCAGAACTCTGTTACTATTCTGGATCGGTACGATAAAATTAACTTCGCCATAGTCTGTAAACAAGAAGAAATTTTGAGGAAGGCAAAGATATAAAGATAAGGGCTGATCTCAGTCTAAGAAGACAAGGGATTTTTTACACTATGAAGCTGTAATATATGCTCTATGAGTTTGTAAAAAATTGTAAATATTGTCTGCACGTACGTTAGTATAGAAGAAAGTTGATGTTTGCACACTACGCTAAAAAAACCTTGAGCTTTGAAGAATAGGCCTTAAAATCTTACCGATATGCCGTTTAATTTGTTTTCCAGTGTTCCAGTCAAGAGCATGCACGTTTTGGTTGAGTGCATCCACCCAGTACAGCAAGTTAAGGTCCGGGTCACACACCGGACTCGTTGCGTGTTTGTATGTCACATTTGTGTACGAAAAAGTAGCATAGTTTACAGACGGAATAACTTCTATTGGTTTATTTGACTCCTGTCGTCTATGACTTCTAATTCTACTTAAAATCGAAGGATATTTCTGAAAAAAGTTCCTGTTGTAAGTGAGAGTAGTCGCAATAAGTACGTTATTTTTACTATCGGACTTTACAACAACTACAAAAATTTGACAGAAATTCTGATTCTTTAATGACCACAGCTAATTTGCAAATAATCAAATTCAAACTCACTTTTCTTCTTATATGACATGTCACGCCTAATAAATGAACTGAAAGAACCAACACAAATATAAAAACATATTTCCCGAACATTTTATACTTGAGAAATTGCAAATTTGTCTACGTATTATTTAGTACATTCCACTTGTATTTATAACCTCGGCTTCAATTAGTCTTCGTTATTACCATGCATACGTGAAACAAATTGGGGTTAGCTGAATTTGTAGGTATATCAGTATGTCCTAGTTTTATCGAGTGAGCTTAAGTTTGGAAATGACGCTGATAAAAATAGCCACAGTGCATCGTTATGACGTATTATTTCATTTATTTATAAAAAAGAGTTAGTTAAAAATTTAGATATCAATTTATTTATACCTAAATTAAGAAAAAAAAATACAAATAATTTTCCTCGTACGTTTACGTCGATTAATTTAATTACCTAAGACTTGGAAAACAAACGTATAAATAAATATATAACAATACCATGTAATTTTATTACAGACTTAAAATAATTTTCCTAAGATTATATTTTACGTCTTAAAATAATTACAATAAATAAAATAATCAGAACTGTAAATAGCCGATTGGATAGCTTTAGAAGTGTCGCCTTTAGATCGTAATTCAATATTCGTTAGCATCATTGAATTTAAAATAATTTGGCGGGACGCCGCGCCTCCCCGTGCCGTGTATAGTGAACAGGGCTCCTGCGAAGGGCTCGTGCGCGACCGCGGGGCTCTTTCCCGTCGTGATGAACAACTCGTCCAGTTCGGGACCGCCCCACTGGAGTGACGTCGTCCGGGATACAGGGAGTTTGTATTTGGAGATCACAGTTTGGCGGTCAGGATCTATGTGAAGAACCTGCAAATTACTGGCTACTTTAATTTAAAGTTTGGCTAGAAAAGCTCATACTTAGGAATTTGTATGGACTTGGCACTGGTTTTCTATTATGTTATTGCTATTTTTTTAACATAGTGTGTTTTACTAAATCCTAAGCACCAGTGAAACAGTGATTTTTCACCCTAGTTTAGGAATTAAGCACACACTATATTTTTGCATTTTATTATTATAAGTTACTTATAATAAATTGTTATAAATAGTTATGCATATTGGAAGATGATTTTATTATTATTTATTATTAACAATAAAGTATGTTCATACGTAAGGTGCGAACATAAATTATGCACTTTGTTAATATTCCGTCTGTGTCAGTAACCATGTTGACGATTTTTAGCAGAATAATATATAACTTGTAGAAGTCTTTATTTATTTATTTAAACTAACATTCATTCATTTATATGATCACGTCTACATCCCTTGCGGGGTAGACAGAGCCAGCAGTCTTGACAGACTGACAAGCCACGTTTAGCTCTTAACAGCTAAATATATGTTTTGAATAAATTTGTTTTTTGAATAAAATGAACTTCATATAACTTAAAAATAATATGAATTAATTGTTTCGTTTTTTCACAGTATTAATATTTTGTTATACATATAATTCTTAATGAACATTGTTTTCAAAATTTTGTATGTAATGCTTTTATTTAATTTTTTTTTTGATAAATTAGTAAAAGAGACCGCAAAATAAACGACAGCTGATGCGCAATGAAACGTCGTAAGAAACCGAACGCTCTGTCCCACTCGCTCCAGTTACTACATATACTCCGCACTTTTGCATCTTTGGCTCACTCCAATGCGTCTGGCAGGATAATAGAACCTTCAAAAATGTCTGGCTACTACAGAAACGTTGTCTGAATAATTCCCCAAAAAATATGTATTAAATTCAGATTTTACAAAATGACGTAAGTAGAGTTACGAAATATTATAGTCTAGGGGTGTCTGGCAAGGGGTTGCAACCATAGTAGGTGTCTGGCAATGAGTAACGCGAGTTTGTGTATTATTACGGATAAAATATCAAAAATTGAGCTTTACAAATTAATGAATTTCAGGTTGAAAAAAGTATACCTTTATTACCTGCTACCTGCCAAAGCAACCACTGCCTGAGTATCATAGGTGGGGATCGTTCCTACCTGTACTAGAGGCATATTTACAGAAACTTTCAGCTTTTACAAAATAAGGTATGTCTGGCGTTCACGGGCTCTTGGACTAGAACCTTTTTTGCAGACTTATCGATTACAACGCGCCATCGCAATTTTCTTTTTATATATACTAAACGGTTTTTTAAAATACTAACCGTTCCTGCGAACATGACGGCGACCCACAGATCTCCCTGGTCATCGATGGTCATGCCGTCCGGAATGGCTGGGTCCTCGAAACCGTGCTCTGTTATGTCTATTATTGTACGTTGTTTGCCTAAATTAAAAGGAAAATTATTGTTTCTTCTATATTTGAACTTGCATTTTTTTTAATATTATTCGCAATATATGTATGTTTTTGTTACCTACTTGTTTATATAGTATTTCAAGCAACTAAGAACTAAAGTTTATTTTTCTTCTTCAATTTCGACTGAATATCTCTCATCCATACAATTAAATCGTCATCCGTCTGACGTTTGGGCCCACATTTGATCACGGTCCAAGAGCGGAAAAGTCCAATAATTAGGTACGCGATCGATATCAAATGCTCAATGCAATCAACAAGTAATCATAATTTTGTTTCTTAAATAATTGGTCTTAATCGCTAACACGATAAAGATTTTAATTTTTTTATGGCTCTTAAGATGTAAACTGATCTAAGGGGTAAAGATCGGAATTTTTTACTTACTCAGTTCTTCTTTTCGGGCGTCATAATCAAATGCCACAATTTTCTTAGTAGGCGAGTCTATATAGTAGAATACGGTGTCATTCAACGCCCAGACCAGTCCATTAGAGATAGTCACCGGGCGCAGTTGGACACGGGGGTGGGACAGCGACTCTTGGTTAAAGCTGTAGAAGGTAGCCTTGTCTGGAGCTACGACGTCGCCTGATTGAGGTCCTTTGGTCCCTAATAGTGTTAAATATTGGCCATGTTAGACATTGTTTTTTTTTTTTAATTTGATAAATAAACAGTAAAACTTATTAACACAAGAACAAAAAAGCTAAATATGATAAAGTATAAAATATAAAAATATATCATAAAATATAAAAAAATAATAATACTATGAAATATAATATAAATTGTAGATGTAGAAAGATGTAGTCTCTGCCTACCCCTCCAGGAAAGTGGCGTGATTTTATGTATGTAATATAAATTAAGGAATAAAGCGCCCTGTTGACTTCTTATCACGCTACTGCTGCTTGTATTCGTCACTTGGCTTTCATACATATGGGTGAACTCACGGAATTCACCCAAGTTTATGTCCATGGTACTTACCAGCCCAGAACCTGCCATCGAGGTCTGGCTTCCCGTCGTTGATGACGTTGTCGGGCAGGCCGTGGTCCACGGTGGCCAGAAGACGCAGCGCCGCGTCCCCGGGCACGTCCCAGTCCAGCAAGAACAGGGACGATCGCACGGCCACCAGCAGACGAGAGCTCTCTGCTACCAGCGATACCACGTTCACTTGCCCATAACCTTAGAAGGTAACTTCATATTATCACGTAAAATAAGTCTCTGTATAGGTATGTTAATTATTTCTGTGTGGTCTTAATTGCATCCTTAGTCGTTGGGTTCCGTTAGGTTCAATTAAATACCTTCATGCTACAATATGTGATTTACTTAGACCTTTGCAATTATTTTAGGGTTAAATCCCAATTTAATAATAAACTATCACGCTAAGTTTCATGTTATTAACCAAAGATACTTGTAGTTAATACTCACGCTCTGGGATAACTTACCTATATGTTTTGTGTGAATTTTCCCCGATGCATAGTCTAATCGATGCACGTTTTGCTCATGAACGTCCACAAACAACAACGTATTACTCTTCGGGTCCCAGACGGGACTCTCACCATGGGTGAACAGCGCTGGCTCACTTGGGTAATTCTCTAATGACACCTAAGCACATTTTCTGAAGGATGAGTTTGAAAGTTAACGTAGCTACATAAGCAGTAGGTAGTATTTACTTTTAAATATTTGTAGTTTATAGAAAATAAATTTTTTAAGTGGAATAATATAATTAAGGAATCTATAACCAGAATAAAATGAGAGATGAGTTTGAAATTTATCTATAGTATACACCTAGTAGTATTTACTATTACGGTATGGAGTATAGAATTTATAATTTATTATAGGTAAAAAATTATAAGAATATTATTACTTACAGTCTTTCTCAATTAAACTCACTTTTAATACCCACAAAATGAAAATAAAGTAAAACACAAAAACTTACCATTGATATCCTATAATTTTCATTACCACTCTTCTTATGTTTTTTCCTATTAGCTTGGGTTGCACTACTCAAACACAATAAAATTATAACACAATTTATCATGATTCCGGAATGACAACAAAAGCAGTACTAAACGCTATCAGATTCATTTGTAGTCAAAATAAAACAAAGTTGTCGCGTCGTTTTACCGGACGGAGTCGTATTGTTTTGGTATAAAATAAAATTTAAAAAAATTGCTATTACGCGGAAGGGAAACAAAGGGAAAATAGACGAATGAAATCTCGTATGTGGCATAGATTTTGCAAATATTATCACAAGTTGTATAGGAGCGTTTCAAAAAGTTACCAGTGCGAGAGTTGGCGAATTTTTGTTTCTTAAATTTAATAGATATATTGCCTGTGTGTTGGGTTACAAGGGTTTTAATAAAAACACGAAATACATTAGTTTTATGTACTATTTTATTACATAACTTATCGTTACGACAAATAATTATTTTCTACAATACAAACTTATATTAAGTTAAAATTACTTAAGATAGCTATTTAAAATCTATAACATCCTTTCCACATACATTCGTGAGAATAAAGATCTTTTGTCGGTAAATACATAAAATATTTGTGAATTCGTTTTGATTGCTACTCTTAGTAATGGTGTCATATGATACCAAGAATATAAAAGCAGTCTTAAAATTTTTGAGAATTACAGTAATCATGACTTTGTCGTTCATATTAAATTTTCATCACATTATTCTTCATCAAAATTTAGATCATCGAAATATAAATTTTAAATCGAACAGAACCTTAGATATATATTTTAGATGAAGAAATGAGTGTAGTAAACATTTATGCTAATTAGGTTATTAAAGAGCATAACTTTACACAATTTGGAAATTTCATAATTTTAATAACAATGTTATTAACTTTCTAATAATTTTGATGAATAATGGAAATTGGGCTGCATTAACACGGTCGGACAATTAAACAAACAGTCTTGTCATAAAACAAATCTGCACCTCGATCAAATTTTAACAAACCAGAAATAAATTTTAAGAATGATAAGTTATGTCGAGAAATTGGAAATTGTTAAATTGATTAACTCTATCAATTTAACTTGCGTGTATATTTTAGCGATAAAAGTATATTTATCAAGGGGATTGGTTCAGATTGATCGTTTGAATGGATCTAGATGGGTGTTTATTCGTAAAATGGTTTTCTCTATAGTATTACATATAATTTGTAAAAACACATATTTATGCACAATACATAAAGTGACAAATTTTCTACGAAGTTTGCGTATGTGATTCATTTCTGTTATTATATACGATTTCCGCAGGTAGCGCAGAAAATGATCTACAAGTCAGATAGGTTTTCCCCACACACCATTATTTATGAATTTTATAGTACGTACATTTGTCCATGGATAGATTCCACAGACAAATGTATGTCCGGAAGAATCAAGTAGCGGCCCCGTCTCTGTGTGGAGAGGCCTAGGAGAGTATGTGTGGCTAAGCGTGCGCGGCGTGCGCGGAGTGCGCGGAGTGCGCGGCGGGCAGCGCGGGCTCGGGCGCGGGCGCGGGCGCGTCCGCCGCGGCCGCCGGCGCCGCGCCGCTCTCCGCCTGCAGTCTGGCCGGACAAATTGTTTGCTCAACTTTTTGTTTTCATCCGGGCATTTTATTACACTCGATATAAACCCAATTATTAAGACTAGATTTAATCAATATGATGAAAACGAGTGTAAGAAACTGACAATTTACATATGTTTTGAATGTTTAGTCGACAAATATTAAATCGATCTGCAAACTGCTTGTTGCTTAGAGCAGGTTGAAATTTTCGACAATATTTATATTTATTCAATTTCAAAGTTAAAAGTATGCGTCAGATATTCATCAAAGTGTTTTTTTTTAATAAATTATACCAATTATTGATATACTATAACTTATAAACGTTTTAATCACCTCTGATGCGCTTGATGCCTCGCCCTGAACTCGGCCGCTTTGAGCTGCTCCAGGTGGAACTGTTGTCGCTCCTGGATCAGCTGTTGTCGCTGATATTCTAGACCTATATACATAATAAGTATAATTAACTGTTACAAGTAAAAAAAATATATATTTACGTTCATCGCAATTTTTATAATTTCTTTAATATTTCATAGTATATAAGAACAAGTTTTTATATTCACGTTTCTACAAAAAAATTGCTTTAAAATGTGAAGGAATGCCAATTTCTTAGGTTTTTTACAACACTGTCATCCAGCGCAAATCGGTTGTTCATTCAGATATTTACTGTAACACATAACATAGAAGTCGCTTATTTTTGTAGAAGGTACCTTTTATTATAAACTGTAGCCTCTTCACCAACAAAGCTTGTCTCACACAGCTCTAACTACATCGTATTACCTTCTCTCTCCCGCTCCATGGTGGCCTCTAGCTCCTCGAAGTGGCGCAGCTTGATCTCTAACTTCTTCATCTGCGTCTCCACCAGCAGGGCCACCAGAGACTTGATCTTCCTCTCCTCGACGCCGGCCAGATGTTTGGCCTTCACCGCCGCAGCTGCGAGGGCAGCCGCTGCTGCTGATTGTAGTTTGGCGTCCACGGTGGCTGGTGGTTCTGTTAAAAATAAGACACAAATTTAAAATGCTTATCTATAGAATAAAATGTTTAATGATAGTAAAAGCGTTTTTATAGTAATGAATGAATTGTTACCGTCAGTGTGGTCGGCGGGCGGTTCCTCTTTCTCATTGGCGGCAGTGGCGGGCTCGGCGGGTTCTTCCTTCACTTTCTGTGCAGGCTCGCTCTCCTCTACATCCATCGCTTCTGTCTTCACTTCCGCACCTTCTTTCTTTTCCGCTGGTCAGCATAATTGGAGTCATTATTTAATTATAAAATATACATGTTTCTATTCATTATCGATAATGTTTTCAAGGCAAATCTCTTGTAAAAAAATCTATGTTATTAGAACATTTAGGAAATTTCGTTACCAGGAATAAGACTTAACAAGTTAACATGCATTTTCTTGTCTCTAGCTCTGACCCTGCAAATAATAGTATCGGTCAGGTCAGGTCAGGTAACGGAAAACATGGTGGAAAATCAACCAGCTAAAATGTCTTGTACTAAATATTCATCTAAAACTCTATATGTCGCAAACCCAATCTATATTTTATTTAAAAAATTGCCAGTAGCAGTAGCAGTAGCAGTGGCAGTAGCAACCTTTCTCCTGCGGCGGCGCGGTGCCGGCGATGCCGGTGGCGGCGAGCGCGGCGGCGGCGCCGTGCTCGGCCGCCGCCTTCACGTGCGCCTCCATCATCGCCGCCGGCACCTCGTCCTGGGGGACAATCCACATATAAATACGTTTCTTTTTTTAAACAAGAGATGGTCAAAAACAAACATTTGTAGCAGACGATTTTTAAATTATTCACCGGAGAAAACTACAATTATTATAATGTTATTTTGCCAAATTTATATCCTCAAACTTGATCACGATAAACAAAGAGTTTTTAGGTCTAAGAAATCAAGAGCCACATTAACACCTACCTTTATAGCAGAAAACTCGTCCATAGCTGCCCTAGTGGCCTTGGAAGCGATCCTTGGATCGACCACCGAGGCAAGGAACGCGACCGTGCTCATCACGGGGTTGCCGGTCTTGCTGAACGGAATCGGCTGGTATGCCAGTGGACCCAGGACTCCACCTATTGGAGATACAAAATTATTAAAAGATACAAGACTGACTACAGACAAAAAGTATATAGTAATAGATGTTAGTGAATAGTTAATTTGTTGTATAGGTTCATAGCAATGTGTTTTGAACTCCTAGAGAGAGAAGTCTCGATACAATTATCTACACTCGTATTTGGGGGTTTGATGGTTTGAGCCACACATCTGCAAGATCAACTATCTAATCCCAAAAGAAAGATAACTGTCTTACAACTATAACATACCTGAGCTGCTATCTTGCAAGTATGGCTCCTCAATGGGCAGTCTGAGGAAGTGTAGGATGCACTCGTCCTGTGTCCTGGTGCCCACGTGAGCCGCCACTCTGTTCCAGTCGTCGCGATGTAGTTCCAGCCCCTCTAGCAACAAGAGCGTCTCTTGCTCTGTCCACTCGCGACCGCGACCGCCGGCGTTGCGATACTGGGAACAGAATTATTACATCAATACAAGAACATACATGCTTATCGACATGGGATTTCAAACCGTAGCAATTTCGTGAAAGTGTTGTCTGATACAATTGATTTGGATTAATCTGGAAAAATAAAATCCATTTGGCACACTACAGGATTGATTGGAGAAACATTGCTGTTATCCATCCCTGCATACTTCTTTCCTTTTCTCCACATGAATCATAATCTACATTCAAGGTCATCGGTTTAGGGTACCCTAACGCTTTTCAGGAGGCGCCCGATTTGATCAAGGTATGATAATCTAGGCCTTCACATTTCAGTAGTCTAGCCCTTCAAATGTTTTCATGTCGTCATTGAGAGGTCTGAACATCGTAGCCAGTGAAAATCCATATTCTCTGCCCACCCTGCTGGGAGACAGGCGAGACGCACCTGGTCGAGCTTGAGGCCGGGCTCGGCGGGCAGCGCGGCCAGCTCGGGCTTGGCCGCGCCCGGCGCCGCCTCCGCGCCGTTGGGCAGCCCCGCCTCTATCTTCGGCACCGCCGCGTTCTCTGCTGAGGGTACAAACACTTCTGTTATATTCGGTCCATTTTGGTGTCATTAGGACTATTATTAAATTATAAAAGGAACATGTATCTATCCATGACAAATTTAAGGAAATACATTTTAAAAGAATTCTCCACAAAGTTTCTGAACGAAGAGAAACGAACCCAATTCAAAGAAAAAAGGAAATAAGTACAATTATTTCCCTTTACTTTAATGATCATACAAAATCTCTAGCAAGTAAACCACCACATGAAATGTTACTAGATTCTTTCAATGAGAAATGATGTCTGTTACAATTATATTCTTAGTTGTTTGGTCACATTATAGACTCAGTCGTTGAAAAACATTAGTGAAAACAGGCTTTAATACAATATTTAAAAATTAGTGTTAACATTTACCCGGTCGCCTTGCCACGAGTGGCTGCAGGCCGGACGGCGTGTCGGAGAGCACGTGGAAGTGAGACGTGGGCGGCGGCCCCATCGCCGTGGGCCGGGACTCCGCCTCCAACTGCAAATAAATATTTTAATAAGCTTCTCTTACAACATTTCGAATATAATTATTTTTCTAAATCATACAATAAAATCGTTGTCATCTCGTGATTTTCAATATTTTGGTTCAAATTCATTTATGCCACTAAACACACAATGTAATGGGTAAGTTGTCTTTACTGTTAAAACTTCGTTCTTCAGTTTAAAATTTTGTATTCAGGACTGGGTTCCTGTGGGAGAGACCGACCTGATAGTTGATGAGTCCCCACTGCTCCAGGAAGCCGTGCACCCGCATGATGGCGCACACGTCGCCCGCCAGGTTGCGGCGGCACGCGGTGGAAGTCAGGTATTCCGTGGGGTTCAGGCGGTATGTATCCAGGATGAAGTTCCTGAAAACCAAATATTCATTATGTCTATATTTAGTGAGGTGAAATTAATTTAGCCTAAACTCTAAATTATTCTGGGTGAAAAAAATGCGCGACGTCTAGTCGTCTTGAGAGCGTCGGTGGTCGAATCGGCTCCTCTCCAGAGAGGAGCCCGGAGAAGAAGTGTAGTCGTCAAGGCGCGCTTGACTCATAATATAGTCTGAAGTTTCGGAATTCGAACCTAGGAGAATTTTTCCTAATCAACTTTAGCAGATTTATATTTTTATGTGTAATTTCAGTGCAAAATCGTATATCAGCGTCATATATATCCAAAAAATCATATCGCTCTGATTTTTTATTAATTAAGAAATTATAAAATGTAAATAAATTCGAAACGCGTGACCCGGGCCTCAAAACGAAACAACTGAAATTGTAACTGAAACAAACTATGTATTATAGAGATAAAAATAAATAAACGGAAAAAAATACGTATTCGCACCTGTAGGCCAAGTATATTTCGGGCGTCTTGGACTTGTTCTTGCCATTGAAGAACTCCGGCAGGGCGCGCTTCTCTATGGTGTGTATGGAGTTATAGTCGAACCAAGCCGAGTACGAAGGTACCACGATGTGATGAGTTTGATCCGTTACGTTGTCCTCCAGTTCTTCTTTTATTAACATTTCCTGAGGGATTAACAGATAAATTATATTAATAGGACACCTTCAAAATACGTAAAGGCAAAAGTCGTAAGGTAAAACTAAGTGTTATAGAAAAGTGGAATAGGAATGAAATCAGGCAGTGTACGAGGGCACGTCGGCCATCGGAGCTCACCTGCGTGTTGGAATCGGAATGCTTCCCCTGCGAGTCGTCGTGCGAGTCGAGCGGCGGCGCGGGCGTGGCGGGCGGCTCCGCGGGCGGCGGCTCCGCGGCGGCCGTCGGCGCTGGCGGCACGCACGGGTATTATACATACATACATACATAAAATCACGCCTCTTTTCCGGAGGGGAGCAGAGACTACCTCTTTCCGCTTGCCACGATCTCTGCATACTTCCTTCGCTTCATCCACATTCATAACTCTCTTCATGCAAGCTCGGCGGTTTCGGGTATTATATTTATCATGTTTACGAGTATAACAGTAAAAATTATCTTCTTTATGTTCAACGTCAGAACTGCCCACCTGGCCCCAAACTAGAACTAACCCAAATGACACGACGCCGTTTTTGTACTGAGGACATATGCTATTTTGGTTAATTCGGCACGCTTTCAGGTTCTTCGCCAAACTACCCGCTTTAGGTGGTACCAGCGTTCTTGACATGTGAAAATTAATATACAATACTTGATTTACAATGGTAGACTGTTAGATAATGCTTTAAGCATTAAGTCGACCTATTGTACTTTACAAATTGTAATTGGTAAAATAAAACAATAAAAAAACACTTTGCTCTAATCCAAATGCCAGCAAAAATCAGGTGGCATTAGACTTAATAGCACAGGACTAGACTCTGAAATATAGAGTAAAATTATCAACCTGGCATATATTATAAACTCACACTATTATTTGCCAATAATTTAAAGCAACTCACTCTCAACAGCTTTCTCGCTTTCTGGCGTGGGCACCGCGTCGGTGTTGTCTCTGGAAGCGTTGTCTTCCTCGTCCTCCACCTCGTTCTCGCGGCGTTTCGTTATACGGCTATTTCGAAAAAATACTTATCAAAACGTGTTTATTTCAATTTAAATCAATATACTTTAACAATCCTGATTGAATGATCAACGCACATCAACTATAGATGTAGAACGATTATACAGGAGAGTACAGGAAGAGCGATAACTTATTAGTTTCAAGTAAAAAAAAACACTAACCTCTTCCTCTTGTTGTGCTTGGTGGGCGGCGGCGATGGCGAGCGCTTCCTCTTGCCGGCCTTCTTTCCTTTGCCCGACGGCTCCGCGCCCGGGAGGAGCTCGTCCACGGATAGACGCAGTTTGTGCACCTGGGTAAACATACCATCATTATTTATATTTAATCTAAAGCAGTTTCAGTTGAAAGCTATTTTGGTATGTAATACTTGGAAGACATATTTTTAATATTGAGATTGCACACACTGGGAAATAATTGGCCAACTTCTTACTATTACATGATATAAGGTATCGCTATTACGCAAGCTCCTTCACAGAATGTGCCATATGTAAAATTTGGCTTGCCAAGACGTCACATTACTACCAGCGGGGCCAGCATTGCACGCGCGATGACGTTTTAATAAAACGGTAAACTATCGCTGTCCCGTTTCACGTAATAATAAAAAGCGAAACAGCGATAGATTATCGCACCATAAAAAAAAACGCTGGTATATAAAATGTTTTTGCACGAAATTAATACATGATCCAATGAATTTAACGTCACCTACCAAAAGCGAATAATTAAGCGCCACATACAAAAGAATTCATGTCCCACGGGAACTTTAGTTTTTACCGAGACGAAAACTCAGACTCTTTCCAATAAACTAACTTTTGCATATATAAGGATATATACCTTCTTTTTGCCGTTGGCGTCCACCTCGTAGTCCTCCTCGTTCATCCACTCGTTGTACTGCGGCAGGTCCAGCACCCACGACGCCGACACGCGCCACGGCTCCGCCCGAGAGCATTCCCAGTTCACTGTCTCGGGGACGTCCACCTATACATATTTGGTATTAACAAGTGCAATACTAAACATGCTCTCTTTTAAGTCTATGGCTTGCATAACATCTTAAGCAATGTCGTCAGGATTCTGGCTTGTCTCTTTTTTTTTAGGTCCGGCAAAGGCAACTGACTTTTCTTTTGACTTTGAAATCGTGGCTGGTTTTGACACAAGTTTTGTTTTGGCACAGACATGAAAGGTTGGCCCGTACTCATCAATGCTCATTACTCTACTACAAATATGACTTGGCACACAAAAAAGATGAAGCTATTATATAATTAGTATAAAGACGTACGGGCAAATCCGCCTGCGCCCAGGTATCGTGGCTGTCAGGCAGGTAGTACCAGTGCATGAGCACGTGGTTCCCGCGACGAAAGACCGGCCGCGCGTACTCTTCTTCGAGCGGATCTACCGTCGGGTAGATTATGTGAGTCGCGTCTTCTTCGTCCTCTGTAATGTTAAGAAAAATGTCTGACAAATACTGACTTTTCTGATTCATCATCATCCACTATATGTATGTACACTAACTAAGTGAGTCAATTGTTGGTAAAGATTACTATGACCATATTATTTTGAAATATACTTACCACAAATGTCTCCATGATGCCCTATAATCTCCTTGATCTTGTTAACAGTAGCTTTGTCTACATCAGGACGAATGTAGACACAGGGAGTGCGGACCACTTCTGCGCTGTTGAGGGAAGACTCAATCTCCATCATCATCTGAACATTCAGATCCTTCCGCGACGGGTTCTGAAAAGGGGAGGCGGGGAGGGGAAGAGACAAAATATTATATTAGCTTTATTCAAAAATACTTCAAAAACTTATAAGGATTTCGTGCTGTAAACTTTGCAGTACATATTAAGTTATGATTCCTTTTTTATAAACACATTTGACTTAGGTATACCTTTGAAATCTGAATAATTGTTATTTAAAATCAACAAGCATAAACACAAAAATGTTAACCAAATCATTTTTTTATTTATTAGGAGAGTTACATCACAATCACAAAATAATTAACATGCATGCATAATACAAAAAGGAATATAAACCCGTAAGAGTTAGTTATAGTGGATTTCATATTAAAACATTTAACACAAAACAGAATGCATTAAATCAATGAAAACCCTTCAAATTTTTTGATAAAAGACCTATGAAAATACTATTCAGTTCCCAAAACAAACAAATGGAATTGCATGAAATGAACCAAATGGGGGGATTGGTAGGGAACCCTTGTGAAGCATTGGGACTGGCCAGCAGTAATATTCCAATGACTAGGAAAAAAAAGATAATCATAATCATTTATTCCTTGAATATGGTTACAATGTTGGTCTTAAGAGTAGATACTTCAGAAATAAGTGATAAAAGGTGTGTGTGTGTGCATCATATGCACCTAATTGAGAAATATTTCTTGTTCCAAAAAAAAATTTTTTCGTATTTTATTCTAACAATAATCTGTGTGTATGTAAAGTTATAGGTATTGTGTTTGTGATAATAGTTACTTACAACAATTATACTAATGAATATGTAGTGTCTATCAAACTGATCTAAGGAACAACTCAAAATATTCTAATTGCACTCTGGTGGGTGTGTAAAGAGATTAAATTATATTACCTATGTATTGTTTGTATAAAGATAAAGAAAAAAGTAGCAGTAAAAATGTACATGCTGATACTGAAAGTAAATCAGTTTTTTTTTTAACAAAAATGTATTGTGATTTGGTGTAGTGTGCCAGGTTAAATATTTAAAGTAAAATCATACCCTTCTGTAATCTGTACAAATCTTTTGACTATGCATATGCACTTAACATCTGTTTGTATTAAGAAAAGCCTTAGAAAGCTGTAAAATACTTCCTGTAATTTCAAACTCTTTAGTAAAATAATTGCACATGAGCCATTTCTGTTTATCAAGTACTATAGTAAAGTTGACTTATGTTGTTTGATTATCACACTAATACACAGGTTTATTTATTGAAAAAAAAAAAAATTACTGTTTAGAAAAAATCTTTTCTGACCTAGAGGAAACACATCTACTTCTAATACTTAGATTTCAAAATAAGATCTTACTAGGAATTTATTTAGAAGCCTCCAAAATATATTTAATTATCATATCAAAAAATATTAAAATTTACAGTAACAACCAGATGTTAGAGGCAGACATATAATGCATTGTTATAGCCTCGCTGTGCAGGGTCTGGCTGGGTATGGTGGGCTGTGAGCGTAGCAGGGTGCGGGGTGGGTGCATACCTTACCGACCTGGAAGTCGAACTTGCGCCACCGCTGCTCCGACTTGAAGCGGAACATGGTGGCGAGCACAGTGCACAGAGAACCGCCCGGCTTCATGTCCATGAACACTTTCATCTAAAAAGTCATATGTATTTTTAATTTTAAATCATAAAACATAGGATGGAAGAGCCCCTATAACTGCTAAAAATTTTTCGATGTGCATAGAAATCGGAATAACAGTCCTTTGTTATTCTGATTTCTATGGTGAAGCTCATGGAGGCACAGGTTCCAAACTATGCAATGACTCTTTTCTGAGTTATGTACATTTGTTTGAGCACTTACTGGTGGTCTTAAAGTGAGAGAAAATAAAAATCTGCACATTCAACCAACTGAATGTATAAACAGGATCCAATATACATTATGTTACCCTGGAAAGGTTGCAGAGGTCAGATGAGAGAGATTATGGTCTACAGCGCACCCCGGGCTCTTCTTTAGAGTTGAAGATGTAACCAGGTCTAACACCAGGAGGAAGAATAGGGATATAATTAATAATTAAATGTAGTATAATAATATGATATGAACCAGTTGAGAATTTTTTTTCTGAGAAAATCTATTATATATATCGAAAGCAACATTGACAAGATCCAAATTTAATAAGGTTCACCTATTAACATAGACATGGTGGTTAGATGTGGGTGGCTTTGTGTTAATACCCGACTTGCTCACTCCTGAAAAAAAATGTCATAGGCTGACTTTGGCTTATCCCACAGGCTTCTCCTAAGTAAAGAAACAAGTGCGACAAATGCCAGAAGGATGATGCATGATATGACAGGTGGTAAATTTTATATCAACATAAAAGATAGACTTACTGGAAGCCTGATAAATGGTGGATCCGAAGCATTCTTCCCAAGTTTGTTCTCCTGGTACTGTATTAGCTGCACCACCAGCTGGGCAAGCCCCTCCTTGGTTGGCGGGTCAGTCTGAACATGCTGAGATTACAAAAGTCATAAGTTCAGTCAATCACTTATTTACTAGTTTTATACATATAGGTCCTACACATAAACATTTAGATAGACTATAGGTTCCGTTAAATATAAATAAACATAGACAGGCACAAAGAGAAACCTATAATGTCACAATCACAATTAACTTTTCGGAAGTCTGAATTCTGTTCGGTTTTGGTGTCCAGGCTAGAATATAAACTATCCTCATTTAGACTTCATTCAGTATATAAACAATGACAAATAAAATTTCTAACCTTTTTGCAATTTTTCTGCAACCAAACACGAATTTGATCAAATTGAGCTAGAGATTCTGGAGATTGAAAAAAATCAACATTTGGCCCTCCGTCCTTTTTAGGACATATAGCAGTCATCTTGCACAATCTTCAACTATAGAATACAATGGAGTATAAATTGGAATGTTAAATTTTTTAGAAATGGAAAGAGAAAAACATCAAAAACCACAAAATGCCAAAATAGCGGCGTCGTCGTCGCTCTCGTTTGGTCGGTAAATGAATGACGTTTTGAATGGTGTTGCTAGGGTTAAATATTTTCACTTTTGTTTGTTGCATGCGATTTGACTCCGCGACTTGATCCCTGGCCCGCACGGCACCATCCGGTGACAAACAAATTTAGGGGGTAATGGAATCCACATTGCATTTGTGCATTACTTTACATAAAGTATTTTACAGAATCAGTTTGTATTGTTTAGCGTTGGTGGTCGAATTAGTTAGATGGTGCTCGTTAAAATGGGTGATACGTGATACGCAAAAAGGTACAGATTCGATTTCTACTTCGGCCATGTTCCGATGACTTTACTTTTTGAAGTTATATATATATTAAATGTAGTATTGATGATGATAAAAAAGACGAACAGGTAGGTACATACTCCAAATAATTTTTTGTATTACGTGAATACATTAAGTACGAACGTATATAATTTATTGAGTACTTTAATAATCGTTTTGTCACTGTCATTCTTTGCTGTGCTGTCAGTTCTAGCATGTAATTGTCATAGCGGCAATATTGAACTCATTATTTATATCTGTGATTATAAATCACAAATAAAAACATAAATTTTAGATATAAATACATATATAATTTAGTTAGGTACATACGTGTTATTTAATATATTGTTATCAGTTATTCTTATCAGTGGTTATGAAATGAGGTGAGGTTTCCTTTGTTTGACATTGAAAGAAACATTAGATAATATTTATCACTTCCAACTGTACTCCAACCAAGCGTAGTAAAGTATTTAAAACGAATTATTTAATCACCACTGACTAAATTGACTTCAGTTAGTATAGAGGTCAAACCGACAACAGAAATTTTGTATTTTAAATAAAATGAAGTTCTGTGCAAATCTTAGTTTTATGTTTACTGAAGGTAAAACCTTATTGGAACGGTATATTTTGGCAAAAGATGCTGGTTTCAAGGCTGTGGAATCAGGGTTCCCATTCGAATATTCTTTAAGCGAAGTGAAACAAGCAAAAGAAAATGCTGGCCTTCAGCAAGTCTTGATTAATATCAAAACAGGTATGTACTAAAATTTAAATATAATTAGTTAAAAAAAAAAAACAATTTAGGGATTGTTATTGTCTATTGTTGAATAAAATATATCAGGTTGAAAATTATTTGGCTCAAAGAACCATTGCCATTTAATATTGCCAGCCTTCTGGGCATACTATTCCAAGTGAAAACAACAAAGAATTTTTAAGTAGTAAATATAAATGTAGTATTTAGCTTACATTTAATTTTTATTTCTAATTCCTGTATACTCTTAAAAAATTTCCCTTATTATGACATTGATAAATTAGTTTTTAATTGAGTGATAATATTGAACCATGTTTTTAGGAGACCTTTCGAAGGGAGAGTTAGGAGTTACAGCAGTTCCAGGCATGGAATCCAAATTCAAAGATATGTTGAAAGAAACAATAGAGTATGCTTTAGCTCTGGATGCTAAAAAAGTGCATATAATGGCTGGGAAGCTTGACAATGTAAATCTTAGCAACTGGGAGACATATGAGAACAATTTGAAATATGCTGCAGGAGAACTGGCTAGGGTCAATCTGTTGGGAGTCATAGAACCAATCAATCAACATTCTGTGCCTCAGTACTTTATGAGTGATTTTGGAAAAGGTTGGAACTATTTTATAATGGGTATTTTATGTAAGGGCTTGATAATGTCCTAAAATTTATTTAAATAATTTATTTGAATACACTATTTACTTAGCCTCTTCCTCAGTGGGGTAGGCAGAGACTTTCTTGATGTGATTCTTGTACACTTTTCATTTAAGATAACGAAATGATACTTCATGAAATTTCATTTCAGCTGTGGAAATAATAAAGAGGATCAATAGTCCTCATTTGAAGCTTCAGCTCGACATATTCCACTTGCAACATATTTGTGGAGATCTCTCATACAATATCAAGAACTTAATGCCATATGTTGGGCATGTTCAGGTAAAATTCCTCTGTGATGACCAATGTGAGATTCAACTAAAAACGGTGCTAGGATTTTTTATCATATAGGTTATGAGAAGCAGAGAGGCCTTTAAATGTTTTATTGGGTATTGTCATCATCATAAGCTATGTTGATTCATTGAGCTGTTCTATTCTGTTTTGGACAGCAAGCATTCATTTTGCCTGCCACCCACTGAAAATAATTTTCCCATCTCATCTGCAATCAAACCACTTTTGTCCCACATAAGAAAATGTTGTGTCTTACACTACAAGTCACTTTTCTGCTCAATATGTCCTGCTTACTGTATTTAAACTTTACAATGCGTTGTGTCGCGTCAGTCACATTTGTAGGTATATACATGTATAAAGTAATTAGGTAAATGTTAAGGATATCAATAAGAATTCTGTTACCTTTTCTTTATTGTTTATGTTTAAGGTAGTTTTTTTTATTTTTGTGATGGTGCCGTGTGGTTCCCGGCACCATTACAAATAAGAATAGGACCACTCCATCTCTTTCCCACGGATGTCGTAAAAGGCGACTAAGCGATAGGCTTATAAACTTGAGATTCCTCTTTTAGGCGATGGGCTAGCAATCTGTCACTATTTGAATCTCAATTCTATCACTAAGCCAAACAGCTGAGAGTGGCCAATCAGTCTTTTCAAGACTGGTGGCTCTGTCTACCCCGCTAGGGATATAGACGTGATCATATGTATGTATGTATGTTTTTTATTTTTAGATAGCACAAGTACCCAACCGTAACGAACCTGACACTGCAGGAGAAATAGATTATCAGTACATCCTACAGTTACTCAAGGCCAGTGGCTATAATGACTGGGTGGGACTTGAGTACAAACCCAAGGGAAACACCAAGGAAGGACTGCAGTGGATCTGGAACTATGGGTACAGTCTGTGATTTATCACTTTATTATAAAACATATATTAGGAATATTTTTAATGTATTTATTAATTATCTGTATATATATGTGAATTTTTATAATGAAAAATAAATTTATTTGTTTAAATTTAATTGTGGATACTTTAAGGTTTTTCATGAAGCCGGATTCGCCGACCCTAATCATGACGTATACGAAAGGCTTATATAAGTTCTCTATACGCTCAAATGAAGTAAGGCATAACTCTGCATACAACATACTTTCACTTTCATTTCTCTACTTTGCCAAATTGGATTAAAATTAAATGTATTATTTGAAAACGACATTGTATGACACTTTTACGTACTAGGTAGTCTTATAATATTGAGTTACCCAGCACCTTATTTAGTACATGATAGTTTTATGGGCCTGTATGACCATGACTCTGAATCGAGTCTTATATGTATAAATATATTTTGCAGCGCTAAATACTCGATTGATATCAGTTTAGGATATTTTAATGTCTCATTGTTGAGTTCCAGTGAGCGTCTCTTTGATTGTTTGATGTATAGTCAAAAGCATAATATTATATTCTTCTTTAAATATTCTTATAGTAATATTTTTTATTAAGTATATGTATAAATATATAGGTATATAATTCTTCTCTATAATTTTTCTTACTCTACTATAATCTTACTTTATTCTAACCGGTTTACGATTAAAATAAAATGTCAGCCGCTTTTCCTCCGTATTTTACATACGTTGATAAGAAATTGGGACAGTTTTTTGCAGATTCAATTATTGCACAGTCAGACACTCTAAAATAATTGTCTTTAACTGGTACATACAGTCGCCGATACCGGCTTTTCTTGAGATTACCAAAATAATGTTTTTTCTCAGTTGAGTTCACGAGTTGTCGAAGTATTTCTATACTTCCGAAAACCGTCGAGACCTTGAACGATCTAGACGATTGAACTTCCTGCAAAGTAAGTACCTTACCGTGACCAATCTTGCTTGTGCCAATCTACAATGGAAGAAGGACGTGGTTTATTGATACAACTGTATATTTGTGACTGTGTTTATTTTCCTTGAGAATCATAAATCATAAAAGTTACATATATATTCAATGAATGTTTTACTTCTTTTGATACCCGTTCTTTACTATTAAAATAAAAAAGGAGTTTTCACCACTTAATGATTCTTCTTGTTAGCGATTTAGCAACCTGTTACTATTTGAATATCAATTTAATCTTAAGCATATAGCTGAACGTCGCCTTTCAGTCTTTTCAAGTTAGCCATGCCTCACAAGGGATATGACGTTATTATATGTATGTATCTACCTGTTCACCAACTTGTTACAATATCAACCTCTTACCGCCTTGAATATGGAAATCTATGAATAATAAGTACCTACCTACCTACTTATTTTTAGATTTATTTGTTCAGTACATAGGTTTTGATTGTTATTTGTGAGCAAAACTTAGTAAAATAAATTTTGCGCTCTGCTTATTTAAGGCATGACGGAAAGATTATGACGTGTTTTAAAATGTCATTATTTATTATAAACATTTAAAATTGGACAGTGTCCAAGAGCAACTAGCTCTAAAGTATGACGTCAAACTAGAGAACTATGAAAACAAGGAATAGAAAGTTTACAATACATCAAAACAGGATATTAACATCAAGATTTCAATGTGTATGTATAGATGTGTAAGTATGTGCTTAATTGATCTTCATTCCTGCAGTTCTGCAACTGATATTACTGGCATAATTCCTATTGCATCCTAGATGGCATTCTATTAACAACTCTTTCAAAAAAGTGGAATCACCCGCACGCAAAGACGGGGACTTACCATAATCCCCCGGGTTACATATACATGTACTCCGTATAGTTAATTATCTATCGCGTAATGCATGTGAACTTTTTGAGTCTGTGGCGAAGGTTCCTTGCACAAAGACGGACAGTCTCTTAGAGGCGCTTGAGGCTTCATCGTGGCATTGCCGAGTGGTTCACGCACCAGTAAACACGTCTTATAAATATCTTACTGATAAATACTACTTCCGGTGAAACCTTATTTTAACTAAGTAACAATGAAGTTTGCAATCATTATTTTGTGTTGGTTGCCAATAGAAAATATTTGGGCGTTCCAGTCGAATACACCCCTTATCAAGAACGTGAGTAAAGTTGTTATTTTATCGTCATGTCTTTTGTGATATTAGTAACATATTATTGCTTAATATAATCTTGACAAACTAGGTCATTATTTCACCATTAATGGAGTCAAAGTTAGTTAAGTATTCGTAAGCTTTTGACATAAATTTTGCGAATAGCATCTTTTATTATACTTATCTATGTTTTTTGTCTCTGATATACCTATGTATGATTTTATATATAGTATTTGTATATATTTCTTCTTTTAATGTACTGTAATAGAACTTTCTGAAAATGTTATAAAACAGTTCTTAAGATGCTATGTCTCTTATAGAAAAAGTGCACTATAAGAATTTGATTTTTAGCAAGTATTAAGTAGATACCTATTAAGTATATAGGTACTTATTTCTAGGTACATATAAATAAATTATTAATTGATATACTAAGTATTATATTACTTTTTTCAGGTATTTCGCGGAGGTGGGCACTTGGAGGGGCCTACGTGGTCCACCACTGAGAACGCCCTCTACTTTGTGGACATCACGGGGCAGAAGGTCCACCGTCTAGACGGATTTGTTGGGAACGTCACCACACGGGACATCAGTAAGTTATTAGGGCAGGCACATTTGATAAATAAAGACAAGTCTTTGTTATACCTGAAGGTGTAATGTGTTTGTAGGCTTTAGCATTTATAATTCTTTAAATTACATAGTATTATTTTAGGTATCACATTTCCTCCTCCATACTCTACACTATCCCATATGTATGCAAAATTTCATAGAGAGCGGTTCAGTGGTTTTGACGTGGAAGACGGACATTCAAATACAATTTCACATTGAACCAAAAAAAAATCTATTTACAGGTTATGGGCCTGTGTCGCTAGTGGTGCCCGTGGCAAACTTTCCGAAATTAGTCCTGGTGTCATCCAAGCGGTCATTGTTCTTCCTGCCCTGGGACAGTGCCGACGGAGACAAGTCTCTCTCCCTACTGAGCACTGTTGATTATGGGATACCCGACAATAGGTAAAGTATATATATTATTTGATTCCTTCTTATATTCTTCAAAATAATGACATTTTAATAGTTTTTTTAATGAGTATTTATTTATATATCTACTAACTATTTCATTGTTTCATAGGATCAACGACGGGAAGGTTGACGCCAAGGGAAGACTATGGTTCGGTGAGTGTACCTACTTATCAACTTTTTATTTACAAAAAATGTAGATATTTTGGAATGATAGTTATTTTTGGTTCTGCTCATGCGTAAAATACCAAAAAAAATTTTTCAGGAACTATGGGCAAAGAAGAAAATGGAGCAGTGGACCAAGACAGAGCCTCTCTATACATGCTAGACGAGCATAACTACGCTAATCCAGAGATCAAGGTAAATTATCTATACCAAATTATCAATAATTACATTATATTATGAACTCTAGCAGATCAAATAAAATTTCAGCTATAATACTTTATAACTACATACCTAACTATAGCTATAAGATAATAAGATAATACACTAACTGTGTACCTATAAAATTTAATATCTACGAAATGTAAAAAAAATCTTTCATGTTATTTTTTAATTCAATTTGTCCTGTTCTGATCTATAAGTGGGAAACTTGAGTAAAAACTGATTGCTGTGTGTTGATCCATTCTATAAAAATGGGAAAATTGCTCCCGTTTTCATACTGTTTTATTTTGCTCTTCTGTAGATTCGGCCAGTATCGCTCTCCAACGGCCTCGCCTGGACGCCGGACAACAAATACATGTTCTACATCGATACCACCACCAGGAACGTAGATGTGTTTGATTTTGACCTCGACTCTGCCACTTTACGTAAGTCCAAATTTAATGTTAAAATCTATGGCATATATCAGTGACTAGGTGCTGAAATTAACACGGCGATGCAGTTCGTTGAAACCCCTATATACCCATGACTTGTAAATTATGTATAGCTAATACGGCTCATGATATGTTTAAGGCATACTTGGCAATATTTATGTAATGTTTATTAATATCGCCAAGTAGGCTAACTCTCGTTAATGTCTAAAGTACTCTTCAGAATAGAACGGCCAAAACCTCAAAATTCTCACTTGGTAGGCGCTATTGGAGTCTATGAAACAGCTCAGTTGCGTCTTTATTAAAAAACTAGCTATAAGTGTATTTTGGTTATTTTATTTTTTGTGTAATTCTGTTTGTATTTATATATTTATGTTGGTATAAATTTCAGGTAACCGCAGGACGCTGTTTAGCTTCAAAGCAAACAACGTGAGCGGCGACCCGGACGGCATGACCATAGACAGCGACGAGAATCTGTGGGTGGCCTGCTACGGGGGAGGAAAGGTATAAAACACATTTTAAAACAAAGAGTCTAGAGATAATAGTCTACAAATAAGGTCACATTCAGTTGTTTAATGTACTCGTAGCGACGAAATTTATGGGGCGAAAAAAAAATTTGTTGGGATTGATCTTACTAGTAAGTGTTTTGGACCTTAGATTTTGATTTACTCGCTGTTGCATGTGAATCGATAAATTCTCATTTTCTACAAAAATATGTTAAAGGAAAAATATGCCTTGAGTTATTCAATTCACATGCCTACCCATTTAAACAATTCTTATTTCATCAGGTGATCAAAATAGATTCACGAGCTGGCAAGCTGATGGAACAACATAAGATTGAGGCTAGTCAGGTGACGTCAGTCATGTGGGGGGGAAAAGACCTGTCTACACTATACGTGACTACCAGTCGTAAAGACCTCTCTCCGGCGCAGCTGGCACAGGAACCAGAAGCAGGGTCCCTCTTCGCAATAGACGGCACGGGCGCTAAGGGACTGCCGCAATACGAACTTAAATTCGCAGACGCCACCAAATATATAGCCGGATTTATACCGCAAAATAAATAAGTTTATTATAAAAATATTTGTTTTACTCATAAATTCCGTACAAATAGGTAACTCTTGAGTAAATGCACACTCGACGAACGCTTGTGCAAATGAAGTCTATTGATAGCCGCCTGTAAAAACCTATTTTTTGGTTTTTGAGAACAATTTAATATTTGTGTAAAAAAAGTACAGATAGTATTTCATAGAAAATTTCAACTTAATTTCTTTTGTAATAAAGGATAAATAAAATTAAAACTTTATTTCAAAACTTTTTAATCTTTACAACTTATATGACAAACATTTAATTTATGATGGTTACTAATGATAGCAACTTTATTACTTATCCTATTCTGCTTGTGAAGTTATAAATAAGTACATATCCCATAAGATCAGTCTTTTATGGTTGTTTTTGTTGATCCTTGTGTCTTTCAGTTATACCTTTATTTTTTTGGGCTTATAAAATGAATTACATGATTAGATAGTATTTACTTCAACCGACGGTAGTATATACAAATTTATAATTTCGTCGAACAAAAGACATCAACGAACAAAATGTTACATTCTGTATGATTTCACTTGATCCCGAAAAGGTTTTCGGCTATGCCAAAGTAGTAGACAGTCTGCGCGATGCCGAAGAGTGGGGCGATCACCATCATACGACAAGCTCCGCCTTTGAACAGCGCTGTCAGACCCTCGTTCTTCACTGTGGTTCTGTATAATTACTGATCCTTCATCTTACATCACACTATAGATGAATATAGGTGCTAGATTCAGAATTATGGTTACAGGCGGATTTCATTAAAGGGGATTATGCGACAATAGAAAAATATGCTTTTTTTTACCCGGAATCCAATATTTTGGTGATAACATTTAAGACAGGAAATAATATGCAAACGCCGAAGTAAAGTGTAAAGGGGATACAATTAATACGAAAAGAGAAAAGCGAAAGAAGTAACCATGCAAGGATCAAGTGGCAAGTGGAAAGATGTAGTCTCCCTCTACCCCTCCAGGTAAGAGGCCTGATTTCATTGTGAAATGAAAGAGAAAAGGAAATCAAATACCAATTGCTTACGTGAGACATTCTGCTATAGAGTTATACTGCTTGGCACCCACTGTGAGGGTCTGCATTCTCGTCTTGATGACGTCGACTGGCGTGGCGGCGAACGCGGCGAAGGAGCCCGCCCCGAGCCCTGCCACGAATGAGCACCTGCCAGAATAGGATGATAAAAAATCACCAAGTCACAATCAATGTTGTAAGCGAGCGACGCAAGTGACGCTGCCAGTCAGCTTGGAACGAAGATACATTTTTTTATGTAGGTACCTATACATGTAACGCGATAGCTTTCGAACCGAACTTAAAATGTGTGTAGTACCTACCTACCTATTGGTCAATGGGATTTTTGGGTTCGTTAGGAATAAATAGAACTTATAAGTATTTATTATAAAAATTACTTTTAGTTGTATTGGGTATACGTAAATTATATAGTGTTTTCTTATAATTCCCATTTAACTTGAATCACTAAGTATAAGTATACCTACCTATTAATTTTATCTAAGTACATTACGAATCTGCAAGAACTCTTTAGATGACCCCGTGTCTAAAACAAAAATAAGATAAAAAATATCACAAAACATATGTACCTACCAGAAGGGAGGAGTTTTCCCCGGTTCGGGATTAGTTGCCGAGTTGAGCATCGCAAACAGCGGGAAGTAGATGAGGCAGAAGTAAAGCTCACGGATGGTAGTCGCCCCCACGCCTTTGTACAGGCCGAAGATGCCTCGCTCCTTGATCAGCTTGCTCGCTACGCTCATCGCCGTGATCTTTGTAATCTGTTTACCCTCTGTAAACGACAACGAGTGAGTTACCTACGTACATTACCTACTTATACAATTAGTCCTGCCTCTTTCCCGGAAGGCAGAGACAACATAGAACTCTGCATTCTTTTTCATGGACGAACCACAATCATAACACACACATAACACACTCTTCACGTGAGCTCGTCGTTTAAGGGTAAATACATAGGTAGATACTCTTGAAATGACCTTTCACGGGAATTACCTTCTTTCTAGGTGTATGAATATCTAAAAACAATAATAAGAAGAATTTAGCCATCATGAAAATGTTCAAATACAAGTAGGCTAATATATTAGCTACCTATAAAACAAAGTTGCCCATCGTCTCCGTCTTAGGATTTCCAGTTTTCAACAATAAATTTCCGAAGAATTATAGGTAAAAAAAACATTCTTCAAAATCACAGTGCGAAGCCGGACTGGGATGCCAGTGTACCTACCATAATCCAATACAGAAAATAAGGTTACTAGCCAGCTTTTGCCTGAGCGGCGACGCGGCCCGCATCTTGCAACTGTATTTTGAGCAGTTCCATGGGAGTGGTCAAGGTGACGCCGGCAGCCGCGCCGGCCATTCCTCCGGCCAAGATTTGCCGGGAAACTGGCAAACTTCTGTAGAACAAAGTTTCAAACATCAAAAAGTGGTGACAAAAAGTGTTATATTAGGCCACGGGCATTTAGACTTTTTTGTAAATGGACGAATAGTAAGGACGACGGACACAAATGGATACATAAATTAAATAGCAAAGCTACGAAGTATAAGTATTTACCTTTTACAAATGCTTATAAATATTAATAAGGTTAGGTTAATCAGTTTTAATGGGTCGCCTTATTGTATTTAATTTCACCTACAACGAGTACTTCCGCCAGCATAAATTTCACTTCCGTTGCTAGATTTATTCATAAACAATAGATTTTCTTAAGTAATATGCTACTAGATAATTAAAGGTAGGCGAGTTGTTGAACTTGAAGTTATATGATCATACATGCCTTCTTACTATTTAGTTAGTATATATGTCAATGTGTATCCTTTGGTAAAATCGGTGTCAATTTTTAACAATCGCGTGGCATGAAACGTACCTACCTACCTAAAGTACAATTTTATAAATTCCTACCTTAGGTACCTTTTTATTTTTTCGATCATGCCGCTGAACGTGACTGAAAACGCGTGATTAAATTTTTGTCATTCCTAATAAATAATATCCTAAAAAGAGGCCTATACATAACAGTGAACTAAGCAAGTACCTACTACCATTTTACAATAGCTTACCCGTCGGGTTGTGTAAAGTAGTAGCGGAAGAAGTCGTTGGAGGCGAGTTTGATGGCCTTTTCCGGAGTCACCAGAATTATGTTGATGGCCGAGCCGCGGTACATGCCAAAGTAGCCCTCCGCTGCGTATGTCTTCTTGAAACAATCTAACCTATTTTTTAGAAGAATAATTATAAGAGAAAGTCAATAAGCTTGTCTGTCCGATGGAGACGAACACAAAAAATGTACGTAGGTAATATCTATTTACAAATATTGCGGCGTGCGATGGGAATCGACCCATCTTCTGGTAGGTAAAGCGAAAGAGTTAGAAACACAGAATAAGATTAAGTTATAAAGTAGGTAGCAAATAAGGACATCCATATCCATATCGTTAAGCACGTTACAAATATAATTTCACAGAACTCTTGTCAGCACTGAAGCAAATATTAACACGTAACGACGACGCAAACAACATTCTGTATCTAAAGAACGTTTTCGGGATAACGTTCAGACGAAACGAAGAAGTTTGGTACAAATTGCCTAATTATATTAGATGACTATGTTCTGATTCTGAAAGTTACACCTCTTACTCGTACTTACTTACATTTTGATATATCGGTCAACTAAGAATGAAAAAAAGTCTTACATGCTCGTATACTGCCTTTTGCCATCGGGTCCAGTGGTTTGATTCTGTAGCCTAGTTTTTACCAAATCAATGGGAAACACCATAGACACGCCCACGATCCCAGCAATGCCGCCATTGATTACTTTTGGTAATACACTGTAGTTATATAATTACGTGAATAAAGATTGTTGATGTTTCCTTTTAGAGGAAAAAAGTTGAATTTGTTTACTAGAAAAAAATTCTCAATGGGGGTTGGTGTCAGGCCAAACCAAGAATTATCTTCAAGGATCGATCGAGTAGACTAACGACGTCGCATTTTGGTGCTACTTATTGGTTTTGTATTGTCAAGCATTAAAGAGACTCAGCATTTTAACATTTTTTTATTGTGCGTTGCACATTTGGCAAGAAAACAAGTATATTTACTAACGAAAATTTTTGTACTGGTGGTTTGTCCTTATCAGATCCCATATCGTTGAATTAGCTGTGATTTATACCTGAAATCAAACGTAATTTATATATCCGGTAGATACCTTAGTCTCTAAACCTTTTTGTTATTATTCCGCTTCTACTTTTTATTAAGTCTACTTGGGAAAATAAAATTAGTTTACACATTATAAAACATAGTCCGCGTCTGTCTGTTGGGGATACGGATTTTCTTCATATAGTTTCAACAACAGGTAGAGTGATCCCTGAGGAAGGTTTTGGTGTATAATAAGTTTAGGTTTAGTTTAAACTGATTTATGACGATTTTAGTTTAACAAGTCGAAAAAAAATTATGCCTTACTTTACCCAAAACGCTGCTTAAACCTTTAGAGTTACAAGAAAACAATGTATGGTCGGATTGTACCTCTCTAATATATCAAAAAAGTCCACGATGGTATATATCTATCTACCACTACCAAAGATAACCCACAATAATTATTTTTGCTTTGACACACATTTTTACGCATCTATTTTTAACAAAACAGTTAGTATTAATCCTTGTTCAATTAAATATGAAGATCAAAATTGCCTTTTACACTTTGTGAAAAAATATAACTTTTACCTATAATATTCATGATGTTGTGTTGATACTTACCATGGCATTGTAGGTAATCATATTATGGTATAAACTTGCGTTATAAGATTTTCGGTCCTATAGGTATTTAAAGAACAGTAGCCAAAATACCTAATTTCACGTTTTGTTTTTTAGTTCTTGAATACCGATTTTTTTTTTAATTCTGTATATTCAAAACTTCTGCACAAATTAACAATAGCTTATTTAAAAATAAAATCTCTACGTAATGCCGATTGGGAGATCCAGCAATTAGCTAAACTTTAAGCGGAATCTTGAATTCCGCCATGTACCTTCCATGAAATACTCATTATAGTAACTTTCTCTCGAATCCGAGAAACTTTTTTGCTGGCTTAATAGTTTCAAATATCATCCTAGTAGAATCACGATTAAAGTAAAAAGGAAACATCATGTTTTGATAAAGAACAGTTTTTTGCTTGCGTTATGCACACCGCTACCGCGCCGGGTTGCTAGTAATATATCTTAGGGAGTCCCATTCTTAAAGTTTTAGGAGACAAATCACACAGCCACTCTTTGAGTATTTTTTTACTGATTATGAATAATACATTATCAGGATACTTACCAATTTATGGAAACAAATAAGGTATATTTACTGATCGGAACTAAAAGAACACACATAAAAGGGATACATAAGAGGAACTTATTATTTCTTTTCTGAATTTAGTAAATGCGACTGGTTATTTCCTCTTTGCTATAATTGTATTAATTGAAAGACCTTCCATTTCATTGTTACAGTAATTTGGGCAATGCATTATTTTTATACAACGACAAAGATGGCAAAAAGTCCAATATCTTGACAGCGTACTGACAAGAAGTAGTAAAAACTTTTTGTAAATAGCACTCTTTCAAATACAAAAAATGCCCTAGTCGGTGCTCAACCACCCATCGCTTCTCTCTATGGTTGTATAGTTTTAAATTAGTGGTTTCATACAAAACTATAAAATTAATAGGGTCATGCGGTTTTACATTTATATGTTGAATAGGGTATATTTATTAAGGTTGTATAGCACAAGCAAGAAATAAAAAGAACGACACTGTCATGTCTCTCATGACTTCTGGAAAAAACTGTGATGTGTGAATATTCTAATATCTTTATAACTTAATAAAATATATTTATTATATTGAGTAGTCTATTAAAAATAAAAAAAATAAAATTTATTGTGTGCTACGCGGGCTTCTATTCCACTGCAGGTAACGATTCTCAGCCTCTATCAATATTAACATTTGTCTCATTATCATGATTACAGCTTACGTGAAGAAAGATAAGATACTTAATAATCTTAAGTTCTGAAAAAGCCAGAAGGCCAAGAGGCTACTTCCGCGTCCCGCCGTTTTTGTGTATTTTTCTAACATTTATATTTTCTATGGAAGGGACGAAGAATAAGGCAAATTCTTCTAAAAATCTTCTGTATTTTTGCGTCTGATTCTCTCTGTCACCCTAGTATATTAAAAAAATAAAACAAATATTTTTTTATCTACATTTATTGTTAACATCTATACCTAGATATTTAACAAATCAGTGTAACACATCTCTCGTCTTTGTTAAGAGATAGGCAGGGATTACATGTTTTTGTGTAAACATTTAATTGACACTCCACCAAGTTTTAACAGACAACAATACACATATATGATAACATGGAAGTATTTTAGAGTAAGTATTCTTTTATTGTCTTAAAAAATATGTGAAAAAACATTTTTAAACATAAGTTGTACTCGTATAAGAAATGAATAACGAGTAGAATAGCGTGTATGCTAAGCTATACGCGTACCAGGTATACTATATAAAATTGTAGGGCCTTATTATGTAGATTCCACCTTTATATTGACATCCACATCAGATATTTGACTTCAAATTTATATGAGTAGTAGATTTTTGGTTTGATTTTTATTGGCCAAAGATGTTCAGCATCCTTTACGAACATTAAAATTTTTTGATTTTATTTGTACGGACCTTAATTTATAAATTAACTTTGACAAGAGCGTGTTTTTTTATAAACCATAAACCTACACATTAAGACAAAAGGTCAAAATCTTTGTAATTAATGGAGGGTTCCGATCATAGAGTATAAGCGAAATAAATCGCGACTAAGAGATTTCACTCTTATCATCAAATAAGCTAGCCTTAAATAATAAATACTCTGCTTTTAATTATTATAATAAAATACCCTTTTTTATATTCGCAACTTAGGAAAAGTTTGCTTTATAAATTGTGTGGCAATATTCTTTAAGATTGTCGTTCCAACAAAATTCACATACCTATTTTAATTTTTTTTTATTCCTGGTAATTGTCTTTATTTAAAGCGTGTTTAAACGTAACTGAAATAAATTTCATTTTAATAATAGTTAAATTGACATTTATTAATATTATTATTTCATTACAACACTATCTACATACCTACATCTCACAGTTTTTATAATTATTGTCATTTATAATAATCGAATATCAGCTTTAATTCGAACCCACACAGTAAATCGTTAAAAGCTAGTGATTTGCACCAAGCGCAAATTATTAGAAAAACAGCAGTAAGTTTAATTAGTTACAAACTCCAAAATAACTATATACCTAATAAAAGCAAGTGTCAACCTAAAGCCAATTTAACGACACTGTTCAAATACTTTTAAACGGGAATTAATCATCCTGTGACCACGGTCAGTGCAACCCGGTCGAAACCTCAGAAAAAACGGTATGTTAGCGTTAATTTCCGTTTGCGTACATACTCAAGCTTAATCGTCAATATATTTTGACTAGAATGTGCCAACTAATAAACATACATACGCCCACAATACACGATCCATGGAAGTTAATCCATGGAATATAATAGATACATTATGTAGGTATTTTTAATGAAATAATGATTACATAATTAATACGTTCTCGGCTTTGTAGTCTTAACCACATAAATTAAAAACAATTCATAAACAAAATGTGTGCCGTACGTAACAATTTCACTTAATAAAAATGGCATCATTATTTAAAATTAATCAACAAAATACATAATAATATCACTTTAACCTATCACTGAAATTATACAAAATATTTGAGCTAAATATGAGTAAAAAAAGTATGATATGGAAATGTATGTCTTAAATTAATTAGGGCAATCAAATTGCACTTTTCCTACAAAAATGACTAAAGCAGGATTAAAAAATGCAAAATTATAAAAAAATCTAACTTATAAAACTCATGTAAAATGTGAATGTGATTTAAAAAAAGTAAAAAAGCGTACTGCAGGAAAAGGTTAAAAAACATAAATTGGCTACTTAACAAAATAATTCACTAAATAGAACTGAGACATAATAAACAAGAATACACAATATTTTCAATATTGTTATTAGATTATTATTATATTATAGGTTATTATAAAACAAATTAAATTTGTTTATAATGGACGCTTATGAGAAAACGTAGTAAACGTATAGGACTAGTTTTAGTTAGTGCAAATACAGTTATCTTAATAGTTGATCTCTCTTCTTGATTTCTAAGTTCCATAGTGCTTATGGCCTTATTTCAAAGCCTGTGATATATGCTCTTCTAAAAAACACATTGTACTCTCTTTATAATGGTGTATAATATATTAACAGTAGAGTGAGAGTTCTGGATTTTGTTTAAAATTATTTTTCCCGTTCGACTGAATTATCGAATCGAATTCTCAAATTCAAATGGCGCTATCTGTTGTCAGAAATTGCAAAACCCTCACGCTAAAGCACGATCTCTCATCGGTCCATTATTGGAAGAAAACATCTCATAAACATTCTTACCACATCTTAGATCATTGACTTTGGAAGAGGTTCACTTCTTGAGCCCGAGCAGTTGTTCTGCGATGCCCAGGTAGTAGACAGTTTGCGCGATGCCGAATAGAGGCGCGATGACGATCATACGGCACGCGCCGCCCTTGAAGAACGCCGTCGGCCCTTCGTACTTCAATGTTTGTCTGGAACAGAACGTAGGAGATTTAATTTCAGATATTTAAGCTATATAGTAACTGTTTAAGGTAACCAGTAGTTAATTCGTTCTGTAGGCGTTAAAATGACTCTCTTTTAAATTTCGTATCTTTGAATGAGAACCAATTATATTACGGTCAGGGCGCACATCGCGAGGAATTCGGCACAACTTATTACAGAAGTTAGACGAGATTCCTTTGTAAATATCGGACGTTCCTACTCATGTCACTCCTAAATTAAAAATAGAACGAATGTTCAGTAACCCTAAATTTTGTTATTAAGAATTTCGTATATGGTACTTACACGACACAGTCCAGTATAGAAGAGTACTGCCGCTCCCCGGTGCCCTTGGTGAGCGTCTGCATCCTGGTCTTCACCACGTCCATGGGGTTCACCGCCAGCGCCGCGGACGAGCCCGCCACGCAGCCCGACAGGAACGACCACCTGGAATAGGCATCCATTATAAATTAACTGTGCCGTTTGGTAACCGGCGCTCAAGTATAGGACTCTTCTATATCTTTTCCATGGATGTCGTTAAAGACGACTAAGGGAATAGGCGCACATATATCTAGTGTGTGCTTCTTTTCGACGATAGGCTACTAACCTGTTTTTACTTAAATTTCAATTCCACTATTAAGCCCTACAGCTGAAAGTGGCTGAAAGTACAGGATAAAGGCGTGATTACGAGGCGCACGGTGTCTCGAATGGATGATGAAAACATCTTATAGAAATCAAACACAACCATGGCGGCCGCAATAACCACTGATAACATGAAGACGACAGGATTCTCACCAGAAAGCAGTGGGGCCGTCCGGGCTCTCCTTGGGCCCGAGGTCGTTGAGAGTGGCAAACAACGGGAAGTAGATCACGCTGAAGGAAACATCTCTAGCGGCGGTGGCCGTTATGCCTTTGTATAACCCGAATACTCCGCGCTCTCGCAACAGCTTTCTGGTAAGTTCGATAGCGGTGACCCGTGGCACGGTTCTACCCTCTGTAAAAAAAAACATTTTTTTTTATATCCTTGGAAGTGTCAGGAATGTAATTGTACAATAAGGTAATTTATAAGACACGTGATTACTACTAGTGCTGTGTGGTTCCCGGCACCAATACAAAAAAGAATAGGACCACTCCATCTCTTTCCCATGGATGTCGTAAAAGGCGACTAAGGGATAGGCTTACAAACTTAGGATTCTTTTTTAGGCGACAGGCTAGCAACCTGTCACTATTTGAATCTCAATTCTATCATTAAGCCATATAGCTGAACGTGGCCTTTCAGTCTTTTCAAGACTGTTGGCTCTGTCTACCCCGCAAGGGATATAGACGTGATGATATGTATCTACTAACCAACACATGTTATGTCTGACACACATGATGTCTGTCTACCACGTAAGAGATAAAGATATGATTACGTAAGGTATGTATTTAATACCTGCTTTGGCCTGCGCGGCCACCCTGCCCGCGTCCTGCATCTGTATCTTGAGCAGCTCCATGGGCGTCGTGATGACGATCTGACACGCGCCCGCGCTGCCGCCCGCCAGCATCTGACGGTACATCGGCAGCGACCTGATCACATTCGTAAATATTAAATAAATAAATTACACAGATTGAGTTAGCCTCGAAGTAAGTTCGAGACTTGTGTAACGAGATACTAACTCAACGATACTATATTTTATAATAAATACTTATATAGATAAACATCCAAGACCCAGGCCAATCAGAAAAAGTTCTTTTCTCATCATGCCCTGACTGGGATTCGAACCTGGGACCTCCGGTGTCACAGACAAGCGTACTACCGCTGCGCCAAAGAGGCCGTGTATTACAATTATTGGAACCTAACTTACTCCCAATCGTGGTATTAGTTGCCTACTATGGTGGAGATATGAATTGCCTGCGATTTAGGGCTTTCGTTATTGTTGAGATATAGTTATGTACATAGAGAATAAATAACAACCTCGATTGTTGAATGGATGCCGAATCAAAAGGCGTGACGCATAAGGTGACACAGATTAGGTTCAAATTCTGCTGCGGCTCTATACTAATAGTTATGTACATTTGTTGGATTGCTAGATGGTTTGATTGCATTTATGGTGTGGGAAAACCAGAAACTGGATGTTTAACTATGCACTAATATCTAAATATAGATTAATTAGGTTTCCCTGCAAGGTTGCGAGGGCCAGACAGGAGTAACTTCGTGTAGGAACTAGACTTCCTAATCAGGATCCGCTGAGCGTTACATGCCAAAGTAACTCTCCGCTGTGCATGTCTTTTTGTAAGTAGGTATTCGTAGATCGTTGAGTATAGTTGCTCACCCGTCAGACAACGTGAGATAGTGTCGGAACATGTCGTTGGCGGCTAGTTTGATTGCCTTCTCCGGTGTGATGAGCAGGATGTTGACCGCCGACCCGCGGTACATGCCGAAGTAGCCCTCCGCTGCGTATGTCTTCTTGAAACAGTCCAACCTGGATTCAATTGTTTTAGATATATTTAGACCTTGAAGAATAAAAAATATATATTTTTTTAAATTCTCACGGGAGCAAAGCTTAAGTGTAGTATCCCTATACTAATCTTCTCTAAGCTTCTTTCATCTATCTATAGGTACTTAAGACCCTCATCCGCTTACTGGTTAGACCATAAGTATTTCCGAATAAAAGAAAATATGTTTATTTGTATTACCCATAGCTAAATGTCAATGGATCAGTTAAGTCTAATAATAAAATAATAATCTCTGTTCTTTATTTGATGATGCCATATATATTATTTCATCGTAAGTATCGTCATAAAACAAGATAAGAGACTAGGATATCGCTGATCACTATTCAAGTTTACGGTTCACTTTCCATACAGATTTAAATATACTACTTAATACACATGCTATAAACTAAATTAATCTGCATAAATTGCCAATGACGTGGAAAAATCCAAACAAAAATAGATTAGAATATGGTGGTTGGTTAATTCACGAAATTTTCAATGCCTGATGTCAGTACCTTATCTTTTATCATAGAAATGTGAATAATATTTTTAGTATATAAAAGTGAGTACCACCATTTTAGGCGTGGTTCCATCAGCTCCATTTTGTCACATTAGAGATATAGCTTTTAATCGGTGAAATTCGTACCACTGCTTGCGACAGCGGGGATGGTTTAAATAGTTTCTAAAGACGCATATCAAAAACCGAGAAGCATTCACAAATGATGCGCGAAGGTATCGTTAAATTTTTGCGTCATAATATTAGCAGGAAATGATGGGCATAGTTGCCGGAGAGAGGTAAGTAGGCCGGAGAAAGAAGGCGCGGCATCAATCGAGAGCGGAGCACACCCGGCCAAATTAGATAGTTGACGTAACGATACAGTTGTTATGTGGGGTGGCAGTGATTGCATCAGATATTACATTCAAGATATCATACCTATTATCATCATGAAATGTTGTCAGTTTGTCACATGTGTTTTATCAAAATATGTAGGTACCTATCAATTGATTTATATCGAGCTTCACTATGTTAATCTAGTTCATTAAAATTAAAATCTTATTATCTTAAATCTTATCTAATACCTATATAAAATTCTCGTGTCACAATATTCGTTCCCGTACTCCTCCGAAACGGCTTGACCGATTCTCATGAAATTTTGTGAGCATATTGAGTAGGTCTGAGAATCGGCCAACATTTATTTTTCATACCCCTTAGTGATGAGGGTTGTCCACCCTTTACATTTGTTTTAACTAGAATATACTTAAAAATTATTTATATGGCAAAACAACGTTTGCCGGGACAGTTAGTAACATTATATAAAGCTACCATATTATTTGTTTTAATGACTAAATAAAAAAAATAAATAATTATTTAACTATAGGTATTAAAAATATTTTTTTATAAAGGTTATTCGCCCCTTCAATCTTTAACACGTTATTCTGAAGCACTCTACAGGGAACGCAACTATTTTCATGAGTTTTACGATATTCTTCACAATATTTCTAAGCATAGTTAAAAGATATTTAATATTCCTGCAAATCCGGGCACAACAGTGTTCTTAAAATGTCGAGTTATTATCTGCTTATTTTTAACCAGTTTAATTTTTTTTTGTACAAAGCTATCTCAGTTGCACCTTGTACCTTGACTGGCAATCTGAAATATAGATAAGGCAAGCTCAGTTATAAAAAAGTCAAACAACAATAGTAGAAATGTATGTTGTCAACAAGACCGACAATGACATCGTGCGACCTATTCCGCTACGTGGGATGAACTCTCACCTTTGTGCCGCATCCACTCACCACGTTTACTTATAAGCAATGACGCAAAAAGAGATCACTTCGACACTCAAAATATATTGCCTTTTCCAGTGAGAATATTTTATTTATTTCCTATTTTATTAGGTATTTTTTAAAAGATGAACAAGAGATACATTTGCACTTCTAGTTGCATCGCTAAGAGGCTGATTCGGTAATTGACTGTTCCGTTCCGAGGATTGCAGACTCCGATTACCGAACGAAATAAATTGTTAGTAGGTATTAATTCTGGAAAACTAAAGAACTACCGTATAGGTAATAACAAAATGCGGCCCATTATGTATCTATGCAGCAAATTTACGCGCTTTGATCCAAAATTTGTCTCCTTGTAACCATGCAACTAACCAGCATTCCAACATCCAATACAGTTTTACTTCTTAGCACAAGTACCAGTTATTTCTTGAAATAAAAGATCCGTTTTGAACGCGTTCTCAAACCTTACTTACATGCTCTTGTACTGTTTTTCGCCCTGCGGCCCCACGGTCTGGTTCTGCAGCCGCGTCTTGACCAGGTCCAGGGGGAACACCACCGAAACCCCCACGATGCCGGCGATGCCGCCATTTATGATTTTCGGCAATAGGCTAAAAGAGATTAGATATTGTCATGAGTAATACATGTGCCGAAATAATAATTTAGTTATAAAATTTTGCCATTTTATGAGATAAGAGATATTGAAAAGAAGAATCATTAATTTCTATTTGAGAACAAAACCGATAACCACAGCAATAGATTTTCCATTGTTTTACTCTTCCATCATATATTCAAAATTACAACAATTTTTTTTTTATGAAAAAATTTTAAGAAGATGTATATCTAGATTTATTTCAAATAGGTACTTATTGTTCCGATATGTAAAGTAATGAGACAATGACTGACTCAAGGCCGTAATGGTTTGGTAAATAAATTGATTCTTTATGGCTCTGTCACGCTGAAGTTTACATAAAAAAAAAATAGAATAGCAATTTATAAAATCTTGTTACACATTTTTATTTTTTACGAAATTGTGTATATCTCGAAAACTACTTGATTGATTTGATTGGAAGACCTCACTCGCCCGGTCAATACGTATTTAAGTAAGAAATTTCAGTATTAAACATCAAAATATCACACAATATTTGAATATGTTGTATTATTGTTATAAGAATAGAATAGATTTATTTCCAAAATTGGATGCAAGGTATCACCTATTGACGTCACATTATTTAAACATAATAAATTAAAGATCAGCATCTCACACTACACAATGCATTTTATCATTGGAAAATTAATAAATAATAATGTATAGTTAATCTCCTGTAATAATTAAGTAAAATTAATTTTAATTTTAATAGATTTCATTCCTTAAATACATATAGCTTCAAGGCCTACAAATACATAGTTAGAATAATTTACAAAATACACATCCCAGTGGCTTAGCAACATCCACTTTACTATTGACACATGCCAGATGGATAGTGTAACTACTTGTTAGATAACATCAATTATGAGTATTTGAACCCATTAACACTTATTGGGCATGTCCTGCTATAAAATACAAACTTATGATTATTATGCAGGAAGATATACACACATATGTAAATATCATAAATTCTTATTCCACTCTCTCTTGTAGCTGCTCTGCTCTAAAATTTTAAAATTATGTCTTTAGCAAATAGAATGATTGATTTTTAAATGAAAGTGTTTCAGATATTGTATGTATGTGAACAACAAATGAAGTAGGTAATAGAAAAGCTTAAAGAAAATATGGCAAAAGCTCCATCAATACAATAAGCATTATAATATTATAATTATATTTTGGTGCATATTACTTGAGTGAACTTACGCAAATTTTTGAGGAGCTTGTGCAGAGGGAGTCTTTGAGGAACTCATTGTGTTTATTCACCTGATAAAAGTACCTGTGTAACAAAGGATTCAAATAAATATTTTTCTTTTATTTGCCCACTAAAAATTTCATGATAAACCCGTTTTTACAAAAATAGGTTTGGATGCAAAATTAAAAAAGCAGACAAGACTTGAAGGCAGGATTACTTTTAGTTAACATAATTACTTTGACTGGAATTATTATTAACTAGCTGTGCCTGCGACTTCGTCCGCGTGGAATAGTTATTTCGGGCATCATTGAAGCCCTCAAGGATGAATAATTTAACTTTCACAGTTCCTCTTAAATAATTAAGCAATTTTGAATGGGAATGCTTTAATACCTGTAGTGAAATTTTTAAGAAAAATTAGGGGCACAATATATGTATGCATTAAATTAGACTTGTACAGTAAAGCAAGGGTGTCAGCAAATGCAACTCTGACCTAAAAGAGGTTTTGAAAACAAGTCATTTTATCAAGATTGATTTTGTTGGTGCTCTTGGCACACCTTCTTAATTTTCCTGCAGCAAATTAATTAATTGATTAAAAGTCATTTGTCTACTAGTCTAACAATCTGTTGTTGTAGTAAAATAGATCTTCACTGTTATTATTGGATTAGCAATTTTTGTTGGCAGCTAAACATTAGCTATTATTAGCATTAGCATCATAAAACATCACAATTTGAGTGGATTTAAACAATGTTTTTTGAATAATTTTACGTACAAGGTAACTTAGTCACAGAAGAATTATTATATACTTAATAATATATATATACTTAACAGTATTATTCGATAACACTTATGATAATTTTTTTATTTAAAGATGAGCTTAAGTAAATACTTATACAATTACAGAATCTGCTATTTAATACCCATTGGAAATTACAGAAAAATATTATAATACACATATTCTCTTGAATATCATGTGTGGTTCTCATTTTCACAGAGCGATCGATACCTTTAAGTATGTAAGAATCTATTTGTAAAATAAAATAAAATTGGTAGGTACTTACTTTTACAAGATAACAGTTTATTGGATTCTATAAAATAAGATTTGAGTTAAACCATGATAGGTATATCATATATAAAATGACAAAACTTAATTTCCAACTAGATTTCCTAAAGTATTTGACGAAAAATTAATTGAACCGTGCTATGTAGGGATGACGATCTGAGATCGATTAATCCAAGAATCGATTTTTCAAGCCCAAAGGATTAATTTTCAAATCGATATGCAGTACTGAATCAATGCAGGGATGTTTCGCCCTTGAAAGTCGTCATTCGATTTTTTTTGTTTTGGTAAAGACCTTAAAGTTATTTAACAATTAGTTGAATGTATCCGTAATACGACGATGTCGATAAAAGGGTAAATTACGCAAAAACTCGCGAGATAGCTGTATGCCCAGTTTCCTTCGCCACCATTTAAAAATAAAAAAAATTACGTTTGAACCCTATATCATAGACATGTCTATGTCATAGCTATTTGACTGTTATGGTAATATATAAATATAAATATATACGGGACAGATTACACTGATTGAGTTAGTCTCGAAGTAAGTTCGAGACTTGTGTCACGAGATACTAACTCAACGATACTATATTTTATAATAATAATAAATACTTATATAGATAAACATTCAAGACCCAAGCCAATCAGAAAAAGTTCTTTTCTCATCATGCCCTGGCCAGGATTCGAACCCGGGACCTCCGATGTCACAGACAAGCGTACTGCCGCTGTGCCACAGAGGCCGTCAAAGAGGTAATGATTGATATCACCGAGTTTACTGGCAAGAGAGCAATTATTATGTTATCTTCTTGTTTTTCATAAAATGGATTTATAAATACATTATAAAGGCAAACTTGAAAATAAAACTATTGTTTAGAAATCGATATTTTAGACCTTTGATTATTTTTTTAAACTTATAGATCCACTTCGATTTAAACCGATTTTATCATCGTTCTCATCGGAAGGTATCCCATCCCTAGCGCCATACCGATTGCCGACGGAAATCGATAGCCAAATGTCATCTCCGAAAGGTTAGAATGACAATGACAGAACAAAACTTTTTTAACGAAAGCTATGCACCATGTATTCTTCTCGCGTGAATTTTTAGGTCATTTTGACCTTGTACCCTTGGGTATGAGAGTAACAACTTTTACATACATATACTATGTACCTACCTTACATAACGTTTATAGACAAAGCCTACTTGAGATTGATATTTCAAGTGCAGCTATATGGTTAAATTATGGATTAAGATTTAAATAATAGCTGTTGCTAGGCCATCGCCTACAAGAAGGATACTACCTAAGCTTATTAACCGTTCCCTTAGTCGCCTTTTACGACCTCCATGGGAAAGACATGAAGTGGTCCTGGTGTAAAGTGCCGGGAATCTCAAGGCATTAAATAAGCTTAGATAATTTTTGAAATCTGTTAACTCTGTCTGCCCCGTAAGGTAACTTTAAAGTTATACTTAGGTATTTTAAATTTAAAAGCTACTGAATACATTTATATGCCCAGCCATTTCAGTTCCAAAAGTTGAGACAAATTTAACACATACGATGGGAGCATGCATCCGTGAGAAAGTTTTTAATTACCGTATCTTCCTACTTGATAAAGCCATTATCATCTGGTGGGTTCCAGGTTACATCTACAATGGTGTGGCTTCAGCGCCCGTGGTCCACTAGCCTGCGTGGACTACCCTCGGTCATATGATAGTGAGCGCTGTCTGATAGTGTGCTTGAGCCGTTTTCGCATTTAATTAAACGGAGAGAAGATAGAATATTACTTGTAGTATCAAAACAATACGCCTGTCGAAAGTGATAGTGATCTAGTACCTATACCTATTCCGGCCGTTTTTGTTCAGCCCTACAAAATTGCAGCATCCAGCCATTAAATCTTAATTTGATCCCTTTCTATTTACTACCATTTCCGTATTCAAGTCATATAAAATGATCAGTGGGTGTCTGATAACACATCATAGTTTGATTGGAGATCATACAGTAAGGACACTTTTAGTCCCAAAATGTGTACTAAAGCTTTTGTAAGTGTATTATGTGCTATTTATTCGCTTTGGATATAGTGTTGCAGTGTGTGCCACACACACAAAGATGAGAGAGAGAGAGATTCGGAGTGGTCAATAAATTCATATAAAATGCCTAAATACAAGTCTTTTTACTACCTACGAAGTAAAGTACATAAAATAATACAGTGGGCAAAGTGACTGATCTCGTCTTGCCTTCTCAAGTGGAGAAGGCAACACGAGATCATTCACTCTCATATCGTGATCGTTGGTACCAAGTTATTGCTCCCAGGGATGACATGAATGTGGATGAAGCAAAGGAAGTATGCAGGGATCGTGGCAAGTGGAAAGAGGTAGTCTCTGCCTACCCCTCCGGGAAAGAGGCGTGAGTTTATGTATGTATGTATGTATGACATTCACGCCAGAAGGAAGAAAGCATTGAAGTTGGTCAAAAATCAAAGAACCACTAGTAATGTTGCATTCTATAAACTTAGGTACTATTTCCTGACTCATTTTATACTTAGAATCAAAATAAAAGCAGTTTCTCTTTGATCAAGGTTTTCCTGGTCTTGGTGGCATGCGCATTCGCCGTTGACAAGCCTGACAAGAGGAGTGCGGGCTGGGACCCGGCTGTGTGGCCACCTGTGCCGATCGCATGGGCGCCTTTGCAATCAGGACCTGGTAAGTATGATTACCGCTAGTTACTTGCTTCTTTAACTTTATAAGTTCTGAACAAAGATGATGTAGACAATCACCAAACTGTCACCTGTTAGAACAATGAATAGTTGTTAACGTGACAAACTAAGAATTGAAAAAGGTTTAAGACAGTCGTGCTCATATATAGCCAATGACGTTGTATCATCCGCTTGTATATGTAGTAGATATTTCTAACTATTCTGAAAATCTATCAAAAAGCTTTAAAAGTTCCAGGGTGGTCGTCAGACTCCAACTCGGACGTGGCTGGCGCGGTGGCAGCAGCTAAGGCAGCGGCGGCGGCGGTAATGGCGGCGCAGCATGAGGTGGCCGCAGCGAAACACGCCGCCTTGGAGCAGCAGGGCATCGCCAGCGCTAAGGAGGCTGCGGCTGCTCTTGCTGCTCATAAAAGGTTCGCATGTTTAACTGACCTAACAACGGAACTTAATCTGAGTCGTAACTTCTGATCGTAGCCTAATTTCAATATGCTGAGAAGATGTATGCGACCCACTACCTATATTGATCTCGTTAATACCGAAATCTTTACATATAAGCATATAAGCAAACTATGTACTTATAACTTTCCCTCTGCCTCACAAAGAATGTAAATGTGACATTTGTCCTCAAACAGCGAAGAAGCAGCTCGTCACGCTCGAGCGCACGCTTTAGAAGCAGCTCAAGCAGCAGTACAGGCGCAAGCGCAGCTGGCAGCGGCTAAGGCTCGGGCAGCCGTCGCCCAGAAGATAGCCGCCGCCAGAGAGGGCGCTGCAGCGAAGGCAATCCATCGCGCTGCGCATAACCAGGCCGCAAGGCTGCAAAACGCTGGTAAGTAAGACTGATTAAATTCCACTGAAATTTAATCCATTTTGAACATTAGCTTTAATGAGCAGGCATGGTCCCAAGCCTCTTTGCCTATACGGCACGGTGGTTTGGGAACCCGCAAAAGTCTGCGTAAATCACTACTGTCTTGTCGAGTTTCCTTAGATCGCCTCGTCCACCACGGACTCTCTTGCGTCACGGGTGCCGTCATGTCCCATCAATGTCAATCTCGCCATGCTGCCCTTAACGACATCTTGTGCAGGGCGCTCATCAGCGCCGACGTCTCCGTGGCATTAGAGCCTCAAATCGTGCGAGACGACGACAAGCACCCTGACGGAATGTCTTAGTTCCGGCCCCGATAGAGTACGGGTCGAAATAATTTTGATAAATCCTACTGTTTCTTTTTCAGACATAGAATCCCTCAAGCTATCTGTGATCCAGAGTTCAGGCGCGGCGGGCGCGGCCGGCGCTGCGCAGCACGCCGCCACGGCCGCCGCCGCAGCGCTGCGCCCCGCCGGGTGGAGCCCCGAGCCCGCCTGGCCCAAGCCGTGGAACCCTTGGACCCCACCTGCAGCACCCTGGGGGTGGGCCTGATTGTAATTTGCTATACGCACTCGACAAACCTATTTCTTATGTTTGATTAATCTTTACGGTATGGTACATTCGCGTAGAAAATATTGTAATTAGATACTTTCAGTACTTATGCTAATATTGACTTGGTTTTTGAAATAAGTTTTAATAGAAGTATGCATTGTTTTCAAGATTTTTATTGTATTAACTGATTTTATAGTTTCGTTTTGCATTTAGACTATTAACTATGAATAATTCTTACAGAACGCGCACGTAACGTAGGTACCTGTATTTTAACTCTGACGTTTCGGCGGTTACCTGATGCAACTCATACAATAAAGGTTTATTTTACTTGCCAAGATTACCGTAATATACATTATTAAACTGTTCCTTCTTATTAGTACCACTCACATTAATCAATATATTACTGCTTTTCTAGGGATAACTTTGATAAGTTTACATTTAGCAATTAAGCAATTGAAAAGCAGCTTAATTTTAAAAATGACATTTTACATACAGTCAAACGCAAAAGTTCCTACAAAACTTTGTGAACTCCTTTTATAAAAATACGCAGTTCGCATCATTTATTTCGGTGAATTTTGCACTTGACTGTACATAAATTCACATTTAAATAACTTTGTTCTAAGAAATGTATACTTAAGTAAATAAATAATGTATAAACTTCAATTTTTTTTCTTTCTTCGTCGTAAAAACGATTGATTTCCCCAATACGCCTGCGCGGCGGGGACTGAGCTCCATCTATTTTCTCCTTCCAGCATCCCAAATCATCTGGTTCTTTTAAAATTTTCTATTCAGTGATGTTGAAAAATATGTTTAGTGAAAAAAAGTGTGAAATGGTGTGAACAAATGGTAAGAGTTAATTTGCAGAGTTGGTGAGTAAATTAGTTATGGTGACACCGGGAGATGAAAGGGTGTGACGTGGTGTTACTGCAATATTCATCCTCAATTAGGTTAAGTCATTATGATGCCTACCTCAAGCATAAATAACAAAACAAGGATCTATTTAAATTTGCAAGAAGTAACAATTATTTTGCCCATTATCCAAAATAACTATACCTACCTAAGATGAGTGTCCAATAAGGAATTGGCATGAAAGAGAATGTTTCTGGGAAATTCCTGTAACAAAAAAATATACATACATGTTATATAAAATTTCTCGTCTTTATTATAGGGTAGACAAAGGCAACGGGAATCCTAAGTTTATATGAAAAGACTTTCCCTTGATTAGCTTTCTATAAACTACCTTGGAACACACTAGGTTAAGTATTTTTTGGCGATCAGATCAGCATATAAAAAATTAACTAAAGCAAATAAATTTGCTTGCTTGACAGAGAAAAGACCAAAAAATTACAGGGTTCGAGTAAAGATATAAAAAAATAAATTAATAAATAAAAATTCATGTGATTGCTACAGAGTAGAATATCTTGAGTATGATAAAAAATTAAAATCAAAAACAAATAGGCTCGAAGAAAATTACCGTACCTTACTATTTAATTCAATTTTTACGCAAATATACATATATACATACATATAAATATGCATACTTACCCACCACGAATAACGTTTAGTTTACGGCGACAATGTGGCGGCTGCTAGCCCTGGTTGCGGGCGCGACCCTGGTGCTGGCAGACGACAGAGCCGCCGACAGAAGGAGGTTCTCCAACCCCACCTACTACAACGTGGGCGGCGTGCTGTCCAGCAACGAGTCTATTGCCTTCTTCAAGGACACGATTTCTGTAAGTTACTTATCTATTTATAAAAAGTTATTTAGGTATTCATGTAGGACTGTATATTTTTGTCGATGCTGTGTTTCCCAGCTTTTTGTCATAGTATTACAAACATCTTTTTCCATGCGAGTCATCAATTTATCTAAATTTTTTTTCTTCGTAATTGCTTCTATAGACACAAAACTTGCAGTAGCTTAGCTTAGAAAACTGAATAGACTTTATACTTAAAAAAAAAAACTAATTGTATGTACTTAGTGACAATAAAAATTTGGATAATAACTGATTAAGATGGACCTTTTTTCAGAACCTTAACTTCAAAGATCAGTATGTGCCTCGAGGAGTCACCTATCACGACTACTCCATCCTCATGGATCCCAACCCAATAAAGACCGCTATGAACGTCTGCAAGGACCTTATTGCCCATAGAGTAAGTGTGACGTCTATTGCCGTGTTTATTAGGAAGAAGTAGTATACATCTACCTACCTATTTTCATTCTTAAGAACTTATTTTTTGTGAGTTTTGAAAAGGTATCTCTAGTTGCAGAATTGTTATGACAGATCAGAAGGGTTAGTGCGACTTTTTCTCGGTCAAACGTGTCGAGCAAGTTAACGCGAGTTTGTATGAAGTTGCTTTAGTGCCATCGCGTTACCACTAGGTGGCGCTAAATAAATCGCATACAAATTCGCGTTTACATCATCGACGCGTTTGATCCAGTAAAACTTGCACTAGTACCCTCAGGAGACCGCGAATAACCACACGACCGAGAACTAGGACAATATGATAAAATAACCAAGTACCCATTATTTACTAAAATAAGCAGAGCAGAAAATATGAAGAATAACTTTGAATTTTAGGTGTACGCAGTAGTGGTGTCACACCCGCTAACCGGGGACCTCTCCCCCGCCGCGGTCTCCTACACCAGCGGGTTCTACCACATTCCTGTGATCGGCATCTCCTCGCGCGACTCCGCCTTCTCCGACAAGAATATCCACGTGTCTTTTTTGAGGACCGTCCCTCCATATTCACACCAGGCTGATGTCTGGGTGGATGTTTTGAAGCACTTTAATTACATGAAGGTGATCGTTATACACAGCTCGGACACCGATGGACGCGCCATATTGGGACGGTGAGTAAAGATACGAATTACGATTCTAATGACAAATTCATAAGTATTGAACTATGTATAATAAACTAGCAGCAAGTTCAATTCCGCCATAATAAAATAATATTTTTTTTACTACCTAAGTACATGTTACAAGAAGATCGAATAGGTACCTACCTACTGGAAACATCACTCGATAAAGCAATAACTTACCTGTTTCCAGATTCCAAACGACTTCGCAGAGTGTGGACGACGACGTGGATCGTAAGGTAGTGGTGGAGCAGGTCATCGAGTTCGAGCCCGGCCTCGACTCTTTCAGCGACAAGCTTATCGAGGTCAGAAGTGCTCAAGCCAGGGTCTTCCTCATGTACGCCAGGTTGGTATAATTTTTGACCCATTTCGATTTGGAATGACTAAGAGTAATTTGGGAAGTGATGTATAGGTATGAGATTTTAATTTTTTGCACGAGGTCACAAGAAAGATCTCGGGAACGACCCTTCATTTTATACGCGTCTAATTGATGGAAGGCAATGCCGACGATACATTTCTCAACGTCTAGCGGTCATTTCTTTAATTCGTGTTCCAGCAAAACGGACGCCGAGATAATCTTCCGCGACGCGATGTACCTAAACATGACGACGGCGGGGTACGTGTGGATGGTGACGGAGCAGGCCCTGGACGCCGCTAACGCGCCCGAAGGGCTGCTAGGGCTCAGGCTGGTCAACGCGACCAACGAGCGCGCGCATATACAGGACTCCATGTTAGTTATCCTCACCCTATAATCTCAAATATTTTATGTGCTTTATAGACCTATCAGCAAAACGTGACTTTAGAGTCTTGTAAATGTAATCTTTGTAGATCGCGTAAGGGATAAAGACTTGCTTTGTTGATGATGTAAGTTTATTTTCAACAGTTACGTTCTAGCATCAGCTATCCGTGACATGAACACGTCAGAGGAGATCTACGCTCCGCCGTCAGACTGCGACAACTCGGGCTCCATTTGGACCACGGGCCGGGTTCTCTTCGACTACATCAGGAAACAACGGCTAGAAAACGGGGCTACGGGTCACGTGGCCTTCGATGATCACGGGGACAGAGTCCACGCCGAGTACGATATGGTGAATGTGCGCGCACAAGGAGAGCATGTGGCTGTTGGAAAATATTTTTATTCGAATGTGAGTGATTTTGTAACCATGTCCAAATTCGGGATTGTCATATTTTTTTTTATCTTACGTTCCTTTATTTTACAGGAAACGCAAAAAATGAGGTTAGAGTTGAAAGAGCAAGAAATAATATGGATGGGTCGAAGTCCTTCCAAACCAGAGGGATTTATGATACCAACTCATTTGAAGGTATCTATTCTTTTATCTCATCCGCGGGTATTTTCAGTATGAACAGTGCTTTTTCATGATTTTCACAGTCCTTTACAACAATTTGCCATTTCTAGGTATTGACAATAGAAGAAAAGCCATTTGTTTATGCTCGACGGATAGACTACGAAAATGATTGTACTGAAGAAGAAATATTATGTCCTCATTATAACGCCAGCGATAATACAGGTACCTACAAATTTATTAAGGTTTATTGGGCCAATCAACGCATTGGACCAATAAGTAGAGGGCTATTTAGGCGAAACGTATTTATTTGATGTAACGTTACTCTTTAGTTCCAAATTTTGGCATACAGAGGGCGCTGCTGTTTGTGATTCAGTCGCCATCTAGTGAATTTTAATGTAACTACAAAAGCATTCTACTTATAAATTGGCTATTCCTCTGTAGATGGCGCTTTGAAGTTAAATAGTTCCACTGAACTAAAAGATGGCGTAGTCTATGGTTTATAATACCGCCATCTAGTGTACGTTATTTTAACTATCAATTCTATTACTCGGTAATAGATGGCATTGTTTTTGATATTTATTTTAAGGAATTAAACAAAGATGGAGCTGTTTCTGCCGTATTACGTAACAATTTATTTACCGTATGCTAACTACCCTTCCTAAATTTCCCGCGAAGCAAAATTCTTAATTTTTCATTTCTAAATTCTTTCCATTGTTAGTCTTAATTTTATACAACCTTTCATTCTACGCGTCTAAACTTGATTCTAAAAACACTGAACTGGTAGATTTATCTACACTAACAACATGATGGATTGATATTTTTCAGGACAGCTGTACTGCTGTAAAGGATTTTGTATGGACCTTTTAAAACAGTTGTCCAAAGTAATAAATTTCACTTACTCGCTTGCTCTTTCTCCCGATGGCCAGTTTGGAAACTACATTATCAAAAACTTATCTGCACTCGGAGCTAAGAAGGAATGGACAGGACTCATAGGTAACAATTTTTTCAAGCACAAAGAAATAAAACACTGGCATCTGGTGCAAGTGGTTACTTTTAAGACGTTTGTATTATGTAGTAACTATGCATGTACATTGCAAATGGTAGACTCTTTTAAATAATTTTTGCAGTGATTTTAGATGATAATGAGAACCATTTAGAATTACAAAATACATAGGTATTCTAATTTTATTACAGGAGAATTAGTATATGAACGTGCTGACATGATAGTGGCCCCTCTGACTATTAATCCAGAAAGAGCAGAATTTATTGAATTTAGCAAACCATTCAAATATCAAGGGATAACAATATTAGAAAAAAAGGTCAGTAAAAGTTGATGATACAAAATTAGAAAAGTACTTAAGTAGTATGTAATGTATTAGACCAGGCTTCAACTAGACCAGAATTTATATTTGAAACCTGCCACGGAAATTATAATACATATTATCTCTATTTTCATTAGCGAATGCTCTTATCACAACTTAACTCTCTCCATGAGTGAACCGTTTAGTAGTTTCGGCTGCTTATTCAAGGATTTCTATAAAAGAAGCACCGGAACAGTTAAAAATTCGCGACAGCTAAAAACAGTTTACGACGTAGTAGTCGTAGAAGTAGGTTAAACTTTATATAATTTGATTTCAGCCGTCTCGCTCCTCAACGCTGGTGTCGTTCTTGCAACCGTTCTCCAACACGCTCTGGATCCTGGTGATGGTGTCGGTGCACGTGGTGGCTCTCGTCCTGTACCTGCTCGACCGGTTCTCGCCGTTCGGAAGGTTCAAGCTGGCGAATATTGACGGCACAGAAGAGGACGCGCTCAATTTGTCAAGCGCCATATGGTTCGCTTGGGGCGTGCTTTTGAACAGCGGCATTGGTGAAGGTGAGCTCGAAGAGGCATTCATACAATGGCGACTTTACCATTTCTCATTGTCGTAATTGTAAAACAGTACAATATATAACAGTCTTAACACAACTTTTGTCCAAACTTCTAAAACCATCAAGTAAGTGGAGAGAAACTATGACAAAAATACAAATTCTAAAAAAAAACCTCATTCCCGTACCTACACTACGCCATAATCATAGCAGTAACTCCTCTACATTACGTCTAGTACTTATATGTAAAGGTTTTCTGTGTACGCACATCGAAGTGCGCATATTCAGATTCGCATGTTTGTTCCGCTACAAGGAACGCCCCGCAGTTTCTCAGCGCGCGTGCTGGGCATGGTGTGGGCGGGGTTCGCGATGATCATCGTGGCCTCCTACACGGCCAACCTGGCCGCCTTCCTCGTGCTCGAGCGCCCCAAGACCAAGCTGACGGGCATCAACGACGCAAGAGTGAGCATCGCAACGATACAATTAAACAAAGCTCATGAAACGTTGATAAGGCATAAATAATGAGGCGACTAAAGGAAACACTTATAAACTTGGGATTCTTCTTTTAGGCGATGGGCTAGCAACCTGTCACTATTTGAATCTCAATTCTATCTTAAAGCAAAACAGCTGAGCGTGGCCTATCAGTCTTTTCAACACCGTTGGATCTGTCTACCCCGCAATACGTGTTTATATATATATATATATACATAATGTATGGTCAAAAGTCGCGCCGTGGAATCGCCTTCAAGTTTTAAAGTGCAATTAAAAGCATTAGGTACCTACCAAGGACGACCTTAGGTAACAAATAGTGTAACTGCTACCAGTAAAATTATTTGCCTCTACTAAAATTTACGCTATGATTCCCGTAATTACCTCTCTTCACGTAATTGGCAATATAACTGATTGTAGTTGCGCAACACGATGGAGAACCTGACGTGCGCCACGGTGAAGGGCTCGGCGGTGGACATGTACTTCCGGAGGCAGGTGGAGCTCTCCAATATGTACCGCACGATGGAGGCCAACAATTATGATAACGCTGAGCAAGCCATCGAAGATGTTAAGAACGGGTTAGTAAATATTTGCATGAGTGGCTATAACGGACACCGCACCTCTCTAGGAAAGACGCAACCAGGAGGAAACATAACGCCAGGAGGATGATGAATCAAGAAGGAAGTGTGGGGAGCGTGTTTTATGTTTTTTATTTTTTTCAATTCAACTCGTATTCCGGTATTAACATACAAAGTTTTGAAGACCATATTTTTGGTCCCTATAAATTATAACTCGCTTGCTAATCTATAAAGCTTAGAGTCTGAAATATTCTGTCGACGTATGATTCAAAGAAAAGTCTAGTCAGCTTAATTACCAATAATGAAGTAATGTCGTCAAAAGCTGTTTGTATAACAAACGACCGACAGAGAAAATAATAAACACCTCTAAATCGATTTGTTTCAGCAAGCTAATGGCGTTCATCTGGGACTCTTCCCGCTTGGAGTTCGAGGCGGCGCAGGACTGCGAGTTGGTGACGGCGGGGGAACTGTTCGGCCGCTCGGGGTACGGCGTCGGCCTGCAGAAGGGCTCGCCCTGGGCCGACCTCGTCACATTGGCGATATTAGACTTTCATGAAAGTAAGTTTGCTTGCACTAAGTTGAAGTGCTAAAATGAAAATATTGACGAATGTAGGTGAAGCAAGAGAAATGATCGTGGCAACTGGAAATATGTAATTTAGAGCCGTGAAATATGTAAGTTAGCTTTTTACGATTTCTCATCATCATAGTTTGTTCTCTCTGGGAAGGAGTATGGGGTTGGTTTAAAATAAAAAAACAGTAATTGGGAAAGTAAGTAATTGATAACGAAGTTGCTGCTTCTGTTTGATATCCATAAAAGTTAACAGAGAAACGGTGAGAAACCTAGCCAAGCTTGACTGTTGAAGTGTTTAATAGTGATATAAAAATAGAGCTCTGTCTATCCTAATATTAGACAACAGTGTGATTTATGTGTATACTTAATAATCGTTTAAATTTGACCACCAGGTGGAATAATGGACAACTTGGACAACGAGTGGATACTGCGGAATAACCTCTTGAACTGCGAGGAAAACGAAAAGACGCCGAATACTTTAGGCTTGAAAAATATGGCGGGGGTGTTCATTCTAGTGCTGGCCGGCATCATCGGGGGGATCGTGCTGATCGTCATCGAGGTGGTTTACAAGCGACACCAGATCAAGAAGCAGAAGCGAATGGAGATAGCGCGCCACGCCGCCGACAGATGGCGCGGAGCCGTCGAGGTAAACAGAGCAAAGCACGAGCCTTTCGCGGACCACTACGTCATCAAACACCACATAGAGAGCAAAATATAAAACGGCATCCCTAGGCGAACGACCAATGAGATTATATTTATTGACAAATAAACACAATTCATGTTCATTTAGATTCTTTTATATCACAAAGTTGACCCCGCTGCTTGTTTGTGGCGCACAGCTGGATTTAGTCGATGTCGTAAGTAGTTTTATACCTCCGTAGTCCGAACGGCTATCCACGGCCATGGCTATATGTATAGCGAACATTTTGTAAATTTACCTTAATATACAAATTTATAGGCATGATTTATGATAGACGTATGAAATTAGACGATTTTATCCACATTTAACTCTTCCTGAATGAATTTGAATGAACCTCTGAATGAAGCCTTGGGCTAATTTATTTTGTTTTCATTTTTCACAAACAGTAGGTGCCTATCTGCAGTTATGCTTGAAACTGCAGCCAATCCCAGATAGAACGATAAACCCTAAATATGTCAATATTATGAATAACATAATAGTGAATATATGAAGAAATATAATTTCCACCCTAAGTATACAATATTTACATGTACCCATAATAGATTATTGATTTATTATTCACTAAGTAGGAAACGCTTGTGAGGAGTATGAGGAGTAGGTATGTCTGGATTTTATTTCACAATCTGCGACACGTATTTGACAACCTTGTGAAGTAACAATCACATAAGTAAAAAATTAATCCTTACCAGCGTTTCCATATAAGTAAGTACTACACTTAGTATCTTTCCCTAGAACTTTAGCTTGGCTCCCCGCCTGCCCCTAGCCAGTTGCATGTCTACCTACTTCCCCGTACAAATTCTAACGCCAATCTAATTTCAGAAACGGAAATCGATGCGGGCGTCGCTCTTGCCGACGCAACGGAGAGTGAAGTCCAACGGCGTGAAGGAGGCGGGCAGCATCAGCCTGGCCGTGGAGCGCGGCGCGCGGCGGCGCGACGAGCCGCGGGTGCCGCGCTACCTGCCCGCCTACACCCCCGATGTGTCGCACTTGGTCGTCTAACATGTTGTATAAGTGGGCACTTCGGCCGTAACCTTTAGGTACCTACTGTTGCCTTTCGGTGGTCACACAATATATTTTCGAGTAATCCTTTATGACATTTTTACTTTCAAGGCCTATGTTTTCTATAAGTAAATATAAAATATCTAATCCCTGATGTTGAAAACTCAATCTTTTGATTGAGAACGATCCCAGAAAGCTGCACCCCTATTAGTTCGATGTCACGAATTTCACTTCAAAAAATAAAGTAGGGTGGATTGATGATGATATTATTTTTATCCACTATCCTTCTGTCATTCAGTCCGTTTTTCATTAAAAATATATCCGTCCCATATATTATGGAATAATTTACATTAGATCCTGAGAAGTACAAGACAAGAGCACCTGATGATATGCAGCTTGTACATACAAAATAATTTGATTCATTGTATGAGATGGGCTTCGGTGTTCCACGCGGGCTGGCACGTAAAACCGATGTCCATTCATCTGATTTACAATTTACTAGACCATTCGTTGTTTTAAAATAATTGTTTGTGCGTATTTTCATGGAACGTTCAAAAGCTAATGGAAAGGCGAAACAAGTTTTGCTCGCGCCTTAATTCTTTTTACTATATTCAAAAGGCAGCAAGTCAGCGCAAGAGAGCTTTTTTGAGCGTAAAAAATACTGCATAACCAATTGGGATTTTATTAGTCTGTGTCAATTTGGTCTAAATAAGGCATTGCAAAATTGCGACAGCAATGCAAGGTACTAATTAATAGGTACGTAACACCATGTAGATATAAATGAAAGTAGGCTATAAGTATATGATAAGAATATTAGAAGCTCATAAAATATTTGAATTAGATATAAAATGGTAATACATATTATTTTATTGTTGTCATGTTGGTATTTATTAATAAAATAAGACTATTTTCATTTGAAATCGCTTTTGATCTTTTAAAACGACCCAAATCCCAAATAAAACACTGATTTCAACACATCTATATATTTACATAAGAAATTTAACAGTGCTATAATGGAAATACATGTATCCTAGTTAGAGCTATAGTGCCCTTTAATATAATTTATAGAAGCAAGCCAGTTACATTGCCAGGAAAGATGGAAAACGTGGTCGATTGTAGGAGTTCTTTGTGACACCACACTGCGCCCAGTCAAATGATCATTTGAGTGAACATAGCGTGGGATGCTGCCGTCACGAAGAAACCTTACTACCCACCAATATTCCTAGTCAGCGAATAACATGAAGCGAAAACAACGATCTTGATTAATTACATTTTGATATATACCACCGTCGCCGTACACTGGGCAATAACACACTATTAACAGAGTTCACTATCGCATATTGTACCTAATAAAATGGTAACATTAATTGTTTCCAACACTACATCTACGTCTAAGTTATACGAATGAATTGTTATAATAAAATACGTTCGGGGTTACGGTCACTTCAGCTGGCGAAACTAACTTACAGTTAGAGTTTATAAAATATAGATGTGTTCGCGCCAGATGCTCACATGATGTTTAATGGCGAATTCAGAACAGTTATACATTCTAAATAGCGATAAATTGTACGCATTATTATAATTAATTAGGCAAAGGAAAACACTTATAGTATTATCATATCTCTACAGTATTACGAAATTTTAAATATTGTTAGTAGCAACAAGTGTGTAGGGGAAGGGTGTACAGTTTAGTCAGTGAACTTGCGGTTGGGGTTGCGCCCGAACAGAGCCGTGCGGATCTCCGGCAGCAGCTGCTGCGCGATCAGCTCGAGGCGCGCCTCCAGGGTGTTGTCGATCTGAACATAAATAAATAAATATATACGGGACAAGTTACACAAATTGAGTTAGCCCCGAAGTAAGTTCGAGACTTGTTTTACGAGATACTAACTCAACGATACTATAGTTTATAATAAATACTTATATAGATAAACATCCAAGACCCAGGCCAACCAGAAAAAGTTCTTTTCTCATCATGCCCTGGACGGGATTCGAAACCGAGACCTTCAGTGTCACAGACAAGCGTACTACCGCTGGCCGTCTTAATACACACATGTACTTTACTGTGGGCCCACTTTAGAGACAAAGTGATTTTATAAATGTCAGTAAATATCATTCTCTTATTACACCTACCTACATGCCTGAAAAATCTGCCGATCAAAACGAATTTAATAACTTAGTAGTCGTTCGACGTGTATGTTGGCCTCGTGGTTATTTTAGCGGCACTTAGTAAGAAATTTCAGTACTTACTTACACTTGAAAATTGAAAATTGTTATCTGATCACTCGCTCAGTCATAACTAAACTATGGATTGATCTAATAAAAAAATAACATTGCAGTGACCATAGTGATAGTGCAAAATAGAAGTTAAAAATGTATGATAGAATTATTATCAGTCGTGCGAACAATGATACAATCGGTAACAATGGCGGGAGCTCACACGAGCGTGACCAACTGCAATAGTCACGCTCAACTCCGTATATCTAACGCAGACTCTAATTGGAGAAATAAATAAAACGCCTTGGCTGTAAACCACACAACCCTAACAATTTTTACACCATTTTCTTTTTACACGATTGACTAAAATTGTGTCATATTTTCAGAGTTCATGTTATACTGATGTAATTTAGACTTTATTTAGATATTATATTAGAGTTCATGTTATTAAGAGCTAAACATTTTGAACAGAACTTCAGTACTATCGCCAGAAAGATGCCTCATCCTTTCTTAAAAAAATAACATGTCTGTCGTTTTGCACTACTGAATGCTAAAAGAACGGGACCATTCTAATTTTATATTATAACCGAACTTCCATCCTGGTCTGATAGGGAAAACAAACATAGCGTGTGCCAGCTAAGAAAAGCCAATCAAGACAACGAAGACCTGTTATATGCTTGATATATTAAGTCAAGTTAAATCAGGAGTCTAAGGTGGAAACAAGTTGAAGACGGAGACCTGGAAGCTAGGACTTAACACTACTTGTAGTAATGAGCCGATGTAATAAAAATGTAGTTTCAGTTACCTTGATGCGTCCCTTGGCAGCGATGAGCTCGATGCCGCCACAGCAGTCGGCGGGCAGGTAGCTGGTGTCCACTTTGAGCTGGACGTCCTTCTTGATCTTGGCCTTGTAGTCTTGCTGGGCGCGGGACAACAGCGACTCCACCAGGGCTTTGTCCGCTTGTCGGACTCGGATGGTCACTGTCGGCTCTATGAGCTGGAAATCAATCAATCAATATGTAAAAAAATATAGTTTATAAACAAACTTATTCCAGTTTTATTGTCACCTATAGTATACATAGTTTGTTCCGCCGCTTATTCTACACATAAACTCTGGAGGCGGTAGTAAATATAATTAGACTTAAGCATTGACGTCAATAAGTGATACCTTGTATCCAATTGTAAATTAATCTTTTCTATAACAAATGCCAAATAAACTTTCCTATATCTTTTATAGAATAGTTTTATGATCAGAGATTTCAAGATAAGCGTTGGAAAATTGACCTAGTTAATTGTGCCAAGGTGATGATATGTTATCTGTTTTATCTCTTTCCTCTTGCAAACTATTTAAAGGAAGAGAAATGAATTCAGCTTAACACTTGAGAATGTCTTGTCTAAAACAAAATGTACCAACTTTTTCACATTCATCACCTAATTATTTATTTCCCTTCTGTTTCTTTTAATTAATACATATATTACAAGAGAAGATTACTATTAAAAGGCGACTATAGGCTTATAAACTTGGGTTTCTCCTTTTAGGCGATTGGCTAGCAACCTGTCATTATTTGAATCTGAATTCATTCAAACAGCTGAATGAGGCCTATCAGTCTTTTCAAGACTTTATTCCAGTTCAGCATGTTCGAAGATTGATGGCTTTATTATATGTATGTAAAATTACTATTTTTGTTTATAACAACTGGAACAATTCTGATGAAATCTATTCAGCAATAGATTTAAACCTTTAACAGTGAAATGACTTCTTTAATTACTAGAAATTCCCATTTCTCAACTAATAAACCGGATGAACCAACTTCAATTCAAACCTTACCTGGAATAAAGCTTGCACCATGAGTGTGACAAGCAGATCTGAATACAGCTTGGTGTCCTTGGGCACCTCAGCCAGGCGCTTGCGGGCCTCGTCCAGCACGTTGCGCACGTGGTCTTCACGCACTTTGAGCACCTTCAGACGAGCTTGGTTCAGCATGTTCGATGATTGACTGTCAATTTAAATAATACAATTAGATAGTAACAATAATGTCTACCTGTAACTGTTATTTATATTGAGCAATAAAAAAAAGGGAAAAATCACATTTACTGTATGGAGACCCTTTTAATATTTTATTTTTTTTATTTTAATTTCTTGTTATAACTGCAACGAAAATAAATAATTTTGATACATTTTCGCTTTCTATCCATCAATATAGAAATAGGGCCTCATAAAAATAGGGTCCTGTTTCTACCTTTGAGGTATGGAACCCAAAAAATCTATAACAGACTTCATCTTAAAATCTGAAACTGTAGACGAATTGTAGTATACGACATAATAGATGGTTACATACAAGAACATCACTGGTGTTAGAAAACCTGTCCTTATCATGGGATTATGATACTAAAACTCAATATATTATTAAATTTGTAATTGTAATAAACAATCCAAGGCTTAGAGTTAACTTTTTGAAGATGAGCTTACAGATCATAGTATTAAATAAAAATATCCCCAAATGCTGATATCTGTTTGCTATATAAGAATATATGTTTTTTAAAAGACACATATACCTTTTATCAAAATTATGTATGTATATACTTCCAAATTACAACACTTCAGTAATTAAAATAAACCAGTGGTAAGTTATGATGAATAAAAACAAGCTCTGCAGCACTTTTTGGTAGTAAACAATAGCGCTTTTCATCATAAATAATACCAGCCTCAGAAAATAACCTTTCTCACTATACACACTACTTCCAGGAGAAAAAAGATAAACTTTAGCAAACTACGAAAGGTTTGGGAATTGTTTTTGGTTTGCGAACCACCACTTGTTAGGGTCCTGACCTGGTCCTGACATTAATATGAGTGAAAAGTTATGTATGGGAGTGAAAGTTGTGAATAAATGCAGTGAAAAGATTTTATGGAGGTATTTTGTGCCGAATATTCATCGGCCGAATATTCGGCGTTTCGACCGACCGCGTTGCCGAATATGACAACTCTAATAAAGATGTGATTCTATGTATGTATGTCACTTATGAATGGGCCAAGCCAACTGCCAAAACAGTTGCCATTTTTCATGTTTACTGCTAGGCAATAAATTCATCCCCTCTCATTGTAGTTAGTCTTGGTATCATAGTTCCATATCTCTTTCAGAAAATATTTAAGAGATACAACATTAAAAAGATTCATCACATACTTATACACCCTTTTATTAAAAAGTTCAACCCCTTATTCCCACATAGTTAACAAGTGTATTTTTCTTTGATATATCCAAAGTTTTATATCATAAGCCATATAAAATATATCTGTATCATCATAACTTTCAATGTTTCTTAAGAGCCTACATTATGGCTCTGTACTTTTTTGAATAAAACTTAAGCATTCTTGAGTTGAGATGGGTTACCATAGTAGCTGTAGATTTACTGGAATGTGTTACTGTGTAATATTTATAGCATCCATACAGGTCAATAGTTGGGGCATGTTTGCACATCAAAAGTAAAATGATGTTTGCCTTCCTGAAATATGTTCTGAATGATTTGATAACTCATTATCTTGCCGCTGTCTTATATGATAAGAACTGCTAGTACATACCTATTATGTCACCAGAAATACTATTCTTGGTACTCACTAGTGAAACTCAAATACAGCATGATGTAAACTAACTTTTCACACAAGATTGGGGGTGCTGTTACTACTAACATTTTTAGTTTTTTATTTGTTGCATAGTTTTTGTATTGTTGCCAAATACTACCTTTTATTCGGCCGAATACCGAATAGCAAAAAAGTGGCCAAATAATGAATAATTGACTAAGCAGATATACAAGGAGAGTGTGGAGGGAAAGGTCGGAGTGGGAAGACCTAGACGAACGTATCTTGATCAAATTAAGGACGTCCTGGTAAAGGGTCAGGTCAAAAGTACCCGAAACCGCCGAGCTTGTATGAAGAGAGTTATGAATGTGGACGAAGCGAAAGAAGTATGCAGAGATCGTGGCAAGTGGAAAGAGGTAGTCTCTGCCTACCCCTCCGGGAAAGAGGCGTGATTTTATGTATGTATGTATGTAATGAATAATTGCCGAATATTCGTGGCATCTCTAATCTTTATCCCCTGTGGGGTAGACAGAACCAACAGCGTTGAAAAGACTGTAAAGCCACGTTCGTTATGGCTAAATGATGGAATTGAGATTTAAATAGTCATGAACTTTAGCATTTCAATACTGTCACTAAGCCATGCAGAACTAGGTGACCAATCAGTCTTTTTAAGACTTGTCTCCATCTACACCATCAGGGATAGAGACATGATTACATGTATGTTTGAACAAATACACACAATGATAAAATTGCTTTCATGTTATTGGCAATAATAGCAATAACCTCATACAAACAAACAGACTAGTAACATTTTTACACAGGTACATACTTAGGTGACATACATACATAAAATCACACCTCTTTCCCGGAGGGGTAGGCAGAGACTACCTCTTTCCACTTGCCACGATCTCTGCATACTTCCTTCACTTCATACACATTCATAACTCTCTTCATCAAGCTCGGCAGTTTCTGGTACTCTTGACCTGATCCTTTGCCAGGATGTCCTTGATCAATATATGTTCGTCTAGACCTTCTCACTCCGACCTTTCCCTCCACACTCTCCCTGTATATCTGCTTAGTCAACCTGCTTTCATTCATCCTCTCCACATGACCGAACCATCTCAACATACCCTTTTCTATTCCTGTAACTACATCTTCTTTCACATCACAACATTCCCTTATCACGCTGTTCCTTATCCGGACATAATAACCTGAAAATGGTACTTGAATATACCTACATCTTTTTCTGGAGTTCAACTTGTTTCTCTTTTTTCTCATAGTATTCCATGATCTTGAGCCGTTGCTGTTGAACCAGCCGGCCCTTTTCGATATTGAACTCCTCCTCAGCCTTTGCATCGATTTCTTCAGCTTTTTCATTGGCCTCTTGTTCGATGAAGGCCATCATATGTTTGATCTGGTGAAAAATAATCATGACATTATGGAGAAGTTTGAGTGAAATAAATGAATAGAAAGTGTATTAAGTATCAAGATATGGAATAGAATGAAAGTTTCAAAGTGCTGCTTGGATCAATTATCTCTACAAAATTTGTGCTTGGAGCATTCACCAATAGTATGATTTTCATGTACGAACCTGTTTTTGAACATCTGCATCGCTGAGCGCCATGGCTGATGGTTATTATTTAACACCACTTACACAAAAAACAACTGACACAGAGCCAGAAAATTAAAATCTGGCTAGAAGAAGTAAGACGACGCCTATCAGACGTGCTTCTTCATTGAACAATCATATGATTGCAGTGTTACCATTGTATCTAGATATTATCCCCGAAAACCATAGACAAGTTCACTAAATTAAAAAAATACAAAAAAAAGTTTTTATTCTTAAACTTAAACCCGAGTAAATAACCACAATCAATATTTTTATTCTACTCTTATTAAACTTTTCATTAGTGGATCAAATCAGTAATCAAGGTTGATAGACATGTCTTATCTTCTCTCTCATTTTTCATTTCGGTTGTTCTTAAAATAGAGAAAAAGAGAAAGTTGCAGATAAAACAATGTGTCAAAACTTCGTTTCCACTAAACGAGGTATTCACTGAAAAACTGGTGACAAGAACGCAAAATTGTATGTCTGATATTTATGCTTGGCGGGACCTTGTGTTTTTTATAATCTACATCCCACAGTGTTTCAGATAATACTTACAGTCACGGCAGCGAGCATTTCTTGTGCGGGATAAAGATGCAGGTAGTCATTATTAAGATAGTTTGGTACTCTGTGTATGTAAGGTATTAATTATTAAAGCTCCTTGTGGGTACTCATAAAATAACAAGCAAAATATAAATTCGTGGGTACCAACATGTAAAAATGAAAATCTATTTGCCTAAATCAATTAAATCATTAAATTTATTTTGTTTCATTGTGTGTATAAATTGACAAGTATATTGTATATTAATAAACTGACGAAATTTCCACTCTAAAAGAAATTAATTAAAGATGCGAAAACGGACTCCAAATAAAAACTCTCCGCAGAAACCACAAGTTAGTAACTTACATATTTAATCCACTATTGTTTACGCACTAAGGTACCACTATATCCGATTGGAGTGAATCCAGTCTTTATAATAAAGCGTCTACCATATGATCTTGAAGAGGATACTTAACATAATATGTAGTTTATGTCGGAAGTTCTCCCTCACTTTAGTACTATTAATTACAACTTTTTATTGATAAGCATTGAAATTCATGTATGTAACTTAGAATAGATTGATTGATATATTGTAATAGAGAGATTTGATTCTTGTATGTTATACGTATAGTTTGAGTGATATTTGTATATGTATTAGAATCGTGGCAAGTGGGAAAATTACTCACTAAAAAGAAAGAGGCGTGATTTCATTCTAATAGTGCTAATAATTCACAATAACTACGGCGATGGACTAGCAATCACGTCACTATTTGAATCTCAATTTTATCATTAAGCCAAGCAGCTGAACGTGGTCTGTCAATCTTTTCAAGACACTGTCTACCCCGCAAGGGATATAGACGTGACTGTATGCATGCATGCATGTAACTTGAAAATATTATTTTTATTTTCATATTTTGCACTTATTTTCTAACTAAGTAGTTTTATATTTTAATAGTAAATAGTAATAATCCGCAGCTTGGCGCATCTACACGCCACCTACAAAAGAATACAGGGTTTCGCAATTCCCAAGGCAATTTCACTTTTTATCTGGATAAAAAGTACCCTATGTATGTTCTTCTCCAGACTTTTTAAAATACGCAAAATTTCAAAAAGATTAGTTCAATTGACAACGCATGTAGGGAAAACAAACTCACTTTCGCATTTATGTCTTTCTACGTACTTTACCAAGTATGCAATATCACGGAGATAAGCCGAGTGGTTCTTACGTGAAAATCGGACTTGAAATATTATAATAGGTAGGTATATTATTTAATGTAATCGTTTTGCCTTCCACAGACAATATAATTTTACCCATTTTTTTAAAAGAGACATTTTTATATTCTGGCAATATAGTTTCCAAGTCATGAAAAGTCAAAGAAGTTTCCATAAATTAATGATTAATATAAAAATGTAAAGATAACGAAAATTTCACATAATATTTATCTCATAAATATTCAATACCAATTATAAGAATAAAATCTTTTATTGAGAACCGTCTTAATTTTTTTTTATTTTAAACGAATACAAATGATTTTTTCTAAATTTCCGTTTTTAACAATATGGCCGCCAGTTGTTTAGGGTAATGTGGCGTTCGACAAAACTGAGTGAAATTGTTAAAATATTTAATAGTGACGTAAAGATGTATAAAGTCTTCATCGTTTTATAGCAGTGTTTCATGACAGGGACGGTCTAATGTATGTTCTTAGTTCGTGTGTAAAAATTTAAACACTAAAATTGTATTCCAAATTGAACAGTCAACAAACTTTTGTTTATTTCATTGGGAGTGAATTGATTTGTTTCTGCGGATAATACTCGATTATGAACCATCCATACGTGTCTTGAAATAGTGAATTAAGGACTGTCGTCAACACATTAGGTAAATATTTAATGTTTCCCCTAAACCTAGTGAAATTACCAAGTCGCCATTGTTTGTCAGGGTACGAATATCTATCGTAAAATTATGTTATGACTAGATATAGGCATTATCCTGTTTGTTGTTGTTGATCTCTGTTATCTGGATCTGTATCAGAAATATGAGTGAACTTTCTAAGGCTCTGATACGATCCACAAAAGGCATTCTGCTAGTGAGCAACAAGATATAATTTAAACTGATTCATAATTATTTATGATGAGTGGATTGTCTCATCAAATTGATTCGACATATAGTTCGTATCATCGCGGCGTCAAATCGTCGCCAGTTCATATTTGCGAACGCTTTTTACTTGCCCCAGAAAATTGTTTACCTTGTATTGCTTTCTGTGATGTCAGTCAGTATGAAGGTCTGGTACTTTTCATGTTAATAGGTACCTACATTATTTGAATGAGTTTGAACTTTGTGGCTGTTGCTAAGAAAACTAAGTCTTTTATTTGGTAATACTCCCACATTTAAGGTTATTTAAACCTAGTCTTGTACTCTGCATAGTGAATAAATGAACTTCAGGACGGAGGGCAACATACTCATGCACTTTCAAGAAGTTGAAGATTTGTTTTCAAATTGGAAAGTCACAAGGATTGAAATAACATTAATTTGGCCTTATGAAATGTTAGTAATTGTAAATTTATGTTGTAGAAACTATGCTTGTTGCCATTTATGAATAATAATGTAGATTGCATCAACTGTTTGTATTGCTAATGTATCTTTTTTTTTGAAGACTAGTACTAATTAATAATATAATTTATTTGTAAGTTTTTGTATTTATTCAAATGTCGAAGCCCTTTTAGATGGACATGATATTACATTTTAGTACTTAATACCCAATGTTGTCCTCTGTCAATCAGTAAATGGCCTTTATGTAATTACTATGGATGTTATAAAAGACAACAAAGGGATAGGCTTATAAATGTGGGATTCTTCTAGTAGGCAAAGGAACTTTATTTCTTGTTTCTAGTGTTATCGTAGAGACTTTGTTCACATTTTTGCCATATATCCATTGTAATTTCTGCATACTCAAAAAGTGTATGAATTTGAATTAAATTTGCTTTGAGAGTTGTTTGGTACTAAATAAGCAATTGTAATAACAGGCATATCATATTATGGTCAAGATAGGAAATAAAGTTGATTATATTTATAGTTTAATGATGACTTGTTGATAATAAACATTACTTAAACATTGATAATTTTGAACTAGCTTAAAACTACCGCTATTGGGAGTCCAAGCCAATATTGGTTATGTCAAGTTAAAGTTATTGAATTGAGCACATGTTTATTATTTTAAGTCTGTTGAAAGTAGTTAATATTCTAATGAAATTTCGTTATAGTTACTTTTGCATTTACACCTAATATAAGTAGGTAACTAAGAATTCCATGTCAATCTAAGATAGTGACCAATTCTGTTGTACTATATTTCACATTTTGAATAACAGGTAACAATTGTTGCAGGTTATGGCAAACTTGAATTTCCAGCAAGCACCAAGAAGCCTAGCGAGCGGCGGGGTGGGCGGTCGCGTGAGCTCGGGGCTGGTGGGCGGCGTGTCGGGACATGTGACGCCCACGTTCGGCGGCGCGCTGTCGCCGGGCCGGGGCTCCACGGCGATGCCCGGCGGCGCGCCGCCCTCCATGGCCTCGCGCGCGACCCTTTTCGGACAGCGCGCCTTCGCCGACAGGAGGGTGCCCATGCCCACCACACTGTCACAACAACCCAACTCTAATTCCATGGTGAGATTTGCAAATTTTACATAATACATCACTTTAGAATAGAATCACTCTATATCTTTTTCATGGAGGTTGTAAAAAGCGACTATGGGATAAGCTTATAAACTTGGGATTCCTTTTGTAAGCGTTTGGCACGTAACTTGTCAATATTTGAATCTTAATTCCATCATAAATCTATACAGCTGAATGTGGCCTATCAGTCTTCAAGACTTGTCTACCCTGTAATATGTGATTATATGTATGTAAGTATGTATAAAACTCCTTTGAGATCATCATACTACTTCCAGACTCCATTGAATTACCATTATAAACATCATTGACTGTCAAAGAATGTTGCTAGGTCAATTTTGTTCACCTATTAACATAAGAAAACACTGATAAAATACGTTAGTATTGTGATCTTTGAGTAGGCACTAAGTTATATAGGCATGGGTATTCAGTATTCATGGCACGATTGCTCTTAATTAAAAAATTGTGACAAGATATAGATATAAATTATTTTTTTTTATTAAATAAAGATAAGATTTTGTCAAAATGAGATTGTTTACTTACAGAATTTCCATTTAACTTTAATAAACATGAAACTATCTAAATTTAATTGTTTCCTTCCACAGTCAAGTATGGGCAACTTATCTCGATTTAACGCCAGCAGCAACTACCACTCTGTATTCGGCGAGGGCGGAGACACGTCGACGCCGCCTTTACTGGACCTCAGCGAGTTCCCGTCGCTCACGGCGCGCGGCGCCGGCGACCAGGCGCCCGCCGCCGCGCCGCCGCCGCCCGGCTCTAAACCTTACGGTCAGACATTGTGACAGGGGAATGTAACTAACCTGGAAAAAATACTAATGAAATGGCATAAAGTCTAATTGGCATAATCTGAATAGTCATTCCAGGAAGTTTTATGTTTTATTATTTTAGCTGGATTTCCAGGTTAATTATATTTTCATTGTTTTTGGTCACACGGCGATTACTAGTTGAGCTTTTGTATGATATTAACACCGACCAACGACCAAACATAATTGAATGATCTAAATGATAGGCTAGCAAAGGTAGGAGAAAATCAGTAAAGAATAAAGATTATTAAGGAAGTGAAAACAAAACAATATGCCTAGCAACTGGGGAAGCAAAATTGGAAATAACAAGTAAGTTAGAGATAATCTGAAACATCCAACACATGGAATTCGTTTCATGAAGCTAACATACGAGTTCGCAATACATTCTTTACGAAAACAATATATAACCATTAAAAGTTTTGTTTATACAGACTTGTTTATCAGACATCAGCATACTTAATCGCGTATTATGTTGATAATGATTAACATAATAGGATAACAATGACGGCAAAATATTGTGGGTTAATACCCATTTATAGTCGTAAGTATCAGTTTCCAGATTAATCGGAGCTTTTCCAGTTATATAACTCGACATAATTAGGGAGTCTAGTGGACCCCGGGCCCCGAAACACTTCTGTGGAGGGTGCAGGTGCTGCTAAGAACACGCAGAGATGAGAGAGAAACTGAATGATGACTGATTCTAATGATTAGGTATTATTATTATAATACTATTTGCATTTAATTACTTAAGGCCGTTTTAGTATGTTTTGGCCATAGAACTTTGACCCTGGAATATACAAGACTTTATGGTCCCTGTGGTAAACCAATAAGAAATTAGGTGTTAACTTAAGTAAAGTTTTGAGGGGATTATTATAAAAATATGATTGCGATATGAGTTTTGTAGGAATCGCCTGTTTTTCAGGGACGGACAGCTCGGCCCCTGTGGTTTGAACACTTGCCTGGATAGAATAATAACCATTGCACATTGGGTTTTTCAGTGGGTATGGTGAAGCAGCCAACGTCGGAGCAGTCTGAGTTCACGATGTCGTCGGAGGACTTCCCCGCGCTGCCCGGCACGTCGAGCGCGGGCGGCGCGGCGCCGGGGCCCGCGCCCGCGCCCAGCCTCGACTACAACAACCACAGCGACAAGCTGCGGAAGGGGATACAGACCTCGCCCGACGGTGAGACATTGGATTATAGTAGACATTATCAAACTAATTAACTATCACAATTCTGAATTAATAATTGTATGATGTACAGTTTGGCTTGAATCTACATACATATAACCAACCCAATCCAGGATCCATGGTCAAAGGCATACCGGACTTCTCTCCATAATGGCGAGGTTTCAACCAGCACTAAAGCCAGGAGGAAGAAGAACAATTTACATACATATATATATCGCTTCTCTCTCGGAAGGGTTGGCAGAGGCTTGAATTAACCTTTTATAAAATATAATAATCTATCACGGAAGCCTATTAAACTTTCGCCAAAAAAAGCTTAACAAGAATATTATATTCTTGTCATAAAAGTAGTATGTGTTCATGGCCTATTGGTCTAAATATGAGGGGAATGACATTAGGGTTTTGTGTTCATAAAACATACACACCCATACATTGTAGACTTTAAGTATCCTTTCAAATTGATGTGAATCCCCATGTTTAGTGCAGTAAATAATCTATATGTAATCTTCAGTATTCAGTAAAAGATCGAGATACAGCAAATGGTGTAGATGTTGCTAATATGTGTCCAATTAGAGTATTTAAGCTATGCATGCACACTATTGAGATTAAACTTGTAGTTTCATGACATGAATCTGACCTGTGTTTTTTCTCCCCCAAGTTGTCATTCAAGGAGCACATACGGAATATTTCGGTTTGTATATTCTATATAGGATGGCAATGGTGTTTAAGTGGCTTGCATTATTATGTTTTTCTGCCAATTAATTATTTTTTTAACTGCACTCAAGTTTCGCAGTTTCATATTTTAGTTTGAGTACATAAATTTTGCAGTAGCACAGCATTATTTTATGTTACATTGAATATAATTTAATGTATAGTAAAGAATCCAATGAACCTGTTGTTTTCAAAATAAAGCATTCAGCATTTGCAAATTTTGGGCCTGATATTTTTTTATATTTTATGTGCAGTTGAATATTAAATAGCTTTACCATATTAATCTGTATAATTTAATGACAATACAGGTATTAATTTCTTTTTATTATTTTAGGCAAAGTAACGAACATACCAGACACCATGATTCCTAATCAATTCGGCATCGTGGGACTACTGACGTTCATAAGAGCGGCGGAGTCGGATCCTAGTTTAGTGTCGTTGGCGCTAGGGCAGGACCTCACTGCACTAGGATTGAACCTTAATTCACCTGACAACCTCTATCTCACCTTCGCTGGACCATGGGCGGATACGCCTTGCAGGTGAATATATTTGTATATATAGTAGCTGTCCCGGCAAACGTTGTTTTGCCATATAAATATTTTTAAGTTATTTGTAGTTAAAAAAAAATTTTAGTGTGGACAACCCTTAACACTTAGGGGTATGAAAAATAGATGTTAGCCGATTCTCAGACCTACTGAATATGCATTCAAAATTTGGTTAAAATCGGTAAAGCCGTTTCGGAGGAGTACGGAGACAAACATTGTGACATGAGAATTTTATATATATAAAGATTTTTACTTTTGTATAGTTTTGAAGTGCGTTGCACTTAATATTAAATTTAGACTTCCTTATTGATTCCGTAATTAATCCCGATTCTAAGTAAATTAACATGTCGTTAGTAACTGCCACATTCAAGTGGAAAATGCGCTTAAAAGTGACTTGAGATCATGCACACTTCTTAGTTTAACCCTTCAGCTGCGGCGGCTATACGCAAACTGCGCACCTCGTCTGCGGCGTTCAAGCGCCGCGGCGGACGGGCGCGCAGTGTCTTAGATTTTGTTGTATATCTGTATATAATTATTTGGGACCTACCCAAAAATTTATTTTTTTTTAAAGATATATAAATGAAGAATCATATGCAATAAATTTTGATGCGAAAAAACACTTGCGTTTATTATATTTAGGTCACTGAATTCAAAACTTACCGAAAAATTATCCATTGTAAATATTTTACTGATTTTGCAATTTACATCTTTCATATATTCTGTTTTTGTTTACTATTCCACAAAGTCCAATAATTGAGGAATTTAATGGTGCCAAAAAGTTATTATGTCCCAAGTAAAATTCTCTAAAATCGTCTTCACAAATAATCCAGTAAGAATCACGATTTCGCCATTTTGCAACTTCTACAACGCAAACTTTATACTTCTATTACCATGAAAATATTGAAATGTAGATTTATTTGAGGCATTGTAATCGTAAATAATGTATTTGGCTTCACAAAACAACAAGTAAAATGTATCTAAATGTCTTAAAATAGTATATTTCTACTAAAAACTGAAAACTTACCTAGAAAACTATCATTTTTTCAATTGGCTCGTTCATTCACTTACATTTGTCTTTGCTCAACTGTAAGGGCAGTGTGGCAAACACGAAAAATTGTAGTTTCGTTTTTATATCAGACATATATAGCTTGCCTAGAGAAAATGAGCGAAAAACCATAGCCAAAAACTAGAAAAATGTATGTCTGTGTGCGTGACTTGTTTGCCTTGCTTGTCTGCTGATGGCCGTATCTGGACAAAATGGCGGCATGTGGTTAACGCCTAACTGCTGATGGCCGTATCCGTCCACTGTCAATGTTTGTCTAACTGCTTTAGGTCGGATCTGGGCATATCTACAGGATGTTTGTTTTTAGTTGTGCACGTTAGTAATTTGGAAAAGAGTGTCTTGTAAAAATAAAAATAAAATGTTGATTAAAATGTTTCTTTTATTGGAATACAAAAATGTACAATGTTTATTGGTTTCCACTACTCTAAACCTATTCAATTCATAGTACATACTAGTAATTATTTTTACCAATGATTCATAGTACATACTAGGAATTATTTTTACCAATGAAAAAATAAAAATAAAATTACAATTTTGTAAAAATAATTACTGAACTGTTTTTGATAAGTTTTTTTTTTCAATAAATCTATAATGATAAGAACTATGTAATATATAAAGACTTATTGAAAAAAAATACTTTCATCAAAATCGGTTCAGTAATTTTTGAGATAGGGAATAGTGTTGAAGTCGGTTGTTTTGTAAAAAAAAATACTTATTTTTAATGAATTATGAATTCAAATTAAACAAAAAAATTTTGCGTAGGAATCGAAATTTTAGATTCCCATCATTTCACTTTACTGATAACAACAACGTTTTAAAAGGGTGTTATTTAAACAGTCTGCAGAATATTCATATGCAAAAAAGTTTACACAAATTCAGAAGCGCAAGTGAAGAATAGGATAACAGAAGAATAGGCACCAAACTGCACTGCAGCAGTGTCTCTAAATGACGTCAACTTAAATTTTAAACAAAGCATGTTTGGACTCAAAACACGCATGCGTTCGATCGAGCTCAAGCCGACTGTAACCAAACTCAAACGTTTATTCAGAAAATAGGCCTTTGTAGGCACTTTTTTACGTCAAATTACATGTAAAAATTATCGATTTAGATAAATTAAATAGATATGTATTCAAAACTCAAATTTAAAATTATTAATTCTTTCAAAGCTAAAGACTACTAGCGCTTCGTAACCGACCACTGCAAGAGAAGAAACGCCGAAAGAAACTCTTTTCAACAGTATTGGTCGCCTACTCGCCTGAAGGGCTTTGAATTTTTTTTTTTTTTATTTTATTTGTATATTCATTCTATGTATCTTATAACCCGTAGACCAAACCAGTGCAGTCCTAAGAAAGAAGGGATCAAAGAGAAAAAAGTATTTTTAAACAATAATCCTAATATTAATATTTAAAAATAAAATAATGTATACATAAATAGATAAACACCCAAGATCAGAAGTCAATATGAAAAAGATAATTTACCAACTTGACCTGACTGGGGATCGAACCCGAGACCTGGAAGTAGCAGTCTGGTGTGTTGACTACTACATCACACATTTTATATAAATATATAACTAATATAAATAAATAGATAATATTTAATTATATATTTTATATATATGTAACTACAGAAGTAATTTACAAACTATAGATTTTCTAAAGTATGATACTCAAGCCAACATTGGCCAACACAAATATACACCGTGCAATGACTGCACGCGATGTTACATTTTTGCCTGCATCTAACACAACGTCCCCTCTTAAATTTATCTTGTTTTTTGGTTCGCTCCTCGGTCACCTCATTATGAACAGGGAAATGATTAAAATCCCTGTTCAGCCTGCTACAGGTGGGGATGGGGACCTGGCGCGAACGTGAGGAGACGTTTTGTCCGAATTCTAAGCAGAGCTCTTCAGCAAGCTTGAAACGAAATTGGCGGTGAGTCATTTTTTTATGCTGGCCAATGTTAGCACAATATATAATATATGCATTTAAAATAGATATATTTAAAAGACGTCTAAAAACTTTAATATACCATTTGATTCCCCTCTTTCTTTCTAATAAATACATGCTTAGCTTTTGATCTTTGAGATCGACGCCTCCCATGTATTTATTATATTCATGGACCACGACTGGTTTGGAGCAGGGTTGGCCAGCCCTGTGCCCTGGAGCCATATCTGTTTTGTGGTAAGTAGATACAGTGGTGACAAGCTTCACATCTTTCCATGCTATGACGGATACATCACCACAGTGTCTACTTACCACACTACCCCTAGCCATCCTTTTATCCTGCAAATTTTGGATTTCTACGGGCGTGTCTTTTCGGCGACGGTTCAGAGTACCGACTACGTCAGTTTTATGTTTTTTTAGAAATTGGGTCAGAGGAACAGAATTATAAAAATTGTCCATGAACAGGGTATATCCCTTGCCTAAATAGTTCTTGAAAAGCTCAAGGACTATTTTGGCAGTGGATGTAGTAAACCCGTAAACCGTTTCTGCAGTTGTCGTGCCTTTGCCGGCATACAAAATTAAATTTACTACGTATCCAGTTACGGCCTCACAGAGTTCATAACTTTTGATACCGAATCGAGCTGCTTTGGAACGAATGCATTGTTTCCAGCTTAAATGACCCTTCCAAAGCAGCAACGATTCGTCTATCGATACTTCTCTGTGAGGCACGTAAATGGACTGGAATTTTTTATTTAAATAATCTATAATAGGTTTTATTTTAGCTATTTTCTTATCACGCCCCTGTACATGTATGTTGTTGTTATCAGTAAAGTGCAAAAATTTTAAGAGCATTACGTAATGATCCCTTGACATCAGTTTTCGAAACTCCGGCATACCCATCACACCCGTCATCCAATATTCCTCTAACCTACTTCTTACACATATTGACATAAATATCATCACACCTATAAGCCTATATAGTTCGGAAACCGAAGTTTCCACCCAGTCGTTCATGCGAGATTTACTTGGCATGGAGTCTCCGGTTTCAAAGAAACCGGTTATTGTTTCCCAAGCGTAATGATTCGTTTCGTGGACAATAGAATCCATCAGAGGCTGGTCCCAAATTTGAGTAAACAAGCCTAAAGGACTTGTTCCCTCAATTTTAGGACCAGCTTCTTCGTTGAAGTCCTCCCTGACCCCTCTAAATTCGTTAAAATCAGATGACCAAGTCAATGGCTCCTCACTAACTTCATCTTCAATAAAATCGTCATCTGATTCCAACATCTGCTGTAACTGATCGAGAGTCAATTCTTCCTCGGCATCCTCATCACTTCCAGAGTCGATGGCTAATTCTTCAGCCAGCTCAGGATCCAGTATGTCTTCATCCTATTAAAAAAACCAAACCCTAAACCACATGCAAGCATACACACAAACATAACAAAAGCGGGTATTGTTAGAGATGCCAACCACAATATTTTTATAAAAAGGAATAATTAGTGTATCCCAACGATGAACAGGAATAGAGATTCCTGTTCATTTTTATTCAATTAACTTTCAATATATTCATGCCATATTGCCAATTTCGCTGAATTACGTTATTGAGCATACACCAAACACCTTTATATCAATGAAGTTACAATACATTCATACCGCATTGCCAATTTTAGCAGAATTGTGTTATTGAAGCACAAACCAAACACCCTTAGTTACATTACCTTAGTTACTGGATGGACTAGATTTCTATCAGATAGTCCGGTGCACGATGAGAGCGGCAATAAATAAAAATCCCTTTCTCAATGCAAGTAATTTATACTTTCAAAGAGTGTTATGAAAATGAAACTTACAGGTTCTCGGCCAAAAAGATTACGCGGCTGACCTTTCGTACGTTCCTCTGGTACCTAAAAAATAATTATTTTGTAAATAACATTGCATGTTGTGATAATAGGTAATATTTTGTTTCGATAATCCTTACAATAGACATCAATAAGTGAGCAATAAGTTAGTATACATCTCGACATATTATTATCTTGGTAGTTAAAAAAAAGTTGAACATCTACTAAAGTTATCAAAAAAAAGAAAACCATTCTTACAGCAGCTACTTTTTCGCCGCCATGGACCAACTCATCCACGATCTCTATGGCTTCGCCTTCCACAGATAAATTTTGGGGCCGCCAAGGCTGTAATAAAATATACGAAATAATCAGTTTTTGTTTTTAAAGTAAAAGGGAAAGTTAACAAAACTGGAAAATAACATACTCTAATCCTCCCTGATCCAGATGTCTCCAAGACTACATCTCTGCCCCGAATAAGGGATCCCTGAGGAGTTCTAGTCACCTCCAAGCCGACAAACATGCTTCTGGAAGTACTTGGGGTTTGGGGTTCCATTTTAATCTGTCAATAAAATAAAATTATTAGCATGTATTCAAACCAGACATCGATGTCATCAGAAAGTGCTCACGGAGACAAAACTAACGAGCTAAAACACAGCGCGATACGAGTTACCGGAGCGTAGATCCTGTATACCACCTTCCGACTGCATCATCAGACCCTCGATGTCACTTCATCAGAAAGTGCTCACGGAGACAAAACTAACGAGCTAAAACACAGCGCGATACGAGTTACCGGAGCATAGATCCTGTATACTGTATACCACCTTCCGACTGCATCATCAGACCCTCGATGTCACTTCATCAGAAAGTGCTCACGGAGACAAAACTAACGAGCTAAAACACAGCGCGATACGAGTTACCGGAGCGTAGATCCTGTATACTGTATACCACCTTCCGACTGCATCATCAGACCCTCGATGTCACTTCATCAGAAAGTGCTCACTGAGACAAAACTGACGAGCTAAAACACAGCGCGATACGAGTTACCGGAGCGTAGATCCTGTATACCACCTTCCGACTGCATCATCAGACCCTCGATGTCACTTCATCAGAAAGTGCTCACGGAGACAAAACTAACGAGCTAAAACACAGCGCGATACGAGTTACCGGAGCATAGATCCTGTATACCACCTTCCGACTGCATCATCAGACCCTCGATGTCACTTCATCAGAAAGTGCTCACTGAGACAAAACTGACGAGCTAAAACACAGCGCGATACGAGTTACCGGAGCGTAGATCCTGTATACCACCTTCCGACTGCATCATCAGACCCTCGATGTCACTTCATCAGAAAGTGCTCACGGAGACAAAACTAACGAGCTAAAACACAGCGCGATACGAGTTACCGGAGCGTAGATCCTGTATACCATCTCCCAACTATCATGACATCATGTCATCAAAACCAAACGACATTTTGACTAAAACCAATAAAATAAATTTCGTAGATTTAGTTTCAATCAATGAATAAATCACAGAGGCTTTTGAAAGCATGCTGTATATTAGCGTCGCGATACAATACACAGACAGTGTACGACACAAGTAAGATGGCGGACATAGTGCGTATGTGTGCGTGTAACGGATTCTCAGTCTTGAAAAATATAAGATATTTACAAAATCCATGTATTTATTGTAAAAAAGTTAGTGTATTTCAATAGTATAATAAATTTACTATCTAAAACCAATTATATCCATTACAGAGGTATTGGATATAATGCATAAACTAACACGAAAGAAATATGTAACACACTCCATCTACTTTTGAAAAAGCTAAAATCCTTCTTTTTTTACTAAATCTATAAACTTTTACACGTAATTGCTTCGAAAGTAACTATATAATAACGAAATAAAAACATTTACATACCTGTTTGTAATTACAGCCAAAAAAGACGAGTTTTCTCACACGTTCTTCAGTCACTTTGCAACACAACGAAGTCACAATTTGAAATGACTTGGTTAGCTAAATGAACGGATGAAATTCATATTTGACAGTTGTCTATGACGGCTTCATTCGTTAGAAATACATTTCAAATAATAAAACACCTTATTTCTTGTTATTAGATATTATATTTGTGTAAAAACTACGACGAGTGCATTTGGACGGATCCGGAACAAAGCATTCCTAGTACATGCCCGGATACGGCCTAAAGCTTACGAAGGGTTAAATGCTTACTGAGCTGAGTTACAACGAGCACATCATATGTAACAGTATAGACAGCAGCCACTTGGCGTAATTTATTAGTTTTTTGCCTCTATACTCAGTAAGACATAGTAGATTGAATGTTAGCAATATTTTATTCCCTTCAGAATAATACTGATTCACATTTATCTTTGAAATAAAAAATCATTTAATTTACATTTCAGACCACAAGACTTGGACTACCATGTGCCTCCCGAATACCTGATAAACGGTTCTATTAGAGAAAAGTTGGCGCCGCTACGACTGAGTCGATATAAGGAAGATTTATTGTTCTATTTGTTCTACTGCTTCGTGGGCGACGTGCTGCAGATAGCCGCCGCCGCTGAGCTGTCAGTATAATGCTTTAGTTGTAATTTTTGTTTCATAAATATAAATATGAGGAAATATTTATCCAGATGATAAGGACTAAATAATGGTATAACACCTGCGACTAGTTATTCACGATAACTGGAGGAATATGATAACCAATAGTTGAGCAAGGAATCAAAGTGATAGGTTTAAAAAAGTAATATAATATGTATGAATCAAAAGACGTTTTAAAAATATACATTGTTATATTTCTGAGGTTATATTATACCAATGCGAAACGAGGACGACACAAACAGATTTCATTCCTTTTTCTAATAACTTAATTTCTAATTTTCTAGCGATGATTTACTGTTACAAGACGAACGTTATATGATAAATTCTATAGTCACGCAAAGGATAAGAACAGTAAGTTCACATTTAGGGTGTAGCCAGTCGAGCGTAATTTTGTGTCAGATTTCCCACCACAAATGTTTGAGCTTTAGTATGCCAAAGTATTTTACGTCGTCATGTGGCATAAAAGGCTATCTTTTCTCCGAAACCGAATGCAGCAGTAGTTTTACCATTTACCCAATAACACTATCTCTGGCGTCACCCTTATATTGATGAGCATAAAATTTGAGATTTGAATATACTTTCAGATACAACCGCGAATGGCGGTATCACATGGAGGAGAAGGTGTGGATCTCGCAAGCGCCCGGCATGCCCATGGTGGAGAAAACGTCCACCTACGAGCGCGGCACCTACTACTTCTTTGATGCGCACAATTGGCGCAAGGTTAGCTTTTTCATGTCTATGTTGTAGCTTCTAATGGCCATAATATTTGGTCCTGCTAAAATCCAATGCGGTTAAAATTCAGCTGTGTGCCGAAATTGTTTCAATTTTGGCATACATATATAGCACACCAAAAATATAAGTAGATAAAGCAAATAAGTACTGTTTCCCAACACAAAAGTCTGGCTTTATGACGAGCAAATAAGGGCAAGTTAATAATAAATTAATGTATATTATTAGGTGGCGAAAGAATTCCACCTGGACTACAGCAAGCTGGAGGGGCGGCCGCAGCTGCCGCCGCACGTGCTGACGTAGCGGCCCCGCGCCCACACACCTATTGTAGTTTTGTTATATAAAAAGTACAAGTTTAAAAATTTGCTCGTTTTATTTTTTTACCAATCATTGGAAAATTCCATTATTCATGGTACTTATTTGAAAGTAAGGATAATCAGGTTCATCTATTGACCTCATAGAATTCACATAAATAAATATTATCGTAGTTATTAAGATGAAGTTACGGTTGGTAGCCTAAAAGAAGAATCGCAAGTTTAGTTTTTTTCAACTGCATATGTAGAAAGACTACCACATTTCTATAGTTGTCATTGCAATAAAATGGTATATTGTCTTACATTATTTCGAATTTTAAGGTAAGTTCCGAAATATTCCCGCTGTAGGTACTAGCTCCATCACAGAGATCCAAAAAAGGAAGCTTTTGGTTTATGCATAGAAATCAAAATTTGATAGGACTTCTTTGAAGTCCTTGTCCAAATTCATTTAAGATTGTAGTAAACTTAGTAGTTAAAATTATGTTGATTTCAATTGAGAAATTAGGGAAGAATACTTGATAGTGTTTCATATCGAAAATACAATACACAATAATTATTTATTATATTCCAAATATTAATTAAAAATAATTTTGTAGGTGTTTATTTTTTTACAAACACAAGATTTGTTACAATACAAAAATAGGAATGCATATAATAAATATATTACAATGCATTTCAAAGATAAAACTCAATAGTACAGGTAAACCAACTTCAGGCTATTATCTAGAAAATAAATTTGAGTTTCTGTAAGTGAAAATGTTAAAGATATACTACTATATCCAACATGTATTAACATTGAATCAGTTACTACAGACATCATACATTCATATGTGGATTTCTTTCTAGTAAATGTATAAAAGAAAGATAATATTGTTCTACTATTATGCCTGTATGGTAATTAGTATGGAGTTAACCTCCTCACAACTACTATCATCACTCATTCAACATTTGATTGGTTAATTTTTAAAAACATTCTATCTAGAGTTATTAAAAGAACATAGAATACTGCAGACAAGTGCAAGACTCCAAAAGTTCTGAATGCAACCAAATAACGTTAATCGATACTATTCTGGCATTGAAGGTGTAAAGCATTCCTAGTCCTTATAAAATTTAACTAAAATTAACATGGTAAATGCATAAAAAGTTCAGTCTACTTCCTCTGTGCTAACAGAAGGTGCGGTATTTTCTGAAGCTGAGGTATTAGGCATGCTTCCTCCTTCTGTGGTATCCTCGTCTTCATCATTCTTGCCTGGCACCCACAGACCGGAGTCTATGCATCTCTTCATATAGTAGATGGCTTCTTGTTCTGGCATTTTCGCTATAGTGGCTTGCAGCAGTGGTATGTCGCGTTTTTCGAAACAATCCTTCAATTCCTGTAATTTATATAAAATGATGATGGTTGATTGATATGTTTTGTAGATGGATGGATGGATGGAATTAAGTAGCTTGTTAAGTTTTTGGCAGTAGTAGTTAAGTCAGTCAAGGGAAAGGAAAATAAACTTAGGGTTCTTTTAGGTGTAAATATGTTAATCTCAATTTCATCAATAAGACATTCAGCTCAACATAACCTCTCAGTCTTTTCAAAACTTGGCTGTGTTCATCTCATATTCCTATGGGAGAAAGACTGATATATTGTATTCTAGAGGATGACCATGGCTCCCCCCGCATAAAACAAAAATTCATCATAATTCCCTATCATAAATAAAGTAGATGTACAAGTGCACTAACAATAAATTGATATAAAATACAATGCATAAAATTATAGTTTTATCTTGAAACTAACCTGTGGAAGTTCCTCCATAACTTCAAGTGGGTCTAGCCCACCTGGCCCAAGCCTGGCCTTTCTCTCTTCTTCCTCTTGCTCCTGAATTGCCTCCTGAATCTTCTCTGCAGCCCGTTTCCTGATCCTATTTTTGAACTGTTCCAATTCATCATCAAAGGAGTCTTTGTAAGTTTTCTCTGCTTCCTGGATTCTAGAAATAAAATTGTTTTAAAACTATAGACTGTTGTATGCACATTCACAGAAAGCATAAACTTTTTTGCCAAATGTACAGCTCTTTGATACTGTCTGGCTCTTGGCTATGGAAAGGTTTACATAAGATTGGTAACCTATTCAAGCAAAATGCAGGAGGCAATGCAACAACAAGCTTACATGAAGAGATAAAGTATGCAGGGATGGTGGCAAGATGTAGTCCCTGCCTACCCTTCCAGGGTAGAGTACTGTTTAGAGTTTTTCTTAATATGAAATTCATGATGGGCTAGCAACCTGTCACTATTCTCAGTCCTTATCTCCAGTCTTATCTCAGTCCTTGAATGTGGCCTTTTAGTCTCTGTCTTCCTTGTAAGGGACAAAGTCATGATTATGATATGTATGTATTATAATACAGAAAAGACTTTAGAAGGAAGAGTTCTAAATGATCCTTCAGGAAGTTATATTACGTTTCAATTATGTATTTACCTTGAGAAAAAGGAACCAACACATGCTCTGGGATCCACATCAAGTTGCTTGGACAATTCTAAGATGTATTGCATGCAGATGACTTGGTGGGACACGTGGGCCATCAGGTCATGTTTCTGAAATAGAAAGTTTTGACTGTTACTCTAAAAGATAATATTCTCATGATCTTTTTAAGCTATGCAGCTGAACATGGCCTTTCAGTCTGTCAAAGACTGTTATCTGTCTATCCCCTGAGGGATAGAGATGTGATTGTATGTATCTATAAAATGATTTAAAATTTTTTACTACACATACCTCCTCCATTTCCAAATTAATACACCAAATAACGAGGTAATTAGCAGTTTCCTCGCACACCAGTTGGTTATGCTCCATCAGGAACTTTTTCGAATCCTCATATCTTCTCAGCATGCCATATTGTTTTAGAAGCTTTTCATTCTCTTTTATGAACTTCTTCATTTTGGCTTCTTTTTCTTCTTCTGTTAAGTTTTCATCTTTAGACCTTAATGGTTTGGTGTTTATTACAGTCTTAGTAAATCCTGGCTCACTGATAGTATCGACGTTCCATGGGGTCAGCCGCTCTTTCTTTTTCAAATCATCTTCTTTCTTCTGTATTTCTTTTTCTTCTTTCTCCAGCTGAGCCAGTTCCTTTTTTAAACTTTCCAAGTTGGGGCCATCACCATTTTCAGATAACTTCGTCTTTACTTCGGCCAGCCTTCTTTTGTTTTCCGCCTTTCTTTGCTCATGTTCTTGTTTTTCTCGGCGACGCTCTTCCATGCGTTCTACGCGCGCTTGGTGTCGCCATCGAAATAAGGATGGCGTGTCGATATTTGGGTGCGTCTCATCTTCATCGTCAGATAGCTGTAATAAACATTGTAATTAATAAGTTTTGTCGACACAGATATTCTCATGAACATCAATAAATTATGACTACATACCTCGATGTCTTTCCACTTGCTATAGTCCACCATTGTATAAATGAAGTTAATATTTTCGTAATTTAGTACAGTGGGAAATAGCGAAATTGTAAAAGAGAAATTCACTAATGATTTTGTGAGAGAACCTCAGAAATGACCAGAATATTCTTGATTCAGTTTCAATTCAATCACTTCTCCAGTCACAAAGCTAATCATTTTGTATTGTAGGCGTCACTGTCAGTTCAGTACGAACTGTCACTCACTTTTAGTGTCTCTGTCAAAACATAGCGCTTTTATGGTAGGTACATTATCTAGTAGAGTGAGAAGTGTGAACGGAATGGAGCATTGTGGTCATAGGTACGTTCCGTTACATGTAACAGTCATTAATATTTTCTTTGGTGGTAGGCTATTTGACTGTAATAAAAATATACATTTCTTTTACGTCATCAATCTTAATACTATTTTTGTAGCGCGATTTGTAATAACGCGAGATATAAATATTGCATTACTTTAACAAAATCCGTCTCTGAAAATTAGGTTATTATTGGGATTTTTTTTTTAGGCGTTGGGCCAAATAGCTGAACGTGGCCATTCAGTCTTTTCAAGACTGTTGGCTCTGTCTACCCCGCAAGGGATATGGACGTGACCATATGTATGTATGTATGTATGTATGAAAATTAGGTTTTTTCATGCAGCTGTCACGTGACTAAAACGACCGTGATTGGCTATTTCTATTATGACGTAGATTACGCATAAACAGACTGCGGATCGTACCGTTCCTTAGGTGTTCGCTATTATTTTTTAATATTTTATAAGTGTTTTATCGCTCAGGATTGCTTAGATAAAATTCAAATTCAAAATTTTTTATTCATTATTATAGGATATTTCATATTGCTAAATAATATAGGTATTTAATAATGGAAACCAATTTCGAGAAGGCTGACAGTCGAAACCTACCAAAAGTGGACGCAATAATGGTTGGCGTCTTCTTCAAAGACAATCCAGATTTGTATGCTGCCGAACTGAGGAATGTGAAATGTAAGTACTTATATCTTGGTAACCATTGATCTTAGATCACTACCTTAATTATTATTGGCAAATCATATAAATAACACACAACTTGTATGTAATTCTTGCAGTTGTGTGAATAGTTTTAGGTTATTCATTATTATTTCATATTATTAGGTTCAATCAGATTATATAGTTATTTAAAATCAGTTTACCTTTTCAGGTCGTAACGTATGGCGATGATGCCATTGGCTATGTAGGTACAACTGCGCCGCGAATCTGGTTTTTGCACAATGAAGTGCAAGATTTGTTTCCGTCGGCACAGAAAAAAAAAAACAGTTTCGTAGAAGTTTTTATTGTTGTATTAGTGCATTGAGGCATTGCACAACATTTATAGGAACTCATTTCAATAATTTTCACACATATGACGTGGCACAAGTTAAATAAAACAAGAGAAAATCAAAGCTATTCGAAACACCAACAAGCTCTGTATGATATTTATGCGAAATCTACGTCATTGCATGCCATGGCCGCCATATTGCTAAAAGTCGTGTTTTGGCGGGATATTTGAATATTGCATTTTCTTTTTCGATTTTTTAATAAAATAGCTAAAATAAAGACAGAAAAGTATTTTTTTAGGGCTCCTTATAAACAAATAAATACCTTAAGATTAACCTTTTTTAGAACTTTGTCAAATAGACTATTATGGACAGTAAAAGGTACGTCAAATGTGTAAAATATATGAAAACGGTAACTCTTTAGCATTGTACAATAATATCTGTGATGGTAACTCTTTGTTGTAACAGATTTTTAAAAAGTTTTATTTATTAAAAACAATATGGATACACACAAATAATATTTATTCAATAATAATTTTATTCTATATCTGTGTTAGTAACATAACATATTCAATGTTTATTTTTCTTCTTCTTGGCTAACGTGGTCAATATAGTAGTAATGGTCGTTGTGGTAGTCATTGCCTCTGTAACTCCCGAAGTGACGTTGGCCATGGGGTCCTCATATTCACCTCCTTCACCGTTTTCATCACTAGGGATACTGATTTGGAATTGTAGCAACACCACCAAATATGTCACCATTGTAGCCATCAACTGTTACAATAAAAGTTTCATTAAGTCAATCATGAATAATAAATATATCCACCTACCTCATACACACATGATAACCAAAATAGCTTTTAAAGGAACTTCCCTTTTTATTGGAAAATTCAATAAATTCTCTCTTGATATTTTCCTACAATGCGCAAGTAACATACATGTCGCATGTAAATCGTACAGGCAACGTTACCATGGATTGGAGTATACCTAATACAACCGCTGACTCAGCATGTCGGAGCCGCAGGAACCCAGGCGTAACGCCGAGCCTTGCGGACGATCTACCCTTTGGTGGTGGTGCACGAACTCGAAAAATTGCTTCTGCCACACCTATAATCTGACCTTTCGTGACTTGATACAGATATCCAGATTTAGGTACTTAGTAGGTACATTATTTGAATGGAAATATTGTCTTAGAAATGTACCTATACTTTTTTTTACATGAAAGAATAAATTCCGAAATACGTACAGATTTAAAAAGAGTTCTATTGACATCGAAGAACCCGCCGAGACTGATTTCTGAGGGATTCATTTCGGTAGCTCTCAGAAACATGTTCACTTCGGTTTGGGCATCAGCGTTCATCCATGATAGTTCGACCATCAAAAGTTTCTTTTGAAATATGGTGCGGACCTATAACGGAACAAAAACTTCATACAAGTTTGAATACAGACCGATAAAAATAACGGATTTTCTTTTGTTCTACAATTTGAAGATTGCGCCACGGACGATATTTTTTCACAATATCATTATCATTATACCCTCTACATTACCATTGGTTACCCACGTTATGTGAAGCGTAGTGAGCCTCATCGCAAATGAAGAACAGCAAGAAAATGCTGCACATCGCAGTGACTGCCAATCCAATGTCTTTAATGCCGAATCCCTCAGAGATTTGACTGAGCAGCCCGTATATTGAGAGTGTGATGATGAGAAACAGGAACAAATTGACGAAGGTGAAGGTATAGCAGTTAGCGATGCCTGTATCCCGGGCGATTTTACTTAGTCTCAACCAGAGCGCCCTGTACTCAGCTACTTTACCAGCAGGGCCGATGTGACGCAACGCCTAAAAGATACATGAAGTCTATGTAAGAGGCTGAGTCAAATTACAATCAGTATCAATTTCTTGATTTGCATAAACGTGGTCTATCAGTCTTTTAGAACTGTTGGCTCCGTCTACTCCGCAAGAAATAGGTACATATTCTTATTCTTGATTAGACCTATTCTAAAACAACATAATTTATCAGATTTTATTATTATTGTTTTTTTTTACTTATATAAGTAAGGGTTCTAAGGATTCGAACAGATTCAAAAGTTAGGATTTTTGCTTGTGACACCTACTTTTGAAATCATCATCACTGATGTCTACCGATGGACAGACAGTATTATTATAAAAATACATATAATCACGTCATTATCTCTTGTGGGTAAGATAGGGCTAACAGCTTCCAAAAGATTCAATGTTGCCATGTTCAGCTGTATGGCAGTATTATTATAATAATTTAATATGAATATTATTTAATACCTGTTGAAAATCTTCAGCAAGAATGTTAGCTGAAACACTAAGTGTCTCGCAGAGAAGATACCAATATCCCCCTAGTATGTAAGTCAGTATTTCTAGAAATATGTATGGAATAATTTGCATGATTTTGAAGTGCGCCATAGTAACGTGGGTGATAATCACAGAGGCTGTAGAGAGGATAGGAATAATTATGGCGATAGCTAGAGCTTTTCTGTACAGTTTGATTGGTAATGGCCGTCCAGACATTTGTCTGTACATGAGCTGAAAGGAAAAAAGTAGATATTAGTATTTTTGGCGAAAAATATAATGAAAGTTACTAATAAACTGAATGCGTAATGAATTTTTTTTTGTATCTTAGCTATGTTTTCGCATTGAAATGTCTAGAGCTGACTACTGACTATGAGCTGTGCCGGATTTTGGCATACAAATAAGTTCTAAAGCCCTCTAAATTACAAAGAAGTTAAGAAGTTGATTTTTATTTAAATATTTCAACGCAGTGATATACTCGTATTAAAACTTATTTCAAGACTTAAACTTTATCTAGGGTTAACGTTATAGTAATATAAATATACGTCAATGGGTAAACTTAATAAATATCAATATACATTTTCTTTTTAAACCACTTACGATGATTATATTAAGAGTAAATTTAAATAAGGTTCATTAATTAATTAGATATTAAAGTTTCACTAACTGAAATAGACTGGAGACACCGTTGTGTGGCGCTGCAAGTTTTTACGTTTGCTTTCTTGGCAAATAGCAAAAATTTTGACGTTTTTTGGTTTGTATTATTATAAACGTATAGAAAAATGTCGAATTCCGGCTTTAACTCAAATTACTCTATAAAAGTTTTGTTTTATATAATATTTGGTCCAGCTGCGGCAGACAGTGATTTAAGAATGGGAAATGCAGGTGATAACGCTGTTGTTTTTTATTATACACCAATTGCAACTTACCTCAAAATCAACCCAGGAGTTCAGAACATCAGCAATCTTCCTCGTTTCATACCAAAGTATCGGAACAGCGATCATGGGGAACAAATACACCGTGAATAAGTATTCAATCACAGCTTCTTCAAATTTTCCTTCAGCAGTTCTTTGAATTCGAACTTTATTCAAAGATAAATAGAGTACATAGCTTACTAAAGAAAAGTATATCACAGCGGAGTATATCATGGCCGGTGAAGCAATAAGGAATTGACTTACACCAGGTTTAGGCCGTGTTATAGGGAGCACCCCCATTATTCTCAAAATACTAAACACGGGTTTTATGTTCTCGTAGATAATGTCCCTGCTGATCTGGGGGTCGATTAGGTTATCTTGCATGGGGACTATAGCGTTTGCTGAATGCGGTTTCATGTTGGGCGTCCTGGCTGGAGTTACGTCGAGGAAAATAATTTTATTCTTTGGCTTTTCTTCCATTTGCGACGCGATGCCGTTCGGGATGGGAATCATTGTCGGGAACAGACTTTTGCTTGTGTAAAGCGACATATTTGTAGGTGGTGTTTCCGATTTCGGTGTGTGGTTGCGACTGGACTGTGAATTGAACTGTAGAGAGAAACGAGTTAATAGCGTTGGGAAGGTTTCATAATATTTCAAAAGTTGACAGGTTGATTGCATCCACGTAAGCATTTTGTCGTCCTTGCGTTAATGTTTTAGGGCGCACTTCACCTTGAATAGGCCCTGAGTTATGGCGACGGGAGGCGGTACATAGTACAAGTCATGATCTTAATGACGCCTCATGCAAACACGACTGCGTCATCAATGTCGCGAACTTATGTTTATACTTTGTTCAATTATTCTTGGTTTTATAAATAAATTTATAAGGAGATATCTCAGTAATTTATAAAGGAAATAAGTTCCGGTTATATGCAAGAACTGGACCCTTCTGTGTATCTTTGTTTGCTAATAGGTTGGTTTTGTATGAACCTAGGTGGTCGAATTGGTAAGTTTCTCGGTTAGAATGGCGCAAAAAGGCACAGGTTCGGCCATGTACCAATGACTATTGTCGAAGTTATGTACATTTATTTAAAAACTTACCGATGCTCTTACGGCGAGGAAAAACAACGTGAAGAAACCTGCACATTCAGGCAACTGGATGTGTAACCATGATCGATCCAATACGCGATAGGTTTCCCCTACAAAGGTTGCGGAGGTCAAACGGGAGTCGCTTCCTGTAAAAACCTGACTCATCCAATTCAGGATCCATGGTCAAAGACATACCCCGGTGTCCTCTTCGGAGTGGTGAGGATGCAACCGGGACTGAAGCCACGAGGAAGAAGAGCTTGGTTTTGTATATTTATTTCTGTAAGGCTAATAAGGTAGGTTCTTCTTGTAGGCGATGGACTTGCAACATTTCACTATTTGAATCTCAATTCCACCTTAAGCCGAACAGCTGAACGTGGCCTTTCAGTCTTTTTAAGACTGTAGGGTCTGTCTGGATCGCAGGTGATAGACGTGATTGTATGTTTTTTTTTAATATTTTGGTAAGCTTACCAAGTGAATCGTTCATTTTTTACGATAACCTCGGTAAAGGTTAAGGGGTCTAATTAACACGTCTTGAAATTAAATATCTATGATAAATAATATTTACCTATATTATATCGATAAGTACTGCGCCATAATACCTCGCAAATATCTTCGGCGATGGTTCCTTGGTTAATAAAGTGATAAACTGCATATTTATGTAAATTTATCGCCCCTTTAATGTGTTTTCCTCGCGTTTAGGTATCTTAATATAACCGATTATGCGTAGAAGTAGGCTATTACAGAACTACCTATTTCGGATGGATAAAATAAAGCAAGCGAATTTGGTTGTTACATTATATACAAATCAAGTTGTAAAATTATATCTTGGTTTCAATAAAATAAATGAGCTTCAAATATTACGTTATTCATGATAATCAATAGTTTTATCAAAAATGACACAATTGTAATGTAACTAAATTGAATTGTAAAATCTTAGGAGAAATCATTGGACGGTTAATATTAAAGGTTTGACGTAGAAGGGCCACAATTTGCTACGACTTTCATTGTATTTGCTACAACTCTCGTAGCAAGTGCTACATTCAGGCAAGAACACATTAGGTATCTTAAGATTTTTGATCTTAGGTATTATAATATAGTTAAAATTTTAATGTAGTTTAGTGCACATGGTTTATAGCTGTATAAAGTATATTGTCCTTTGTATTTACATCTTTATTTGTAAGTGTATATCACAAGGTGTTTGTCTATGAAGTTTAATTAAATTTTCACTGCTAGGTTATAACTACATAATTGGATCAATCCCAGTTTGGTCCAAAGGTTTGACTGGCAGAGAATGGTCCACCGGCTGTACATTTTACACGCATGAAGTTTAATTAAATAAATAATTTTCATGGGAACATTATCCCGATAAGTCGATATCAAGTTGATAAGTATTCATACTAATTTAATAAATACCATAGTCACTCTATTTCACTTTCACGGCTAAACTGATGGGTCGATTTCGATGCAATTTTACATGAATGTTACTGAATCTCTAAAGTTCAAAACAAAGGTTAATTTTTTTTCCTGGAAATTCCCATCGGATACTTAATTAGTAAGAATCTGGGATCCATATTTGAAGGCATACCCTGGGCTTCCCTTCAGAGTGTTGAGAATGCAACCGAGACTAAAGACAGGAGGAAGAAGACTCGGCTAGTAGGTAATAAATAATGAAGAAACGATGAATCTCACTGCCTCATAAAATTAGAGACGATGTAATAATCATAGAATTGGCATCAGCTGTGATTGCACCGCAAATTAAGCAAATAACCGACAGCAACTAAGCTGGAGTAGAACAAAGATAGAACAAGTGAACCTTGCTCCGTAACCTTTAACTCCTTGCACTAGAAATTAATTTCTTAAAGATCTTATCGTGCTTATTTTCTAAGATAAGATTTAATGTTTCTGTATACAGAAGCTTTTTTTTTATATGACAATTAATTGATTGTATGAATTAATCATGTAAGTAGTAATTTGTATTATAGGTAAGGTAGAGTTGCAACCTAGCCGTCCTTATGTTTATGCTTGTAACAGCTTCAAACTTGTGACATGCAATAAATAAATCCACGTAAGTATTAAACTGAAAGTGATATAGATCGATGCCCGGAGTCATGAGGTCAAAATGCTTTTTTCAGTAAAATAACGGCATAAGTCTCGGAAACAAAGGCTACTAACTTTTTAGTGTATGTAAAATATTGAATGTATAGAAATTATTTTTTTTATACAATATATTGTTACATCCATATTATTCCACATCCCTTAAATCATATCTTTATAACCTGTGATTTAAGTACTTAATGTATAATAATATGATTATAATATATGAAATCTTAGTATTTCATAATTTTTTTCATTATATGAAATACTTAGATTATTACATATTATTGTAAACTAACTACGTACTCCTCTCTGTAAAGAACCTGAGGTTTTATGCAGAAATAATTTTCTTTGATACATCTTTTCCCTATGCGAACTATGGTGCTGCCCTAACAATACCACGATAGCTCGCGTACTGTAAAGATGTGTAGACTTCTTATTTTGTCTAGATTGTAGCCGGCGAACGTCCGAGAAATTGAAAAGTAAACGAATTCGCCACACGTGTGTACCGTTTATTTGCCATAGAATATAATGCAGGGCCGGTGCCAGGGAGCGACCCGCGTGGGCGCCAGTACAGCTAACGAACAATCAAATGTCAATATATTTATAGCATGCATTATATGTATGCCAGTAAATATATATAACGTAGTAAATAAATATCTTTGTTTTACACCTACCGAAGATAAATAAAATCCCATAAGTACATATTAGTAGCTGCCTTGAGTAGACAAAGGCATTTTGTCTATTATAGGCGACTCGACTCTTTTAATTTAAAGAATCCCGCCCTTCCTTTTGTGATTCGTTAATATTTGCAATCGTACGGTATACCCTCATACATACATACATATGGCCACGTCTATATCCCTTGTGGAGTAGACAGAGCCAACAGTCTTGAAAAGACTGAATGGCGTGGCCGTTCAGCTATTTGACTAAATGATAGAATTGAGATTCAAATATAAACTTGGGATTTATTTTTAGGCGATGGACTAGCACCATTTTAGAAGTTTCCACAAGTTACGATCTACACAACAATCAAATAATTTCAATAATATTTTGAGCAATACAAAAGTTAGGTATAGACAGTTTAACCTCGATTCGGCCCCTTACACTGTTTGTTTTTATTACTCAATATGCTCGTTCTAAAATCCGTGTATGTCGTGCTATAACGACATTGAAACGGTCGCTCCCGGCGTCTCTCTAAATAATGTGTTTATTTAAAAACTATTGCTTTATCCTGGCCTTACACGAGCTTTTTGAAATTTCGAAAACTTTATAAACTTTCAGGCTGAATTTGTACTTTATTTACATTTAGGAGCCTACGATTACTGTTACATGAATCACCCCCAGAATATCCCCATGGTTTTGTTTGGTATAAACATGGGATCACATTTCTTTGCAAGCAACTGTACTCTAGTATTGGCACTCTGGTTTTTTATTGCGAAATATGCTTGGGAAGCACAACACATGAAAATGAGGTTGATATTTTTGTGAAATAATTACAGTTTTGAACGTCATTTAAACTAAGTTTCCTAAAGTGCAAAATTATAAAAGTTCATAAAACAAATCAAGAGAGACAAATCCCCAGAAAGAAAAAAGTCGCGGTTCTGAAAGCTTATAAACTTTATAAATAAATACCTTAAAGCTTATAAATGGATAGACGTATAACTAACACTTCCAAAAATGAAACAAGTGCAATGTGTTCGGTCCAGACCCTACTATTTACAGAGCAAGAAAGTGGTTTCTACGGAGCGGGTGTGCCTTGTTCTGTGCTCGTTATGAATAAACTCCCCGCTATCTATAAACACAGCTACAGTGAAAATTTGAATTATGGGACAAGATTAATCATCTCGTAGGGGTGAAGGAGTGAGGGAACAGGGAGAGGAGGGGGGAGGACGGATATTGCCAGTTCCTGTTCCGGCGACCGGAGACATGTCCTGACATGGCCGGTCGACGCAAGCTGTTCTCAGCTTTTATGTAAGACCCATTACAGACAGACACGACTATTTCCTATAAAAGGATTGTATTAGTTAATATGTTTTACATGTGAATGTTTATTTTACTTTCACGCAAAATTTACATAACAGATAAGATGGAACTTTACAGTAATATCTAAAGCTCAAAACGCATATTTATGTGCTTACAATGAATAAAATAAATTCTATTTCTGTTAAATAGTCTACAATTTAACATGCAAGTGGACGGCAATCCATACGTTCTTGTTTAGGTAAAAGTCAAAATGCTAAAATTGTTATGAATACTTAATTGTGAAAGTTTAGTGACAACACCAGATTAATCTTAAATGCAGCAGCCCTAACTCGAACACTATTTCCATGTTAAAAGTCACGCAATCTCTAGCACACTCGTTAAATTTATTTTTGTAACACTGTATTGTAAGACTGGTTTGATATTTTCAGACCATAATACACCTAGTATTTCATGGTAAAGTTCAACGAAAAATCATTATCTGTGAGTTCTTTAATGGGCTTTGGATGTATTTTATCATCATAATTAAAAGCATAACATATTGTGTCACATACCTACATCGCTAGATACTTAGAGTATGGTAAAAATTCTTCGTCGCTACTATATTAATTTAAAGATTTATCTTCACGAATATTCGGATATAATACCGACCTTTATTAGTACCACTCAGTATCCGATGTAATGATGAGATGGGAGATCCAATTGGTTAGCTTGGGCTGAGGCAACTGATCCCGATAAACCTCTGAAACCCGATAGCCCGAATGTCCCTCACGGCGAATATTAGCCGACTTCCCTTATCAATATAATGAACGGAATTAACCAAAAATGCTGATTGGCTCTCGGGAAAATTGACTTTGGATATCTTTTTAATCGTCGCTCCCGAGATAAATTAATGAGCGCCATAACAGTAGAGTACAAGGACACTGCCAGTTATTCAACTAATCAACGTCAGCTCCTTATAAAACACTACAAAGACGAATAACAGATACTGTCATACATACGTCGAGGCTTCTGTTTTCTGTTGATGTAAGTACTACTGATCAATTGCTTTTATAAATATAAAAAACCTATCTACGATTTCGCAATGACTCTGAAAACAAAAAAGAAACAGTTATTATATTCAATCCTTTACCCTACCCATCAAAGTAAAGTTCAGTACCTGTCGTGATAGTCCATTAAAGGGCAATCAACAAGAAAAGTTCGCCGCAGGCAACCCCAGCCTCCCAGAATTCAATTATGTGCATCGCGCGCGTTATACAAATTAAATTGAACCAGATACATTTACATTGATGAGAAAACGGTACTGCGATGAGTAGACAAGTAGATCTGTCACGTGGGTTTACTTTATAAACATTTAAAGGAAGACTATATAATTCCAACCATATATGTTTAAAAAAATATTAACGACTACTACTTACAGAGAAGGTAAATTATGAGTGTAAAGAGTGGGACGATTGAGTCAAACAACAAGCGAAGCGTAGATTTATTTTCTTATTTTTCCTTAATCTACTCCTACTTCGTTTAAAGGCTTTTTTAATGTAATAATGAAAATATAGACCACACGAGACAAGCTTATATTTACAGCATATTTGAAACCCTAAAATTGTAAAGTCACGTTGTCCACTCAAAGCAGCTTTTTCTTTATTTATCGTTCACCCAAAGCTTTATGAACCATGAAAAGCCAGCTTTCTGGCATTAATTTGTCGGTACAAGTGCCTACTGTCCTGTTTTTAAGTATCGCAAAACAGGTGTCCTTATTAAACATCATAATTTAAATTCGGACAAGCAATAATTTTTTTTATTAACTTTGAGATTTTTAGAGATTTACATATCAGCGTTTAGGGACTTTTTGTCAGATGAAAATTAAATCTCAATTTCCCTGATAAATTTATAAATAAATAAAATAAAAATCTTTTATTCTCAGACAACAAAATCCATAGAAAAGTTAGTAGTAGGTACTTACACTATGTTAGTAAACTTTTATTTTACTTGACTATTTCTAACGAGTTAGGCAATCATGTTATTGTGTGAGTCTCCTTGATCACCCTCCTCACCAGAGACCTCCACAGCGGGGACGTGTACCGCCAAGGTGTTATGAATGTGAAAGTATATTTAGTTCTTTATCTCTTACCACACTACTATGGAATCAAACTCGCATTTAAGAGCTAGTAGATAGTGCTAAGTTTGTGGAGCGGAAAAAATGTATTTTAAATCATTTATTACATCACAAATCGTTGTTGAATATTTTGTGATTAAACGGTAAGTGGCGCCTCGGAATTGACTCCAGAGAGCTCGTGCGCCTGACAGCCACTCGACGTTCTCACCGAGACTCAGTACCCGCTCATCACATCTTCACTACTCCAAATAACCTTACTTACTGTTGGCTACAGTGGAAGTCCAGAAATATAGGTTAATATGTATGTAAGTACGTCATTCTACAATTTCTTATAACATGTAGATTTAAAAATATATACAAAAATATAATCATGGCTTTAAAACCTTACGGACAGAAACGGAGAGTAGACAGAGCCAACAGTCTCGAAAAGACTGAAAGGCTACATTTAGCTAGATGGAATTGAGATTCAAATGGTTACTAACAGATTTCTAGCCCAACGTCATAAAGAAGAATTTCAAGTTTTATTACCCTTACCCTTGATTTTCATTATAAATCTAAAATCTGTTGAATATTTTGTGATTGAACATAAAAACAGTCTACGTGGTACCTCGGAATCGAATCGGATCGGAGAGCTTCATGCGCCTGACAGCCTCTCGACGCCGGTCTCAATGAACCGCTCGTCAAATTTACATTCACGGCTAACGTCTTCCCACTGACCGTATCGGAGTTAGTTGAGGAATAATATTATGTCTTGACTAGCAATACATTAATCAAGTTCAATCAAGGCAGTATATCCTATACTATTCAACGAGCAATGTTTTTATAAATATTTGTACACGCGCTTTCGAAAACGGCTACAATGACCGGTGGTTTTTTTGATGTCATTAGAAATAGTCAAAATAAAAGACCAGGTGTCCAGGTACTTAATGTATCAGTTTGGGTATACTTTGCTTTTAGATCATAGCTCCGCTCACGGGGCATTTTCAAGAGGGAAGTTCATGTTATGGACATGGACCTTCCTCCTTTAGATCTACAATACTGTGCCAAATTGCACCATGAACCAGAAGTAAGTAGGTCTAGAAATAAACGTAAGACGTAACGATTTGTTATCAAATTAAATCAACATTCAGAGCTATCGTCTTCCCACTGAAGAATGGGAATAATACTGAGTTATGTCTGTACTAGCAATTAGTATAGTAAAAATACGCAATACAATATAAGTAAAATTGTATTAAAAAGATTAACGTTTAGATCAAAAGATAAATCAAACATTGTATGAGAAAATATTTAATATAAGAAGAATTCAATTTTTATTATTTCTCCTAAATTACATCGTGACAAAAGACAATCGAATTAAAATTCCTACTGAATTGCTTTTAAACCGGGACGTAGTATTACTTTTTTCAGTATCAAAGTATTATGGAGCAAATTTTAGTTATTTATTGGATGTGCCATTGCCGTGTGGTTCCCAGCAGAAATAGAAAAAAGAATAGTATCACTCCATCTTTTTCCTATGGATGTCGTAAGAGGCGACTAATATAGGCTAGGTTTATAAACTTGGGATTTTTCTTTTGGGCTATGGGCTAGCAACCTAAGCCAGCCGAACAGCTGAACGTGGCCTATTAGTCTTTTCAAGACTGTTGGTTCCATCTCCCCGAAAATGATATAGAAGTGTTTTTATATTGATATGTATGTACGCCGTTACTGAATGTGGATTTTTGGGTGTAGCAAAATAACTACGAGAATCGTAGGCGTTGTAGCACTCCTACGAATATCGTAGGCGTAGCAACTCTGCAACTTTTGTTGGTTTAGCACTATAGATCATTTGATTTGGTAGTTCACATTAGTTTTTCTCTTAGGAAAGCAAGCGTATCATATGACGGGTAAATTTTATTTTATGATTATGTTTAGGGGCATTTAAGACTAAAAATTTATGAAAAGTCGCCTAAATTTACAAAATAGTATAATTTAAAATACAACATTTTGTGGGAAAACAGACGAAATACTTGCGAAATATTAACAAGGAGTCAGCATCACGTCATTTTATTATTTCTTTTGTCTTTCTTAGTGTGCATTTTTTCTTGTTTTAATTTGAATAAATCAGATTTAATAGGCCGCATTATTTTATCAAACATTTAGTCACGTCTACCGTCTACATTCCTTGCGGGCTAGACAGAGTTAACTGTCTTGAAAATTCTGAATGTCTACGTTCAGCTGTATGGCTTGATAATGGAATTAAGATTCAAATAGTGACAGGTTGCTAGCCCATCGCCTACAAGAAGAATTCTAAGTTTATTAGCGTTTCCCTTAGTCGCCTTTTACGACATCCATAGGAAGATAAGAAGTGGTCGTAATTCAAAGTGCCACATGATTTTTTTTTTATAATGAGAAACTTTATATTAAAGTTTTATCGTTTTATCATCAAAAAGATTATAAGAGATGGTATCTTTTATAATCCCTTACAAAAGCGATCATAGGTCAATGTGCCTTGCAGAGGGACATCAGATATCGTCTTACACTTTTCCTCAAACCTTTTGTCTCGACTATTTGACTTTGTTCTTTGGCATTCAGATGTTTCATAAAGATAGAGAGGAACTTAGTTTAATCCAGCCATTCTTTGTTCGCTATTGCTTAAGGTTAAAGTTTATTGTTTAAACTGACTGAATTAAACATTATGGTAAAGAATTAAGCAGTTTTTGTAGTTATTATTTAGATTGAAGAATACTTTTTCAGACTATGCTAGATAGTGGTTTCTAAAAAAAATCTATTTTATAGCTACCATACTATACCAGAGGCTCGAGGATAAAATAAATATCTGCCCCTATTTAAAAAAGAAAATATATATTTTGATATTTTATTAGGTGGCCCGAAATTCGTGAATGAATCCCTACTTTCATTCACGAATTTCGGGCTTATCTTAAGTCTTTTTATGAAATTATCAAAAGTCAACGTAGTTTTTTTTTCTGAGATATATCTTACAATGCTTTAAAAGGTGGTGCATGAAAAAAGAAAGAAAAGGAATGGCAATGAATAAATAAATTTATTAAATTTTTATTTAATTAAATGTTACTTCGTGCTCTGATGATCCACATATCATTTCAGACACATATGAAAATTAAAAAGTTTATTTGTGTAACTCCTTTACAGTATACATGACACTTTTGCGGCTAACGATGTCGAGGGGTAACAGCTAGTTAGTAATAACATAACTCATCAGACAAGTTTAGCTGCAAAGCTTAAAAATGGTACTGAAATTCATAAACACAAGATAACGCGTTTAATAAAAAAGTACTATAAGATTCTTGTTGAGTACCATTAATTTGTGTGATGTCCGCGTGCCGTTCAGCAAATCCTAGTTTATGTCAGCAAGGATACGCGCGGCGGCGATAAAACCAACCGCAATAATTTGGCATACAACCAATATCTAGCGCAGTATAAATTCTCATCTAGAATGAAAATATTGTTGCAACCGACGTGGTATTATTCGATATGGGGCTAGCAGGCACTCTCTTCTACTACATTTTACAGTAACATATAGTGACATTTGTATGGCTGATTGATATAGCGACTCTATAAAGAGAAGTAGTAAAATCTTAAATTTCTTTGTAAAAAAGAGGACATAGACCGGTGCTCGGTGATCGATCAAAAACCATCAACAAATCGACTAATAATAAATCAGAAACTTCATAAAAGATTAGAAAAAACAAAAATCGGTGGACGCTACGCCCCAAAAACCAAACAAAAAAAAAACCAGTGAAAACAAAAATAAACCTATCTGTTGCCAGGGGTCGAATCTAGCAAGTCGCTTCTACTTGAATCCCGATCACACACGGCGGTCAAGACGTCGAAATTATATTGATCCCTAGTGACCATTTTATATGGGAAAATCATTTTGCTTGAAAATATGGGAAAAACGAATTCTCCCAGACATGGGACCCAGCTCAATCGATTTTTAACGTCCGAATGCACCTATAATACAAATTTCAAGAAATCGTTAGAGCCGTTTTCGAGCATGCGAGTACAAATATGTAGGTATATAAACATATATATTTATGTTCATACACTAGATGTCGCGGTAAAAGTTTTTATGCCATATAAATATTTTTTAAGTAATTTCTAGTAAAAAAATAAATAAGGGTGGACAACCCTTATCACTAAGGGGTATGAAAAATGGCCGATTCTCACACCTACTCAATATGCTCACAAAATTTCATGTGAATCGGTCAAGCCGTTTCGGAGGAGTACGGGAACGAACATTGTGACACGAGAATTTTATATATAAGAAATATTGTTCGTTCAATGTATAGTATTACTATTTTTGCAAAAATTCAGGTCTACTAACGACATGTAAAAAATATTTGTTCGTCATTTTCTATTATTATACCCTACTTCATTCAAATATATAGTTAGGAGTACAAAAAGGGACACATCCGTTTTATCAGTTAAACAGCATTTTTCAAATTCAAATTCAGTACATTTGTAAAATCAATGTCAAAGTCGAGGTTAAAATTACGGAAACCAAGGATCTTAGATAATAGTGTATGTAATTCAAGACCGCACGCTCACTGTTCTGTGTAAAATGTAAAGAGTTAGACACAGTAAAGTGGTATTATTTATTGCAAGATTTTTTTCCGGGACTTCACTCTAGTTGGAATTTCCAGTAAGATAAATAGGTAATCTATTTTTTTTTTCATCGTAAAATATCATCAAAATCCGTCCAGTAGTAAAATTGGTAAAATATAATTTTCTGGGACAAGACATTTTTCTGGTAGAAACTCACCTTTATTTTATGTTTTACATTTTCAAAGTTGTTTGCATTTTAATACTATGTATGTAAGTATGTAAGCCAATGACGAATAAAAATGTAGCTGAACCTTTATATCATTAGTATTCCAGTGGCGCCCGATCCCGAACGTCCTTCACCGAGTCTCAGACACACATGACACGATTTCACTGAGACCGCGTGCCTTAAAATCTACGAGTACTAATATTATAGATTACCGGCCTTATTATTCAGATTTCTCTGCCAATCGCAGTAAAATAATAAGTAATGGTGGACAACGATCTCTGTCTGATCTTTTTAGGCATAAACGTGATTTAAAGACGTATTAATTTTACGGCGTTGAATATATATAGGTATAATAGGACAAGGTAGCAAAGTTAAAAACTTGGGACTATTGGAAAGAGTTTAAAAAAAATGTTTTATCATGTATTTTATATATGTATATAAAATAAGAAAGTGAATGGATGACTGACATATCAAGGCACAGTCCAAATTAATGGGTCTGTAGAGTTAAAATTTAGCGTGTAGGTTCTTGTTACGGTCTAGGGGTGAACTAGAAGTGGATTTCCTGAGGGATGACCAAAAAGGTTGGGTTTCAGAATATTTCTTTATTTTAATGTCATTTTTGAGTAGTGTTTTGTTGGTTCTCGTTTTGTCAGTGGAAAAGTAAAGACGGTATTTTTGCAATCTCTTTATTTTATTTATTCCTGCCGCTATTTAGGGGCATCTCTGGAACAAGGAGAGCTGCGGGTCAACCGGGCAAAACGAATCCATAACAGTAATATTTCGTTTTACGTGAGCGGAGCCGCGGGCGTCGTTTAGTATCTGTAAATATAAAATGGAAACTGACTTACTGATTGGCTGACATATCAACACACAGGTTAAACCCCTGAGTCTTAAGACTAGAAATTAATTTATTATGAATATTGTTTATAGCTACAAGTGTTTTATAAGGGATTTTCCCGAAATTATCGTATCATATCGTATTTGTATTTGAAAAGGTAATAAATAAACATATTAAGCGTATATTAAATCTGGGTCAGATTTTTTCAAACTTAAAAACCCTCAAACCTTCACCAATGTTCAATTCGTTCCGGCAAACTTTCTTTGTCCTTTGTTACTTGATAACATATTTCCATCTTGGTGCAAAATGCGCGGATATTCCTTCTTTGTTTGAGAAAAGAGTTATTTATTTATATATTAATTTAAAACTTTATTGCACAAAAACAAAAATGTACAAAAGGCGGACTTAATGCCGTTTGGCATTCTCTACCAGTCAACCAGCTGACCAAACAGAAAAAACTTTAAGTTGGTGTTGCGATAAAGTGCACATGCATACTGAAAAAATACATACATAACAAAGAAAGCATAAATACATACAAGATACATAATATACATTATAAATACATACATAAAATATCAAATTAGGATGACCCATTATTGATCTGTCACAGCATGTTTGAACGCAGAGCGACTAGGAGCTCTCCTAATCATTTCAGGAAGAGCATTCCAGAGCCTCACAGCCTGAACCTAGGAAGATTTGTCCAAAAAAGTAGTAGTTATATAGGTATTATATATATATACTTTCTAATCCTTTAACATTCTTAAAATAGACGTGCCTAAGATGATTACTATACCTAAATGGTAAGCGGCTCTCGCATGCTCGGAGTTACTGGTGTTTGTTTTTTTATGGGATATTCATTTTGTATAGTACTATTGACTACAGAATAACCCACTCTTTAGAAGTAAGTATTCATTACGTTTTCATGGTTGAACCGTTGAAATATTTTTATACAATCTTAATGTAAGTGCCAAGTGTCATTAAATAAAGGCTTCATATTACGAAATTCCAGGAGAAAACAATTTTTAGTGTAGAGTAAAAGTAGTAAAAATAAGTATTTTACATACCATGAAAAAAGGAACATATATATAGATTTATTACGTCTTTAAAGACTCAAAAGTCACGTTCAGCTGGATAAGCAATCTGTCACTTTCTGAATCTCACTTCCATGTAACATCATTGCATCTTACAATTGACATTCAGATTGTGACAGGTGCTCTACATTCCCTAAAAGGAAAAAAAGAGAGGTGTATATTGAATGTATATAAAGAACAAAATACTTTTGTGACACGGCGCTAGTCGTGTCGTGGCCGAGAGGTAGTGTTGATGAGATTATTTTTATGTAATTACGTCTCGTGTTCGAGCCGCGTATAGTACTATCTAGGAATAGGGGTGTGAGCTTCTAGAAATTACTTTTTAGAAGGTATTCGTGTTTCTTACATCGACAATGAAAACTGATTTTGTTTAACGGTGCTTGAGGTAATCACAATAAATTATTCGAGTTTTTTGCATCGACAAAGGTAACTTTTATTTATTAATCCATTTTATTTTAATTTACTGACTATAGCGATTCCTGGGTAATAAATATTCGGTTTTGGACTGGAACGCTCAGTGATGCGCTCGAAACATAGTTAGGGTAGTGACAGATAATATTTTGGTATAATATATTTATTTTAAGAACTTAGTCATCAAAGGTACGAAAAAAACCTTATAAAAAAATACCTAGTCGTTTTTCTCTCTGTAAAATATCCTATCTTAGGTTTCGTCATTGTCGCAAGCCCTCAGAACTAGTTAAGTGTTCTCAGGAGGCGCGCTCGTAAATCCTGTTACCCACAATTTGTTCTGCAATATAATGAACACTAAAGAATATATTTTCCTTATCGCTATCACGAGTATCTCAATTTTGTTTAAGTGTAAGATCCGGCCACATAACAGTGAAAATGTTATGAAATATGTAAATGTTATTTGTGTACCTAAAAAAATCTATGAACCTTTTATAAAGTCAATATAGGTACAGCCGAAACTATACACCTGTAATTGGAATGTGTGTTCCCTGGATAGAGCATTGTGTGCTATCCACTAAGAGAGGTATAATTAAATAAATAAAACGAAAACAGGTAATTTCATTTTTATGATAAATTCGGAATCAAACGTTTTAGGGTTTATAAAAGTACTTATTGCAACTTGTACTGTATAACATTGAAATGTCATAATTCATTAGCTGCCCATATTGTAAATAGGAACAAGTGATTATAAGAGAATCGTAATCACTAAGTATCTAAATTAAGATTGACACGAGATATAAATCTTGCAATCATTTTGATGATCGAAATTCCTCAATAACTGCTCAGCTAAATCTCAATATTCTTCATATATTTCGTACCTTATATTGTTTTTTATTATCTTGTCTTAAATACTTTTGACAAAGGTTCAATTAGATTTTATGTATATGTAACGTGTATCGAATCTTTAAGTACAGATACAATTTATACAGATTTACAGTAGTTAGTGTTTACAACAATCTCGTTCAGTAGAACGAGATTGTTGTAAACACTAATTACACGGTGTAATCAATGCATATGGCCAACAAAGCTATACAAATCAATGCACAATTTGGACGGAAAACCAACACACAATCTATTGGGCTACACACGCAGTACAAGGTTGGTAAGACCGCGTCCAGCGAAACAACTGTCGAAATTCACGAGAAAAATTCTGTTTATCGATTTATACTTTATTGAGCCCTCTTAAGCCTAAAACAGGTAAGCTATATAGGTGATAAACAGATCTCAAATTGCCTTTACCGATTTACTGAAATCTATCGCAATCGCAGCCCACCACTCATTACCGGAAGAGCCGGGAACCGTTACAAATGAGCCCAATAAAGGAGTTCCCATCGCTGCACGCCAGACGGATGATGGTGATTCTTTCCGGGCTGGAAATGAAAGAGTCCATTCGATTCAATCTGAGTTTGATGAACTGGAAGTCTGAATACGTATTGAATGGCCTGTGTTTTATTAACTGATCAGAGAATTTAGTTTTTCTTAGGTTAATTTTTTTAGAAACTATGTTCTTTAAATTATGGAAGGAACAGTAACACAGTAAAAATATTATATATAGCATACGGCGAGTTGATACTTAGGCTAATGCGATGCGAACGAAGTTCTCACTGAAAACGAGTCGATGCACATTTCTGTTAGGCCTATTTGAATCATTATTGTAATCATACCTGTCCACATACGTAAAATAATGCCTTTTTCCTGCGGAGGGGTAGGCAGAGACTACATCTTTACACTTGCCCTGCATAGTTGTTTCGTTCACATTTATAACTCTCTTCATGCAAGCTAAATGAACAAATTATTTTGACAACTTTTAAACAATATCAAAGTAAGTGGCAACATGTGCAGTCCACCAACCAGTAAGAGGTGTTTGAAATTACTTAGAAACTAAATTTTATTTTCCAAGTTTGATAAGTTTTCACTTTGAAACACATTATTGTAACTGGTGGCTGTACAGAATAACAGTGCAAACTTTAAACGAATGTTGCAAAGTACAGACTTCAAAACGCGATAATTCAAGTATGTTTTTTAGGTCTTTTTCAAAGATAGTACCTCTTATAAATGTACTTGGATGAATTAGGGAATGTGCTTAAAATATTTCATAATATATTCCCAGATATATATCTGTAAGCCCGAAGAACTGGGAGCAGAAGTAGCTGGTAAAAATTACATTTGTAAAGATTAAGCTAAGCCTAACACATTGCGTACAGTTTTATGACTCGGGAGATTGCCTCTAATGGCGCGACACAATAATGTGATAGCGACAACATTTTACTCTTAGCTTGGAGTAGGTACCTACTCGTGTATATAAATAACATATCTTCATAATGATTATCTAGATTTATACGAGACAAAAGTTGTATACTGAAATAAGTAACGGTTACATACCTAATAGCAAAAGTAGTTCCATTTTTTATCTTACATATGTCTATTAGGTAATTAATTTTGTAATACGATGCCTATAATTGTAATTCGCTCATTTTTCAATAACTTCTTACAACGATAGCACTCCTACCTACTTTTGGGAACGTAAAATACCTGTTACATACCTTACTTTGTATGAAACTTTTATCAGAAATCGATCTAACTAATTAATTTTTAATTAAAGAGACGTATCTTAACGTTCTAACTGACCTTTATTAAGTACCTTAAGAAATGGACAATAAGGTACATTTAATTATATTTAGTATCTAGCACTACTAGTTATTTTAAGCGGCAACTTAAAATTTTATTCAACTGGGTAGTGATTCTAATAAAAATATACGATTTTTGTGGAGTAAAGCTAAGCTGATTCTAGGAATATACATACATACATCTAATTCTAATTAAATAAATTCTAGGAATATATTTGCCGTATTGGGATTTATTCATGAACTCTCATAACATTTTTTTTATTAACAATGTTAACTTTAAAATAAAAATGTAAATTTGTGTCTCATATAGTAAATTTCTTGTACTGATGAAAAATGGTTCTGCAAAAAGTGTAAGTAAGTATTGTTCTCAGCAGGTGTCTCAGTAAAACAAGGCCAGTCAGAAATCACTTTTATGTAGTGAAACGCTGTTATGAGTTCGGTCTTGTGTGTAGTATAAGCCTACAAAGCAGCGGGTGGTCCTAGTTCGAGTCATAAATAAACCGAACTAATTCATTATAATATTTTGTAAGCAGTGAGCTACTCTAGGCTTACTGAATATAAAAGTCTCTAATCAGAAGTATTTATCATAGATTATGACATTTAAAGTGCATGCATGCGAATACCTAGATTTAAAAAGAAGTCGTATGCAGGGACCACATATCCTTAGAACGTATTCAAAACAAATAGGTATCTTCCTCCCATTGTATACGTAAATCAAAGTAAATAACTTAAGGTCACGGGCAACCTCCCTACTGTTAAATTACTAAGATGATGTTTTTGGACGGATTTAGATTATATGCAAACCTTCCCGTAGATTAACCTTCAAAGGTTGACCTATTTACATTTTATGCAAAATGAAAATAACCGTTTCCCGCCTTTCACCCGTTCCGCTCGTGATAACTGATGCGCCTCTTGGTGTCGGTATTAAATATTTGCAGCTTATAAGGCTTACAACATACAATGTTTATCATATCAATCAATATCATTAGTGATATAGATAATTAAGACATATTGTGACCATATTCAAGGAATACATGATTATTATTACTGGAAAATAGAAGGAAGATCCAGGGGTCAAAGCCCAATACGATTAAATCGAAGATCACCTCAAAACAAAGGTATCTAATGCATAAGACCTAGCAAAAAATTGCTGCACATGGTAAAAGATCGCGAGGAAACTAGATCCGCTACTTAATGACGTTGATTGTCCTACCGGTGTCCATAATTCCGTATCCGTATTTCAAGCAATTGACTCAACTAGGGCGATCTTTATTTAAAGTAAAAGTAAAAATCTTTTATTTTCTCCAACAATCGTACATGAAAATTACATAGGTTATAATAAATTGTTGTTACCAATAGAGTACATTTTAAGTAGAAACTCGTAGGGATCCTCCTTCTTCAGTCCTCCTCTTTTGACAACAAACTTTCCAAATGTCGCAAATACCTATACCCGTGCGAAACCCTTTTGCGCTATTTTGCACTAGCAGTTATTCACAGAACTAAAAGACTTTCCCACTAGGATCGCACCTATCTACTTAATAAACATACCTATACAATAACTAGTTTTTGCCCGCTGCCTCATATGTGTGAATATCTCCGTACACCAAACTAATTATAATAACATAAATTTCACGGAGATCTGTTCAGCGGTTTCGATATGAGAGACGGACAAACATACAAACACGTTACCCTCTCAGATTTATATTAGTTTGGGTTAGTCGCCGTTATCAGTTCAGAGTCTTAAATCGAATGAAGGTAGGTGCCTAATATCCCATAAGAACTTATTAATCACATAAGAATTATGTAAATAAGTAAGTACCTATTAATTTTTTACCAGCCTAAGTCGTATCAGTACATGGTAAAAGGAGGCATCAGACATCATACACCTATCTGTCTGTAGTGTGTACAACGCTACCTACTCAGAGTAGGTAGTTCAGATTTATGCAAATAGATAGAGCTGCTGCATCCTTTAGTAGGAAACTTTCGCTTTCGAACTAATTGATACAGACGCTCCAGCTTAAAAATAGACAAATAAAAACGCTTTCGTTTAGTTAGAAACTTTGTCTCTTATGTTCACGATTCGCCTGAAGGTATTTGATAGCTGAGATGAAGGATGAAACCTTGGCAGCAAATGTAAAAAACCGGCCAAATGTGAGTCGGACTCACGCAAGAAGAGTTCTGTACCATTATCTATAAAACATGTGTTGGTTGTATTAGAGATTTAATTATTTTATTTTTATTTTATTTTTTTTAAAGGGAGGTTACACACTGTTGTGTGTCAATTAATTAATATGTACCTACTTAGTTACCTATTCTGTGAAACGTCTACCTGTTATCGTTATTGAGCAAAAAAATACGAAAAAACACTGAATGATGGTAGTAGGCAAAAGAGATAATTGAAAATTTCAGCTTACCAGCTATCACGGTACAGAAACAGGCTGGTAACAGAAGGACGGACGGACAGACAGTTTTACCTTTCAGGCACGGAAATGGAAAGTTTCACATATAATTTCCCGTGCCGTACATATGTGGATTTTCTTCTGGTTAGTAACTTGCAACAACGACCATACTGTGTGGCTTGACTGTAGTTTGTGTCAGTGTGACCTCCTCACCACCCAATCCCTTAGATTGCGTTACCTAAAAAATAAATACATGAGATTCAAACATTTGTAGCGGGAGCGATGATTCGGCTCGACCGCCACCAAAGGGAAAATCTTTCGCGAGGCTGGTGTTATACCTGGGGAACCGCGGCTCCAACGATGTTGAGTCGGAGGTGGTATTTATGCTCCAATCCGTGAAATCCTTGTAATTTTAAAATTAAAATTCTTCGCTGCGTTTGGCTGAACGCGTCATTTTCTTCGCTCGGATTGACAGTTGGTGTCTGATATTTGTGATGTCGCCACACATGAATGTTTTTACTGAAATACCTAGCCTATTTTTTTTGTGAATTTGATAAAATCTTGGTTGTCAAAGATTAAATTTAACATATAAGAATAAGGCGTCATGGATGAATACCATTAACATAGATCAGATGACTAATGACGACTCTATTCTTATGAATACTTAAAAAAAAAGGGCATTACTTCCATGTTTAAAAAAAATGTTTCTGTCATAATGACAGCATGACAATTCATGACATCGATCAGCTGATGGCTAGTTGAGTGGTTGCTATTCACTCGAATTTTAAGATATTTTCATTTCTTAAATTTATTTATACCTATTTATTAAGTGCAATTTAGTTATTTAAATAGAAACACAAGTTATTATTAACTACTTTATTTAACACAAACCTAAACGTGAAAAAAATTACTGGATCATGGTGACCTATGTTTCAAGTGTTTTCAAAAGCTAATTTGTTTTCTAGCTTATTACACAAAAATAAATATAACATTAACAATAGCAGTTCTTTTGTGCAGAAGAAATGCCTGGTATTAGTAATGAATACATTAATGGCGTTGTTAATAATATTGTATCAGAAAATAACCTAAAAGAATGTCAGTTTTCGCAGCTAAATTTCGAGAGTATTGCCCAAAATTATTTTGGCGTTCTTATTCCTTTAGTTTTAAACGGCAAAAAGAACAATGAAGCTGTGTCACTACATATTGTTTTAAAATTAGCTCCTACTGACGAACAATATCGTGTGAGTGGGGCTCTTACTCAATTCTTTTCGCGTGAAATATTTGCCTATTCCATCATATTAAAGAAATATAACATTCTGCAAAAGGGTTTCCCAATAGAACTTCAATATTTAATACCTCAGTGCTATTATGTTTGTAAGGAATACTGCAATGAGGCTATAGCTATGCAAAATATGAGTGTTAATGGATATAAGCCATATACCAATAAAAGGTACCTAGATTTTGATCATGTTACAGTGTCATTAAAATCCTTGGCGAAATTCCATGCACTATCATTTATTATGAAGGAAAGAGATAGAGAGCTCTATGAAAAGTCTCTTAAAGTCTGCTTACCTTTGTCTGCAGCTAATAACAAAAGGTTTATGGACATCTTACAAGATAGATTAGACAAAGCTTTAATCAAACTTGAAAATACCAAATATGTGCCTATGTTAGAAACTTTAAAACAAAATCTGAATGATAATATTGAGTCTGCAAGTAATAATGTGCAAAGAATATGTATTTGCCATGGAGATATTTGGAAGGAAAATATTCTTTATAAATATGAGGTAAATATTTAAATTGTCATAAGTATCCAGCAACAGTCTGCTTACAAACATTTTCAGAAGCAGCTTTGGTGGATACAATATTCATCTAGTGTTTTCATTTTGTATTATAATACATGATTATCTTATTTATTGTTTCAGGACAACAGACCAATATCTGCATGCCTTATAGACTACCAAACGGTTCGGACAATAAGTCCAGCTTACGATGCCCTTTACCTCATCATCAGCAGTACCAATTCAGAATTACGGCACCAACATTATGGAGAATTACTAACAGTGTATTATGAAATGTTCGCTACTGTGTTAAAAGAAGCAGGGCTGAATCCCGATTTCTTGTACTCAAAAGACATGTTTTATTCTGATTTGAAAACTGTTGGTCCAGCATGCTTTATAGTAGCTAATACTGCTCTGTGGCTGTCAAACGGTCTCCAGAAAGAAGGTCATGTGAGAAGTAAAACTCCTTGGAATACAAAAGAAGAGGAAATTGATGCAGTTAATAGTTATAAGTTAGCAATTGTAGGTATAATTGAGGATTTTATTAAATATGGTTACCTTTACCTGTAGTCACATTTTAAAATAGGCCTAAGATAAGTATATTTTATTTTATATATTATCTTATTGACTTTTATTTCATGATTCAAAGAACCTTTTGATTACATAAACTTATATATACATACATTAGATACAGTCTATAAATAAATCTACCTCTGTGTAGCTGACCGGAAAAAGATGTTGATACACCTTGTTTCAGTCACTATTTTGTATTATGATGTTAAATAAATAAATGTATCATTAATTACTATCTTTTGCCTGCGATTATGAGTCTGGATTGGATATCAGGCTTATTTTTTAATTTGGTGGCTCTGTCTACCTCGTAAGGGATATAGACGTGGTTATATGTATGTCTGTATCTACCGACTACGAATTTTTACAAACGCGTAACTTTTTAGGATTCAGTTACTTAATGCTGCAAAAATTCAATATTTGGCGCATACTTCGGAATATAAAGTATTGATGTATCTACTGTTCCCGTAAGATATTTTCGCTTTAGAAACCGTGTAGAAATTTTATCTATATGTAGGAACATATTTTTACCTATATGTGATATATTTTTACTAATCAAAATAAAAATATCTTCCTTAAAAATCACCGTAGGAGCACGTGTTCACACTGAAACTTATATATTACCTATTATAATTTATGTACATGGCTGAGGTAGGATTTGAAACTGTCTCCACACACACTGTTCGCAATCAATCCTTTCATTCGAACACCGACGCCTACGGTCTAGCCGATCATCAATAAGTATCTCCTGTATTATTATCTATCTATGTTATTCGAAGCGCGCATTTTAATTGAATAATATTTCAGAATCTATAAATCTAATTGATATGTAATCTGTAAAGGGCAAAACTTTCCGATAATGTATCTTTCTAATGGAGAAAGATTTTTTGAAATCGGTTCAGGAGTTTTTTTTGGTTTATTCGTTACAATCATACAATTTTTTTCTCTTTTATAATTAGTGGATTAGTGATTTGTATTCTGTTTTTACTCATGCCATGCATGCATGCAATGGTTTGGGGCCATAATCATTGATACTCCCAAGTTACTAAAACAACATGTACAACTCGTTCGACAAATAGAAATGAAGACTCTTTTCACGCTGTATTCAAGGCTAATTGGGTTTGGGTTGAAAACATTCCGCTTCAACTGAAACTTAATTTCATGAAACCTGACCTGTTTTTATACAGTTATCTTTATTACGCGTAGATATTTCTTTTATATCAAACTTATTTAGAATACCAAAACTCCCTTCGTTTCCACATGGATGTTGTAAAAGGTAACTAAGGGAATAGGCACATATTCATCTAGTGCAAGCTTGCCGATCTGGTAGTGAAGAGAAAATATGTATATATTGTGTTGCAGCTGCTACTCTTGCCGTGCACATTGTAAAATAGCAATCAAGGGAAAGGTTAATAAACTAGGGATTCTCCTTTTATTCGATGGGCTAGCAACCTGTCACTAGCAAACAGTCGGTTAAGGACAATTTATTTCTATCTCAGTATAAATAAATAATTGTAAATGAAAATGTTTAAATAAAATTGAAATATACCTACATAAATTATGTTAAAAATTATTAATGAAAGTACAACACTAATGTACCTTTGTAATTTTGTTTCTTGTGTTTATCAGTCTCGATGTTTTCTGTGTACATAAATTAGTAAATAAATAAATAAAATGTTTTTTCGCTTTGACTGTACTGTTTAATTTTTTTCTAAGAGCGGTCCCAGTCCGTGAAAAGATTTAAAATAAAAGAAACCGGTGACTGGAACCGCGGGTCCAGTTCAAAGCGGTCCCAGCTGACGGACTCTTCGTAAGTTACCTATGATAAAATTAACAAAATTGTGATCTCTTCATTCGTTTGTGAGCTATGATGCCACAGACATGCAGATTTTTCCCTCGGGGTATAGAAAGACCTCTTTTTATGTATTAAGACATTATAAATATACAAACCCCTCACAAATTACAGCGTCTTCTACTCATACTCTTGAGTAAATGTGATAAAATAAATCTTCAGCACTGCAAGATATCCAATTTGTGCCATTTTTTCAAAGAAATTTGAGCAGGTTTGAATTCCTTTTAACGTGTTTGCGGATTTTTTCAATTAATTGGACCCATTGCGTTGGCGGACTTATAACGGCCACCCAATTATACGTTAAAATATTTGAGTTATTTCATTATTCATTAAAACGGATGGAATTTTCATTAATGACAGGTAAGTACTTCGTACCGTGTTTCATTACAAAGAGAACTTTGAATGATGTGCCAGATATAAAATTATATCTTAAATAAAATACCTTTTGATATTTCATGTTAAATTTTTTAAAATATCTTCCAAAATATATATATATATATTTAATTCTCTTAGAGATAGGCGAATTCAAGAAAAAATACTCACGCCTCTAAAAACACTAAAATAGGTGAACTTAACGCTAAAACTTTAGTAGGCAATCTTCAGATAAACACATAAGATATCAGATACCTATTTCTTTAATTTCCATTATATAAAACACCCTTACATACGAGTATATAAAGAAGTGAGAATATTTATAAATATAAACAGACTTTATGCCTTATCGAGCAATCATAACCATATCAAGTAATATACATGTACTCGTACAATATACTCACCTGGATCGTAGGAACAATGGTTCCTAGTAGGTATCTCTAAATTCGTTATTCCGAGGGCTGGCCGCGGATTTTGCATTATGCAACGGATTTGAGTGCGTCCGGTGCGAGTTCGTGTCCTACGAACTACAATGGCACAGTAAATTTTACGAACTTGCTTTATTAGAATGTTACTCTTTGTATTGCTTATATGGGTATGGCATTTAAGTATATTATTTATTGATTATTGCTAAACAGCTAGGTCGAACTTTTGTCTGTCGTCAGCGAAAAGCGAAAAAAGATCGTGTACCTAAGTAAGTGAAAAAAAAAACCTCATTTCTCCACGCCTTTTGGTATATAAATAGCCATTGTATACTATAACTCACGTTTACAGTACAATATATGGTTGTCGTGTTTTTGTAAAGGTGGGAAATTTTCAGGTGTTTTTGAGCCCCAGCAGAAGATCTGCTACGCGAATAATACGAGTATGTATAAAGTGTGTTTGAGAAATAACGTGTCACATAAAGAGAGAGTTTGTATATTTTGTTCTACGCAAATGTTATGCAAAATAGGGAGAGGACAGACTACAATGTCTGTGTAATACAATAAATATGTGTATACCTAGTCATGACCTTGTTTGACGAAAAGTTAAACCAAGGGGTTAATGTACTACTAGTAAATTGTTATACTATGGCTGTGGCTTGCCATAATGGATGCCAAAGGTTGGCTAAAACTGTAGGCCTCAGTAATAATATTTCGCGAACCTCATTTCGAGAGTGCTAGCAGATTTTGTATTTATATTTTACACAAGCGGTCCGCCATAGCTTCGCCCGTGGTACTTACATAGCCCTTTTGATACCCGCAGATGTAAGGTACATGGGTTAAGTATTTTCGAAGACTAGCCCTGACAATCACACAAACAACCAATGTTTCAAAGCTTAAATTTTCCTATACGGTTTTTTCGATGTGGTTACTTTTCCAGTGGATACGATTCCATTTCTGTATTGCAGATATTGTTAGGTCAATAAATTGAATTAGTTTATGCAGTTTGTTATAGCTTCGGCAAATGCGATCCAAGAGCCAATGTACTGGGCCGGGTCAATTTAGGTAAGTAAGTATGTTTATTGACACAATTAAGAAGAATAATTATTTATCAATGCTTTTGTTTGTTTGTAAACTCTTTATTGCACATAAAATTAAATATAGCAAATTACAAAACAGTTATTGGATTTAGAAGAATATGAACAATGGCGGAATTATCCCCAATGGGATTTCTTCCAGTCAACCAAAATATAAAGGAAACGCTTTTGTTACATTATATTTTCTTCGTCTTATTGATAGTCTGTATTAGTAAATAGAGGTAACTATTGGTTAAATACAATAAGTTGTATTAATATACAACTAGGTAACTGTTTGTTCCCCTTATAAAAAAAAATAAAAATAAAAGAATGCGTACCAAACCGCGAGATTTAAATTACAGTTTAGTTTTATTTTGTAGCGTCCATAGATACAATTAGCCATTTATCTTCGCTGGGGGTAGTTGTTAAACTCAGTTTTAGCTTTTGGGTTATTGTTCATGTCATCATGATCGCCGTTAGTTATATAGAAAGTAATATTCTAGTCTTTCCCCACATTTTGGTATATTTTATATTATGAAAATATAATTTAATTTATTTTTATTTTGCATAAAGCGTCTAAACAATTTTAAAAAGCCTGATATAATTTCGTTTGTTCAATACTCATAAAGTTATAAAATAAATAAGTATGAAACGCCAGTAAACATTAATTACATTTGTTTGCTGTTACACAAAAGTAACCGTAATAAATTGTACATTAAAAGGGAAACTTTGCCCACGTTTATTATCTCGAACAAACTAGAGTCATTAAAATAATAAAAGCGTCAAACTAAAGTGCCTAAGTTGGGAGGACTGTATTCTTCCGTGAGACACGTATTTCTTATCCCTATATTTTTAATTCCTTTTCTATTCGCATATACCTAATACTCCACCTGCATCGCTTTTGAAAGGCGGATATAATTGAAACAGATGCGAGTATTATGCTTCTGCTTAGTTGGTGGTTGAAGATTTGTGGATTATCCTTGGTTCGGCCTATTTTTGATATAGGACTTTCTTTCGAACCACTTTCTAGAGGCCTTTGATACTCTTCTTTTATTGCTTTTAAATAAATAAAGTACAATGCTAATGCTCTCAGGTCTTATCTTTGTTTGTTTTGGTTTTTACGTGAACTGATGTGGTGGGTAATAAAACCATCTATGGTCGATTGGCTTTTTGTTCATTGAAATAGAGGTTCTCAGAGGTGACTTCATAGTACTACTTTGATCTGTCTGATCAGGGTGTAAAATAACAACCAAAATCCGCATTCTCAGGCTATACCTAAACATATTTAAAATACCATATACACCTATCTAATGAAGTTTCTCAACTTCAATCAAAGCTATTATTTCAGGGAGTTCGGTTGCAGTACAAATAACAATTCGAGAGTTTCATGGATGTTGTTATCTTAGGAGAGTTTATGTAGACGGCGGATGTTAGATACGATTCTATTATATACTTATATATAAATTCTTTTTACTATCTAAGATTAAGCTCCTTCTCTTTATTATGTCTGTTCCTAGTTGGACCCTCCGATACTATCCTTTTGAGCCTGGAGTCCGCCTTCCGACAACTCGCTTTTTGTTATCGATTTTTGACATGTTCGTGATCTCGCCGTATAGATCGTGGGCTATTGGTCTTTTCGAGGTAGACAGAGCCTGTCGGCCCCGCAAGGGATATAAACATGATTATAAGTATACATGTATGTTCGTGAATTCCCAATCAGTTGGCTCTTGGCTGTTAAATTACGAAAATACTAATAAATTTAATTCTTATAATAAGCATGTATCTAGTTTAAAATAATAATTCATTTGTAGACTGTGAAAATACCATAGTATTTTAACATTCTAATAAAAAAATATTTGATTTTTGTTAATAAGTATTGCCTACAGAATGGCCTCAACTTTATATCTCGAAATGTTCATGGAAACTCACATTTAAAGCGCTGGTAAATCATTTTAAATATTTAAATTCAATTAAAAACGGAAGTAACATTTATTCAGTACAGCCATTTCATTTTATTTATTTGCTGCCTCGAAAAGAAAACATTTTCACAGTAAAATTACCTAGAGTGTAGAGTTTACCTTAATCGTAGCTTAAGTGCCTTTAAGTCTTACATTTCTGACTACAAACTGCTTCCTGTGGCGAGTTGCCAACACCTGGAAGTGTATTCTTGAACTAAGTATTTAAAGCTTTTAAGTAGAGATAAGCTAATACAAGGTATAAGAGGTAGGGAAACTGTTAAATCCATTGTTAAGTTTATGTATTTATTTTCCTGTATTACGCAGCTGGAACAGATCAAAAATGATTACTTGATGTGTTAGAAGTAGAAACAACCAAAAAATCGAAGGGCGATTTGCATACCGTACAAGATTGGTTGGATTTGTCATCAGAACGGAATATAAAAATTTAATTTCTATGCGCAACATAAAGTACTTAAATTTTGTATTGTAAGTTTATAAAATGAATTTACATTAAAATTTTCGTCGTACATGGACAATGAGTTAAACTGAGAATATTGTCCCTAATGACACTACCTACGCAATTAGCGGGCATGTATCATAATCGTAGTCGATTGCATCTGCATTTCAGATTGCCGTCCGTGCCCGCTGCGGCCGGCCTGGGCTTAGAGCACCCTCGGACGATTCATTTCAATTATTTCGTTATTAACATTTTATCTACTTAGATGACGTTCTAGTTATCTGCGGCTCTATAATATTTTCATAGTTTAAATAAGTTAGTGTAATTCAGTGGAGACGTAAACGCGTATGTTCGTAGATTTAAAGACATTTTTCAAAGGAAAATATCTTATAAAATTACAGTACACTATAACTCGATCATTTCAGTAGCGTACGATTAACAATTAATACAAAAATGGTTGGTATATGTCAGGAAAGGAAATGGAAAATGATTGTTTTTATTGGCATTTTTCACTGAGACTTTGAACCAAAAATTATATGAATGTTAGCCATGTAAACACAATAAATATGTCCAATTTTATAACAACAGACTTACAGAAAACAATAGCTGAAAAACTCGAAATAACGAGTAGTAATCTTTCTGTACATTAAACTTTTTTTATTGTTAAAATAAGTAGATAAAATAAACTTGATGCCAAAACACAGAAATTGTATTAACATGTTTCAGTGATCTACGACGGTACTATGCGTATGCGACATATTTACAGCAGACAAACAAATTACCTTAACTTCTAGTTAAAAACGGATGCAGGTCAATCGTTAACATTGCTTATTATAATAAAATTTAATTTGTATATAATTAAATACAAGTGTATAATGTCCTTTGAGGACGGCTTACAAATAATGGGAACACATTTCTCCACGAGGCGTGTCGTGGTAACAATTTAACCGTATTCACCTGCATCGACATCAAAAATCGATGTAAATCAATAACATTAGACTAAACTAATTCAGTTTATTGTAGGTACAGCTACCGTGAGCTTAGCTTGCCATTGTTACTGGCGACAGAAATCAACTTTTTGTTTGAAAAAAAATAAGAGGGCAGTGCATTCCAGCCGCTAGCGACCGTAGCAAACCAATACTCATAAGGATTGATACACACCAAAAATGCGTTTTATACAATTTTATTAAAGAAATTATTATACAAAATATACTAATATACGACGACAGTTCTCATTGATATTTCAATAAAAATAGTTATAATATATGTACATTTTCAAATAGAATTACACATGGCACTATTCTCTTCATTCCTTTTAAAGCAAGAAATATGTACCATTGAAACTCGTTATTTTCATACGATATGCTAGGATTAAACAAACAAAACAAACAAACAAATCATTTAATAAACCATCGAACGTACAAAAGATAACACTTTAATTATAAGTGCCGACTGCATTATAATTCAAACAAGATTATTTTTTCCTTTTTTCAAACAAGATTATTTAATGCATAGTAAGTAAGTAAGTAAGTAATGTTAATTAACCTTATAAAAATAAATAGCATTTTGGTTTACTATTGGCCCCACACTAGGCAAGAATGCCTGTCCTGTGGCAGCCGTTATTGCTTAACAAACATTGAAAAATAAATCAGACTACCGGCAATAAAAGTTTAAATTAATAATAAAAAGAGGAAACATAAAAACTTATAAATTAGTATAAAACGAAATACAAAAGTGCTTATCAATCTATAAACGTTTTGCTAATATAAAACAGAATAACAATAATAATCTGGCATAGCAAGCATATATTAATAACAACAAGATCACTAATCGTACCCGTAAAAGTGCATTAGATTCATTAAACTCATTTTAAAATGCGCAGGAATTCTTCTGTGTAATCATAATTCCATGGAAGTATTAATGAAAAAATAAGGGATTTGGCTTTAGCAACAGAATTCTCTTTTATGTTACATATTTTGCAGATTTTATTATAAATAAAAGGGGATGCAAACTGAGTGAAACGGCGAGCAAAAGTCGTGTTGACTAGGGGAGCATATATTTTGAAGACTCGTTTTTTTAGTAGTTGGGGATAGTCAGGTGCTTGTATAACATGCCGATGAGTATCTAAAGCAATTTTTAGAATATATAGCTTACGCACACTCAAAACATTTGCATCGTTATACAGGGACACTGTGGGATAGAGGATAGGTTTACGAAACATAGTTTTGAGTATGGCTCTCTGTGTTCTCTCGATATTCATCATGTAACATGAAGAAGCACCACCCCAAATGGAGATACAATATGTAAGAATCGATTCGCATAACGCTAGATACACAGTGGTTAACAAACGTCTATTAGCGGATTCTCTAAGGAGTTTCATGATGTGAATGATTTTTCGCAATCTCTTACATGTGATGTCGATATGAGAAGCGAATGATAATTTTTCGTCGAGAATAACTCCCAAATATCGCACAGAACATGATCTTTCGATTGACCCACAGGCACAATTAAGATTGCCACTTCCTGGTAAACTGTTGCAACTATGAATTGTCACTTCTGGAATGTCGACAGGAGCTGAAGCGGCTGTTTTGTGAAAGCAAAGAAGCTTCGACTTTTGGGCATTTAAGGTTAGAACGTTGTTTTTTAGCCAGTTTGAAATGGTCGCCAAGCCATTGTTTACATTCTCAAAGCAATTTTTCCAATTCGAGCCTGTAAAAAGGATTGCGGTATCATCTGCATAACATATAATTGAGGCTTGTGGAAGATCAAGTGATGCTAAACTATTTATGTAAACCAAAAATAGGGTGGGTCCCAGAATACTGCCCTGTGGCACACCGAATGAAACAGATTGTATGCCACTAACGCCCGAATCAACTCTTACACACTGTCGTCTTCCATTCAAACAACTAGAAAACCATCTAAGTGCTGTACCTCTGACCCCCATTTGCTCTAACCTTCGCACCAGTATAGGGATGGAGACGGTGTCAAAGGCTCTTGAAAAATCAAGAAAAACTCCAGTACAGGGCCGACCAGTGTCTAAATGAGATACGACAGTGCCTGTGAGAAGGGACACTGCCTTTTCAGTAGATCTATTTTTTCTAAAACCAAATTGTTGATTCGATAGCAACTCATGACTCTCCAAAAAATTCATCAACCGATCATTAACCAATCCTTCCAGCAATTTTGAGAATATAACTAATAGAGAGATTGGTCGGTAGTTTTTAGGATCATTCTTTAGGCCGCTCTTGTGTATCGGAATAACTATGGCTGTTTTCCAAATTTCTGGAAATTCACCTGTTTGAAAACTTAGGTTAAATATATGCGCAAGTGGCACAGAAATGAACTTTCCTATTATTTTCAAAATCCGACCTGTGATGTTATCTATACCCGGCGCGCTGTCATTTTTTAGGTTGTTAATGCGTGACTCGACTTCACAGGGATCAGTTGGTGTTAAAAAGAAAGAATTGGTAGGTCCATTATCTACTTTAATTTTAGCTGCTAGAGATTCTTCTGTCGAATTTATGTCGTTGAGTATTTTGGTAGCCAAGGATTTACCGACCGAAGAGAAGTATTCATTACAGTAGTCGAGAGAGGCAGAAGATGAGTCCTTAATTCGGGTAAGTTCAAGTGATGCAGTCTTTGAACGCTGAGTATGAGTTACTTTTCGTATACATTCCCATAACTTTTTAGGGTTTCTTTTATTATCCTGGAGAAGTTTGGAATCATGTTGACGTTTCAATTTTCTGATTAGATTGTTATAAAAATTGTGATATCTAGTATATATTTGCTTTTTTAAAAGATTATCAGGGTATTTACGTACTTCAGCATGTAGCCTGTCTTTGTGTTTCGCACATCTTAACAAACCGGGGGTCATCCAAGGTTGGATGGTAAATTGTGAATGACTTAGTTTTACGATTTGAGAATTACCTTTGATAGCTGCTCCTATTTTTGACACTAGGGACTCTGCTGCTTTTGAGGGACAAAGAGATTGAAGAGTATCTGACCAGTCAATTTGACTTATATCAGATAACAAGCCATCGAAATTTATTCTGGCACGATAGCGACTTTGATGGTTTGATTTTTCGGAATGATCGAATGAAAGTCCTACCATAGTGGGACGATGATCAGTCAGTGCTGTATGACAAACGATGGAAGTTGCTGTGGTTTTGTTCGGTATAAATATGTGATCTAGGCATGCGTTGTCTCGTGTAGGTTTGGTGATAGCCGGGATGTAACCAAGCCGAGACATGAGGCACATGTAGTCATGGTTTGCATCTTCGGAAATAATTTCAATATTTATATCACCAGCAATGAGAAGACGATTGTTATGAGCTAATTTTGAAATTTCTGTCTCAAGCGATATCAAAAAAGGTGTTTTATCGAGAAAGGAGGGGGATCTGTAGACACCCAGAATGGAGAAGACGCCAGGAATCTCGGCCAGCACACAGTTAGCATCAACAAGAGGTGGTTCTGAAAAATTAGGTGACCAATTACTTTTTATGTATATAACAACTCCTCCTGCCTTATTAATAAACTTATTTGAATTTGATGAAATATAACCAGGTATATGTGGAATCACAGAGGCATTAGAGATCCAACACTCAGTCAAGACTATAGCATCAAATTGTATATCGAGTCTTGCTGGAAAGACCATAAACGCGTTAAAATTGTGATTGACACTTCTTATGTTCATATTTAAGACTTTCAAAGTACGGTTACCGATCAGTTTATTACAATTCTCAACTTTATCTACAGCATGGCATGATATATTAAATGAGTTATCAATATTATGTAATAGATCTAAGGAGGCCAGTACTTTATACATAACATATATTTTGTTCGCTGAAAAATCAAAGTTGCCATGCTGTATAATGGATTTACTATATAATATTGTATTTTTAAGTATTCAAGAACATCAGAGGGAATAACATTGATCAAACAAGCTACTATTAGTAAAAACCGTATGTGGTAAAAATAAATCTCAAGAAGTGGACTCAGTCTGTCCAGCCAATCCGAGTAAATCGTTCTGCGACTGAATGCGCACAGCTGGGCTGCCTTCCTTCTTACGAATATAGATGGATCCGTTTTTGACCCAGCAAAACTTGAAGTCACAGGCATTTGCCCTTTCTCTGGCTGCGCGAAATAAATGTCGGTTTTCAGTAGTAAGCCTTTCATTGACGTACACTCTCTGCTCGGGACAACCTTCGACAATATCATTGCTTTTCAGGTTACGTCTTGCTCTTGCTTCCTTCAGGAAGCTATCTCGAACAGATGTCTTCGCAAACCTCACCACAAGTGGACGTGAGATATATTTATCTTTAAGGTCAGCAGTACTCCGGCGCGGCCCGGCCCTGGAGGCCTCTTCGATATCACTGGGGTCAAGAGTCACACCTATTTTAGCGGCAATGACAAAGGCTAAATGTGCAGGTTGTTCAGTTGTGTTCTCTTGGATTCCCATAATTTCCAGCTCCTTCCTAAGACCTTTCTGCATCAAGGAAGACATTTGAACCTCCAACGTCTTCACCGACATTTCCAGTTCCTGATTTCGTTGTTCCAGTATTTGCTGTTTGACATCTAGATCTGTTTGTCTGCGCTCCAGAGTGTCCTGCTTGCTTTCGATTACTTCCATTCTTTTCGCATTCTCTAGAAGAGCCAAGTTGATCGCGTCCAACCGAGAATAAACTTCAGGCTTAAATTCTTCAAAGCACTCCCGCAAAGCCTTGAATTCATTATACAGAGCTTGGTAAAAACCCCCAGGAACAGATGTAGTTTCAGTTGGTTCTGGGGTTTCTAGTCTTGTGGTAGTTTTCTTTCGATGTGTGACACCATCTGGATCCTCGTATGTTACAGCCCGTACAGGCGTTGAAGAATCCCCAGTCTTCCTCTTAGAGGCCCGACACTCAGGGCAGATCCACGCATCTAGTTCAGATCGGGTGATTTTGTCAGCCTTTGCGCAAGTAACGTCATATACTTTTCTGCAAACCTCTGAAGAGCAGGTAATATGACGGCCGATTATTTTTTGCCGACATCCAGCACATAGGCTACTTGAAGTAGGAGCCATATCGTATATTAAAAAATAGATCTTTTACCTTAGCTCAGAGTAGACAGGGTATTCAAAAGGCGAAAGTGTCGAGGTACACAGATATCGAAGTACAGGGGCGCAGGACACGTTTCACTATAAGTATCGCTATTCTGTCGCTAGTCACGGAGTACGCGGGCGATCGGGCGCAGTCGCGGATTGAACGAGAGGGCGATGAGTCATTCGCTGCCACAGGTGCCACGCACTTCGCTGTCGTAGCGAGTAAAAAATAAAATGTTCAACAATTATTTAGGTTATTAATACAATGATCACTTCACTTTTTGTGGTATTAATAAGCACGTTTCTTATGTCCCTTTATAAGTTTTCAATTTGTGATAAAATTTAACCGTTTGAGAGAACTTAGCACGTCTGTTCAGAATTTTAACTGTGAGCAATACAAATACGTGACCGTACCAAGCGCCGGTGCGCGCACCAATCAAAAATAACATATTAAAAATATATCGTATAAAAATGATAATAAGGTATTTTTGGAACGGAAAATTTCTATGCCACTGTTATAACATTTGTCTGTCCTATATTCCATTCTCGTTCATATGCTTAAAATTATCCGCACTCGTCTTAAAACCATAATTATGTAGGGTAATGCCATACGAGTTCAGGTTAGATAGCGTTGGGGAAGAAACCCGCGCCGTTTATCGCTGAGAGTTGAAGTAATCTGAGAGGTTAGTCGGGGAGCACGCACGATATCCTTGAGATGATTGAAAACATCGTCACGACTTTAGTCACACTGGGCGCCCGTATTTTAAATCATATACAGAGAGTATAAAGGTTGAAGAAATATATTGAAGGTTGAAGAAAGTATGCTTGTTGTAATACGAGGTAATTACTATAAGCAATTTCACAACGTTTTTAAAACAAAAGGGGATTACATATATAATTTTGAACTTTGGGTCACTGTGTAATTAACAGTTTAAAGGATTCTTAACGAGTCTTTACATTAATAGAGCTAGATGTGATGCCTGCGGTTAATGAAAAGTATTTAAATACAATTACATGTCAATTTCAATTTCAACAATTACATGTCAATTGGGATCCGTTTAATACCGTGCTGTGAAAGGCTGTCGTAATATATGGGTAAAAAATTTGGCAACATTATAGCCTTGTGATTATAAAGACTGTGTTTATCTCGCAAAAGTTGAAGACGTGAAATGTTTGTGTTAAGCGCAAACAGATAATTTTAAGTCGTGGATAATGACAGCATAGGGTAATTATTTTACGTCCCTTTTTCCACTATTTGTCTCCAAGACAAATAATGGACACATAAAGTGGAAGAACTGTACTATCTACAAACCCAAGAAAGATATTCTAACATATCCAGTGAATTCGCTCAATGTATAACTTTAGTGTATATCATCGCGCGATCTCCGCTTCCAACCACTTCTAATGTCGTCTTCAACCGAGTTTGAATGGGTAATCTAAATTAAGTGTAGGGAGAAGAAACGCTATCAAGAAATAATCATAAATAAGATTGGCAATATAAAGGAAATCGCAGCACTTTAAGCCATTTAAGATAATTGTGTTGTGCGTCATATATTTTTCACTTATAAGAGCATACCTGTGATTGAATATCTTAAAAGTAAAGTTTGAATGTCGTGTGACATAATACACTCTACTTAAAAACAAAAATCGGCACAAAATCCTGGCGAAAGGTAAGGTCAAGAGTACCTGCAACCAACCAGCTTGCTGTAAAAGTATGCAGGGACCATGGCAAGTGCAAAAAAAGTTGTATCTGCCTTCACTTACGGGAAATGTACGTGATTTTATGTGTACATGTACGCAAACCCAATTAGCCTTAATTATTAATGAAAATTTTGAAATTTATTTTTTAAATATAAGAGCCGAAATGTCTAAGACATTATTAGTTTCACACACAGACAGCTTGTTCCAACAAAGATCGCTTGGTAAGGCGCAAGCAAATTTTGAGACACCCAAATATACTTAAATGAAGGATACCAAACTAGGACCAAAGACGTTCTTCTTCTTGACACTGAACTTCTTGCAAGCCTTACGTAAGTAGCTAAAGAAATGTTATGAGTGCAACATAAATGTAAAATAATTACTGTTCGAGTCCACTACAATGAGATGTTTACGTTATCTAGGTATACACAAAAAATAAATAAATTGCAAGGTAATCGTAAATAAGGGTTTTCTTTTCTTACATGAACGAATTAGTTATCTCTTTCAATTCGGTAGCAGTGAGGCGTGCTACAATACTCCTCGAGAACGGAATGTACCTACTCTTGATAATCTACAGAAGCGTTTGTTCTCAAGAGCTTGGTACAAAGCAAGATCGATCCCTTTTACTCGTGATTGCGTTTGTCCCAATCCCAAGACGAAGCAAATCACCATTTAGGACAGTCGAATAGAGTTCCCTGTGTGTTCGGAATTCAAAATTTAAGAAGCTTGCCGGTTAGGTGAGTACTAGAATGAAAAGGAGTCTACTTTTACTGATGAGTTAACTTACACAGAAAACTGAGTTATCCAAACTAAGACATATTATAAATGTTCGATTTTAATAAATGTTTGTATGGATATATGTAGATATTTATGTTAGGTCTAACATAGGTTACAAAGAAATTCTTGAGAATGGAAATATGTTTTATTAGTTTAACGCGGACGGAACTTCGGGCAAAAGCTAGTTAGTCTATATCAAGATTTCAGTATGGATTATATTTATTTATGGAGAACCTATATTAATGGACTCTGATACCTTAATTATTTAGTAGGGAGCATGGTAAGAGTCGGTCGATATATACATATATAATGTCTTTGTAATGCAATTAACATTCAGAAAAAATACTACGTAAATATACTTGCTGAAATTCTCACAGCGAGCCATTGAAAGTATGCACGAACACCTAAAGAGTGAACAAAATCTAACTTCGCCCGCAAGCCGAAGTCTGCGGATCTAACAATAGCCAAACAAAGTTGGTATCGCGGGTTTCATTAACAACAACAAAGGCCCTTTTAACGATGATTGTCTTCACTTTCCTGTTCATGTCTACATTTTATTGTGCGAACAAATCGGTAAGAAAACAGCGTCTGATTTAATACGACATTATAATAAACAAATGTTGCAAAGGTAAGCTTTATAAAACACACAGTGATAGAATGTTAATGTTGGAAATAAACTTAACGTTGTAAAGACATCGTTAATTAAAATACCCGAAAAGTTCATAATGTCTATTGAGTTTTACCACACAAATGCTACTTGGTAACTTTCTGTCACACCACAGTGTATTCGTGGTTCTCAGCTGTTGGGTGTTTCGGAGTTCCCATACAGTAAGGGTAAATCAATTGACAGACTGTCAAAGCAGATTGATTTATTTCAATAGAATGAATAATAATTTTAGATGTTGTGTGGCGAGTACTAAATTTGCATGTGATGACAGCATTGCATTTAAGCTACACGTGCAGTTGTAGCCATAACCGTAACTACATGAAATATAATAAATAGCATCATATGAGTAAATTATGGAAATCTTGAAAAATGCGCTATTGTATCCTTTATTAAATACTCAGTCTAAATTATTAAGGAAGGTACATGTAAAATCTTTTTCTGTCATTGCGTATTGTCTAATCATTAAGTTGATATGCTTTGGGGCCGAGTTTCAGTCATACCAGCACATTTTGATGTTCCACATACATACATATAATCACGTCCATATCCCTTTCGGGTTAGACAAAGTCAAAGGTCCTCATAGACTAAATGTGAACGTTTAGCTGTATGGCTCAATGATAGAATTGAGATTCAAAAGTGAATTTAGATTTATATTCCAACATAAATTAATGATGACATATTTCCAAATTACTTGTTTATATTCTTTATTTACACCATTTTTAGCCGTATATATTTAGGCACCTTTAGAAAAAAATCTTTTCTTCCAACGTGATTTCTGTGTTATTTCTATTTTGCAGTATCACACATTCTGCTCACTGAGTACATTCATAACTTGGGCGACTTTATCTCGAAACGTCTGACGCAAGATATTAGAATGGTACCCAGCTTTGTAGTTGAGTTGGAAACTGATTTGTAAGTAAACTTTATCTGTATTTCATTTTTGTTTTGTATTTTGTTGAAACACTTTTCTTTTTCCGGAAAACATGTCATCCTTCGTCGTAACTCCTATAGGTGTGAGGAATTGATGAAGATTGGTCAAGTAGCTAAAGCATTAAGAGAAATTTTAGCCATAAATAATGCAAATTTAATTACATGTGCAACCCTGATTCAATTTGGACAAGATTCCTATGCAAGGTTGTGGAGGTTTTTATTCAACAAAGTAACTTGACTAACCTAATCTAGGATCGTGGTCATAGGTGAACTCCAGGATAGACCACGTAACAAGGACTACCACCAAGAGGATGACAAAATTTTAATAAGTACAGTGAACCACATAAGAAGATATACCCACTAAAATTGTATCGTAGAAATAGCTTCACTTTTCTGTGTGGCCGAATGTACATTAGCCTCAACAAAACTTAGTAACGTGAAATGTTTTGCACAGTAGCTTTTAAAACACTCGTTACACGTATGAATTTCTCGCAGGATATTATTGGCACGTAAAACAGTTACGACTGCGATACGGTCTCCCAGGCTATAAATTCTCTTGTATACGGCAAATTGTAACTTCTGATTTATTCTATACCCTCCACAAAGTTGCGTTTCAACGTAAATGGGACAATAGGAATGGTTCGCAAATATTTTGACAGTTAAACAATGAATTAGTAATTTTTTGATATATGGAGATTTTGGTAGATGTATGAGCGTACTACTGTCAGGTCCTGCTTAACCCATATTTTCAGTAAGGTCTTAAATTTAAGATACACTTGACCTGGCATCTTTGACTATCATAAAAACTGAGTCTAAACTCAAGTAATAATCACGCGTAAGTGTAATATAAATATGATTGTTGATCGTAGGCATTCGTAGACTATTCGTAGCATTGTATGCTACGGAGCTACGACTTCTACGCAATATCAAACGTAGACGAAAACATATTCTAACTTAGTTCTAATTTACATTTACGCTCTTAGGTAATTAAGTAAATAATATTATATGAGAAAAGTTAAATTAACGATACGTAAAAGAGACATTATTGCCCATTTATCGTGGTTTTGTATGAAAATAAAGACTACAAAGGGGTCTTAGTTTTATTACTCAATAGGTACATAATTTAAATGTTATTGTTTGCTAAATCATTCAATGTGATTTTTTCCATTATGAATTTTTACCTAAATTTTACAAAAAATAAGGTATACAAGATAATCTGTGTAAAGAATTATATTCTAGAAATTTTTCTCCTAATCCAAAAACAAATAAGTGAATACGAATCAAATCTCTATTAAATTAGCATAATATTATTAACCTACATAAATTTAATAATGTTTTAATCCGGCCCGCTGTGACCCGTTAATATTTTTCGTTGCTATCGTACCGTGTAATAAGGGTTAAGGCCAGCCGTACAACCTGTAATAAAGGGTTAATTTTACCGCACGCAAATGAATATTTTTAGTTGTTACGACAGGTGGGTCGACTGTTTAAACAAAAGCTCGTTCAATGCAGTCATTCCAGCCATTACACAGAAACTGGGTTGAACAATTTTAAAAATTGGGCCAGTTATTTGTAGAAATTAAAGAGGTTTACCTAAAATGCTGTAATTTTAAACAGTAATATAAAAAAATCGTATTCAATTGTTAACTTAAATCGAAAATACGCATATTGAGTACGAAATTCCTTATTATAAAATTAAACATATAGTTGTTTCCTGTATACTTAAAAGTTAATACTAATTTCAATCAAAAAGGGTCATCTCTACTTGTTATTTAGTTTTCAGGAAAAAATATTTATGATTTTAAGCAAAAAAATTCTGAAAACTAGAAAATATCTAAACAGATTTCAACAATACCATATCATGTTAACTTCTAAGCTTCTTTTTGAAGTCAGTTAATTTAAAGAGAACAAAGACTCTCAAAAATTGTCACCTCATTTCTTATAAATATACAAAGTACGAACATAATTTGAAATCACGTATGAAATAGAGCTGACATTCGGAATAGAAATAGTATTGTCCTTTCTCCCACAAATCCAATTTTAACAATACAATTTATCGGTAAGATTGCGCCAATTTACCCCGCCGAGGATTAGCTAATCACGTCGCCTTTTGTGACTTCATAAGGCGCCATTGCATTGCTATGTACGGAATCTCGATTTGTAGTATAATAAATAATAGTATTTGCAGTATTTGTAGTAGTTCTATTTATAAAAAATAGTAGACTTTCAGTATTCGCGAAACTGTTGGCTCTGTCTGCTCCATAAAGATAAAGACGTAGGTATGTATAAATGTGTGAGAATTGTTAAACGTAAACGTTTTAAAAGCTTAATGTTATCTCGGCAGTCTTCTTCTCGGTAAGATCTTCACCTCTCTGGGGGCGCTTATGACTACGATCTCGGATTGAGTAAATAAGGTCCTTTTTTTACCACGTTACATCTTCAGTTACTTGAAATTTCAGGTTTCCTCACGATGTTTTCCCAATCCAATCACTCTCTTTATCCATGTATATTTGCGACTTTTCATTGAGAAAAATACTTTAAATAAATTAATTTCAAAGAAAAGCTGCAGCGCACACTTAAAGCAGCAATGGAATCGCAGACAGTATAAATGTCAAACTGTCACCGTCATTTTGCCAAGCTACAATTTAATGATACACATAATACTGAAGTATCGGTTTCAGATTAATTCCCAGGGAATAATTTATTTGAGAGAATAATTTAAACTTCGCGAACTATTATAAATTTTAAGAGTATAAACTTAATAACGAGTATTATGATTATTAATGCGTTTAACTTCAGTTTATACCTTATTCTTTCTTATCATTTAGCAAATAAAAACGCTTAGTTTGTAATTTTTAATTGTCTCTAATCATACGAAGTAGAAAAACAATTATAATAATTCACGCTCTATCCAGCATAAGATTAACTAATTTTTAGATGACATAAAACTTCACTAACTTTAAATTTCAAATGTGGATTTTAATAATTCAAGAAACCAGTTTCAAAATATTATTTTTCCATGTTTCAAACCTATTGTATAAAAAAAACTCATTTTTTTGTTATAGAAGTTTTACTCGTATGTAATATTTTAACGTAAATTTTAGAAATGTACGTACATTTTACAGTTAAGCTGACAAACATCTAACCGATGATAAGTGGTTGCTAACAAGAGCATTGAAGTGGTCAATAGGTTATGTTATTGACATAGAAGTCAGATCACCAGTAGTTAAATAATAGCTGGTTATGTAAATGGAAAGAGTAATTAAATAATAAATCATCTTTCTAATTGTAAAAGCGTGTTCAACCTGGAAATCTTTTACCCAATCTGACCACAACTAAACGAAATAATGGATTTCGAGAGGGTTTGAACTCCCAGCCTAAAGGGGTTTAACCATAAAATCACTGGACCATAAGGGTAGTAATACGCAAATCATGAAAAAGCAAGTGTGTGGGTGGGTACAGACCTTTTATTTTCCTAGTAGTCTTATCCTTTCGTACCTACGCATATTCTGCTAAAGTCACCTGAGGCACATTGAACGTATAATTCATAAGCACTGGAATTGTATTCTTATAAAAAATAACGCTTTTGTGAAGTTACTTCACTCATTTTCATAATTCAATCCATTTATTCCTTTTTAGGGGTCCGTGAGACACAAAAAAACTGATTCCTTATAGCATCACCCCAGTGTCTTCATGTTCATTCTTTTCTCATGCATGTTTATCATAGTCCATAGTGCTTAAAAATTCCATTCAAGTTCCAACTGTTTCTTATTAGAGGTCTGTGACACAAAAGAAATTGGAACCTATAGGATCACCCATGTCTGCTTGTTTGTTCTTCTCTCACATCACAATGTTGTCTCGACCATTTTAAGTTGGTTGCTAAAAAGTCAAAGTGCGCTAAAAATTATAAGATGCATGTATGTGTGTATTTCATAGTCGGCCGCCAGCCTGGCGCCAACCCCTCTTAGGTATTCGAGACACAATCATACACTGTATGGATATTGACATCAAATATTACGTTTATTTTAACTAAAAATAATAATAACGAACGCCTATGACATACAGGAAGGCCTAGATAAACGTATCTTGATCAAATTAAGAACGTCCTGGCAAAGGGTCGGGTCAAGAGTACCTGAAACTGCCGAGCTTGCATGAAGAGAGTTATGAATGTGGATGAAGCGAAAGAAGTATGCAGAGATAATGGCAAGTGGAAAGAAGAAGTCTCTGCCTTCCCCTCCGGGAAAAATTATTGTTTTGTTTGGAAAAAATAGAATTTGGACATAATACTAAATGTGGAAGTGCCGCCTACTTCGTTTTCGAGCATAATGACTTGAAGGTTTCATTTGAATGAAGAGGTTTATTCCTAGGAAAACAATGGCTGTGGACTGCGGATATGAGGTAAAAGGTTTTCATAAAGGTCAAACAGAAATAATTTATTTATACTTACAGGATAATCTAGTGATCCTTTTATAGGTAGCAAAAAATAAGGTCACAGAAGGTTACACGTGTAATAAATTAGTTTGTTATTTTTTTTTTTATCTAAGAATCATGTTTTACTCTTTCAAATTAACAACTCACAGAATGTTTAAATTGAGTTACACTATAATACAAAAAGTCATAAAAAATACTAAATTAAAAACTATGTGCATGTTGAAACACCTACGTCTGTAATTAATTCCCTCATTATGATCATGTTTTTTAAGCATATCGATTTTACCCATGTTTTGATACAATGATAATGACTCTTTCTTGCGTAGCCATTGAGAGATATAAAAATCGGTCATGAAAATCCGTTGTTATTACGTTTTAATTATTATTTAAAAACTCAATTACACAAATAATACAAACAAATAACTTGAAACAGACAGCGTTTCAAATCAACCAAATTGTGATTAAAAGAGATATATGAGGCAGAAAAAAGCCTAAACAAATAGACGTTCGTCCTCCGTTGTTCAACTCAGATAAATCGAAACCTTTTCGGAAAATTACGACGGCCAGGACCTAATGAAATTTCAGACGCGATTTAACGCTCAAATAATCCGTGAGAAGCCGTCGCTATAAAACATGGTGATCGCAATGGAAATTTAGAATTACATTCAGCAATTCTAGATTTCATTAGCTCATTAATATTGTTTAAAATCGTGTCAGAATAACCATCTGTATTCTGTACCACTGGTCAGTGAACCAGTGGATATCTCTGCTTAGTAGCAAAACACGTTGTCTATAATGACTGGAAAATTTTGGAATTTAGTTTTCGTCACTGGTACAACTGTACGAATGGTAGTTAGCCGTGTGGTTCCCGGCACCAAAAGAAAAAAGAATAGGACCACTCCATCTCTTTCCAATTGATGTCGTAAAAGGTGACTAAGGGATATAAACTTGGGATTCTTCTTTTAGGCGATGGGCTAGCAACCTGTCACTATTTGAATCTATCAATTCTATCTTAAAGCCGAATAGCTGAACGTGTCCTATCAGTCTTTTCAAGCCTGTTGGCTCTGTCTATCCTGCAAATGATATAGACGAGATTATATGTATGTATGTATGATGATCTTTACTTTTAAGTATTATAAAATTACTGATGATAATTTTTTTTAAATTATATAAGAATAAAAGTTAATAAGAACAGAAATTAATGTAATTCGCTGAAAATTCATTATTACATAATTGTTTATACTCTGTGTACTAATTTTATAATTTATAAGCTAACGTCAAATTCAAATTTTCTACCTTAACCGTGAATATCCGTGAATTTAATAATGTTAAGTTAGAGCGTCTGGCAAACTCCAGAAAACTTTATTAAGTATTTTGTCAATTACCCTACAAATTAAAATATCATACGCAGCCTTAAAATAACTTCGTTTTGACGAGACTCTTGAATTTCTACCACTAATTAAGTTGAGTGCTTTAGGATGAAAGTTCTAGTCAAACTTGGATGCAAGCATTAACTTAAATATACGAATTAATTTAACCCTAGAATGTTCATTGCAGAGTGAAATACGGGAGGCCGAAGCACTACTAAGAGAAAAAAATATTATGAGCCGTTTTATTATAAAGCTAAGAGGATCATCCATTTCGCGGTATTTTATTTCCCCTTTTAAGGTAAACGGTTCACGCTTTTTTCTTCCTTTTAATGAATTCCTTCACATTATAAGTGTTTCGCCGTGTACCTGTTTATACATGTCAAAAGTGAACGATAATTCAATATCTTCTATTACATATAAGAAAGACAAAGATATTTACACAAATAACTTATGAACAAAGATCTAAAACCAATTTGTTTTAGAAACGGTGTTAAAGCTATATCAGAAGCTCGATAATAACATTAAAGTTATTCCTTAGAACAACTTAAAGCAATCAGTTGCTTCTAGTAATTTAACGTTTCCATGTAAGTGTTGATTTGGTAAGCTATCAACGATAGTTGAACTATTGTAGGAATGAGATAAGGGATGAATTGTAAATGAACTGCATCGATTTCGTCAAGGTTGGCATTTGATATTCACGTCACGGCTGAAGTTCGGCGGTCGCGTTGTATCAATAGCTCCTCGATTGAGTCCCTGTTTGTCCCGTCATATTTCATTGTAATGCTAGGGTTGGCAGTATTTTTTTGTTTCAGTAAATGTCTTTGTTGTAAAGCAGTTTGCGTTATTAGAAGCTGTTATTTACGTAAATCATCATAATAATATTTATTTATTTATTTATGTACACAAAATTATATACAGAAGCATTTATTACAGTAATTCTAGTACAAAGGTGCTACTTATTTCAATATTGTTTTCCTAAAAATACTTAAAGGGCTCATTTCTTTTTTTTTTTAATTGTAAAGATGTGTCTATAAACATTATGTACAAAATTTGTAACGAAATTTTCGAAAAATTATCTCATAGTTCTTTTTGCAGTCCGCGAGATTTTTACATATCAAATTTCAGCCTTTTAGGAAAGAGTTTATAATTACTACGTCTTTAAGTGCTAGTAAAGTAAGTTTATCTGTTTGTAACCTTTTTATACGTTATATACTGAACCAATCTTCTTGACATTTCGCATTTAAATAACTAAGAGTCTGGAGAAAAATTTACAGATCTTTCATACCGGTAAATTTTACAGTACCCGTGCTATTTACGAAAAACCCTGTATTCTTTTGTAGGTGGCGCTAAATTCGCGCGGGTGGAACCACGGGAAAAAATAGTTGTATATATTTCAGAATTTAAATAGAGTAAACGCAGGTAATTTGGAATACTGTTGGTAATTTGGAATACTGAAGTACCTAAGTTCCTAGTAGCCACATCTATTAAAAAACACCGATATGAAATAGTCTACGTATTAGTCAATAAATAAGGCATGGCTTAGAATGTGCCATGTTGTCATTGTCGTGGCAAACGTCATCCGAGTGCAAGTGCTGTTTTAAAAACTTTTCGAGTAAGTAAAAAAATGATTCGCATCTCGACTTCTAAGTATATTCATATACTTACACTGGTATAAAAATGTTGTTTGGTGTATTTGGTGTATTAATAATTGTAATCAATGTTTATTTTCCAAGAAATTGTAAATATAAATAGATCACAGCATTTTGAGGTTAGTTACAGTGTGTTGCTAATTTGGTATACGGTAGGTGAAGATTATACTCTTAACCTGAAATTTTAAATGTAGATCAGTTTTACGTAAACTACGTACATTTTATCTAGATTTTAGATTTTGTCGTTACTCAAAGATGATTATTTAAGAAAAACTCTACCAATGAAAGTTACATTTAAGACTGAGGACCCCATTCCAAATTATATTCACATTAGGCATGCCTTTCACTTGTTTTCTTTGTAAAAAAAGTTAAAGTGTTTTATAGAAGAATAAGAATGTTGATTATTTTTATGATATTAATACTCAAATTTCACTAACTATATTTGTAGTTTTTAATCTTATTGCTATTAACTCTTCGCGAGTATGATTTTTAAAGAAACTTGTTTTCCAAATTACCTGCATTTACTCTATAATAAAACACACTTCTTTCTGGGAGGGGTAAGCAAAGACTAGATCATTCTATCTGGCACGATCCCAACATTTCCCACGTTTCTGTTATGCAATCCAATTTAAAACATTAAATATTCAAATTTGGGCAACCCTGCAACTTACGTGTTCAGCATGAGATACGCATGACCGCGACGTGACGATGATTGGCTCCACCTGCTGCGATTGAGCTACCACGCTGAATGTTCTACTCAATTATGTTCTGTTCTTGACAATTACAATGAAATATTATATAATTGTATATACTGTTCTCCGCAGCTCTGGCTCATGTTAGTGCATTCATTGATTCAACTGAGCTTTTTAGAAAAAAAATCTTTTGATGACAGTAAATTAGGGCGTGTGTTATTTGTCAGTCAGTGAGGCAAGGTTATGATACTCGTATTTCATAATGTCTGTACATCTTACATACGAGTACAGCATGAGACGCCTCAAAGTATAAAATAAAAAACTGAAAATAACATTTACTATAACCATCACCACCTATTTAAATAACAATCATTGTTTTATTCCGGTTAACACCTACATACATCCCACTGTTCACCAAAAATAACTTATCCACCATATTGGTTCGGTCGGACCACTGGTGATTTGAACTTTGATCAGGTAAAGATAAAAAAATATTTTTTCTGATTGACCTGAGAGTCTTTGACCCTTATTGTGACTGTATAATTTATATATTAAAAAATATGTTATCGTTAAGTAGTATCTTATCAGTATAGCAGTAAAGAGGCATATGTCCATTTAAAAAATATGCATTTATATCACCCATTAATAGGACCTTTTAAATAATATTCAAAGCAAGGGCAAGCTCAACTCGTTCAATCGATTACACGCAAGGAGGCAACGCAGTGCCCTTATTACACGGTCTATTAAAGATAGCTCCAAGGCCCTGGGTGTCAAGGTGCGTTATCAAGCGTTAGTAGATTGTGTGTATACTAAAACTGCATACGTCTAATAATTTGTAACTGACCGATGTCTGTACTTGAAAGACTTTGCCGAAAAGTCCAATCTACTTAAGACCAGCAGCAGGCAAATTGTGATTTTTTTAATTTCTGTGTCTGTCTATAGGTTGTACTCGCAGCACGCGATTACTTCTGCTTCGATTTGAATGCAGTTTTCACAGAATATGTGTTTGGTTGATATATTTGGTTCAACTCAAAATGGTATACAAATATAATTTTCCCGATCCCCCTAAAAAATATCAGTGAACAGTAATACAAATTTCGTTTTACAGCAAACGAAGTCGCCAGCAACTTGAAATATCACGATATTTACGAGTACGAGTTCCACTGTGGCACCAGTGCTGCGGAAACGGATCGAAAAGGTAATGATGTGAATATATGGCGGTCGTATCGCAAAAGAAAACACAATGCGTTTTTGGTTCCAAAGTTGTCGTTATGGAAATTTTGACCTGCAGAACAAACCCCGTGGACAGCCGGAGACCCTAGTTGATAATGAAGAATTCAAGGCTATTGTGGAAGTAGATTATTATGATTCTATTGAATGATATAAGTTAAAATAAGTTAAAGCACGAATCCACGGGATGAAGTGAAATACTTGTTTATCATAGTCAAGTCAAACATTTTGTTACTGTTGTATTATAATATTTTACGAGCCATAAAATGTTGTCAAGGGCCTAAAATATTCCTATTTTCAGTCAGGAAGTCCTGTCGCCTCTTGTTATGCCAGCGTTTCTTCATTTTCTGCAATAAGCATACAAATTAGTTCTCTTTGGCCCTTATTAAATTTTTACTGTGTGAGTTTTTTGTACAGATGTTTTTGTTTAATTATACTGAAATATAATTTATAAGTTCTATAAGATTAAATTATTTTTAATTAAGAGAGTAATTTCTAAAATTTTGCGTAAGCAATATGCTAGCAGTATACTTACCTACTAAATTTAAAAGTATCTAATTTTTGTGCTCTAAGTAAAAAATAAAATCATACAAAACTGACAGTTTAAAAGTATTTGAATCTTCATCATAACCACTTAGTAGAGATTTGTAATGGATTTTATGACAAATTCATTAAAGCAAAAAAATAACATCCATTTCTGTAATTTTTAAATTGTCAACAGATCTCCACATGTGCACCTAAAAGTATCAAATTTCAGGATTCTATTACGATTTGAGCTGACTATTCTTTGAGCGAGTTTTGATTCGGCAAACTTTGGGAAAAATGGTTAATGTGACTCAACCCTTAAGTAATAAAAATTCTCCCACGCTAACAGTCGCAGGTCATAAATTCAGGAGTTAACAAATGGGTATGTATTTAGAGTAGGTACTAAATATTATTGATATACATACTTACTTATAACGCACATTGTGGATGAAGTGAAAAAAGTATGCAGGGATCGCAGCATGTGGAAAGATATAGTTCATATTTATAATTCATTATATAAAGTTAAAGTATACTATGTTGTAGGAGGTTAGTGTCATAACATAATTTAGTTCCACATTACGCAACTTTCGCACGGTTGTTACTAACTGGAATATTTTTGAGCCCTTCCAAGTACTTTACATACATATAATCACGTCTATATCCCTTGCAGGTAGACAAAAACAGCAGTCTTAAAATGACTGATAGACGATACGTTAAGTTGTTTAGCTTAATGATAGCATTGAGATTCAAAAAGAGACAGGTTGCTAGCCCATCGCCTTAAATAAGAATCCCAAGTTAATAAGCTCATCACTTAGTCCACCTTCTATCTAAATATAAATAAAAGAAGAAAGTGAATGACTGCCCCAACCGCTGGGTCCCAAAAGACGACTAAGGGATAGGTCCCTTAGTAGCCTTTTACAACATCCATGGGAAACAGATGAAGTGGTCCTATTCTTTTTTCTATTGGTGCCGGGAATGGCACCAAATACTTTTGTTGAATACATATTTGAACTATCAAAATAGTAGAAATTAGTACGAAATACCTATTTGTACTATTTTTATTTTATGCTTAGCTTATTCCGAGTTGTGCAATATAGTTACGTCACGAGGATTCCCATTTCCCGCTTCACCGTTTTCAATAAACACTGTGATTTGTGTACATTCGAATTTTATGGGCAATTGATTTTGTTTTATAAACTTAAGTGTTTCAAAATAAATATAATTATAGACAAAAGTATAAGTATAAAAATTAAACGAAATCTTAGTTTTATAATTTTAGGACTATCAGCAAGCGTGAGATCTCTCGTATTTTTTTAAATATGTAATTTTAGTTACAATGTTTACATAAGCACACTGCAAGAAGCCTTATTATAGTATTAATGTTCACTACTCCTTATCATTTACGCCTGCAATCATTCACTAAGTAGTGAACATTAAACATTTTTGCTTGAAAGTACTCAATTTTGCCACAAAACAATTTTCATATCGTCTTTATCCCTATCAATCCGGTGACAAGGACAAAACACAGTTTATTACCCTATCAGTCAGCGAAATAACTCGCCAAGGAAAGGGTGTTCTATCAACACTGGCACATTTCCTTTTAGCAAAACTTCCACATTTTAGTTAACACCTCTCGCTCGAAAATATTATAATAACGCATAAATGAATATTAGAAGTAGGAAGTGGTATAAAATTAAAAAATATTAATTAATTGAATATTTTCTTTAAGTATGACAATTTTTTAAGTGTGACAATACTGGACCTTTGTAATGAAGAATATTTGAAAGCTCATTGTAAGCACATAGTGTACACCTTTACATTGTTGTATATATTTAGGGATATAGACATGACCATATGTATGCATACTTAAGCTTAATTAGGTAATTTAAATTTACGAGTACTGTTAATAAATGAACCAGTCAGTGCCTTAACATTTATTGATTGTACATACATACTTGTCTATATCCCTTGCGGGGTAGACCGAGCCAGCAATCTTGAAAAGAGTGATAGGCCACGTTCATCTGTTTGGCTTGATGATAGAATTGAGATTCAAATAGTGACAGGTTACTAGCCTATCGCCTAAAAGAAAAACACCAGGTTTATAAGCCTATCCCTTAGTCGCCTTTTACGACATCCATGGGAAAGAGACGGAGTGGTCCTATTCTTTTTTCTAATGTTGCCGGAAACCACATGGCACATTATTATTGATTGTTGGCTTAATAAATAACAAAATATTTAAAATAAATGTGTAATAGGTATGTAAAAAGTTGGTACTTTAGAAGAGGTTAGCCTAATACTTGCAATATTATTAATAGGTAGTATTAATGGTAACCACTTTAATCTAACTTTTCCAATCTAATATGTTGGGTAAGCATTTTTCTTTAGAGGACTTTCCAGCCACTTTTTAGGGCATCTTAAATGTAAAAACGAGACTTTATTACTAAGCCTCCGCTCACTGTCTGTCCATCTGTCTGTCACCAGGCTATATCTCATAAACCGCGACATCTAGAAAGCTGAAATTTTCGCAAATTATGTATTTCCGTTACCGCTATAACAACAAGTAATAATAAAAATATAGTGGTGTCCCCATACAATTAACGTGTGTCATTCGTATTTTTTTGCTCATTATTAATAACGGCAACAACAGGTAGACACTTAAATTTCACAGAATATAATATTTACCTTTCAAAATAAATAATTAAATAACAATACAGTAATTATTAAAGGGAGGCTCCCATACAACAAACGTATTTTGCCTATCGACATCTAATTAATTTCTCTGAAGTTATTAGGAGTGGACATGCAACAAGGTATGTATTTTCCTTGTTATATTACTAGATGGCGTTGTTATACGATTTAAAAATTTTAAAAATATTCTGAAATAAACGTGAAAACGAACCCACGCTCCTTTTATTTTTCTACTTTACAAACCTACGAAAACCAAGAAATTGCACGGCGTTTCTTCATATTTTAAGCAATCTTTTTTATCGATTTCAATGAACAGGTAAAAAGAAACGTGAATAAAATATAAACGCTTAAGTTACAAACGTGATGATGGTACGGAAGCCTTCGTGCGCAAGTTTGACTCAAACTTGGCCGGTTTTTTTTCATATTTATTTATCAAACAATTTATCAAAAATCTTGCGTTATTATATGATTGACAAAATACATACGTATTGAAATCATGAGCGTTAGGAGCTTACATTTGGCTTGTGTGTTCCTTGGGAAGTGTAGGAGAGAATATCATGTAGCTTAGAAGTGATATCCCCAAATTCTTGAGGGCACGTGAAGAAACGATATTTTTCGGTTTAAGCAGCGGGAGCTGTGGCTAGATAAATATATATTTCATATTCTTTATTATTTTGCAATTTATTACAATTGCTATCATTTATTGCATTACCGATTACGGCGATGCTTGGATTGTTATCTATCAAATTCGATTACCATATTAACCATATTCAAGGCAGAAAAGATTATGATTATGATCAAATTTAATTGTTAGCAGATTGTTTAAGATAAGTACAATATGCATATCTGATTGTTTAAATACTACAGTGCATCGCGAGCATAGAATTTATTATTTTGTTTTTATCGTCCCTCGACGAGCTCTGTGGCGCAGTAGTAGTACGCTTGTCTGTGACACCAGGTCCCACCACTACCAGGTCTCGGGCTCGGGCGGGCATGATGAGAAAAAATCCTTCTCTGATTGGCCTGGGTGTTGGATGTTTATCTAGGTATATAAAATATAGTATCGTTGAGTCAGTATCTCATAACACATGTCTCCAAATTACTGCGAGGCTAACTCAATCTGTTAATTTGTCCTGAATATTTGTTTATTAATATTTATCGCCGTGTCTATCTCTTCCTTGCGCTGTGCCCTCGATTCTCGTCTCACTAGTTTAGCTTAACGAATGAGTTCTGTAAATACGGCTTAGTGAGTTATCTCTTCCGACCACATTTGTTAAGACCCTACTTTTACTTTTTTCTCCGCCTTTGAAACCTTATTCTTTTTTGTAACGTTTTTATTTGAATGATTTCCTTTTTCGTTTGAATAAGATTCATTACACCATTATTTGTGTAGATTTTAATTTTGCATTTATATTAATGTAAATTTATTTTATATGTAGAGTGGTTCACAAAGAAAAACAGTACGGTGCGGTATTAAAGTGGTAATTGTGTATGGCTCATTCATTGATGACTGGAACTTTCAGCAGTCTGGTCTAAATGTAGAGAAAAATGTCGAAAAGTAGACCCCAGGTCCCGAAAATAGAAATACGGCAAGATGTTAGAGAGATTATTCTTACATCTTGCCGATATAGGGTAAGGTCAATCAGTGTTTTATATGTATTTTTTATTATTTTTTTCCACTATTTACGTTCTGATAAGTTTGGTACAAGTATCGCTAAAATCCCAGTCACAAATAATTATATCCAACAATTTCGCTGAGTCGCGTTATGGGAGCATAATAATTTTAATCATGTTATTTCCGATATCCAATTTGCAATTATAATTTTACAGAAGTGAATAATAAAGCTGCTATAAATTATAAAAGTTAATCATTTTGTATGAATCACCAGCTTTTAGCCTTTTTAAGATTGTCAGCTCTGTCTGCTAGGAATTGTAGTATTTATTTTGAATAAGTATATCTTGATAGCCATATTGCGGTGGTCACAGCTGGACATATCTTCAAAGATGTCCACCTTGGTTAGCTGGTGTACCTTAATCTTTTCTTAACCATCGATACATATATACCTAAAACAAATTTAGCGTTAATGATTGACATGATATGTTATAATCTAATTCAGTATAAAAGTTGTAGCTGACTGACGTGTCTGTGAAGGCAAAGAGATACAGCTGAAAATGTTCTTCATTTTACCTACTTCCATAAAAGGTAATAGAAACATTTACAAAAGATGATTATTTGGAAATCGTCGCGGGAGCGAAGTCTATGACAAATTCCACTTATACATACATAATTCATCACTATCAATACATAGTTTTTCTCGCTTCTGTCCCTATGTCTGTATGTATACTTAGATCTTTAAAACTACACAAGGGATTATGATGCAGTTTATATAAATAAAGTGGTTCAAGAGGAAGTTTTATATGTAAAAATGCTACCTTTGTGAAGCCGGGGCGGGTCGCTAGTATTTAATATTTTTGATATTATTGTAACAATCCAATACCCGCACTATGTATGAAAACCTTCAATAGTGGCTTTTTCGATTCAGTGAATTCGTAAAAGGATGTATTTAATATTTTGTAATGTTTTATTGTTTATGGTTAAATGTATCATGTATTTTGGTTTATATTGAGTTTGTGGTTTTTTTAAATTAATATGCCAGAAGTTTGCTAGGTTTAATAATTTAACAATTATGAATCAAAAAAATATTACCGTGTGGTTCCCGGCACCATTACAAAAGAATAGGACCACTCCATCTCTTTCCCACGGATGTCGTAAGAGCCGACTAAGGGATAGACTTGGGATTCCTCTTTAATGTAAATCCCTGCCAATCTAAGGTCTGCCGCGCCGATGGATGCATGGCTAGGGGCGAGCCTAGTCTCGAGCGTGCCACTTCCGCCATGGGGTTGGGCGACCCCCAGGTAATGGCTAGCCTTACCCTGGCATGCGGGGCTCTGCTGGGGCGGACAAAATTTTTCCCTAGCGTCTCGTGGGAATCGCATGGATGCAAATTTTTTGAAAGAGCACCTAGATGGCGGCGATGGTGTCCGCACCCCATCACGTCTCGTTCCCGGCGGGAGCGGTATGCGGTCTGCTGAAAGCCGCTTTGCGACGATGAATGTAAGAGGAGGAATGAAGGATAAGATTGAGGAAGTATGCCAGATGATGGATGAAAGACGTTTGGATGTGTTGTGCGTGAATGAAACGAAGCGGAAAGGATGCGACGCGACGCAGCACGGCCCTTACACGGCGTATTGGTCTGGAATTTCCAGTACCAGCCGAGGCTGTCAAGGGGTCGGTCTAATTCTTTCTGCACGAATGGCTGAGTGCGTGAATGAGTATGAGTGTGTCAGCCCTCGTCTTCTATGGATTAGGCTGAAAGTTGGAATCACTCGGATCTTCGTTCTAGGTGTTTATGCACCTTGGGATGTGGGTTCGAGGGGTACAACATCAGCAAAAAGCGAAAACGAGGAGTTCTGGAATAGTGTAAGAGAAGTATTGAAAGTTACCAAGCCAAATGAGAAGATTATTATGTTAGGTGATTTTAATGGATGGGTGGGTGTAAAGCGTGATGGATATGAAAAGGTGCTTGGTGCGTTTGGTGACGAAAAGGTGAATGATAATGGAAGAAGTGTATTAGAAATTTGTCTAGAGTGGGATCTTTTTGTGTCGAACTCAATGTTTCAACATAAAGAGATCCACACCTACACAAGAGTGGAAGGTATTTTAAAAAGTATGATAGACTTTGTGATTGTAGATGAAAGATTGAAGAACAAAGTGCTGGATACCCGTGCATATCGCGGTGCTGGCATTGACTCGGACCATTTACTGGTGATATCTCGGATAAGGGGTATCTTCAATCGCTGGCGGCACAGGGTAAGGGAGCAAACCAGCGCTTTGGAAAGAGTAAAAGTAGAAAATTTGCAAGATATGGATGTAGGTAAGAAGTATATTAATAGACTGAAGGATGAATTTGAAGATTTAGAGGAAATGAGCGATATTGAAGATGGATGGAAGGAATTTAAAGAAAGAATTGTGAAAGTAGCTGTTGAAGTGTGTGGTGTAAGTAGAAGAAGGAAAGGAAAAAATCACAAAAATGCGTGGATGAGTAAAGATGTGCAAGAACTTGTGCGATTAAAGAAGAAAGCATGGCTGGATTTGTTAGCAGCAAAAGCTAACTTAAGAATGCAAGAGGTTATAGATGAAGATGTGAATGAAGCACGTAAGGAATATAAGAAAATGAAAGATTTGGTTAAGAAAGCTGTGATTAGAAAGAAAGAAGAGTATAAAGAGGATTTTGATAAAAGGCTATCAGAAGACTTTCAGTCAAATCTGAAAGTATTCTGGAAATCCGTAAGGTCAGCCCGAGGAAATACTATAACCAGAGAGCTGACTAGGATCAGATGCCAGGATGGTAGCGTTGTGAAAGGAGAAGAATGTGTACTAAAGATATGGAAGGACTATTTTGAAAGTTTATTTGAAAAAAAGGAAGGAAATAAGAAAGATTTCTGCTATAGCGAAGAAAAAGAGAATGAGATGGAAGGCGAAATTGAAATGTTCGAAATTGTGGAAGCACTTAAGAGTATGAAAGCGGGAAAGGCTGCTGGGTGTGATAGAGTGTCGGTCGAGATGCTTAAAGCAGGAAAAGGCGTAGTAGCTAGTCAGTTGTACTGCCTTTTCAATTTGTGTTGGAGAAGCGGCCGAGTACCAAAAGATTGGTGTAAGGCTGTTATCGTGCCACTTTACAAAGGAAAAGGGTCACAGCTGGACTGCAAAAATTATCGTGGTATAAGCCTGCTTAGCGTCGTCGGCAAATTGTATGCTAAGGTATTGATTAATAGAGTCAGGAATGAAACTGATGACAAAATATGGGATGCTCAAGCGGGATTTCGAAAGGGAATGGGATGTACTGATCAGGTCTTTTCCTTGCGGTGCATAGCCGAAAAGTTTTTGGCCAAGAGTCAAAAAGTCTATTGCACATTCGTAGATCTGGAAAAGGCCTATGACAGAGTTGAGAGGAATGAATTGTGGTCAGCACTTTCTATGCATGGGGTGAGCAGTCTCTTAATACGAGCACTGAAATCCTTATATGAGGATTCGAGTGCTTGTGTCAGGATAAACGGAGCGCACACTGAGTGGTTTAAGATTGAGAAAGGCGTTAGGCAAGGATGTGTTGCGTCACCGTGGCTGTTCAACCTATTTATCTAGTAGTAGTCTAAAAGTGGATTAAGGATGAATGAGTTACTCGTCAAATGTCTGCTCTATGCCGACGATCAGGTTATACTGGCGTCATCAGCGGAGGAGTTACAGGAGATGGTAAACTGTATGCATGAAGCTTTAAAAGAGAAAGGAATGAAAGTGAACGTAAGTAAAACTAAAACACTGGTTTTTGAAATGGAGAAAGAAATGACAGCATGTAATATTTTGATTGCAGGAGAAAAAGTGGAGCAAGTGAAAGAGTTTGTATATCTAGGATCAAAGTTTACATCAGATGGCAAGTATGATAGTGATATTGAAAGGAGAGTGAACGCGGGGAACATGGTGAATGGAGCTTTGCATGCCTTTATGAGCAGTCAGAAACTATCCAAAAAGGCTCGACTGGCTGTGCACAGGGGCGTGTTGGTCCCGACATTAATGTATGGGAGTGAAAGTTGGGTATGGCAAAAGAAGCATGAAAGCAGAATAAATGCAGTGGAAATGAGAGCGTTAAGGAGTATGATGGGTGTGAAATTGAGTGACAGGATAAGGAACAGCGTGATAAGGGAATGTTGTGATGTGAAAGAAGATGTAGTTACAGGAATAGAAAAGGGTATGTTAAGATGGTTCGGTCATGTGGAGAGGATGAATGAAAGCAGGTTGACTAAGCAGATATACAAGGAGAGTGTGGAGGGAAAGGTCGGAGTGGGAAGACCTAGACGAACGTATCTTGATCAAATTAAGGACGTCCTGGTAAAGGGTCAGGTCAAAAGTACCCGAAACCGCCGAGCTTGTATGAAGAGAGTTATGAATGTGGACGAAGCGAAAGAAGTATGCAGAGATCGTGGCAAGTGGAAAGAGGTAGTCTCTGCCTACCCCTCCGGGAAAGAGGCGTGATTTTATGTATGTATGTATGTATGTGTAAAATATTACCTACATACCCGTATATTTTTGGTCTTAATTTATTCTCTTTACAAATATCGGTACACCTCTTTTCTTTCTTTCTCACCGTGTCTGCATTCCATCCATCCAGTACCTGCAGCGACCCTAAAGCTCAAGATCTACTGAATTTAGGTATTATATCACTCCTCTTTCCTGGAGAGGTGGGTAAAGACTTCTACAACTTTCCACATGCCACGAACCTTGCATACTTCTTTTGCTATATCTACATTTCATTTGATCATGCAGCCTTGTCTATATACGATTCTCTTCACTTGACCTTTAAGAATAATCTTTCACCAATTTTTTTTTAAGTTATACTCGTCTTTCTAGGTTCTAGGTTGGATATCAGCCTGACAGGTAATGCCGTGGCAATTTTTTTTTTATTCTATTTGGCTGGTTGACGCGCTTTTGTTATTTAGTAACCTCCCATGGTACAAAAAGAAATGGAATTCTATTTTCATCTGCTAGAGACCACAACAGCTTATTAATAAACAATAGGTAACATAGAATATTCTTTATTCTGATTTTATCTTGAATTTCTAAAGAACATTCTTTGGCTACATTAAACATTCACTAATATAAAACCTTACTAATGTAATCAAACAATTAAGGTGAAATCGTTGAGTCAGTAAGAATACCGACTGGGTGATTCTAAGGGCAGTTACGCGTGTAATGTCGAAACGAGAGGCAGGAGGTTCTCACTAATTCCTCCCTCAGGACACAGCTACTCTGCTAACGTCGATTTAGCTAACACTGTCTTCGAGATTAACGTTCAAAGATACGAATAATAAAAGAAAATAGACAATAAACACAGATTGTGAAACACAATGTGCTGAGTAAGGCGCATTCTGGACGCGGGAATGTAAAAAGAAATTACTTTTTTTTTTATAGACAATATTCAACAAACTATGATTGAAAAATAATTGTAAATACCAGAAGTTTGCTCAAGGTTTTCTCCCGTGGGAATTTTGAGAAAGGTTAGGTCTGGATCGGTTGTACTTTAAGGTCTATTCTATGTATGTACTTATTTTTTTATCATCATTAGACCATTCGATTTTGAGTAGAATGATTACAAACAAAAATATAAATGTTTCCTCTGTAATAATAATAAAAACTATGGATAAACTTGTATTGTGAACTTGATGGATACACATACCAACTATGAAGAGAACCATAGAAAAGAAAGTCTAATCTGTACAGCGCCAAAATAAATAGCATGGTTAGAACATATGAAAGTACTTACAATATTGTATTTACTTTTTCATAGATTTAACCTGTAGACCTACATTGTGTTATTACAGAAGTACGTAGGTACGTTATTCCTGTAGTTTTAGAGTTAATTCGTTACAAATAACCGTTAGAATATTTTCTTTTTCAAAACTTGGTAGAAAAGAAGAATTCTGCAAAACATTTCGAAGGTACCTCACACCTACATTTTACAATGGATGGGGATAAAAATTTGTTGTGTTTGTCGTAAACCACAAAAATAGCGGCATTAAGTCCACAGTGTCGGTTACACAGTAACTTATTCATGGCTCGGCAGATGTGACGAATACCCCGTGCTTCTGAAAGCACAGCTGCCGCGAAGTATTCATTCTCTACACGACCATTTCTGTTTTTATTACTAAGGAAGGTTAAACCTAGTAATGACTTGTATCGCGGTAAACATTTTACACCGACGCTAAACATTTTTATACAAAGTACTGAGAGTAGATAATAATCAACAGGTTATTTTCAGATTTAGATAAATTCACATCCATTTGCCTAATTATTAGCAATACCAATATCAACAGTTTGCATTTGTATGAAAAATACTCCCAACTTGGAATTCCAATATTGTAACAACTTAAAACGGTGCATATCTAAATGGAAGCCAATTTTCCTTCTGAAATCCGTTTGATAGTTCAACGCCTCCAATTTCAATATTTGTGCAATGCAGTTGGATTTTATGAAAAAACTATGCTGGTATTCTTTGAAACAAATTATTTTATGTGCGCCGATTTTATTACTGGGATTATCATAGTTTTGTCATATCGTGACGTGGCAAAATTTTGCTAATATAAACATTTAAATAGACTTTTGTGTAATAAACTAGAATAAAATGTAAAAATCACAATTGCTAAAAGAACATAGAACAAGTAATACCGAAAATTCTGTAGCTGTGGTAATACCATTATCTTGTTTGAGATTCAATTTAAGCACATTACCAGAGTACTGTTGCGGGAAGTTTTAAATAAATACTTTTTGTAAGGACACAAAGAGATTGCACGCATAGGAAAAGAATGCGTCAGCCCGTGCTTTTAGTGAATACTTATTCGTAGTTTCATATACACTTTTCGTCGATGAAATATGTAAGCAAAGCCCGTAAGTGAAAACTGACGTTTGAAAATATTGCGTAATATGTACTCGGATGTCAAAGAGTATGTTGTCATATGAATTATGAATTTGATGTCACATGAATTCATAATAAATATTTTAAATATAATAGGTATGATTAGATTATTACAGTAACAGAAGTACATACAATGTGCGTGCGAAAAACAGAAAAGAAATATTCATACATAAAATCACGCCTTTTTCCCGGAGGGGTAGACAGAGACTACATCCCTCTACTTGCCACAATCTCTGCATACTTCCTTCGCTTCATCCACATTCATAACTCTCTTCATCAAGCTCGGCGGTTTCCGAAACCGCCGAGCTTTCTGCCCACATCCTGGCAAAGGCCAGGATGTCCTTAATTTGATCAAGATACGTTCGTCTAAACCTTCCCACTCCGACCTTTCCCTCCACACTCTTCCTGTATATCAGATCTGTCAACCTGCTTTCATTCATCCTCTCCACATGACCAAACATCTTAACATACCCTTTTCTATTCCTGTAACTACATCTTCTTTCACATCACAACATTCCCTTATCACGCTGTTCCTTATCCGGTTACTCAATTTCACACCGATCATACTCCTTAACGCTCTCATTTCCACTGCATTTATTCTGCTTGCATTTATGCTTCTTTTGCCACACCCAACTTTCACTCCTATACATTAATGTCGGGACCAACACGCCCTTATGCACAGCCAGTCAAGCCTTTTTGGATAGTTGCTGACTGCTCATTAAGGCAAAGCTCCATTCACCATGTTCCCCGCATTCACTCTTCTTTCAATATCACTATCACACTTGCCATCTGATGTAAACTTTGATCTTTTTGATATACAAACTCTTTCACTTGCTCAACTTTTTCTCCTCCAATCCAATATTACATACTGTCATTTCTTTCTCTGTGAAGAAAATAAGTTCAACTTAAACTTTCGAAGAATTTATATTGGTAGTTATCGTCCTATCGTCTGACGTATCTATTGTCGTGGTCAAAATAAACATGAATTGCTTTGTAAGCGGAGTGGTCGTGGAGTTCTATTTCTTCGAACATCTTTTGTATGTGCAATAAAATAGGTATCAGAAATTTCATTTTAATTCTTAGATATTGAAAAACAATAATTTTGGTTGGCCTAAGTAAATTTGTCTTAAACTTCTTCGAATTCTCAGTAAGAACTTGTGATATTCAAAGGAATGCTTATGAATTTTTCACTCTGAATTGATAATGACAATTAAAACATTATTTTGTCTTTTCCGTTTATTCATCAAAAGAAATGAGCTAGTTAAATCTCTAAGCCGCGAGGGATCAAAGGAATGGTAGCTATTTGCGGAAAACGGAGTCGTGAGGCCTAACCAACGCCGTAAAATATATATAACACGGAATAAATGAACATTTAATTAGGCTACAAAAATAATATTACATTTGCAACCAATCATTGTAGAAATTTTAACATAATTAAAATTAAAAAATGTAACTTCGCAACATTAATACATTTACCGTTACTCAATAATATAAACCAATTACTTATAAAATTAATTTAGCCACTTATTTCGATAAGTGGTTCCATCCGTGGTATCCAAACGAGAAATTATTCATGAATTTTTACCCTTTACCCATTCCATACTAAATAAAAAGTATGAAACTTAATCACATTATAAGTAACAGTTATACAATCTTGAAGATTTCACTAAGAGTTTATATGGAAAGGTCTCTGCTAACCCCTTTGGGAAAGAGGTATGATTTTATTTATGATTTAATTGTTTCATTAATACCGAGAATATTTACTAAACTAGTATCAAACAGACTCAAATAAATAAGTTACACTTCTGTAGTGTTTTTATTTTGTAACCTCCCAGCGCACAAGATTAGCTGCAAGCCCCTTCTGCGCTCTTCAACGTAATGGGAATAATTATACGATTTACAATGATTAAACGCTAGACAATTTTTTTCTTTGGTGAGTGTATTAAGTGTGCGAATGAAAGAAATGGTATTTTTTGGTTTTAGAACACGATTTAAGTACTATTAACACTGTTAACTATGTAATTGGGGCCTTATTGTGTATATATTTTGGAAATTAATTTTTTTTCGAATATACTCGTAATGCCATGGCCAAAGTATAAAATAAAATAATTATATCTCGTCACTTGAACGAGATTAGTAATTAAATTAACAAAATAAATTTTCCCCTTGATTTAATACAATGATTTCAGTAGCAGTTAGCATGTAATATTCACATGTTCGTATTATATTACGGGGCAGGGACCAAATGTCCCATTAGTGTCCTGACCGAAATAGGCTCACTCACTATATTTCTAGTCGCACAAAAATGACCGGGTATTTCCGCTCTCCTTTCCTGTTTCCTCCAATATATTTGATCCTTGCTCTGGGTGTTTGAATAAACTCTTTATATATTCCATAGTCCTTATTTATGTATGAGAGTTCTGTAAATTTATGGAGTAATAAATTTATCCTTATAGAATACATCGTACTGTTTGATTGCTTTTTTATTTTTCTGTTTCTTTTCTGATTGTATTTTACTTATGTGTTCTATATGTACTTAGCTATTTCTTCGTTGATAAATAGAAAATAATAGGAATTAATGAAATCTAAATCAAATGCTCAACATGTGTTCCAATATTCATCAAAATCCATTCCGCGGCATATGCTTAATTGAATAACAAATATCTAAACTGTATTTTATCCACATGAATATTAAAAATCTGTAGGACTTACTTACTATACACTTCATTGTATCTCTTCATAATAAAACCTACTTCCAATTTTATTTTTACTTACTTAAAATGAAAAATTAAATAAAAATAATTTCAAACAGATACTGTCATGAAATTTTTGAATAACTGAGCATTAATTTGAGATAAATTTTATAATTGTTAAAGTATTTATCCTTTATATTATGGTTGACTGGAAGAAATCCCAATTGGGATGAGTCCGCCAATGTACATATATTCTTCTAAATCCATAACTATTTTTTAAAATTGTTATTACTTTTTATGTGCAATAAAGAGTTTACAAAAAAAACAAACTTTAATAATAAAAATTAGTTAAAATTGAAATTAATTATAATCTAAACTTAATCTAAGAAACATGTTAAAAATATGAAAATTTAGAGTTACAAATACAATAAAAGTAACACTTTCCGTTCGGCCAAATTAAGGTTACAATACAAATATTTGTAGTGGGTATAATAATTCCAAGTAAAGTTTAATAAGTTTCGTGAAATAGGTATCAAACGGAGGCAAATGATGCATTCCGTTTGGAATGCTCACCTCTAATTCAGTTGCAAATAACAGTCCTCGTTACAATTTATACACCGCAACGGTTTCCACAGTTTGATGTAAAGTTTTAAGCATATGGTGCCTATCTCAGATTAACTAGGATTTATAGACGACGAGCAAACAACAGACTGTTGTGTGCAATATAGGGTTACCAGATAGGACGAACAAATCTTGGTAAAATGTCAAAATCTTGGATACCTATATTGTTTACAGTCTGGACAAATATTTTATCACACACCCTTACATGGTGCTAGACAGTGTTCGCTATCTCGAAAAGATTGAAAGGCCTCGTTCGACTAGTTGCTAGCCTATCGCATAAAAGAAGAACTATATAAGCCCATCCTTTGATTGACTTTACAAATTCATTAAACTTTTAAAATCAAAATAATACACATCAAAACAATATACACAAAAACATTTTATTTGCGTTGTATTTACTCGTATCACCACAGGATAGGCATTAAAATTTTTCTTAACAAAGTCTAAAAAATGTTAGAGAGATTAAATCCTGAATACGATCGAAGCTTTAACAATAATTAAATATTTTTGGCAGTGTTCTTTGACATTATACGAAATACAAAAGAATTGCCCTATTGGTAACCCTAATGCAGCAACTTGGAGCTTGAGGATCTTTCTAGTACAGCGCCACATCACAAATAGAATCATAAATAAAACGATATATTTCCTATTCCATGATCAAGTTAATGTGAACTTTATTACTTGATGCATAGATAATATTTTGAGTTATTATGTTACATGGTTGGCATTCAAAATATTCTTCAGGACTCATACTCGAGTTTCAAACACTCATTGTGTTCGGATCCGCAGTAATATGCACGGTTACTTATTCATGTCATATGCATGTATTTTATTATAATAATTTACGTGAATATCTTACCTGTGCAAATGACTTTTGTCGGTCTTGTACAGCATATTCAGCTCTTTTGCTAACATATTGATAAAGCGAAGAGTGATACTTCATTTGTTCTTACATTCATAACTACATACATAAACTCCCGCCTCTTTCCCGGAGGGGTAGGCACAGACTGCCTCTTTCCACGATCTCTGCATACTTCCTTCGCCTCATCCACATTCATAATTCTCTTCATGCAAGCTCGGTGGTTTCGGGTAGTCATAAAAGTCATAATAAGTATACCGTGATGGTGATAATGAGTTACAAAGATAGAAACTAGTTCTGTAATAACTTCTTATGTATATGCAAACTTAATAGATGGATTAGCTATTGGCTTTCATACTTTTAGATATAAAGATATGAATTATATTGGTAAGATACCCTAAAAAGTGACTTGGAAACTTGAGAAAAGATTTAAGATTTAGGGGTGTGGACGTCACGAGTCTGATCTCGTAGGATTATCCCTTCGCGGGTGGCCACAGACGAGATAAATTGTGCGCAAATATCACCATTATGGGATTAGGATTTCAATGACACATATGACTTACTGTAGACAATTTTTGTAATGATTGAATTACGTATACTGCAAACACATGCGTTTCGAAGATCTCGGCTCGGATTGGATCGGATCAGGTTCCAAATATAAACCGATTAGCTATCACCTGCGGCTTCGTCCCCGTAAAAGTACTATATTTCCTTCTCTGTATTCCACACTTTATTTATAAATTCCATGGAGATTGGTCCAGTGCTCTTGTCGTTAAAGACCGGCAAACACACACACTTTCACATTTATAATATTAGAATGCATAATCTCGGTTAGGGTTAGGGTAGGAAGAAATGATAATTCTAAGAAAAAAAAATTTGACCATAACTATAAAAAAAATGTATAAGTTTTAATTATGATGGAGTTTTATTTTTCTAATTTATTCCTCTAAAGCTCTAAAGGCCTCTTAAATATAATCATGTATAATATATATGATTATATAATAATTAATATATACATATATTTAACCGTATATATACATATATTTGCCGTGTGGTTCCCGGCACCAATACTAAAAAGAATAGGACCGCTCCACCTCTTTCCCATGGATGTCGTAAAAGGCGACTAAGGGATAGGCTTATAAACTTGAGATTCTTCTTTTAGGCGACAGGCTAGCAACCTGTCACTATTTGAATCTCAATTCTATCATTAAGCCAAATAGCTGAAAGTGGCCATTCAGTCTTTTCAAGACTGTTGGCTCTGTCTACCCCGCAAGGGATATAGACGTGACGATATGTATGTATGTATATATTTAACCGGTGAACGCCTAAGTAGGTAACACACACCCGGACGTAATATAGTTCCCGCGATGTATACAGATATATAAATTGAATCCGCAGTTTATTAGAATTTCCCGTGATTGACTTTAAACTGCACGGAAAGAGAAGCAGCTTGCTAAATAAATTATGTTTTTCATTGCTACCAGACCAGTAAGGAAGCACCATAAAAAGCATAGAAGCGCATAAAGAAACAAATCCATTCCGCAACTATCGCACACACACAAATACCTAGAGGGAATAAATCTGAGGTAAGCAGAAGATCATCCGGTAAGCGGCCCTTTGTGCCCACTGAGATGAGCATTTTATTCGAGAAAGGTCACATTTCAACACTAGTTTTTGAAGAAAATAAAGAGCTAGTTTGTTAAACTTGTATGAAGTTTTGTAAAACTAGTATTTTTGTGAATTCAGAGATTCAAACGTTTTTGTGGCACGAAGGCAAGTACCTTATTTAAATTATATCCACCTAATGTGTGGAGTTAACAATATGAGATACTTAGAAAGTATCTACTTTTATGTATGCTTTTGTAAGCATTTTAATTTTTCTGTCAGCTTAGCATTTATGAGAAGCCTTCCTGAAATCTTCCAACAAAGCCAAAATTGGCATCCAAACAACTTCTCCTTTTCAAGCCTTCTTTGAAAGCTTTTCCTTTGAAAAACCTTTTATAGCTTATCTGACCTTATAAAACACTGAGTTCATCAAGTTATGCATATCATTATAAGACTTAACGGATAACAAGTAAACTCCTTGCAAAAAGTATGACAACTGCGATAAAAAGTTTCTCTATAGGAAACACTTCCCGTGCGCTTTTTCGTTAAGACGGCCTCTGTGGCGCAGCGGTAGTACGCTTGTCTGTGACAACGGAGGTCCCGGGTTCGAATCATGGCCAGGGCATGATGAGAAAAGAACTTTTTCTGATTGGCCTGGGTCTTGGATGTTTATCTATGTAAGTATTTATTATAAAATATAGTATCGTTGAGTAAGTATCTCGTAACACAAGTCTCGAAACTTACTTCGAGGCTAACTCAATTTGTGTAATTTGTCCCGTATATATTTATTTATTATTTATTTACTTTTATTTACGGTTCCATTGTTGCCCATGGTTTATGATTTATTTAACTTTAAAAAAAGCATTTATAGAGAATATATAAACTTTTGCAATAGGTATGAAATCTCTTTTGCGACTTTAAAAATTGTTTGATAATGTGCAAAAGGGCGCTGTTATCCTATTAGGAATTGTGCTTAAGACTATACAATGTACGCTGTTTGAATGCTGGAGTGTTTATATTCCGTGCTCTCGTAATTTTTTACTCTTATTAGGAAGTCTAGGTTTTAATATTGTCAACCAGTAATTAAATTGAAGTTTCTTGATTACTTTTCTTAGTTAGTTATTTTTTCACTATTTAAGTGGCGGTCACTAGTAGATAGTTCATCTCCCATATTTGGACTTCTTATTTCACTCAGACTCAACATCGTCGGAGACGAGGTTCCCTAGGCATAACACCTAGCCTGGAGGAAGATCTTCCCTATGTGGTGGTCGGGCCCAAATTATTGCACCAGCTCAAGAAGATTATAGACCTAACGTCGGCTGGATTCCTATTCTTATTAAACCAGCTAATATTTTAGTACATTTAATAAAGAACACCAACTTAATAAAAGAAATACGAGAAAGTATCATATAAATTAGCTGGCACACTACCCAGATACCTCCTTTCATATTTTTTTTTTGCTATCACATTTGTGGCTGTTACTGTTTCCTGTCATACAATTTATCTGTTTCCTTGGGTCAGCATCTTGTCTGCTATTGACTTTAACGACAAATGATAAAACAACATGAGAAAGTCGACATAACGTTTCTTCGTTGATCTGGGTTAGATCAACTTTATATACATATATGCCGTGTTAAGTTAAAATAAGACTCTGATTCGAACATCCGGAATTCCCGCGGGAAGGGAAATTAACAGTATTAGTAAGCGTGTGGAGCCGCTAGCGTTTTCTGTACAAATTAAATATTCATTGATTCAATACATATTAAAAACTAGGTAAATATTTAATAATTAAAATATTCTGCTGTTCTTTCGTACATCCTTTGTAACAGTGTTTATTAAATTAAATAACTGTTACGTATATACTTCCCTGTATTCAAAGAGCGACTAAGTATGTTATTAGTATAACATTCTTGTTGCTTCAGAAATATAGTTTCTTGAATATTTTACAAGTTCCTGCAATACGAAATTAAAATTCTTCCGCACTGTTTTATAATAGGTAGGTTAGATAGTAGTATCTTAAGTTCAGCTGGGTACGGTTTCCTTGCGTGTCGCAGAAGCCACTTCGTGTCCTTCTTACCCCCTACAAAATCGTGGTTATAGGCTTCTTCCTTAAGCGAACGCCATGGGAACTCATGCCAGAAAGATGGTGATAAGGCTAGCAAAGCGGAACATACCATAATTCCATATTGAATATTGAAAAATGTCCCGTAGTCTGCCCAGGTGAACTAAACAGGTGGAACACGATCTCAGACTATAGAAAAGGGTTTTTGTTTTTGTTTGTAAACAAAAAAATAACAAACAGCACCATAATTTTATTCAATCAATCGCAAATTGGTCGTTATTAGCGTGCAAATTGAACAATTATCGATAAAATAAATATTGATTATGCTGTTATTTTTCACAGACATGTAAAACCTTTCTGAGTAGCACAGGCTTCTTTCTTTTGTGACAATTACCGTAGAAAAGAAACTCCTGCAAAATTAAGTAATAAAATAATATATATTGATTTTACACACTTCTAAATACTAGGCAATAATGTGATCGACCATTAGTATTGACGCGGGTTGATTACACTTGCCATTGTTATATATTTGACGCATTAATATTGCTCAGGATCAATTGTCGTAACATGCACAATTGCTTTGTATCGTCATGTATTGGCGAGTATATGTACAAGGCTGAATGTATTTACTTACCTATATTAATTTGTTACTTAAAGAGTAACATATGTAGACTTGGAGTGCATAACTTGATGTTAGTTTTATGTATATACTTACATAGATAGATAAGTATTTATTAATTATTAATTATATATTTCTTTTTAGAATTACAGACAAACTATTAAGAAGTTGTAAAGTTGCTATTGTAGCACTTCATTTATTTGGGAAATTGCTGTGAAAATTAAACACATTTTTAGAAAAAATATTTATATAAATTCATACGACAACCCATTTGAAACCGATTTACATTTTTTATTCACAATATTGTTTTAAGTAGTCTACTTTACTATATTGCAAGAAGTATACATTTATACGAATTATACATTTTGATAAAATATTAATAACGTATTATAAATTTTTTACATGTTATGATATTTATACAGTAGGTCATAGACAGGCACACCGGTTCTGATGATGTTGCTCTATGGGATAAATATCAAAATATATCAAGGCCAGTAACAATTATTTGAAACATCATAGTTCGCTAACATTTATGTACATTTGAGTTTTATAAAATGGAACATGAGTCTATGGAATAAATTATAATCTATTTCCTATTTCATTAAAAATTACATTGTTTAACATTTTTTTTTTCTTAATTATTTGAAAACCTACGTACTATTCGATACGATGATGTAAAAATTACGAGTATCATTGAGATCAATAAATAGTATTTAAAGCAAAAAAAAAAATGTGACGATTCGCTGCTTTCAATTCAGTTTTTATGAATTGCAAATCGTTTAATAAAGTATTTAAATAAAGGAACTCCTCTATAAAGTGGTAAGGATGTAACCGACTATAACCATGAGAAACAAGACTAATATAATAAACGTCCAAAATTCAAACTGGTTAGGAAAAAACTCATCTCGACCTGACAAAGAATCACAACGAATGTTCAGATACACAACCACTGCGCCAAACAGTCTTCAAAAAGGTCAAAACAAACTTCATATCAGAAGAGTTTCATTCAGTGAAAAGGTTTATTACGATAATTAATGTGCTAAGTGAAGAATTGAAATTGTCGTTATCTTTAACATATTTTAAAATTGGATTTCTTCACACGGAAATATAATTTATGTATACTAAAATAGTATCTTTTTTTCAATATTTCAATGCAATTTATATTACAAAAAATAATATGTTGATATCCACAAATAAAATTAATACTAAATACACTCTTAATAAAATAAATAGAAAACCTGGACATAAAATAATTGAGCAAAAATATTTTATGCATTGTGCATAATAAAATCAATCGACTAGGAACAATTACAGGTTCCGAGTACAAAGATTATGAAGCTACTCGTTTATGTATTAATTAAAATATTTTTATAGATTCATTCATTTAAACAAGTACAATTAAATGATTTCAAATCAATGAGAGCACCATTATTTTTACATTTTTATAGAAAAATAAATACTGATGGAAGTATTGCTAAGACTACAACAATATATGTATATATATACGACATTTCAATGAGATACATACTCATAACAACAATTATTTTAAGTGCAACAATGTTAGAATATGTTTAAAATATGCAAATGCCAATATTTTGATTAATATATATATATATAGATACCTATTTATTTTCCTATGAAAATATTGACATATTGAAAATAGCCATTTGATATGCGATACATATTATTGCGATGAAGCGTCGAAACTTGAAAACGAAAGAAGTAAAACGAAGCTCGACTTGTGTAATTATTAGGCTTTTTTCGAAATAAAAATCAAAGTAGAAGTGAAATACTATCCTGCCATGATGATGTTATTTCCACGAGTCATAAAAATATGTTATAAAATAGCGACTTTTCCTTGTTGCCAACCTCTGTCAAGGTTACGATGTAAATATTACTCCAGACCGTGAATCCGATAGCCGTAAATCAAATGAAATAAAAATGAAATCCGATCACAAATAACATGTACCTACCAATCAAATGATGGCTGATTTTATGAAATGCTGCCTAGAGCTCTTTTTGGTATTTTGTTTTTATTTCTTGTAAGTTTAACATGATTGTAACATTTCAATTTTTGATGCATGTATTATATTATTTTACTAAAATCCATGTGATTTCCAGCACTTTGATAGAAAAGAACCACCTCATTTGATCGTCTTCCCATGGATGTCGTAACAGGCCTCTAAGGGAAAGAGGCACATTTTTATAGCCAACTTGTACCATAATCCAATATTGGAGGAAAAAGAGTCTTGTTCAGGTTGTGCTACACGTTAAACAAGATAATACCGCATTGTTGCACTTAACATTGGATATAAATATTTGAAGGTATTAGATAAAATCTCAGCAGTATTTACATTATATTTACAACATAAAGCGCTTTACTTCCCTCTTTTTATACTCGTAAATATATACAGCAAAAGTTCTATGTGTGATGTATTGTAGGTAAACAAGATTTTATACTAAAATATTAAAAAAAAAAAGAAAAAACATTAATTATTTATATTTATTATCGTTCCATCTTTTTTCCATGGATTTCGTAAAACGCGACTTAGGTTAAGGCTTATAAACTTGGGATTCTTCTTATAGGCGAGGCGAGGGCTAGCAACCTGTCACTATTTGAATCTCAATTCTATTATTCAGCCTAACAGCTGAATTTGGCCTGTAGATGGATATATGTATATTATTAAAATTGTATTAAAAAAAGTATTGTGAAATTACTAAAATAAACGAAACATAAGTTTACGTACATACGTATGTATGCACTATATATACTACATACATACGTAGTAGTATTTACGAAAGAAGTGTATTTAACGCCCTCTATACGAGTACATATGCTATTTCTGTCGGCATTTGATTTATTGTTCTGTTATTTACATAACTATAAATACAAGTACATATTTTATAATGAGATCAAGTAGAAAAGTTCTGATTGAGATGCTCATTACGTGATAAATTTGACTGTTTAATTAATCAGCAAATCACAGCTCATTTATAAAATTATATTCACATTTTTAAGATTAAATCCAGTCCTGCATTCCTAGATCAAAGTTGTATTTTTAATCTCAATTTGTAACTATTTGAATAAAAATTTTGGACTAGGTAGGTAATTTTATTATTAAATGAAACAGTTGTTTACGTTACTTGATATAAAACTTTGATCACAGCACGTAGGACTGGCCTCTCTCTTCCTCATCTCTGCGTGTTCCCGGTTGCACCCTCTACAGAAGTGTTTCGGAGCCCGGGGTCCGTACGACTGGCCTGATGACTACAAATTTACTAAAGTCTTATCTAATTTGAGATCACTTCAGCTTTAGTTTGGTAAGTAACTTTTTTCTTGCTCAAATTCCGTTTTATAGACGGGTTTCTGCTTTCACTTTCGAGGCTCACTTCACTCACAGATTCCGAGTCTTGGCAACACGGAACGTTGTCGGGGCAAAGATGTCTGTCTACACATTGTATGGGTTCTTCGAAGGATGTATGCTCGAGGTTCCTCATGCGGTAGTTGTCGCCGTTGCGCCTGCGCATCGAGCGACGTTCCCTGCATCAGGAGCAGCGCGCGCGCGGTGCTCGACATGGGCCCGCGCGCGCCTGATGTCACAAACGACACATCTCATGTTGTGACACTGAGGAGTACATCATGGTGGAAACAGGGTACTGAAACATTGGATACAAATTTTGAAACAAATTTTTATAGAATTATTTTTTTCACCGAAGGTCACATAAAAAATTAGTTTAGGGTAGATTTGCGAACACGAACTTTTCGATTTTTTTAAATTGCTTTGAGTTCAATAGTTAGCCATAATACACAATTTACCTAAATATCAATTATTTCTAGGATTAAAGTTCGTTAGTTCGCTGCATGAAAATATTTTTGTAGGTAGGTACTTCGTTTACCTACTTTTCAAACAAACGAAGTACCATATACACCAGTGTTTCACGACATGTCAATTATTGCCGTGCCATCAAATATTAAGAAAGGTATTTCATTTAGACAAACACTGAACACAGGCACATACATTGGAAGATTAATTGTTAAGCACAATTATTATGTACATTAAAACGATTACACAAAGGAATGTTCATTTACAGAGCACACAATTTCGAGAGAAGAATAGTTATAGTTGCTAATTCATATATATCCTGAAGGTATATATTTACGTGCATTTTCATTAAATCTTTTTTCTCGTTAAGAATTAATTTTCATCATAACTACATGCACAAAATGTAATAACATTACAAAAAATGTAAACAGCAAAATACCGAAATAAAATAAAACACAAACAATAATTGGTGAAAACACATTAAATTTGAAGTGTAGATGTCAGTGAGGTCGTCATTGTGAAGGGTCCATGCCTGGTGTGAAGTGGATAGGGTGAATAGTTTGATGGTAAGGAATTCTGAAGTGAATCACTTTTATAGGATATACGAGTACACCGAGAATGCTTTTTGAAATTCAAACACCAAACAGATACAGATATTGGACACAGAAAATGATGAGGATAAGGGTTACACTCCGTGATAGTGCAACATGTGACGTATACAATTCCTCACGTACCTCAATTTTTATCTCGGTTAACCCAAACACACGAATTTGAGGTAATGTTTTCCAATAAACGTATACTAGAGAGCTCATCAATCCACGCAAACTAAACTCTTGGAAGATAAGTTGTGTTGCAGAAGGCACTTGGAAGTATGGAAAGAGAACCGAAATGGTTTATCGAACTGATGTTGATTCGCTATATGTAAGTTTGTTCGCAGGAATTTTGTCTGATTTGTTGTATGCCCATCAGCTCACTGGATGAGTAATAACGTCGGGTCGAGCGGAACTGTAAAAGAATTCATGAGAGTCTAAGTAAAAAGCGAACAGAATTTTCAACTCAAATCAGAACTCTGTCGGTGATGCTGTATTGATTTAACTGCGGCAATAATTATTATTGTACCTGAGATTGTTTGAAGCGAAGCTGCGGTTGGTATTTCCGTCGAAGTTTTCTGGGACAGCACGCGCAGAGGATTCGCAAAAACGCTCTGGAACAGAACAATAGCAATAATGTAACTATTTTCGAATCCAAGTATAATTTTTATTAACTTATTTTGATGTCAGTGTAAATAGAAAATATATATATTAAATAACGCGTCAGGGTAAGCAGAGACTACATCTTTTCACTAGATGGGCTCAAGAAAATGTATGCAATGAAGACATCTTAATTGATACATGGGGTCTTTTCTTTTGTACAATTTTTTTCAGAAAATATGTTATTTAGGGATGTACATAATGCTTTCAAAGAAGGTTTCTTTACGACTTATGTCACAGTGTTATATCACATTTACGTACATTAGTTGAATATCAGACGTTCACACGGTCAGTAAAAGGTCACGCATTAATAAAGTTAATCTTTATTTATGAACGACCCTCAATACTCTAAAATAATTATATCTCGCAGATTAAGTGAAGGATTTCATGAGCTCTGTTTCGATGTAATTAAAGCGATTCGAGATACAGCTCTTGGCGAATTGGATGTTGAGTGACTTGAAAATCTATTTACTTCTATTACAAAAGATAACGAACATGTAAGGTCCTTATGTCGATGTAGTAAGTTCTAAAATTGAACAAAGTTGTTGTTCAGCAACAGCGTTTCTGATCATGCATACACATTGCTTCATTGTAACTGTAATTCCTTGACTGTAGTCGAATCCAATAGGAACCCTATTTTCTGAATCAAGTAAGTATGATCGGAGATATTTGGCTAAACAAAAATCAGAATTAATAGCTACCTGAAGTGGATTTGTCTATGATCGGCTATTATAAGTACGGTTTGAAATTATTGAAAAGGAATAGTCTGTACTGGAAAGAAGTATGCAGGGATCGTGGCAAGTGGTAGCTGTAGTCTCTGCCTGAGTACCCATCTGGGAAAGAGGAGTGGTTTTATGTATATAACTTTATGAATTAGAGAGAAAGTTCTTAATTTTTTCTTCATACTCTTGTGAAAACTTGCACTTAAAATAGCTAAAGTTTATATATAGCTTAAAGGTAATCTGCAGATAAACTTGACTCTCCTGTCTAGGTTTGTATGTATATACCCTATTATATATTTATTTATGAAACTTCTTGTTCAAAATAAAAGAAAATGAAAGAGCAGCATATTTTTACATGATCTGTATTTTCATTAGGTTAAGAGATTCTATTGAGGCTTAAATTACTGTAACAAATGTTCTAAGTGATAAGTAATTATATACTTCCAGCAAGAACAATACAAGCTCATTGAATTAAAAGGCTGTTGTTCGGGACGTTTCTAATTGGCATAATTAAATGAAAACAAAGATGACGATCTTAAAGAAGGTCCCGGATATCCTCGATAAATTCTTATTCTCGGGAGATTTTAATTATGTTTGTTTATGTAAGGTAGATGAGAGATAAATCTTATTTGCATATTTCTGTGACAGAGCTATAATCTAATACTTATGTAACAATACGAGCAATATTATACGTATCTAAGTAAATAAGTAGGTACGTATATTACCAAACCATATTATAACAATTATAATTAAATAATAAATTAATTATTAAGTCGTGTGATTTCAATGCTATACTTGGCCTGTTAGTTTTTACGAAATTTTTATTATTTTTATTTTATTTACTAATTTTGTAGAATTTTTTACGCTATTTAGTAATAAGGTAAGGTAATAATAAGCTACTGGAGGGGATATTTCGCAAAATAAAAAAATAAGGCACATGTGGTTTTCTTGGGTAACGTGGAAAGTATCCGCTTCGGCCAACAGAAAACAGGAAAGAACTTTTACGAATGACAGTCAGACACCATAATGGACGAAACCCATAAAACAGACTAAAGAAAGCCAATGATAGACTTGAATGGAGCAAGTTGGTATTAAATTAAAAGTACGGTAAACGCACTTGCCTGAAAAGGTCACACACGTTCGTATAAAATTATACGGATTAAACTGTACATATTGGAATTTTTTATGCAAAATCATCAATGTAACATAACTAATGTGCAATACATTCATGAAAATCGTTAAACAGTGGACAGATTCCTTTTAAAAAGCTTAATGGAAATTCTAATTTGTCCTTTAGTTGCCTCCACTAGGATGAAAACCATATGCCGCCTGTAAAAATAATGGGCTTTTATTTGGTTTTATTTATCTGCATAGTTCTAAGAGCATGTGGTAATAAATCTTTCGAACTATTCGGATGCAGGGGAGAAACATAGGGGAAAAGTGTGCAAAACAGATTAAAGTCACAGACACGTTTTCTGAATGAATAATGTGTGGTTTGCGCCTTTTTTTATGATTTATTTTATGTTTTATTAGTTATAATAAATATACTCTAATACCTCCAAATGAGGATAAGGTATTTCATTTGCAATAACGTTAAGATATTTACATAAAAAATAAAACAACCTGTTAACAGAAATATTATTATGTTTCTTCTAAATAAGTAGTTTAACATAAGTTCTTCATCGTAATGCTTGCGAAACCGTCACGGTTTCGTCATGTTTTGCAAGCATTTCGCGAGGTCTAAATTCGCGGCGTAAAATAAGTATTATAAATGTGTTTGTTTGTTCATATTTCAAATCACTGAACCTTCTTCATGAAATTTTATATATTTTTTTTTATATATAACGTGTTGTACGGAGAAGCTCATAAGACACCATTTCTACGGGTGGAGCCGGAAGCTAGGTAATAAATGTACGCAACTCTAAAACCTCTTAGAAAAATAAGCAATGAACAAGTAATATAACAATTACCTACCTGTAGAAAAACACCACGTTTAAAAGTATAAACCACTATAATTCTTCTTTTTATCCCCGCCTATAAAAGGTGGTTACTTCCTTACGTAAACATGAGCTGAGAATTACTTTACATTATGGGAGCAAGGGCTTTTGTCTTTTAGAAGTGTTGGAGAATTTTATGATTAATTCTCTTTGTATTTTTTTTATTATTTAAACGGAGGTCTTCATAACTTAAGCCTTTTGCTAGTGAACAGATGTTTCTAATTTGATCAATATCAAATAAGATACCTCAACATTTTTATTAGATTTCTATTTACATAAAATAAATAGTTTTAATCTCCTTTTGTTACGTACGATACACGCGGGTTTCTTTTGAGGGTTATATTTTTAAATGAGAGCACGAGGCCAGATCTGGCCCTTAATTTGATAGCACAAAGGGAAACCTGAGCAACGTGTAATGAAATTTCAATTGTTGAGGTTTCCCTTTTGTGGGTGCCGCTTTAAAGCTCCTTACAACTTTTATTATTTAGAGTTGAGATTTGCCAGTCCAGTCACTACAGAATGAAACCTAATGAGCAATATTTAATCTTTCTGCTTTGAAAGTGCGCTTTATATATTTAAACATTATTTGAATCCACGCATATTAACATCTTTACCCTTTACGGGATGGGCAGAAGTAACAAGGCTCGAAGAATCAAATTTTAGCAGGATGTTGGAATTGAAATTCGGCATAATTACAGGTTGTTTTCATTTTATTTTCACTGGTTAACCTGTAAGACGCGCCGTGTGGCTCCCGGCACCAATAAAAAAGAGAATAAGACCACTCCATCTCGTTCCCATGGACGTCGCAAAAGGGGACTAAGGGATAGGCTTATAAACAAGGAATTCTTTAAGGCGATGGGCTAACCAGTCACTTTTTTTAATCTTAATTCTATCGTTAAGCCAAAAAGCTGAACGTGGCATATCAGTATTTTCAAGACTGTTGGCTCTGCCTACTCTGCAAGGGATATAAAACTGATTGTATGTATGTATGTAAAAAATTACATCTAGTCATATAAGTATAATATGCAGAAAATTTTATAAAAATGATTCACTCTATTTGTTTTTTTTTTATACTTGAATATTTAAAAATAAACTTGAATAAACTATTACTTTACAAAAACTCTTATGTTTATATTTTTTAATTTCTATTTTATGAACATACAAATTTAAAAAAAAATTAGTTGATTATTTGCTGTGTTTTCATGAATTCATTAGGGTTTACTTTTAACGAGCAAATGTTTACAGAGAATAAGGGAAAATTTTGGCGCGAAGCATAAGGCGCTCAGCAAAATTTTGTATTTAAATTTTGTAAATATTTTTTCCCCTAATCTCATTTAAGGAGAGCACAAAAATGAAAAGAAAAATGTTTTGTCGTTACTGTTTTAGTCGGGAAAATCATAGATTACTTGATCCTTTTAAATTGGAAAATTTCCATCTTGAAGGATAACATCATCCAAGTTCTGATTATATTATCATGTACTTTGTTTACATTTTAGTAAGTACTATATTAGTTTATGTAGTAATAAATAGTGTAAGGCAGACATGAATTTAGCTTAACCATGTGTTTTTGTGAATATTGTAGGTGCCGAGTGGTTCCCGGCATCAGTACAAAAAAGAATAGGACCACTCCATCTCTTTCCCATGGATGTCGTAAAAGGCGACTAAGGGATAGGCTTACAAACTTGGGGTTCTTTTTTAGGCGATAGGCTATCAGCCTTTTCAAGACTGTTAGCTCTGTCTACCCCATAAGGGATATAGACGTGACCATATGTATGTATGTAAATCATCTATTGCATTAAATATTCACAAGAAGGAAAATTGGGTAAATCCCAACTAATATAAAAAATACGAAAATAAGTTTGATTTTGGCTCTTCGCAGTTTATTTAATTTTATTACATATTTTGATGATACTTAGTGCAACTAAACTTGTAGTTTAGGACATGGATAGAATATTTTTTTTTGTATGAGAAAAAGCATGCAGGAATCTAAGCATATCTAGTGACTGCCTGCTCTAATGGGGAACAAGTCTAGCCGTAGATATATACTTATTTCAATACCAAATGTTTACAATATTTTTGACAAACAGCGTAAGACGCCAAACAAACATATTTATGGGACAACTCGTTTACTGACAGAGCTCTCTAATTTTTCTTCATATATCTTTGTCAAAGCATTATTAGTTCGTAGATATCGTCTGAGTAATATCACCGCAAACAGCGAACAAGTTTCAAAACTAACAGTTATTGCGCAGATATTGGCTTATCCGAGAACGCGAAAACTTTGGAGCTACGCTGGAACGCGTCCAATGGTTCAAGGGTAATGGTGGCCGGTGACGTTGGGGGCTGATAGGCGTACTCTCTAGTAATAATGTTATAACGCAATCTGTTTGGGGAGAGTGCCAATAGTGCGCTGAATTGTGACACTGATCACTTTTTTTTGGATATTTAAATTTTTATTTGATTTGATTTGATTTCAAATTGGTTAGATGTATTTATTTAACTATGTAAAGTACAGTTATTTATAACAGAAGTAAGCTACTTTAGCACGAAATCTTGCGAATACCTAGGATTAACTTGTTTTGTCAAAATAAATAAATAATAATGTACATTAAAATACATAACGAATAAATTAACATCAATCTCGGTCGTAGTAATTTTGTATTCGTGCTAAACTCATATTAGCATTGCAATTTAATTAATACAGCAAACAACGAACTTAGTTGATCCATTAATCAACGCATTTATACTATGATTCATTGAATTATAGTAAATATAATATTCATATCAGCTTAATATAAAAATAAAGTAATTGATCTAATTATACAGAAGCGAATTTTGTGAAAACGTTAATACATGGTCATATCAGGGTCGTCCTGGAGAATAGTTAGATAAAAAGTACCTTAAACCGATGAAATGAGTAGAGAGAATTTATTGATTAAGAATATGGGTGACGCGAGAGAAGACAGTAGGGTTCCTGGTAAGTGAAAAGTTGCCTAGGCTTTTTTTTCTCCCGGGAATGAGGTGTGATTGTACTATGTCAATACTTTTACGAGTATATACGATTTACAATTATAATTTCAAAGATTGTACTGTGCCTTCGTTTAACGACTTTTAGGCAAAGGGCGCCGATCGTCAACGCAGACTCAACATGTTTACAAATTCCTTTTGTTTTCAATCACTGGTTTTAGATTTCTAAAAACTGGACGAAATTTTTTAAATTTCTTCTAAATTCGCAAAAAACAGCGAGAAAATAAAACAAACATTGAAAAAGCGGTCATTAATCACCAGTAGCAGTTACTCATTCGTGCTGGCTTCAATTTAGCAGGCGATTTAATTAATGGCGAAACAAATTGGCAGTTTGCATGCGCGGGACATCCCGGCTTTTACGAGTATGATACGTCTCTGCAACCAAACTTGGAAACTATTCCTTGATTTATAGCTTTATTTACACTTCCTCGGAGAGTATAATGAAAATTTATTGTGACGAATTATGTTAATTAAAGCGTCAGTTATGCTCCTTAAGTAAATATAATTTGTCTCTTGTATTTGCATGTGCAATTTTGTTTTGGGACCAGGACAGATTTTAAGGTCATAGCATTTCAGCTCATTTCATTATCCTCATCATTTCAGTAAAAACTTAGATCACATTCGACATTTCTAAAAATACCTTTCATTCAGACGTTGCAGTTTAACTAACATAGTCATTTAAAAGTTTTTTACAATTTTCACTAACATAAAGTCTGTACTCGTAATGAACAGAACGCAGCGCGATTATAGGTTTGACAAATGTTGAAAGTTGGACATGATTTCGATAACATATAAATATAGTGTATATAGTCATCGGTAGCAAATAAATGTAATATGTTTATTATACATTATTTACCCAAAACCATTATCACCCAAACTTAGGTTCTCTGCTTTACCCAATGGTAGACTGTAAGATAATGATATAAGCCGCCTATTGTTTTTTACAAATTGTAATTGTTGCAATAAAGAAAGAAAAATAATGATATAAAATACAACAAAAAAATTAATAAAATTATTATGGCTGAATACGTTTTAACCACGTTAGTTAAAAAGGCAAAAAGACCACGGCCCTGAGGGGTAATCTTGAGAATCAAATTCTTTCCAAATAAACCTACCTCACTTGTTACTTTGTCTCATTTTATATCTTTTCATACACTGGAATAAAAATTCCTGCTAATGTATACGAATTATTTATTAAAAAAGTATAAAAATGTAGTATGTAAATGTATGTAAATTCATAATGTGCATTTTATTACACATACTAACATAAATGGCCGGATTATTTTTCACGTCGTTAACCGCGTTCCATTATTTCTGGTAATAAAGTTCAACTTAAGCATGTGTTTCTTTTATTTATTTTTTTAGGTACCTATGTGGGTAAATAATCTTTTACTATATAGAATTTGATAATCGTTGTTGAAGAAAATGCTGCAGTGCAGTTTGTTACCGTTGAATTATAGTAAATATAATATTCATATCAGCTTAATATAAAAATAAAGTAATTGATCTAATTATACAGAAGCGAATTTTGTGAAAACGTTAATACATGGTCATATCAGGGTCGTCCTGGAGAATAGTTAGATAAAAAGTACCTTAAACCGATGAAATGAGTAGAGAGAATTTATTGATTAAGAATATGGGTGACGCGAGAGAAGACAGTAGGGTTCCTGGTAAGTGAAAAGTTGCCTAGGCTTTTTTTTCTCCCGGGAATGAGGTGTGATTGTACTATGTCAATACTTTTACGAGTATATACGATTTACAATTATAATTTCAAAGATTGTACTGTGCCTTCGTTTAACGACTTTTAGGCAAAGGGCGCCGATCGTCAACGCAGACTCAACATGTTTACAAATTCCTTTTGTTTTCAATCACTGGTTTTAGATTTCTAAAAACTGGACGAAATTTTTTAAATTTCTTCTAAATTCGCAAAAAACAGCGAGAAAATAAAACAAACATTGAAAAAGCGGTCATTAATCACCAGTAGCAGTTACTCATTCGTGCTGGCTTCAATTTAGCAGGCGATTTAATTAATGGCGAAACAAATTGGCAGTTTGCATGCGCGGGACATCCCGGCTTTTACGAGTATGATACGTCTCTGCAACCAAACTTGGAAACTATTCCTTGATTTATAGCTTTATTTACACTTCCTCGGAGAGTATAATGAAAATTTATTGTGACGAATTATGTTAATTAAAGCGTCAGTTATGCTCCTTAAGTAAATATAATTTGTCTCTTGTATTTGCATGTGCAATTTTGTTTTGGGACCAGGACAGATTTTAAGGTCATAGCATTTCAGCTCATTTCATTATCCTCATCATTTCAGTAAAAACTTAGATCACATTCGACATTTCTAAAAATACCTTTCATTCAGACGTTGCAGTTTAACTAACATAGTCATTTAAAAGTTTTTTACAATTTTCACTAACATAAAGTCTGTACTCGTAATGAACAGAACGCAGCGCGATTATAGGTTTGACAAATGTTGAAAGTTGGACATGATTTCGATAACATATAAATATAGTGTATATAGTCATCGGTAGCAAATAAATGTAATATGTTTATTATACATTATTTACCCAAAACCATTATCACCCAAACTTAGGTTCTCTGCTTTACCCAATGGTAGACTGTAAGATAATGATATAAGCCGCCTATTGTTTTTTACAAATTGTAATTGTTGCAATAAAGAAAGAAAAATAATGATATAAAATACAACAAAAAAATTAATAAAATTATTATGGCTGAATACGTTTTAACCACGTTAGTTAAAAAGGCAAAAAGACCACGGCCCTGAGGGGTAATCTTGAGAATCAAATTCTTTCCAAATAAACCTACCTCACTTGTTACTTTGTCTCATTTTATATCTTTTCATACACTGGAATAAAAATTCCTGCTAATGTATACGAATTATTTATTAAAAAAGTATAAAAATGTAGTATGTAAATGTATGTAAATTCATAATGTGCATTTTATTACACATACTAACATAAATGGCCGGATTATTTTTCACGTCGTTAACCGCGTTCCATTATTTCTGGTAATAAAGTTCAACTTAAGCATGTGTTTCTTTTATTTATTTTTTTAGGTACCTATGTGGGTAAATAATCTTTTACTATATAGAATTTGATAATCGTTGTTGAAGAAAATGCTGCAGTGCAGTTTGTTACCGCTTCTTCTGCACTGACGCCTTGGAAGCGGCAGTAAACTTAGTTTTTAAGTAATATATTTGACGTCAACCAAGTTGTTAAACCATACGACAATTATTAAGCGATATAATAATATCCTATAATAATGAATAAAAAATTTTGAATTTTGAAAATTTTTGAATTTTTGATAATTTTCTACAAAATCAGAGATAGAACTGGAGACTCAGGGTATACGCCAATAAGTATAAAATAAATCGTATTTTTTTATATTTTTTAAATAATCTTTATAAATATATATGTTTTTATTTGTTCCCTTTCTTAATATGTTTGCGGGGTCTTCTAGTTTTTTTCAGTTGGTTATTTCAGTCCGATAAATATACCACCAGATAATGAGGACATACTAAAACAAAAATCAAACCCCACAAGCGGCTTGGCATTTGGCGTTCGTCATCTGAGCAAAAAAATCAAGGCCGCGAAAAGGTCCACATAGTCTTGTTTACGTTGTTTGCGCAAATTTTCATAAATTCTCGCCTTGAAGCAAATCTTTAGAGCCCTGAGAAGATAATTCTGATTTGAATATTATTTATTTACCCATAATAAACTTTATTGCACCTAAACTAACGTACAATAGGTAGACTTACTAAACTTTAAGACGGTTGAAATCTCAAGGAACTTACTTTGCCGGGAAGGTGACATTTTCTTGGCGGGGTTAGTGTGAATTTTACTTCATCAAATGAGTCGAGCCAGTAAACACCAATTTTTTATGTATTAGTATTATTGACATCGCATTTACGTCTTAAGCGTTTACTTACTCGACTCGATTGATCAAGGAAACCACGCGCCAATTCCACTTTTTCCTTTCTAAATACATACATACATATAGTCACGTCTATATCCTTGACGGGGTAGACAGAGCCAACAGTCTTGAAAAGCTGATAGTCCACGTTCAGCTTTTTGGCTTATTGATAGATTCAATTAGTGACAGGCAGATAGCCTATCGCCTAAACAAAGAATACCAAGTTTATAAGCATACCCCTTAGTCGCCTTTTACGACATCCATGGGAAAGAGAAGGAATGGTCCCATTCTTCTTTTTTTTTATTGGTGCCGGGAACCACACGGCACTAATAAAAAAAACCCGTAGGTGGTAACGTACCGTAACCTCTCTAAATTAATAGAAAATAGTTCGAGAACATTGGCAGATGAAGCAATATTAATTTCAAAAATTTACACCAAAACACACACTACAATCATGTATTCTTTCTGAACAATAAGCCTGTTAAACCTTCGACTACTCGTAACTGCTGAATGTCGGCAACACTGGCTCTATACAACCTCCCCGGTTCCGCTCGAAAGTACTAACAGGAAGACGACGGTTCAACAGTTTCCCCTTAAAATGAATAAAGTACGTAATAGAAAATAGTTTCAGAACAATAGCAGTCATAGTAATTATTTTTTAGTCGACGTCCGTGGCTCGACATCGGGTAATCGGAGACTAAGCTATTGTTGGAAATGACGCCATGTGTGTAAACGACTAGGTACTTACCACTTATAACCTACATACTTGTAGGTACGAGATAAATTGACATCTTGTCCGCAAAGCTAGAGAACATCACGACTACATATTTCCACTTGCTACGATCCTTGCATATTTTACCTCATACAGTCGCATAAAATTAAATTTTCAAATGGATAGTCATAATATGAAATTATCAGCAGAAAGATATTAACATAAATTAGTAAATTAAAACTATATGTAGGTTAGTTATAATTCAGTTCTTGTTTCCGCCCACGACGTCGCCTTACAGACGGGAGCAAACAGTAGTGGGCGGATGGAGACACTCGCTGTGAGCTTGCAAAGTTTCAAGCTCCTTTATAAATAAATGCAAAATGACTATATTAAAAAAATTACAAGGAAATTTTGGATGTATGATTATAGTATTCGATTTGTAAATGTCCGGTTTCGAATTTGGAACTTTGTACTTTGCTGACTGATATTCAACATTATCTATAGTGAAGGTTACAGGGATTTGATCTGACAAATTGTCAATCTTCCGTTAAATTGAAAAAAAAAAAGATAACGGTCGAAACTACAGACTAGTAAATTCATTTTAATGGGTAGAGTACTTAAAACAAATGTGAGACAGCTTTAAAATTCTGTCAAAATCAACCATGCTTATAAGATTTGAAGAGAACCCTTGCTTTCTCCATGAACCCTAGTAGTGCTATTTTTAAACAAAAGGAGTCATTGGCCGATATTGTGTTTAACATGAATAAAGCCAACATAAGAATCTTTTTTGTGAAGTCTATTAAAAACTCGCATATTCTGTTTTATAAGTCGATAATCATCTTACAGTGCATAGTCATTTCACATGAACGACTGCATGCATAATAGAGTGCGTCATAAAAACTGTTCCTATAATGAATGCATCGCATGTTGGTCGAGATTTAGCGTTACTTAGAAACATTTCATAAAGAACACCAAGCTATATCCCATATGCAAAATAAAGAAATCATGTTTAATTATTATAAAATTTCGTTATTTCGCAACATTTCTATTTCCCGGTGATTTCCAATTTCTGGAATCCTCTCTAGGCTCGAGATATTTTAAAATTCGAAACCAATGGGTTTGGACCGTACGTTGATAAGTCAGTTAGTTAAGCAGTAGCCTCTTTATAAATATAGAAACCAAATTGTGACTCATATTACAAATACGCGTATAACCGGCAAATGCAGTTGTTAGCTGCAAATCCAACATTTTCCATGAAGTTAAGTTACATGCTCAAGACAGCATGCATTAGTAATACTTTGCAAATTTCAAAAGTTTGGCAAAGATTTTATAACCGGTTGCCAACCTCATATCAACCTTTCTTGAGAAATGTTGTTCATAGTTCATTTTTATTACGTATGAATTTGGTGGAAATTTCCGATTTACGAATACAACTAATAATAATATTCATACCTATTGACTTCTCGGTTAGATACTATTTATACTAATATGTATATTTCTAATGTTTTGAATTCAATAGTAAAGATAGTGTTAAAATGTTAAAATGTTGTAACACATATAAAGCAAAACCGTTTGAATGTTTTTTTTAAAAAGCAGTGAAAGAAATAATAATTATACATTTCCACATTTTTGCAACGTTACAGCAGCAAAAGCTAACTTAAGAATGCAAGAGGCAATTATAGATGAAGATGTGAATGAAGCACGTAAGGAATATAAGAAAATGAAAGATTTGGTTAAGAAAGCTGTGATTAGAAAGAAAGAAGAGTATAAAGAGGATTTTGATAAAAGGCTATCAGAAGACTTTCAGTCAAATCTGAAAGTATTCTGGAAATCCGTAAGGTCAGCCCGAGGAAATACTATAACCAGAGAGCTGACTAGGATCAGATGCCAGGATGGTAGCGTTGTGAAAGGAGAAGAATGTGTACTAAAGATATGGAAGGACTATTTTGAAAGTTTATTTGAAAAAAAGGAAGGAAATAAGAAAGATTTCTGCTATAGCGAAGAAAAAGAGAATGAGATGGAAGGCGAAATTGAAATGTTCGAAATTGTGGAAGCACTTAAGAGTATGAAAGCGGGAAAGGCTGCTGGGTGTGATAGAGTGTCGGTCGAGATGCTTAAAGCAGGAAAAGGCGTAGTAGCTAGTCAGTTGTACTGCCTTTTCAATTTGTGTTGGAGAAGCGGCCGAGTACCAAAAGATTGGTGTAAGGCTGTTATCGTGCCACTTTACAAAGGAAAAGGGTCACAGCTGGACTGCAAAAATTATCGTGGTATAAGCCTGCTTAGCGTCGTCGGCAAATTGTATGCTAAGGTATTGATTAATAGAGTCAGGAATGAAACTGATGACAAAATATGGGATGCTCAAGCGGGATTTCGAAAGGGAATGGGATGTACTGATCAGGTCTTTTCCTTGCGGTGCATAGCCGAAAAGTTTTTGGCCAAGAGTCAAAAAGTCTATTGCACATTCGTAGATCTGGAAAAGGCCTATGACAGAGTTGAGAGGAATGAATTGTGGTCAGCACTTTCTATGCATGGGGTGAGCAGTCTCTTAATACGAGCACTGAAATCCTTATATGAGGATTCGAGTGCTTGTGTCAGGATAAACGGAGCGCACACTGAGTGGTTTAAGATTGAGAAAGGCGTTAGGCAAGGATGTGTTGCGTCACCGTGGCTGTTCAACCTATTTATGGATAGCTGTTTGACAGATTTGAAAGAGTCTAAAAGTGGATTAAGGATGAATGAGTTACTCGTCAAATGTCTGCTCTATGCCGACGATCAGGTTATACTGGCGTCATCAGCGGAGGAGTTACAGGAGATGGTAAACTGTATGCATGAAGCTTTAAAAGAGAAAGGAATGAAAGTGAACGTAAGTAAAACTAAAACACTGGTTTTTGAAATGGAGAAAGAAATGACAGCATGTAATATTTTGATTGGAGGAGAAAAAGTGGAGCAAGTGAAAGAGTTTGTATATCTAGGATCAAAGTTTACATCAGATGGCAAGTACGATAGTGATATTGAAAGGAGAGTGAACGCGGGGAACATGGTGAATGGAGCTTTGCATGCCTTTATGAGCAGTCAGAAACTATCCAAAAAGGCTCGACTGGCTGTGCACAGGGGCGTGTTGGTCCCGACATTAATGTATGGGAGTGAAAGTTGGGTATGGCAAAAGAAGCACGAAAGCAGAATAAATGCAGTGGAAATGAGAGCGTTAAGGAGTATGTTGGGTGTGAAATTGAGTGACCGGATAAGGAACAGCGTGATAAGGGAATGTTGTGATGTGAAAGAAGATGTAGTTACAGGAATAGAAAAGGGTATGTTGAGATGGTTCGGTCATGTGGAGAGGATGAATGAAAACAGGTTGACTAAGCAGATATACAAGGAGAGTGTGGAGGGAAAGGTCGGGGTGGGAAGACCTAGACGAACATATCTTGATCAAATTAAGGACGTCCTGGTGAAGGGTCAGGTCAAAAGTGCCCGAAACCGCCGAGCTTGCATGAAGAGAGTTATGAATGTGGACGAAGCGAAAGAAGTATGCAGAGATCGTGGCAAGTGGAAAGAGGTAGTCTCTGCCTACCCCTCCGGGAAAGAGGCGTGATTTTATGTATGTATGTATGTATGCAACGTTACGTAATGAAGTATTGTTCTCACATAAATGAAAGTGTCTTCTGTTATTAATTACACCTCGGAGTAGAGGTGGACTGAAATAATAAAACGGGGTGAGGGCGGGCGCGCATCCCGTAATGACAGCCACAGTTGTCATCACTATTAGATGCAATACTCACGGGAAATTATTCTTACCCAAACGCTACGGTGTTTTAGTTATTTAACTATTGCACAAGATGATTCGAAAAGCGGATTTTATGTTGTAAGATATTAAGATTTAAAGTTCTAATAGATTTATTGATCATAAAAGTAAAATTAAAGAGATTTAATAATTTCCATATCATTTTTGCGAACGGTGCACGAATGGAAATGCCCTTGCTCTCTTTTTTAGTCTTTACTAGTTGTATATATGACATACATATAAAATTTACTTATTTTTGCCCCAAGTTTATTTTTAATCCTCGCTCACTTCGCTCGCTTGGTCAATAATGGAGTTTTGCCCAACTGCCGAGTACGGCTGGAAAAACAGTCCGTATGTTTTTACCCTAGTTACAAAGCATCAAACGCGAGGCTAGGCGGGAGAACACGACAGCCGCAATCAACAATAGCAATTTAGGGCTACCTGGATTTATCTAGTCGACACGACGAATCACGCTGTTAATTAGAGCGGTTTGAATAATAAAAAATAGTTCTATTTTTCTTTCACACCACAAGTCGTTAATCCTTAAATAGTTTCATCATTGTTCAGTACAAACTTTACTTTATGATAAGTAGAATAGAATTATTTTGGAGTGGTTTTGTTCTAAACAAGAATTCATTTATTAAGAATGAAAAATTTTGTATTCAAAGTAGGTACAATTCATTTATGTAGGCTGTGGAAATTTAAGTATATTTTAAGAGTCACTTCAGGGGGACTGGAGTTTACGAGATAATGGAATATAATTAAGTTAACTTTGGAAACCTCAAAAGAAGACTCGGGATATTAACCACAATAACATTGTTGATTCCATTAAGTCTTATTATTGTCTGGCAGAGACAGTAGGTTATGTTCAAATCGTGTTAAAGAAAAACAGTTAGCTGCCAGTATTAATTGATACGCTTTTCTTAAATTACTGGGGATTTCGTAAAGAAATTGAAGTTTAATTTTACAATTAAAAATATTTATTTATTTATTTAAACATCACTGCACAAAATACAAATGTATAGCACAATTGGCGGACTTAATGCTAGAAGCATTATCTACCAGTCAACCATTGGGTCTTACAGAGAACTTAATGTGGGGTTAAACTAAATAAATATATTTATACCTACACAAAATATAAAATAAAATAATTATAATATACATACATAAAAACTACAATAGATAAACAATATACATAAATAAATAGGTGCAGCGATTACCGAAATGAGTGAAAAGGCGATATTAAATACCCTCGCGACTCAAGAAAAACCTGTATACCCGCGATTTGAAACTAAAACGACTTGGCGATGTCCTGATGGACTCAGGAAGTGAATTCCAGAGCCTAACAGCCATAACGGCGAAAGAATTGGAGGCAATACCTGTACGGTGAAAAGGGATAGCAAGAGTTAACTTATTTGAAGAACGTAGGACTTTTTCGTGAGTAGAACTTAATAGTTGGAAGTCTTTTTTAAGATAGTCTGGGGCAAGCTGATTATTGAGAATGGTATAGAGCTGACAAAAAATGTGAAGATTTCTACGGTTACGGATAGAGAGCCATTTTAGCCGAGAACGGTATTCAGAAATATGATCGTACTTCCGAAGGCAGAATACAAACCTGATACAATTGTTTAGAAGACGTTCTAATTTGTTGAGATGCTCTTCAGTTAAATCCAGATAACACACATCAGCATAATCAATTATAGGCAGAAGAAGTGCATGGGCAAGCAAAATCTTCGTCTTTGTTGGAAGAAAATGTTTTAAGCGTTGCAGATAATGCAGAACACTGTAAACTTTCCGACTGGTTGCAACAACGTGTGAATCCCAATGTAAGTTGGTATCAATATGTAAGCCAAGGTTTTTAACAGTCGTACTAAATTCAATTATAGTTCCGTCAAAGATCAGCGGTCGCAAAGTGTTAATGTCAATATTATTAATCTGATAGAAACTGCCAACTACTATAGCCTGACACTTTTTAACATTAACAGAAATGCCAAATCGATAAGACCAGTCTAGAACTCCATTTAAGTTTTGATTCAGCAAATCAATGGCCTGTTCCATGTTATCAATATTGGTCTGTACATAAAGCTGCAAGTCGTCAGCATAGAAGTGATACAAACAGTTAATATATGATGAAAGCAAGTTAAATAAAAATTAAAAAAATGTATTAAATATCAATATATTATATATAGTTAAATAGAAAAATATATTAAATTTCAATAACTACAATAAAATATATAAAGGTTCTTGAAGAGCTGAATCTTACATAGGTCGATAATTAGATAATTCTCTTATAGTAAATGTCAATGACACACTATACAAAATAAGGTTATCGGCTTGCTTTAATTTATAAAGGTCGTTACAAATGTAAACTATAATTCCATAATAACTCCAAAGGACATTACAAATAATTGGTTCGTGCCATGAAAAACATGAAATATATTGAGAATCAGTTTTAATATTTAAGGCGATGGCACAATACAGGGTGATATCGATTTTTCATTAAGGTATAAGATGCGGCGGGCTTGTGCTATCGCGGTGTCGGCTTTGATGATACAAGCTCATATACCTTTACGAGTTTTACTGAAATTTTGCAAATTGTTTTTTTTAAGAATTCATCTTTTACTAGGCGATGCCTTTTGTAGGAGGATTAAGTTCAATAATTTTGATATTAATTCAAGCTAACCGAGAACTTGATTGAGAACCTTAAAAGCTGGGTTGCTTCTTAAAATCTTTGAAACTGAGATCTTAGGGTAATAACCCTAATATAATCATACATATAAACGACTCATTGAGGCAGTTTGAAGTAAAACAAGTAATTATTGAATACAAAATTCTGTTTGGTCACCTGGTAGAGAATGCCAAACGGTGTTAAGTCCGCCTTTGTTCATTTTATTTTTGTGCAATAAAGTTCCAAAAAATAAATAAAAAATATTTATTCCTATTTCTGTCTCCAGACTACAAAGCCAATTATTTCACGTATAATAGAGTTAAACGATATTCATTTCTAAAATTCTGACAATGTAATAAGTTGCAGTGAGATCTCCATTTAACAAAGCGAGAACAACAAAGAGAAGACTCTGACTAGACGCGGCTCTAAAGAGACCAACGTATACTTTCGGAGACAATAGTTTGTGGAGCACCCAACACCGCTTGACGGACAAAAGATCCATCTCAGTGGCCTTTTGGCCGCCGGCTAGAGGTGGACTATGGAAATCAGTTTAAAAGATTATGATGGTGATTTAATATATTAAAGTATGTCAATATATGTCGTGGTTTTTCTTGGCGAGCATATGGTGGAACTAAGAAAAGATTTTCCGAAATTTTCACGGGAACAAATGGGCGGAGCCGTCGGCGTGTTCTAGTAAAATTGATAACAATGATATTTGAGAACAAGTGACTTAATGAGCATACAATTTTAGAAATAAGAATCTTACCAGAATGTTATTCAAAAAATTAATTAAGAAATGGTTTAATAATCACGAAATATGTATGTTGTCTTGGTATATTTTAATTGAAAATCGATAAACTCAATTTAAAAATAAAGTGAGTGTTGACATCAATTTGAATAATATTGATAGTAAATTTTCTAGTACAAATGTAATAATTTTTATTTCAATTTTTCACCTTAATTTTCTTCTACTGTCGCCCGTGACTTCATAAATGTTGTCTCTATTTTTGACTCTCGGTCTTAGACTTTCCACTACCTATTTCTAAAAAATAGGCCCAGCTGCTAAGCAGTGAAAGGATAACAATGACAAACTTTCTCATTCATTAATACCGTTCAGTATACAAGTGTTAACACATTCCTATTCGGCGCATGTAGGTAGTTGCCATACAAGAACCTTATTGTGCCCTCAGTCGTCCATTTTACGCTTTAGTAATTCTAAAATCAACCAATCTTATTATTACAATGAAGAGCCATAATTATTATGTCAAGTGAGACAGTAAATTATCTATATGCCCCGACGGTGTTAACGGAAATTAAAAAATATTTTATTCGCTTAGCGCAGTAAGAAATGAATTTCTCATTTCTTTTAAAAGAGAGTGTTTTAACAGATGTGAGGCAACGTGTATGTGTAAAATTAACACTATGTAGGATAAGCAAATTTTATTCCAGTTTGATTACTAGCTCTTAAGTAAAGTTCTGCCGTACTTAAAAGTACTTAAAATATTACGAATGCTAAAGTAACTCTTTCTTTGCCTCTTTGTTACATATTCTCAAAAAAATGTTGTGGGGTGGGTATAAATGACTATTAAATCTTATGAATGAATAAAGGCGACCTTTTATCGCGAAATTCCTTTCAAACGAAGTTGCAGGTAGTGTTGCCCAAATGCAAGAACAAGACGAGACTTAGCCAGTCTTGGTCTTGGTCTTGCGCCAATACACCTGGTCTTGGTCTTGGTCTTGGTCTTGCGCTCCCAGTCTTGGTCTTGGTCTTGGTCTTGCAGCAAGAGTCTTGCAAGTCTTGCAATTACCTATTAGTCTATTACTATTTATTAAAATTTACTTTAAATCTTAGAAAAACGTATTAGAATTGGAACATTGTGAGCTTGAATTAACATAGCCATAGGTAAAGATCAAGCAGATTAATAAATAACTGAAGATTTGATAAGAAATTCGAAAAATCAACTGACCTACGATATATGTCGTTTTCCATGGAAGTAACTGTTTCTTAATAAACATTTATGATTTATAAGCTTACATTTGCTAAAACATGTAAAAAAACAAATTAATTACAATAACTTGACTGTATTTTAAAGAACAATACTTATCTGTCTAGAAAGAGATTGAACCCTCAACTTATAAGAAATTTAATAAAAGAGTTTAAGGTTTTATCATTTATTTGAATAAAAAATAAAATACAACACAAATCAACAGCTTAATCATTAGGTTATGATACTTTATATCAATTTTTTGACCAAGAATTAATACAAAGTAATCATCTGGCTGACTCATCACTTAACCTATTTCTATGTTTTCTAATTACTAATGATGCTTTAGAAAATAACCTCTCAGCAGGTACTGAAGTTGCAGGTATTGAGAGAAAATCACGGGCCATTTTCGATAAAATCGGATACTCTGTCTCATGCGTCCTCCACCAATCTAAAATGTCTCCCGAGCTGGCAGTTCTTGGTTTTCTCAGGTACTCTTCCAACTCGTCTATCACTAAGCCTTGAAGACAAGATCCAGATGACGTCGAGGGACATTCATAAAGTTTATCAAAGTCTATTACGTCTTCATCTTCATCAAATACTTTATTTTCTTTTTCTGGTAATTGCAGAGATTTGTTCAGTGAGTGTAGACTTTTATATTCTTCATAAAGTTCATTGAACTTGCGCAGACTTTCTGTTTTAAGTTGCTTCCCCCACATTGGTCAAAAGTCTGAGCCTTATGCCTTGGGTCTAAAATTAAAGAAGTACAATAAATCCAGTTGCTCTTCTTGTAATGTTTAAGCATTTTGTCTCGAGCTGCTTGGAAAGCTAGAATGAGCCTTTCATCCACTTCAGATCGATTATAGATTTCTCATCTAACTGTTTTACCATGGATTCAATTTTATCTAGCAAGAGATTGAATGATACAATGACTAGCGGTAATGTAACATATTTGTCTCCACCAAGTTTTGTACTTAAAAGTTTAAAGTTTATTAGAAATTTATGATTATATATATAATTTTTCGAGTACCTGCCATTCATTAGCTGTGATTTGAAAATTATTTAATTCAGTGACAGAACTGCACAATATGTCAATGCCCGCTCTCACTTTTAAACCAAATCCAATCATATCATGTGTGGAATTCCATCTCGTTGGACAGTCAAGAATGGCATTTAGATTTGATGGCACGCCAGCTGCTTCACAAGCAGACTGAAACTTCTTCTTCACTATCTCACTTCTTTTTATTTTACTGGAAATACTGCGTAACTTTGTTACAGATGTACGCGAGTCAGCTCTCCAGTCCAGTTTTTCATATTCTTTGATACAGTTTTTTGCGTCTCATAGAATTCCTAAGCGTACCTACCTATACACCGAACTGTTACACCTAACTACTCAGTGAAATAGCGCTAAGTCCAAGCTGCAAGACGCAAGAGTCTTGCAGGCTATGTCTTGTTCTTGCTCAAGTCTTGCACGGTCAGTCTTGGTCTTGGTCTTGCGCCAATACACCTGGTCTTGTTCTTGGTCTTGGTCTTGCAAAAACGCAAGAACAAGACCAAGACTGCAAGACCAAGACTGAATTTGGGCAACACTAGTTGCAGGACTATATTATATGTAATACAAGAGATTAAAGGGTAAGCATTGTCTACTTGTCTCTATAAAATACGAGTAAATGTTATCTGTGGGATTGACAAACGAATAGCAAACCTTACTAATAATATCACGAGTTTTATTTTGTTTAGTTGCCTTCTACACCAATTCCGGAAAGAGTTGCTGAAGTGCCGGGTATCATACGGCCAACATAAGATACAAGATAGACAACCAAGATTTTTAATCTCAATGCAAAATAGAAAAGACAGAACAAAAGCGAAACGTGGCGTCTGCACGGAGCTTACATTTTGTGATGCAAAATACAGTGCAACTCGGAATTTCAACTATTTTGTTTAAGTGGATTCAGTGATTATTGAGTGAACTTGTTTTTTGATGATATCGAAGCTATGCGGTTTTTTAGTTTTGATCAATATGTGAGGTGAGATATGGATAAAATATCACAGGGTGCGCTTGCTACAAAATGAGATCAAGATTTTAGTTATACTGCCTCGACGGTACTTGTTTTTGTAAGGAATACTTATATGAACATTATATCTCTTTTTTGACCTGACCGGGAATCGAACTCAGGACCTGTGTTTACTAACTTTATAAATTTAACATTTTATTTACCAAAAGCTATAATATTTCTACAGATTTTCCCAAACAATCCTTTAGGATCCATTTCCGTTTTAAATTATAGAAGTAATTTCAAACTGCCTTCAAAGTCCCGAGTTAATTTGAAATTCATACAATACTTTAGGCTTAATTGCCAATAATAGGAAATGAACGACGTCTGTCCAACTCAAAGCAATTAAGTAAATAAGATTATTAATAAACGACTCCAAATCAATATTCTATCAACACCCCGGCGTCTAACATTTAATGAGGCTACAGAATTTGTACATAAATTATTATAACACAAACAACAATAGCTTGAGTTCATCAATTTACATAAATTAAACCTACGTAAACAATGCATAAATTATACATTTTATTGGTACCAAAATAATTAACCATACGTTAGTATAAAATTAAAATGTCAAATGTGGGCATTTGTGGGCCAAAAAATGTAAAATATTTATGATAGTAAAACATATTTTCACAACATATATTATTGTATTGTCACCCATATTTGTATCTAGACTTCATAGAAAAAAAAATACTAATTTAAAGGGATGTTTTTCGTAGCTTCGTAGGGATGTCGTTGTATTATTTTTCGTAGCATCGTAGGGATCGTAGTATTATTTTCGTAGCATCGTAGCGACGTCGTAGCATGACTTTCATAGCATCGCAGTGACGACATGATAGGGATTATTTACGTAACAGCTAAATTCATTAGATCATATTAGAAAATAAGTGGGCACTTTGTGTGCTATTTCCGTATATTATACAAAAGAAACTTAACAAAAAAATCTGTATGTTAAAAAGAGGAACTGACTGACAGAACAATACACAGCATTGTTTGAAGTTGTCCATGTAGGTTATTGTGGTACCAGGTACCTTATGTGGTCTAGGGTTGCACTAAGGGATGATTATCATGATTATGTTTTACGCAAGCAGAGCCATGAGCGTACCCTAGTATAGTTTCTTCCTATGGGAGTCTCAAAGAATATATTTCTACAGTTTACTTAAAAATTGCATTTTGTGAGCTAACAACGTGAATCCGGGCTATATTTTATGACCCAGGTCGGTAACTGGACAGGTATAAATTAATTTTGGTTTAAGCTGGCTCAAATTTTATGAATGTGCCTGCGTAACTATGTTACTTTCGTAATGTAATGAGGCTTATTTGCTGATGTTTATGAAAAGTGAAACGCTTTTAAAAGGTGTGGGGTATGTCTAACCACAATTATGGAGGTTTTTACGTAAAAGACTCGCGACTGATCTTCACAAACTTAGCAAGAGAACCTTAGTCATATAAGATCATGGTTACACATCTAGTTACCGGGCTGTTTTCCTTAGTACGATATCATTAGTCATAAATAAATGTAAGTTAGTAAATGTGCACAAAATATTATTTACTCAGAAAAGTTAAGTATCCAAGTTATTAATGACATATTCGCAGATGGATATTACACTCTGAAACATATACGCTTTTAAGTCTCACATCTTAACCACTCGAGTACCGATGCTTCCCAAGTATGAACAAGATTCTACGTCCTGGCTGATTTTACATTCTGTTAACTTTTTTTATGAGGAGATTTAAATAGTGATAAACCTATCACTTGCCATCGCCTCAAATTATACTCGCAGTTTATCAAGGCTTTTTCCCTTGATTGGTTTTTACAATCTGCAAGTTAATGTATATAAACATAAGTTAGCCAGTATGTGACTATTTTATTATATGTCACTATTTTATTATTATTTTGCCGTCTCACAAAGAGCTAAATTTGGCCTGTGTTTTACAGCTTAGGGCTATGCAGAACAGAAGTCAGCCCTTTAGTATAGATAGATAATGAATGAATGTGTTCGTATATATTAAGCAAAAATAACAGTGACAATTATATACAACTGTACCCTAAAATGATCCGTTTTTAATTTCATGCAGGTGTCACTTACATACATCAGTGATTGGTTAAAAAAGGAAAATATTCATTTTTTGAGAAAAATATATTTATTTTATTTTTCTCCTCGTTAAGTTTACTATTCAGAAATTGTGTAGTATAAAATAGAAATAAAAATTCATAAAACTTAACCGACAAATTCCGAACCGACAAATTAAGCGATAAAATCCTGAGAAATACTGGCGTGTATGAAATGACCTAATTTCCCACCACTACTTAACTTTCCGGTTCTATATTTGTTTAGTTCATTCAATTAAAAATACATAAACAGAATAATTCAGTGGTTTGTGAACAAAGCACAATGTAAGAGAGACATTAAAGCCTTATTTTAAGTTAATACGAGTATAATACGCAAAATTACTAGAAACAAAAATGTATTTGTATCTATTTTGGAGCAAAGCACCAATGTGGAGAAAATAAAAAAGTACGTAGTTCAGAAGAAGAAATAAACTTTTTTTAACTTTATGAATTAATGATAATTATTATTAAGATTTCTTTGAAAGTACTCAACATGGCTTTACATCTTTTTGGAAGATTTTTATTCATCAAAATATCTTTTGGTTTTCGTAGCGTGACGACATTTACTTGGCAGGTCGCGTTGTGTGTTTCTCATCAACTTATAAACTATTAATTAACATGTTGTTTTTTAATTAACAGTTTTCTATTTAGGGTTTCTTCTTATTACTTAAATTATTCAGCAGCAATGTCGTGGGCAAAAAAGTTACAAGAATCTACTGGGTTATGACGTCACGCAAACGGAGAAACATTTATTTACGAATGAAAAACTTTCTAGATCACTGAAAAATTTGATGCGAGTTTGAAATAATCTTTAACAAAAAAAATATATTAGTTAACGGTTTAGTTAACTAATGGTAAATACTAAAACTTAATTTCTCATTCAATTGCAAATTATTGAATGAAGATATAAATGAAGAAGATAAAAATGTTACAATGAGACACACGAGACTGCCCAAATTATAACTAAATCAATATTCCAAATATGGCAACAGCAAACGACGGTCTGGGCTTGCACAAAGGTCAAATGTTTAAGAATATGAAATGATGAGATCGGGACTCGAAATATACTTCTAAATTAGTCACGACTTGGCTGAATATAAGATTTATAAGCTCTTTATAAGTAGAACAAAAATTAAATTATGGACATCGAACTCTTTTATGTTGTAACAAATAATAGATAATATAAACATTCGTATATCTAAACACAAAGTTGATTAACTGATTTATCAACGCATAGCCCAAACTACTGGACTGTTAGGTTGAAATTTGGCACGCAAGTAGTTATTATGATGAAAACCGCTAAGAAAGGAAGAAGGGAACGGAGATGAGAATGGGATTTTTCGTTTTAATAACTTTAAATAATTAAATAAATCTTTGTTTCTCGTTCAATATTTTTTTATCAAACAAATTTTATTTCAAACCAAAGCAATAATTAAGTTAATTGTGTACATATCACAAGAATATAATAAAGAATACTGGCTGTCTGTTTGATTGACATAATCAATGCACAGCCTAAAGGCTCTAGAAACTTAAAATTTGACATTAAAGCTTATTAAGTGGGTGCACTAAGAGATGATTTAGAAATTGACAGACATTTATTGCCTTAGGCGGGCGGAGTCGCAAGAGTCTAGTATCACAGTAAAAGTAGGTTTTCACAATAAGTAAAAAATACGCAGTTTATAAAAATAAGATTTTTTTATTTTAACTGTTTGTTAAAATAAAAAATCTTTTAAAACTCGACACATATTATTTTTTAAAACTCGACACATATTAACATTTAATATTTTTCTCTAACAAAATAACATGCAGGTTAAATTCCACTTACAAAAACCGGGTCACGAAACGTTATCAGCCCGCTAATGTTTTCCTTTCACCGTCTAATCAATTAAGTTAATTTATTCAAAATTATTTCCACAAAATGTATTGAGATAATCGTGTCAAAATAACAGCCCGAGTTTTCCGGAAAGCAATGGAAAGCTTTATGATACTTATTAAGTTGTTTGGAGAACAGTCGTTATTTCTAATGATTTGTTAAATCATTTAAGGTCAGCCGATGGCGTAGTAGGTCAGATAGAGCTGAAGCAGGCAATCGTTTTGAGATGTGAAAATATTTTGCTTTATCTGTTAACTATCCAATCCGAGACGTTCTGGAGAAAGATCAGGTCAAAAGTACTCGAAACTGATATGTTATTATTGTAAATATTGAAAAGTATTAGTAGTATTTATTTTATATAAACTTTATTGTACCTAAAATAATGAACAATAGGCGTACTTATGACAGTGACCTTACACTAGTTTCGAGACCTGTCTTCACCGTAAAGGATAAAGACGTAACATGTCTGTATGTTTAAAAATAAAACTTGAAAAAAATGTTATATGTCAGATAATAGAAAAACATCAAAAAACATGGCCAGTTTATTTTCACATCTTCTTATGTTAAATTAAGTTCACGCGTCCCTACACTTGAAACTAGATTTATCAATATTCTACTAACGTTTTGTCCTCAATATTTGTGTAAGGTGATAAAGCCGCCATACGTCTATGCCATAAATTTTGTCGCCATATTAGAATTGACAGAAAAATACATGTCAGCATAAAATGATAAAGTAGGGTAGCCAATAGCCATGCTATAATGAGCGATATGATTTACTGCTTTGATCAACGAAAATTGGTGGTGTTTTTTAAATTTGTTATGTTTTTCGTATATCCATTTTATTTTAAATTTGGCCTGAGTCATTAAATTATTTTCATTCCTTGTGAAAATGTTAAAAGGGAACATTAGGGATTTTCATTTGGTCAATCAAGTGATGAAGAGTCATAGGGGTTTGTTATGTCTCATAAAATAGGCGATGGCAGGGCAATGTTTAGTATGATGATATTTGTAGCCAGGTTGTAGCAAGCCTGTAAAGACTTAATTTGCATTTTTCATATGCATAATTTCAATTATTGGCCGTGACGTCATAATTATTATTCACACTGCTAACTGATTCGCATCCCAGAAAACTCCAAGCCTTAGAAATATTGCACAGTTGATTACTGCTGTCGTCGAAGAATTAACGAAGTTTGCTTTCCCGATGTTATCGAGTTTGTTCCCGTTTCGAGGATTTCAGTTAAACAAAAACATTAATAATTGGATATTCATTCAGTGGCAGTTGAAATAATTATTTTCCGTTAATATAACTTTTAACCTTTACAAAAGGTTTACTCGCAGCCCACAACATTTGGTTGGAACCATTATAAATTCGTTAAATTATCTTGTTTATTTTTAAATACAGGACGGGGATTCAGCTGTTTTAATAATAATCAATTATTAGAATTACTCCTTGGTTTTTGCCTTGAATTGAGTTGTTTTAGGAAAGTTGTTTTAAGATTTGAGTTAAGAAAAAGCTTTTCAATAAGGGACTAATTTATCAAATTTTTACACTCGCGTCTCCGTCCGTATCTTGAAAAATCTTGTTAATTTCTGTTCCAACGAAAATCCTTTTTATGTGCACCCCTACATAGACAACAAACTGATCTAATCAGTGAATCAATTAAAATGTAGTAGAAATATCCAATATGACATATAACATTAACCTGTTGACAAAGATTACTGAATCGCATGCTGGAAGGAAGTCACGCACGAACTGTAACAAGACAAAATGAGGAAGTCATGTAGGTAATGCTATTTCTATCCCCTTACGTGATGAAACAAAGCAAATGTTCTTTTGACATTTAAAGCCCATAGAAGACTATATTATTTCATTTTGTGTAAAGTAACGTGGGAAAGCTCTTTTAGTCTTTTCAAGACTGGTGGTTCTGTCTACCCCGCAAGGCATAAGAAAGGACCATGATTCTGGTTTGGGTAAGTCAAAATCTTTTTAATTCTACCCTATTTGTATATACTCGTATATAACACTGTATTTATCTATATAAGAATTTATTATAAAATAAAGTATCGTTGAGTAAAAATCTCGTAACACAAGTTTTTTACTTACTTCGAGGCTCAATCTGTATAATTGGTTTCGTATATTGGGTATTTATTTGTATTATTTATTTATTTTACTTTATTTACACTTGCATATTTAAATGGACTTTATACTTAATAGTATAGGGTAAGTTTATCCGAAATGGGACAATGATGACGGCAACACAATTTTCTTGATTAATTTATACGCAAATTGTATTAATCATAATCCCGGAGAAAGCGACAGCCCCTAGCGATTCCCAACGCCTCGGTAATCTACTTTAAGTTCGTCCAACGACTCATCCCGATTGCAGCCATAGTGTTACTAATCTTCATAGAGTGCACAGGTCCTACTCCTTGCGTCGCATTCCTCAATGCTGTGGGACGTCATTACCCTGTTAGCGCAAGAAAGTATGAAAGTTTTCAAGGTCAGCCAAAAAAAAGAGGTAACGTTCAGCTATAGGGCTCAATGATGAAATTGTATTGATGAAATATTATGTATAAAAAGAAACTGACTGACATTATCTACGCTTTATTTCAGAGATTTGAAATTTGCCAAGTTGGTATCTAGCAGTGTACTTAGAGAAGATTACCCGGAATACTCATTCCCACGAAAAAGCGGAAATTAAAGAGATTTTTTATTTAAAGATGGTTGCCTTATAAATAAGCTATAAAAACTTTTTGTTTGTAAATTTTTGAATTCACAAGCAAACATAAACAATTTTTTTATTTTTTTTATTAATAAATATTAATTCAAATTCGATTGTGCGCTATTCAAGGGGACATTGTTATACGAACTCTATATTACCAACTTATTGGATTTTCTTAAACGATTTCAGTTAAATATTCAGCCCGCAGCATTTGATGGTTAACGGTGTTACGGAGTCAAGAACCTTAGGAATTGATCAACCCTTTGGAAGTAAAAATAGGAACTTGTTTCATGGTTATAGGTATATATCATGTAGCTCGACGCCATCAGTTAACACAATTATCATAACTTTTGTTAAAATGTAGAAAAACCGGGTGTATAGGCCGTTTGACCAGACTCTGAGTTTTATCTCAAATTAATGTTAGGACCTCAATTGGGACCAGCGTAACATGTTAACCAAGTACGGATTCAACTTTAATTTTACAATTACGTGAATCAAGCTTGAAATTATCTTCACCAAATTCAAAATAGCTTAACAAAAAATACCGTGGAAATATAGTAATAGGGGGTTTTATTTTTATATAAAAAGTATGCTTGACTTAATCAGGTCTCGTCTGGTCTCGTCTATTTCTATTATATACAAATAATATGCATTCTTTACTAAAATAGTACGGAAATTGACGAAGCAACTACAGATAAAAGTAATTTTTCGTAGTGTTTCTTCGATTGAATTTCAATACTCAAAACAATATCTTTTAGTGATTCTATTCGAGTTCAATTCGTGTAGTCTATTGTCGTGTTGAAATGGCGTGCCATCAAAAATAGCTACCTTGTGTGGCACGCAAGGGATAAACTTAATCATATAATGTTTTTATTTTTCGCGGAAAATAATACCACATTGATTTTTAAAACGAACTGTTTAAAGTTAGTGTATGATTATTTTCCTAGTAAAATTAACATTATAAATTTTGTTTTTATTCAAGCGAATGTAGTGTATTTTACAACTTGTTTTTTCAGTCTTTTCAAGTCTGTTGGCTCTATCTACTCCTTTAGAAATAAAGACGTGATTATGGAAGGTCTTACAGGGTGGGTGTTTTTTCTGGAAAAGCCCGACCCTGACGATTTAAGAATCCGTTGGAACTAAGTTTCCGCGATATAGGATTTGTAGCTTTTGTGGCTTGCAAAGTATCTATATATACTCACAATCTCGCTAAAAACGTAAGGACATTTTTTGTTCGATATTAGTCTATTTTTTATCTTTATACATATAAGACTTCATTTACTGACTGACTGTCAGACAACGCACAGCCCAACTGGATTTCAGCTATACAGCACAACAACCGCTAGGACTAGAAACTTTAAATTTGGCATGAAGGTGCCTACTTCTTGGTCTAGGAACGAAAGTTTACGGGTTTATTTATATCATGCGGGCGGAGCCGCGGGCGCACTCTGGTCTTGTAGCTAAAAAATTAATAGGTATATACAAATATATACCGATATATTTGTATATACCACCCACTGAAATGATTATTAAAGAGAATGCAATCACCGAATTACCCGCTCAAAAGATATACTATAAAATGAATGTAGTAAGGTTATACAGACGTAGATATCCGGGGGATTTTCAAAAATTCCTACGCCATGATGGCCCGGGTATAAAACTCGTGGTCGTTCAAATTTTACATAACGTAATTTATATCTATTATTAATAAAAATTGCGCTAACGACCTGCTATACTTTATGTTAGTGCTTAAAACAGGCAGTTGCACTATTAATTAAAAGGACTTTCGTCCTGTTGATTTTAATATCGCGTGTTGTTGGATGAAAAATGTTCAAAAAGCTTTTAAAAGCACTATAATTTAAACTTTACTGCTTAAGAATAATAATATTTTTCGAACTTAATGTTTTCACATCTGAGAATAATAAATTCAATATTGATTGTAAATCAGTTAATTACTTCCATTAGCAGAATTGTAAATACAGATAATTATCGCCTTGCTTCACTATTAAAGTAATTAGTGCCTATAAAAGCGCATTAAATGAAATGTTATTCGAATTTTATACGTAATGGATTCAGGATTATTAAGCCATACAGCTGAATGAAAGAACATTGTTTTTGCTTATATAAATCAATAAAAGCTTTATTCATACATATCATCTTAAGTAGTACATAATATCTTGAGTAGACAGAGACTAAATCTTTCCAGTTGCCATGATCTTTGCGCATAGTTTCTTTGCATTAACATTCAGCCAATAAATACAAGCTTCATAGCCTACTTATTTAAGTAACACAAAATTGGCATAAAATGAACTTTGAAACAAAAGAAGGAGAAATTGAGATTGGAGATTAGGCACAAAATTCTCTATCAATTTTTATTATGAACAGGCTAAAATTGGAAATAATATTGAGTGATATGAAATAAAGAAGACTCTGTGGCGACATCTCTACGCCACTCGCCGCAACATCAAATCAAACAACTACTGTCAATCATCTCGAAGAAATTGACGCGCTCAACCAATAGCAGCGAAGTATCTAGAACGCGATTTCAGAGATTTCACGGATTGGAGCTATATATACAACCTCCGACACAACATCGTCGGAGCCGCGGTTCCCCAGGCATAACACCTAGCCTGGCGGAAGATCTTCCCTTTGGTGGCGGTCGAGCCGAATCATCGCTCCCGCTACATTGGTGACCCCGACGTGATTGGAAGCAACCTTCTCCATCATCAATCAACTCCAATCCTCAGCATCACTCCTCACTCTGCAAGCAGTCTCACAGCAAGCCAGCAACTGGGTATCGCAGCAGGTCCATCGCAGCCAACTCAACGAGCTTCCTGGTCCTGTCTCCACCCGCACTCACACTCATCGACTTCAGCGACCGACGCATCTACCGCAGCCCACCCTTGGATCTCTTCGACGGCCGCTCTTCTCTCCAGCGTGGCAGCTCTGCACGACTCCTACCGGCGCCAACAACTCGACTTCGCTCTCTACTGTCTCGACTCACCGCAGACTACGAGCAACGCAACGGCTCACTCCTGAGTCACTAGGACTTCGAACAACTTCCGACTCACTGGAAGACAACTGGCACTTGCAATCTACAACTAAAGCACAGATTGCACAGCAAGATCAAGACTTCAGACCTCCGGTCTTGGGGGGGAGTACTGTGGCGACATCTCTACGCCACTCGCCGCAACATCAAATCAAACAACTACTGTCAATCATCTCGAAGAAATTGACGCGCTCAACCAATAGCAGCGAAGTATCTAGAACGCGATTTCAGAGATTTCACGGATTGGAGCTATATATACAACCTCCGACACAACATCGTCGGAGCCGCGGTTCCCCAGGCATAACACCTAGCCTGGCGGAAGATCTTCCCTTTGGTGGCGGTCGAGCCGAATCATCGCTCCCGCTACAACTCCACTACCTACACGTCTAACATATAGACAACATCCAATTTAGGCATACCTTTCACAAGACTTTGACCCAAAGTGTAGATCTATAGGTCCAGAAAAGGCTTAATCAAGCGCACAGGTACACTTCGTATATATTGTAACGGGATTGCCGAATATTGTTCTGAGAATTTAGTTTATGGAATTAGTTTATTGGAAATTCTGGAAGCATGAGGTTTATTATTGGAAAATACAGACACTGGGGTCACAGAAATATTCGAAAATAAAACATAATAAATATAATTATAAACATACGAGACACTTTTTAAGATATAATAAGGATAAGCTTTATGTAAATATTCTTCTTTATTTGATTTGGTTTGATGAAGTAAAAAAGGGTGGTCACTTAGGTGAACTACTTTGGTGTTAAACAAGTCAGTAAGGAACAAAAAGATATAACACCCTGCCTTAATACTAATTTTCTTTGATTATTTTAATTTCCGAAATAAACGGCACATGCAATCTCATGTTACTTTTAAGCCAAGACATTTAAATGGATCATTTAAGATATGTTACTATTTGAATCTTAATTTCATCATTAAGCCGTACAGCTGAATGTGTTTCCTAACAGTCTTTCCAAGGACAGTTTTCTCAGTTTTTCCTGTAAAGAATATAGACATGACTATATGAATTATATAAATAATGTCAAAAATTAGGAAGGTAGGAGGAAAAAGGAAGGAGTTATAATTAAAAAAGAAGGGGATCCCCTTAAAAAGTTCTATTTAGGACAATATTGAGTACAACAACAAGAAAAAAGCCAATTTAGGCAATTCAACTTCCATACAAAGTTTTTAATCCCATCCCTGTGTTGACCACAAGGGATTTTAAATTAGGAATGTTTAAATAATTAAGTTCAGCATCTCGTTTGCGCAACATGAGGACGAAAGTAATTTTGAACTTTTGGAATCGAATTTCACAACAAAACTTTAAGCTAAGTACCTCTTTTTGTTCCAGTAGCTAACCTTAAATATACATACATATATATACAAATATAGTCACGTCCATATCCCTTACGGGGTAGACAGAGCCAACAGTTTTGAAAGTCTGATAGGCTATGTTCGGCTGTTTGGGTTAATGAAAGAATTGAGATTCAAATAGTGAAAGGTTGCTAGCCCATCGTCAAAAATCCCAAGTTAATAAGCCTCTTAGTCGTCTTTTACGACATCTATGAAAAAGAGATTGAGCGGTCCTATTCTTTTTGTGTTGGTATCTTAAACATATTTAGAGAAAATGAATAGATCATTGCCTCTGTGATTAAATGGTCTACGGTTTGCTATATGATTATGATACAGGGGTCTTAGAGTCAGTTCTAATCCTCATTCTCTCAGTAGGTTATGCCTATTTACTTAAGAAAAGTTAGTTCAGCTCAGTTTTGTCGATATTTGAATCTCTTAAATAACTCAAACTCAATTCTATCATTAAATTCTATCAGTCTTTCAAACCTTTGGGTCTGTCCACACCGCAAGGCATATAGATGTTATTGTACGTATGTATGTAGAAAGTGTTATTTCAGCGGCTATAATTAAGCACTTATTTGACGAATTCTATAACAAAGTTACGAGCAGAGCAGTTTAATTCACGTTTCGTTGCCATCGGCTCTGATTGTGGACACCGCACCAACAAACATCGCGTTTACAGATGTTGATATAATCTAACTTGATATATTGACCTTTATATGGGAAGCGAGAGAGGCCTGCCAATCAACTTGAGGCGAAAAAACATATCTTTGTGTGTCTGTAACGCGATAACTTTCGCACCTTATGTCTGATTTTAATAAAATTTAAAATGTATGTAGTATCTGTTAATAGAATATTCAAGTTCTTGTGGAAAGCGTTTTGAGATATTTACAATTTTCTAAAATATAAAATAGTTCGCGAGTTCTAAGTTTGCGGTGCACAACTAAGTAGTATAAATACTTCTGATTTTTTAACGGACGCTCTTGTCAGAGCGCTCGTGAGTGCGCAGATGCATACACGGATAGATTTTAGATGGGTGGTTAAAGCTGCCAGAGATAAAAAAAATATGTTGTTTTTAAGTGTAATAGGCAGTTAGAGACACACATGCAGGACTCGCGATCCTCTCTACAGGACTGTGGACACAATCGGAACTTCAAGAGGATAATTTTTAACACTCATGTAGTATTAAACCTGTCCTCTGTCATTAAAATAAAACTTATGTCTTTTTATGTTTAAGAGCCTTTGTATCAACCGTTATCGCTGTATCTACATTACTGTATGCCAAACATTGGCATTGCGAACTCATATTGGAATTATGAAACTCGATTCCTGTGTAAATTGACTGCAACGGAAGCTTTTACCCGTGGGTAATTGTGTCAATCTGATGAATGTAGGCAATTCTATGAAGATAAAATTATGTATACGTGTATGGCATTTTGTTTTTATAAAAAGAGTTTTTTTTTGTTGGTTAATTTTTGACGTCACGGCACATTACGTTAATAAATTTTGCGCGCGTCAATCCAACTACTTATTGGTAATGCATTTGGTTTTAAAGAAACATTTCTGTGATTACATATGAATTACCTTCTAAAATCTCTACTCCAGCAAGCGTAGATGACAGGATTCATAGAAGAGTTGACCCAGCCCAGCCAGGTCACCACCACGTTAACAATCTCCTCGTGCGCAATACAGGCTGAACATATGCCTGAGAGCAAATTCACCACAAAAAACGGCAACCAACATACTATAAACACACCCATCACTATGCCCAACGTTTTTGCTGCTTTCTTCTCTTTCGCAAACTTCGCTAATTTCCTTGACAATGAAAAGTTTTTAGGCAAATGTTTGCCATGAGTTACATTCGTCAACCGTGTTGACGACCGCGACAGTCCATTGTTCTGGAGGGCTGTCAGCGGCTCCTGATCCGCCTCTTCTGGCGTACACACACCGTGACACGCATCACTGCGTTGCCGTACTGTTCCACCTCTATGAATACGCAAAGTTAACTCTAATTCACCACTCGGCCTCATCACTTGTTTAGTACCAATCTTTAAAGATCGCGTCTGTATTGTCGCTGCACGATAGATACGATAATAAGTGAACACCATCACAAATAACGGTAAATAAAAAGATATTGTCGATGAGAATATTATGTACTCTAAGTTTTCCGTAAATGGACACTTAAAATCTGGCACTTCTTCTAATCGTACGGCGCGCCACCACGCGATCGCGGGAAAGGATATAGCACCGGAACACACCCATACCGCCGCAATAAGGAAGGCTGCTTTCCGTCCGCTCATTCGCATCGGATATGTAATAGGGTCCGTAATGGCCCAGTACCGGTCCAGTGAAATCACACACAGATTTAGTATTGAGGCGGTACTGAATAGAACATCTAGTGATCTCCACACATCGCACCAGTCTACTCCGAAGAACCAAGTATGTTCTAACACTTCATATAAAGCCGAGAAAGGCATCACCACTAATCCGACGAGACAATCAGCCACAGCGAGAGATGTAACAAAATAATTAGTTGATGTATGCAAATATCGCTCGCGAACTACAGCTAGTATGACGAGCATGTTTCCGAATACTGTCGTTAGGGAGAAAAGGAGTAAAAAAGTAACCAGCAAAGCGCGGTCTTGCAGAAGTTTGATGTACTCGTTCCAGAGGTTGAGGGACTCGTTCGTCACGTTATATGCGGAGGTGTTATCGAATGTGATGTTAAATTCCAGTACGGTATTGTAGGCGGCGCTAGGGGGATCCAAAGCATACTGTGGTCCTCGGTACGATATGTCCAGTTGGCCCTTTGCCACCAATATATCAGGAGCCGTCGCATTCATATTTTTCCTTTGGTTATTTATTCACTAGCGCCATGGTGAGTGTTTATGTTTCCCCTGTTTCGCCCGCAGCCATTTTGAGATTACGTTCTTGGCAGGCATTGTGTACTGGTATTCCAATTTCTGGCTCATGTCTCCTCGGCATATTTCACTCGACGGCAGACGCGTCCCACCACATTCTGAAACAATAACAAGAAAGTCGTGTAATTGTATGCTTGATTAAGATTGCAAATGGCGAAAGATTTTTTTTTTTGTTTCTGAGAAAACTCTAACTCTTATGTCGTACTTTCCGTGGTCTTCACATTTTATAAACCATATTTGAGGCCATAAGGGCAGGCCAAGGCATGCAAGATCAATTTACTACCTGTTAAATATTATAAAAGCTTGCAAAAAACCCCCCAGAAGCAGCCACAGCAATTATTAAAGACCATAAAAAGAATTCTTCTTAAAATTTGTATATCAAGTTCACCACCTCCTTAGTGGTCAGTTTGACAAATAATTCGGTAATAGATAGGTTTGCTATTTACCAACGGTTGACTGATAGCAAATGCCAATAGCATAAAGTTCATTTATTTTACCTTAAAACTACATTTTAAATAAATACCTCCCCAAGTTTGAGTAAGTTGAAAATCATCTATACTATAACGTTATAAAGAGGTTTGTAAGGGCAAAATTTTCGGAAATACTGAGCTAATCATGAAAATCCTCCACCGTTTAAAAGATAGGTACTTTATCTGCAGGTGTTAGAAATAAACGAGATTTGAATAAATAACCAGGAGTTTTATTGTAACAAAAATGACACCAGCAGATTTATTTTTAGGAATTGACAAGCTAGACAAAAACATAGACACAAACAACAATTTCAAATTATAAATTCAACACTCTCTCCAAATTGTTGCGGTCCTTAACCTTCATAAATATGTAATACAATAATAGTACACACATATGTTAAAACAATAGACTTAAAACAATTTTTACAACATCTGACCAATTCCTAATTTATTTCTAAGATACTGATATCTAACTTTTGTTAACGCTTTCGTAAATATATCAGCACTTTGTTCAGAACTACATATATAATTCAAATCAATAATTTTTGCTTCATATTTTTCTTTAACAAATTTATATTTTATATCTATGTGTTTGCAACGTTTATGATAATTCTCATTTTTAATGACAGAAATTGCACTTTGATTATCTATGTTAAGAACAAAACAATCCTGCCTATACTCATTTATATCTAACAAAAGCCTCTTTAACCAAATAATTTCTTTCGTTGCACAACACGCAGCCATAAATTCCGCTTCTGTCGTTGACAGTGCTACGCTTTGTTGACGCTGACTCGCCCATGTTACAGCAGCACCATTTTTGATGAAAACATATCCCGTCATAGACCTTCTTGTTTCTGTATCATTTGCAAAATCAGCATCGCTGTAACATTCTACTACATTTTGTTTACTTGGTTTAAAACATAGACCATATGTCTTAGTCTCTTTTAAATATTTAAATATCTTTTTCACAGCATTCCAGTGACTATGGTCATAACAATCAAGAAATCGACTTAATAAACTCACACCAAACATGATATCAGGTCGACTAACTATAGCCAAATGCATCAAAGACCCAACTGCTTCTCTATATGGTATTTTCTTATCTACATCTGATGTATTTTTTTCTAACTTCGTGTTTGGGTCTACTGGTATACTGTTTCCATTGGCTTCACTCATATTAAACTTGCTAAGTAATTTTTCAACATATTTGGATTGATGTAAGAATATGTAGTCTTCTCCTCTGTCTATCTGAAGTCCAACAAAATTCTTAACTTCACATACTTTTACTATAAAGTTCTCCTTTAAATCATGGATAACTTTTTCTAATATTATTTCCTCTTTACAAATTATTAATCCGTCATCTACATATAATAATAAATATACTTCAGTCCCATCAAAGTTGCCAGTGTAAACACATTTATCAGAATGACTATTAGTGAAACCGAACTTCTTTAATACTGAATCAAATTTATGATTCCAGCACCTAGGTGCTTGTTTTAGGCCATATAAGGACCTTTTAAGTTTACATACAACTCCTTCAGGTACGTCTAAACCTTCAGGTGGGGACATATATATATTTTCAGTTATATCACCATAGAGAAAAGCTGTTTTGATGTCAAACTGTATCATTTTTAGATTATCTTGACATACTTTAGAAAGCAACACTCTAACGGAATCATATCTGACAGTTGGTGAAAACGTTTCCTTGTAATCTATGTCATATCTTTGTGAACATCCCATAGCGCATAATCTTGATTTGTAGATTGGTGGAGAAGTATTATCTTTTATTCTAAAAACCCACTTACATCCAATAATTTTTGCACCATCAGGTTTCTTCACCAACTCCCATGTTTCATTTACTTCGTGTGCTTTCAGTTCTTCTTTAATAGAATTTTCCCATTTTTCTTTTTCTGAAGATGACACTGCTTCTCGGTATGTTCTTGGTGTATCATCTTGTTGGTCATCACCTTGACAAATGTAAGTATTAGATTCATGTTGTTTAATGTTTTTACTTTTAGATCTAGTTGTTATATTACTAATCTCAGTTGTATTTATTTCTCTTTCAGGTACATACATGGAATCATCATTTGAAAAGAACGACTCATCATTATCATCAGATGAAGTTTCTGATAACTTACTTATTTCATTACTTTCTAAAGTTTCTGTCGGTATACTATCATTATTTTCTTTAACTGTAGTACTATTTTCACTTTCAGACAGCGGAACCGTAATGAATTTTCTTTGTATCGAGTTTTCCATAAATACAACATCTCTACTTATAAGTATCTTTCTTGCTTTAGTATCTAATAATCTATATCCTTTAGTAGTATCTGAATAACCAACAAAAATCATTTTACTTGCCTTGCTATCCAGTTTCTTACGTTTAGAGTCAGGTACATGTACCATTACTTCACATCCAAAAATTCTCATGTGTTTCAAATTAGGCTTCTTCCCGGACCATTTTTCTTCAGGGGTAACGTATGAAATAGATCTTGTTGGACATCGATTGGTAATGTATGCTGCTGCTGCTACTGCTTCTGCCCAATAGTATTTCTGTAAATTGGCATTAAGTAACATGCAACGAGCTCTCTCTATTAAAGTACGGTTCATACGTTCCGCTAACCCATTTTGCTGAGGGGTATATGGATTAGAAGTTTCATGTATTATGCCTGAATTTTGAATGTAATCTTGGAATTCATTACTTAGATACTCTCTCCCATTATCTGTTCTCATTCTTTTTATTTTAAGATCAAGCTGATTTTCTACCAATACTTTGTAATTCTTGAACTTACTAAAGACTTCAGACTTGCTATTAAGAAAATAAACAAATACTTTCCTGGTAAAGTCGTCCACGAAGGTAACAAAGTATTGAGCTCCGCCAACTGACTTCACTTCTATAGGCCCACATAGATCGGAATGTATTAGCTCCAGCGGCTTTGTTGCTCGGGAGCCTACTTTAGGAAACGGCAGCCTGGACTGTTTTCCTTCTTGACAGTATTCACACACCTTATTCAAATTATTCTTACTCATTGTGATGCCTTCTGCACACTCGGTGAGTTTATTCAAATCAGAAAAATTAAGATGTGCCATCCTTTGATGCCATAAGTAACTGTCATCATGACCAATACATTTATAAGCTGATGGGCTATTCACATTAAACTGATACATGTTATTAATTAACTCACAAGTTACTACTTCTTCTTTGCAATTATTGAGTATTTTACAGCCATTGTTATCAAACTGTACGGAACACCCCTTCTTTATAAGTTGGCTTACGGAGAGAAGATTACTTGCTAACTCTGGTACGTATAACACATTTGTTACTTGTATAGTTTGCCTCTTCCCTTTGCTATTTGTAACAGACAGATTAATATTTCCACAACTTTTCACGGTGAGCAATTTATCATTAGCGATACGGATGCTTGTAATCGGGGGTGACGATTCAGCATACAGCCAGTCCTGCCTCATGGTAAGATGCATGGATGCTCCGGAATCGACAAACCAACTATTACCGTCGTTTTTCTTTGTTGTAGCTGAGAATACTGCGACATATCCAGTTTCTTTTTCTGTCTCCTTACCAAAATCCTTCGTTTTAGTTCTGCAATTCTTACTTATATGTCCATATTTATTGCATTTAAAACAACGTGGACCTTTGCCAACTTTCCATGTATTTCCCGATATTTTTGGCTTGTTTTTATTATTCTTGCCAGCATATAATGCTATAGACTCGGAGCTCTTTATCTCCTGCAAGAGCTTAGTCTTTACGGAATCTGCTGTAATGGGCACACCGGAACTTTCGAGAGCCATGATCATGGGTTTATATTGCTCGGGCAAACCAGCTAGAAGTAATGTGCCCAACCACTCATCATTGACCTCAAACGAAATATTTCGTAGTTTATGTGCCGTCGTCATTATTTTGTTAATATAGTCTTCTATATTCTGACAATTATCCAAACTCGTGGTTATCAAATCTTTCAGCAGCCCTACACGCCGTGTCAACCCATTATCGTCAAACGCTTTTTGTAAGTTTGTCCACACCTCTTTTGCCGTTTTTGCCTCTTGAATGTGTATGTAATTTACCGAGTCAACTAATAATATAATTTTTGCTTTTGCTTTCAGGTCGAGCTTCGGATCTACATTTTCATTCTCGATACAACACCAAAGATCTTCATGTTGCAAATATGTTTGCACGGCAAATCTCCATGTATTATAGTTGTCTCGTCCAACTAATTTTTCAATAAGAGTCATAGCATTTGAAGCCATTTTGTGAATCAACATCCACAAAAAAAATTTGACAACGGCGGCTGTAATATGTCGTATCTCTTTAGAGACCGGCGACCGAATTTCACTTTATTTATTTTACTGAATAATTATAAATAAAATCAGATTAAGGTGCTGGGAACCATAACCTGTTAGAAATAAACGAGATTTGAATAAATAACCAGGAGTTTTATTGTAACAAAAATGACACCAGCAGATTTATTTTTAGGAATTGACAAGCTAGACAAAAACATAGACACAAACAACAATTTCAAATTATAAATTCAACAGCAGGACTATGTACGACTTATGTACCACGGGAAAAGTTGTAGCTGGCTGCTAGTCATTTATAGATTAGTGATCTTGCCTATGTGTCAATGCCACGGGCCCACCGCACGGTCGTCACGGGCGTCCTTGTCGGCACATAAATAGCTGAGCGAGCGGCGGCGAGATCAAACGAATTGTGCTCCATGGGCCGTGAGCAGCCCGTCCACATGACAGCGCCTGAACCTGAGCGCTAAATTGCTGAGAGTGTAGAAATGTATATCTTTTAAGAATACTCGAAATACTAACGAGAATCGTAGCAAAGGGTTCGTATTATTATAACTTTTAGAAGTTACTGCAATGGTGACCGCGTATCTGTGTGTTACAAATTTAACACGCAGTACACGCACGAGATTCACATCTCAAGGCCTTACGACAGAAAACACAAAATCCACGTTTACACAAAAATTTTGATAAGCCAGACATTCATTAGTCGGGTTTGATAATTCTAAGTGAAAATCTTTTGCCAACCTAAGAGAAGCGAAGCTAAGAAAACAAAATCGTAAATGATTTACAGAGATAAAGACATGAAACCAACATAACCAAAAATCTCAGGCGAGAAAATCCTCTCTTGCCTACTTTAATTTACATCCGAACCGATCCGCCCTTCCATCACTCAACCTGCACATCCAAACTTTACAATGTTGATCGTAGCTTCAGTTCCAATATATAAATAACAGGTGGTTGCGTAAAGGGTACACGTTTGGCAAGATTGAGTAGAAATAAACAGACTGACATGGATGGATTGATTGCTGACGTGTTTCCCCCGGAATGGCGCGTAATCGGGTGCTTAATTATGTTTCAGTACGATTTATTCGTGCTCTAGTTTTCCAGGTATTCATTGGAAGCCTCCTGATGGAGATATGATTGTTATTCTTGAGCTAGAATTATATGCGAGCGAAGTACTAAAATAAATGTTTTTACCAGTTAAATAAGCTTAGTTAGTTGAGTCTGTCTACCCCATAACGGATAAGGTCGTGATTATGTATATAAACTGTTATGAATGAATAAGCTTAAAACAGTATGTATTAAAATTATGACTTTAAATACATAGTTTTCCATAAAACTTTATCAAAACATTTTTAAGATAGTGAGATCACATATATACAAGACCGTAAATAAGGTAACGCCGAAGTACTTAATATTTGCAGCACTTAGAACTACTACTACTTAGTATAAAGTAAAAGCAGACGGATAATTCGGAAACCCAATTTTTCCTCCGCATCGCAAAAGTGATTAGGGAATAGACCGGGAGCAACGTCGTCAACGCAAACTTGATTAAATAAGTTGATCGCTGTCCGCACTCGAGGAAAAATAAGGCGAATGTCGAAACTTGTAATTGACAATTTGCGAGTTATAATGCTTCGCGGCGTCGTTATACCCAACTCAATATTCCTGGCCGTTTCTACACAAATTCGGCCTCTGACGCTCTAAAGACTTGTTTAAAAGAAAGAAGCTATTCAAACGACACTTTAATAAGCGGGTTTCTCATACCAATAAAAGTTAAGATGATACAGTAAAGTATTAAAAGTGTAAAACAATGTATTGTTAAGTTAGTTGTGAGTACATAATTTCTTTTTAATTACAAATTGAAGAGTGAAATTCTCAAAACGTAACTGAAAATAAGGATTATATGCTCCCGTGGATCGGATCCTGATCGCCATAAAATTTTATATTCTAAATCACCGCCTGTAAGTACAAAATTAAATCGAACCTTAAAATATGCCATTATTCAAATTTGTCTAAGGTTCAAAGTGGAAATATAATTTTTTTTTTGCGGCGAGAATTCCAAGTTGTTTTCCTAAAGCACCTCTGACATCAAAATTCACTTTAGCCCGACATTTCTGGGAAGCGGCAGCTGCCTGCACTTGCACAAAAACAATTTTCTCATGAAGCCACCGGTGGTCGCTATCAATCAAGCAGATGGATTCTCACAGCTCACGTCGATAGCTTTCTCTCGTTTTTCAATAGATTTACTAATACATGTGTAAGTGGCTGTTTAAATAACTGCAAAAATAAAGACACAGATTCTGAAAATATAATGTGTGAGGTTTTTTACAATACATGATATTTTCAGTCATAATATAATCGAATCAACGTGAATGGAGCAGAACCCAGGCCCACAAAATGAAAAAGTTTATGAAGGTAACATAAAATTATTTTTCAATTAATTTAATTTAATAAAATAAGTTTTCAAATTATAGAGAACTTATGGGCAACTAGCTTATCCTGGAAAAGTGGATACGATGTAATAATAGGCCAACTAATCAAGCAAGCGAAGTATCTAATAAAGCGGAAAACGATTTAAATCGATACAGTTAATGTACATAAATAATTGTGAATGTTTCCTAGAAACTTGTGGGTGGAGTTAACGTCACAATAGAGGTTCAATGATGACGTCATTCAGCTATACGGTGACTAATTTGTCTTGTGAAACCAGGGAAAAGGTTGTTTGAAATGTTGGGGTCAAAATCCTATTGATAGCAACTGTGATATCGCAGATATTCTATTTTTTCTAGTTTCTGTTTTATGTAATTAGAATTAAATGAAATGCAAATATGAAGTGTATGTAACCAACATTGATACAGAGTCAATTTATTTTTCTAGAGGATCGCAATGAAACCCAGAAACCATACAAAATAATTTATAAATTAATCAAAAAGATAGAGAAATTATAAGACAAGAACAAAATAAAAAAAAAAACCTATAAAAGAAAAACAAATTGATTTGTGGTTTAATCGAAAAACAACATTATCAAGTTTTTATTTAATAGTGTTTCTGACGTGCCTACTTTATAGTCAAGTCAAGGAGCGAATCTTATAAATCTTGGCCAAATAGCCCCAACTGACAAATTTGTCACTGTCTCTAAAAGTAAATGAAAAGAGATAAGGACGGAAATACGAAAACGGTTCTAATAACTCATGATAAACTGCAGTTAGGTACTTTTTTTTATTTCGTTAAACGTTAAACAAGTTACTTAGGCAAGAGTAAATAAAACAAAACGCCTAATTTTAAATCTCTGCATTGTAATTTCACGTCAATTCTTACTTCAAAGGACAAAGGATTTAGAAATCTCTTTTTTGTACAAAACAAAGCGGTTGACTACTTGCCAAGACCCAAAAGGCTTTAGACAAACGATCTGATTGTATAACTGAAAACAGTGTAGTATGAACACTCAATAACGCTCTTTCTTTTTCTTGTTTTCGCGTTCGTTTGCATTTTAAGCTACTGGTACGCCTAGTAAGTACATAACGACTTCATACTATGGTATCAAGTTGTAGATTTAAGCCATCATAAGCCAGACAGCGATTTTTCAAATTTTCATTACTTTTCATTAAATATTTCGTGAAAATATAAAAAAAAATCCTGTTAAAAATGTTCTTTAGGTTAATAGCGTATTAATATAGCTATGAGCATTCGCGACAACTCCAAGAAAAATCGACATACTAAAGGGTCCATGGATCTAATTAGGGTGGCATTTATTAATCACGTGGTGGGTTCCCTAAGCTGAGGTTGTAAGTAGCCCATCCTCATTCTGAGGGGAATTCCCAACCATTAATCACCTGAAGAGAGCGCTTGATTTATTTAGGGTGTCCATCGAAAATGGAACGCGGTTGCTGACTTCAAACAATTTTAATACCTTTTTTCCGAACCTTCCTACGCGTGAATTAATATTTTTTCTTCTAAATTATGAGGTAACTTTATTCTTCTTCAGTGACAAAAAGATCGATCAATAGAAAAGTAGGTCACTATATCATTTGGGATAGCATAATGCTTAGCACTATTTGACACTATTAATTTGGGTTAATAGGTATAGAGTAGAACCTATTAACCCACTAATAAGTAAATCTCTAAAGAGGTAAAGTTTTTAACAAAGATACTTTCTTTATAAGGGCTAATTAAAACTAAATTTATCTTAATTCCCTTCACAGTGTGAAAACGTAATCTTCGAGTGTTATAAAGCTATGAATTAATCACGTGCAAAGCGAAGCCGTGGCGGGCCAGTTTTACTTGACAAAATAATATTTATAGTATTTTAGATTAAAAAAAAACAAACAAAGCATTTATGTAACAATACCTTTCTTTATTCTCACTGAAGCAAAATCAGTCCGGATAAAGTCATCTATAATCTGCTATTCAACGCGAGTACGTGGCGCCATGTGGAATGCTGCATACCGCATGGCACAATTGAAATTATTTTCAACAATTCCTTAAATGCCGGAAAACGGAGTGGAATATAAGTTTTTATGTTATTTTCTATTTAATAGGTTCTTCCTTGGATCTACAATAATTATAAAGACCCTGGCTTGTAGTCGCGAAAGATGATATACGTGCCAATGGTCTTAGAACTGCGCGGTAGACCGGAAGAAGTGGAAAGAGAAAAGTAGGAAAGCTGACTCCAGGCCCCTAATGGCAGAGGGTGCAACTGAGACCACGCCAAGATGAGAGAGATACATTCCATTGTTCAAATCATACCGCTGCCATTTACTGTACCACCACTATTCAGAGTGGGTGATATATGTAGATTAACACTAAAGCCTACTCGTGTATAATATTAAACTTGTTTTATTTACAGCACTCAAAGGTTTAAGAATATTCATGCAATTGAACATATCAGATGTGAATTCAATCGGAAACTTCGTGTAAAGTTACTTGGAGATTATGCCTGTGATTGGACCAGCAACAGATATGTTACATTTATTATTCAACAGAGTTCATATGCAGTTTTTTTTGTTAAGTTTTTAAATACTCGTTGTATTGTCAGAAGGATGATTTACAACGACCTCTTGAGTCTTCCAGCAAGAGTTTTGACCATCGTATATCATATTTTTCTAACCAAGAATGGTCGATAAGAAACAAGCTTTTATTGTATGAACATGAATACTATGCAGAGGAAACTATTTACTAGTAAATATATCATATCTTTGTTTTCGAATCTTAATAATAATACGGTGACGTGCAACAGGAAAAAGTACCAAAAAATATATAATCACTTTTCATAGATTTTTTATTTACTTTTATAAATTGTGTCACTGATACGCCTCTATGTAGCCGTGCTGTAATTGACTAACGAATTGGCCTCATACCTGGAGAGCGAAACCCCAATAAAGTTTACAATATCGTCGACATATAGGCGAAAACATTATGCAAAGTACAAAATCCCATTTACCACATCTACTGACGCCTTCCGCTTGAGACCCGATGACATAAATTAAAGAGACACGGATAGGACACTTCATACATAAAGCAATTTTTTTAAGAATATGACAAAGTAAATTGTTAATTAATTTTAACAGCTCTTTGAATAAATACATAATCTGATTGATAAATAGATGGTTTTCTAGTACATGATTTATAAATAAAGACGCGATATTGGAATTTAAATGTCGCCTATCTGCACTCCAAAGATAATTAAACTAATAATAACTAAATTTTGATATATAACGTGTGTTGAATTTTTTTTTTTTTTTTTTTTTTTTTTTTTTTTTTTTTTTTTTTTTTCTGAAATACCTTATTCATGTAACTTTCATGAAACTATGAAGGGCCGAACATACATATTTTATTTTTCAAATTAATTTAATTAAATTTAAAGACTTAGTTTTAATAAATAAGCTTTAGGTATTGTCGAGGACATGTAGGCCCGAATAGACTTTTAAGAGAGGTCTTTATTATCATTATATTATCATAATTATATTTAGTGCGGAAGTTAGTGAATAACTAATAAATTTAGGTGCAATAGACTTCTATGTTTCCATATTTTATCTCTTTGTGCCGATGCGTAATAGACTTGTTTATAACCTGAAAGTGGATTCTCCCCTTGAACCTCGATACAATGATTTTCTCAGAACAATTTTTCTGAAAGAAAGTCGACAATCTCACTATTTGTGTTGTTTTGACATTTGTTTGCATTTTTTGTATTTCTATGCTAATATTTATTTTTAGGCAAATAACATTTTGTTTTATTACAATAATATATTATACTACTATTAGATAGCGGCTTTGCTTGCGTTTCAGTATTTTTGGATCATGTGTTTGTATTTAAAAATTTAGGGGGCATCGATTTTGAATGCATAAAGAGTTAACCAATAGATAAACTAAAACCAACTACCGAACTTTCTTTGTTGGGAAGTTTAAATTTACTACACTTACAAATGTCAACTAGTCTGTTTTTTCTAATAAAGTGTTAAAATTGTTTAATGCAATTAAATAAATTAAATATTTCAGTCACTTCAAGTCTGTTTGCTCTGTCTACCCCCTAAGAGATATAGACGTGATTCTATGTATGTATGTACATAAATGCAATTTCAATATTCATATTCTTATTACAATTTCTACCAGTGCCAAGCATTAAAAAGTTATGCCATAAAATGGTCTACAGCGAATCAGCTTAACAGCTTTTTCTGCCTTAAGTTGTAAAGTACCTTACCGATTATTACGCGAATTTGTAATGTTCTGGTAAAGGTGACTGTAATTCAACAAAATTAAAATAGCCATTTAAACCTTAAATGGATAGCTTTGAATAATTTTTAAAAGCACTTAAATTCAATGATAATTCAAACATTTTTATCCAATGTGGATTGTACTCGTTATATTGAGTTTTCATATTTACATTACCATATGGCAAGAACCGTTTTTATCTTATAAAATTTACAAAAACTTTTATCTAAAATTTACATAAAAAATATCTAATTTATATAATTAGATATTTTTTTAAAACTGTTAAAGTTGATACAACGTTTTTACTTATAACAGGAGATTCATTCCTTATTCCATTCTAGCGTACTGAAATCTCGACTCCTAAATAGTACGAGGTTACGAGAAAAATCAAATTTTCCTGTCCCTTTATCATTTTGCGTACACAACAAATCATTTTGTTGCGTTGGGAATAAAGGATAACAATAAGCTGAATGGACAAAAGATGGCCTGTAGGACGTTTGGCTAGGGGGGAATGCTGATTTATCGCATGCATATTTATCTTCTGTGGTATAACGGAGTTACATAACCATAGATCAACAACAGAATCCCCAGTTACTTTTAGTAATTTACTTACGAAAATTCTAACACACATATTATTACTTACATACTATCATGTAGTATCATGTATTTATCCCTATTGGGGTGAACAGAAACAAGACTCGAAGGCCACATATGCTTAATTACTTATTGAAAAAATTGAGATTCAGAGATGATGATAAGTATTTTTCTTGATTGACTTTTACTGCTACACGGAAAGAGAAGCAGTTGGCACACAGGTGTTTCTTCGTTACAGTTACGTTAACAGAGCATTCCATGCAGGAAGAAAACTTTTTTTTTTTGGAAGAAATATATAAGGGGAAGGTATTCGGTAACGAAGAATTAGTAGTCGGCAGTATTAAAAAAAATTAAAATGCGACCTCCCACGGAAGTAGAAGCTCGTGGAAAAGCTAGTTAGTCCTAAAATATCAAAAGTACAATTGAATATACCTACTGAAATTTGACATTCAATATTATAATTACGTAGGCGTCAGCTAAGGAAGGATTTTGCCATTCCCACGGGGAATTTGAATATAAAAAGACATCTAATGAAAAACCTACAAAGGTCCATAAATAGCATTTCTGATAACATCTGAATAAATATTTTAGTTACTATTTAGTCTTCTCGAGAATATTGGATCTATCTATTTGATGTGATGTTTTTATGTAAACTTGAGCAAAAGGGCATTTATGTTTCATCAGTATATCTAATCTTAGTTGTAGTAATCCAGAATCACAATACAGTGTTTGGACAACACGCTGCCAAACAAACTGAAGTTACACACAGCACCCAAGAGACAGCGGAATCGACTCCGAGTTAGTTTTGTTATGAACTAGATAGTTGTGAGATAAATAAATACATTATGTGTCTTTTGTTTTCATCAAAATAGTCTAAGTTTAAAAAAAACTGTCTCTTTGTAATGAAGATCAAACCGAAAAATAGAAGTGGCTAAAAAACGTGAAATTTTTCGTTAACTAATAAATTTGTGCCGTCTTGAATGCAATTCTTACATTGTTTTATAATTTTCATGGTGTCCTTAGCTAGCTTTAGCTCATTGAAATCTACATCTGGGAATGCAATTTACAATTCACTATAATGTGAACGAAAGAGAATAGGCACATACCACTAGGCATACAAGTCGTGCCAGTTTACATTTTTAACGAAAAATCGCAGTTACATTTGACGGTTCACATAATCGGTTCTCGGAGTAGGAAACGGTCGGTTGGGGACGCTCGATAAATAAATCCATAAGTTAAACGAGTTCTATAACTTCCCGGAAAATTGTCACTGAAGCACTTTTATAAAGCAAACGTCGGGAGCAATACGTGGTCTGAAATACGACTTCAATATAATTGGCGATAGGAAATCGACGGCAACCAATCACGTGGGAGAATTTAAAAATTGAAAGTTTGCAATTTATGATACAGCGAGGAACTTAACTATATACGTATTTAATTGATTTAGCAGTTAAAAAGTTCATTCTTCCTTACACACAAGTAAATCAATAAGATGTGACTCAATGTGTTTTATTTACATTTAAATTAATAACAAAGTGCCGGGAGGTTCCAGCACTTATATATAAAAGGGTTACTCCATGTCGTTCCCATGAATGTCGTAAAAGACGGCTAAGGGAAAGGCTAATAAATATTATATTCTTCTTGTATTCGTGTTGTGTCCATGGGCTAGCAACCTGTAACTATTTGAATCTCAATTCCATATTGAGTCGAACAGCTGAACGTGGCCTTTCAGTCTTTTCAAGACGGTTAGCACTGCCTACCCCGCAAGGATATAGACAAATTATATGTGTTCTCATAATAATCTATTTAGTGTCTTTTTTATTATTCGATATTGGATTAGGCATTTGTCTTTCATCTCACCTGATGGTAAGTGACGACAAAGACGAAAATGTTACACGCCTATCCCAGCGATATCCTCCTCCTCTTAAAATTATTTTTTAATGTTTCAAAAAAGTTTAAACAACCACTTAAATAGCAATTTTATTTCTACAACTTTACATTATCTCTATCTTCGAAATGGAAATAAAATTGTTTTGTAACATGGCCAAAGTTTGCTTTGTGTTTATTATAAATTCTAATTTATATCTAATAAACAAGAAGTTTTTAAATAATTTAAAGTCAACGAAAAAGTAATTTAAATAAGGTTCACGCTTCGCGGACCGCTAAAGTAGGACTATCACGGTTTTGATGGAAATAAAAATTATCCACGAAAGGAGAGTAATTAAGATGTAAATTTTGGGAGAAATGCCGTGGAATACAAATATACTCGTAGAACAGTGTTAAAAGAAACATTTTGTAGAATAAAAATTCATTTATGATTGAATTGAATTCATTTATTTATTTAATATTAAAGTAAATATGATACAAATAAATAAATTACAAATCACACAAATCCAGTAATTCTACCAAAAAATAAAAATGTTTATTAATAAAATGAGTGACGAAGTTTTTATACATCTTAATTTTCACATGTTGAAACCAACGAAATAGTGTCCAATAACTGAGAATCATGGACGTAGTTCAAAATGAAAAGGATGCTACATATTTCAAATTCATCTTCATCTTCGTTCATCGTTCATCGTTCATGCATGCATGCAAACGAGCAGTTGTTCATCACATGAAAGAGGGCCGGGTGCTTTACAGTTGCACTCTGGCTATTTGTGTAGTCAATTTAATAAACTTTTGATGGTGATGGTCAGTTTTGTGATGGTCAGTTTTCCCGAAGCTTTAAACGTGGTTTAATTTGTTGCATATATATACAACCCGGAGTGAAACCGCAGCCGAAAGCTTGTTATTGATACATTTCGCCTTTCAGTTAATGGTCAGCCTATGATTGATGTGGATGGGGCAGATTTGATTTAATTAAATGTCACTATTTGACAAACGCTGGAATGGCATGTTCGGTTTTACAGCGAATTTTTCCAGACAGTTGGTTTAATGGATTTAGGTGTTTTTGATAAATTGATTGAAGCAAGGTAATTCGTTTTTCGTAGGTATTTGGTACAATTTTTATAATCTTTTATTCCTAAAATACCAATTTTTTTTTTCAATAACTGCTAAAATTACATGTTTATGAGTGAAAAATATAAAAGACAACAACCATACAGAATATTGTGCTGTAGTTTCATCTCATTTTATACGAGTACTTATACCCAGTAAAAGAGATATATAGTTAAAAAATGGGAATAAGTAATAGCTATCTAAAGTTGTGTAATAAGAAGTTGGATAGTAGGGTCGGAAGCAAGTCATTTATAAAATGAATTGTGACAGGTCAATGTAGGCCATTGTCATCCATCATAAGTTTGTAACAACTAGGAACATAATTAACTAGCTAAGAATACAAAAACATTATATTTAATACACTTCCGTGTATTTCGTCTTTCGAGTATGTCATGTATTCTCTCTTGGTATAATATATTATACAAACATACTCGTATAATCTCATCTTCAACCCTTACAGATGGAGCCAACAGTCTTAAAAAAATACCACGTTCGCCGTATTGCTGTTTCGTTTTTTATTATGACGTGAAATGGGACAACGATAGTTTTGCGAGCGATAAAAACGGCGTCGCGCGTTCCATGCTACGGGGGAACTTGCATTCTGTTATGATAGGATTGAGATGCAAATAGTGAATGGTTTAGTCCATTGCCTAAATCGTTCATTAGCCTTTTCATTGATTGACTTGTACTTTCTCCACGGGAGAAAAAGCATCTGGTACACACTATATTTTTGCTTTGGTACCAGACTTGCCTGGAAGTGTTATATACTCGTACTTACGTCCAAAAATTTCTTTTATCATTATTTTTAGCTCACTTTTGACCGCGAGAGTACACTTTTGGAAACAGATAAAAGAGAGAGATTTTGTAGCATTGTAGAAGACAAATGGGCCAATATTAATGCGGTTTCTAAATTGCCTTGTTTATGGAGATGCTTCTTAGCTATTTTAATTGGAACCGATCCAGCGGTTTTAAAGTTACTAAGGGAAATGGTAACACCGAAAAATAAGAATAAGATCTTGCTTTAGACCTGTAAATAAATTTACAACTTTACGTATTTATATCAGTTCTTCAAAAGACTAATTTGGGGACTATCCTTTTGCCCGCTGTTTCCAAAAAGGGAAAGAAGCCTATGTTACTTCTAAAGACGGTCATCAATGTGCAAAATTTCTTAATTTTTGAATAAACTCAAAAGCAACTTGACCTAATTTGTATGAAAGCGCTCATGCCGAAAAAAATCATAGACTTTGTAACAGCGTTATATTTCGTTCTTTATATGCAATAGTTACTCTAGTACCAACCCAACGACCCATAAAATTTATACATCACAGATTAAATTAAACCAAAATGACGACAACGTCTAAAGCAGCATAATATTCAAATTTTACAGTGGCTTGGTGTCATGTAACTATTTAATGACATTATTATGTGCATAATAATCAGATGCTCGTTAACCTAAATTTGCCTATAATGATATTCATTTTTCTAAGTTAAAACATAATTCATTTCAAGAAACACAAATACAAAAGTGGGTTTATTAGTTATACTACTGAACCGATATGCATGAAATTTTTAACACATATCGTGTGAAGTACAGAGAAGGATATAGCAGAAAAAAATGTATACCGGAAAAAAACTATAGTTCCCGCGGAATTTGTAAAAATTTGTAATCTTCTGTAGGTGGCGCTAAATTTGCGCGGAAGAAGCTGCGGGTAAAAGTGCATACATACATACATACATATGGTCACCTCTATTTCCCTTGCGGGGTAGATAGAGCCAACAGTCTTGAAAAGACTGAATGGCCACGTTCAGCTATTTGGCTTAATTATAGAATTGAGATTCAAATAGTGACAGGTTGCTAACCCATCGCCTAAAACAGAATACCAAGTTTGTAAGCCTATCCCTTAGTCGCCTTTTACGACATCCATGGGAAAAAGATGGAGTGGTCCTATTCTTTTTTGGTGCTGGGAACCACACGGCAAGGCAAGATAGTGGAGTAAGACCTAAAAAGTCTAACTTTACCAAATAATAATCTGGTGATGATGAATTATCTGATGTTACAAATGGTTGGTTTGATAACCCAACCATTTGCAACACCGGATAATTTGATTACAGCGGGCGTCTATGGTCCAATGGGTAAGGTTCCTTACCCATTCGACCACTGACCGAGGAATAAGTTGGGTTACCTGCAAAGGTAGCAGAGGTCGGATGGTAGTCTCTTCGTGTAAAAACCTGACCCACCCAATTCAGGGTCCATGGTCAAAGGCACCTTAGGCTTCTCCAGAGCGGTGAGAATGCAACCGGAACAAAAAGCCAGGAGGGAGATAATTCGATTACAGTTCGACCATAAACGAGAACCAAAGACAAATAAATAGGTATCTAATAGATATGATTCAGTTCACAGAAATGTAGCTTCACCCAATACTTACTGAATATTTCCTATATGATGGATGATGATTTTCACACGTACAATTTCAGTTGTAACACGGTTCACGTGTTGATAGATCACTTCCGATTCTACTGGTAAGTAGTGGTCAATGCCTTTAGCACTTTTATATATAAGCAACTAACAACCTTTCCTTTGCCTTTGATCCCGCATGAGTAAACATAAAATTTACGTTCTTTTTGTACCTGAAGGGATGGGATTATATAATGTCTTATTACTTCCCAAGCAACCTATTTTTATATTTAGAGGTACTAGTAGATTGCATCATATTGATAACCCATGCTATAGTAAAAAGGTGAAGTAAATAACAAGCACGCTGAGTAAATCAGAGATTTTAGGTAAAATTCTTTTGACTTGAAGTAAATATACTTTTTATATTACGAGTATTATCATTCAGAGTCTGTTTGAAGTTTACATATTGAAGTAATTTCAAGCAAGTTTTCTCCTGTCACCGGCAGTGAGACATTGACGTAAAACACCAGCAATGGGGTCACTTTTGTCATTTGTCTTCGGAACCCTAAACACGAAAACATGAAAAGTAGAGTAGCGTGACCTTTTGTTCGCAATCCGCAAATAGTAAAGTGCGGTTACTGTCATATTTATGCACGAGCTACAGCGGTAACTCAATCGGATTCCTTTTATTTGGCAACTGGGTTTCGAGCAAAATATTCGGTTGTTTTTCATGTTATGTCCTCTTTTTACTTTCGCCAATAAAACTATCAAATACGAATATGATTTATTTGCGATAGGCATCTGTGAATAACATAGATGTTAAATTGTGGGGATCAACTAAAAAGTACTACATGTCCCCAAAATTACTTGTGAGTTGTGATTTGCTCACCAGCAAATCAGGTTAGCCATCAGTTATAAGGAATAATTCTTTTTGTTGAACACTTTTGATGTTTCTCTCTGACAAACTGATAGTTTTCTGACTTTGAACTTCATACGAACGAAAATAGCCTGCTTAAAATGATAAAATTAATATATTAAACAGAAGCAAGAGCACAGTAAAACTCCTTACGCCAACAAACATTCATGTCAAAACTTTTAACATTGTTGCGGTTTGTACTATAGATGAGATCATAAATTAATAGTATGACCATGCGAATGTGTTTTATCGGATTTTGCTGGGCTGGACAAAATCTCGTTGATATTTAACTCAATTTAGTTTGTTATCCAGCGCTTTTGTGGTTCATACTCATGTGGAACGATTGAAAATAGAATTTTCAACGAAGTTTATTTTAATTCTTTCTTTGGCGCGAAAATGTATCGGGATATACCTATATTTTTTTATTTTAAAGAACTAAAATTATTAAGTTGACATTGTAAATTAAGGCTAAATCACATTACCACAAATCTAAACTATTGATAGTAGATCCATTCAGCCGAGTATAAACCTGCCAATATCCGTATTTGCAACATCAAACGTTTAAAACTGAATTTTACACCTTAAATAAATACTTACTAAAGAATTTTATTTTCAACACAAAACATAAAATATAGTTTAAATAAAAATAACCAAAAGATATTAAAAGAAAATCATTTAAAAATGTCACGTTTGTTACTTTTTTTAGAAAGTCTTAATTCTCCGACAAAAACACACGCATTGTTAATAAGTACGAGTACGAGTAACCTACTATTCCGTAACTTTTTTAATGTGACTGAAAGTACGAGCATTTCATCAGATTCCGACGAGTCGAAAAGTTTTCACGCTGTTATTTATTCGTTTCGATGTTTTTATTGTAAATAAGTTCACAAAAGTTTCACGCGAAAACGCGGAAAATAAAAGTGGCTGAGATAAATTTAGATGTATATTCTTTTTCTTTTTTCTTCTTTGTGTCTTCAAACTTGTTTGGGAGCATTCTTTTGCCAGTGTCGAGTATTGGTCAGTATTTGCCATAGAATATCAAACTCTTTAGGGTCTTCCTCGTGGTCGAGTAACAGCTGCGAATGGTTTACGTCGCTCTTTCTTGGAACTTTTTGGCACAACATCAAATATCATTAAAATCGGTATTGAAACACACCAATTGCGTAATTGGGTGAGTGTATTTCGCTTAAATAGATTTCGAAATATAATGTGAATTAAAAAAAGAAACTTGTTTTACAAAAAATATATCAACCATCATGCTGCTTGATTTACCACTGAAAGTCGTTTGTATCTGAAGCATATATATAGTAGCTAGAGAGTCGATGTTTAGAATTATTCTATATACTCGACAAATCGTTTTGTCATAATCAGTGACACATCTCCGATAGTGCGACTAACGTATACATCAACGCATTGAATTACTCATTTTAACAGTCAATAGAAAATAATAGGTCGTTCTTGTTTTGTATCGTGATAGTTTGATACAAAGTGTAAATGAATTAATGTAAGTTATGTTATAATGGATATCTTTAAAATTTTGTGCACATAAAGAAAAGAGATTGAGATATGATGATGAGATATTTCGTCACCTTTTCTTTAGTCATCTACATTATATTAATTAAATGATATTTATGTAGTTACCTACCTGACACTTTTCCCATCATAAACTTAATAAAGACGTCATAACGGATCTGAAAGAGAGTTTCAATATTTGTAACAGTTTTTAAAATAAATATCATTGTAACTAAAATATACTCGTATAAGCCTTAAACTTCCTATAATTACTTAGCTATGCAAAAAAAAATTCTTAAGTACATAGTTGTGCAAAAATACCTTCTATTTATAATCAGAATTCGTGGAAACCGGTGGCCAAGATCGATAGGAAATGGTGACTCTGCAACTATGGCGCACATTAATTTCATCGTGCTATACTAATCACTGCCGTTATTGAAATGCCATTTTCTTTCGGTCGGTTAATACTCAGGTTTTGCACATAAAACCATTAATATAGGAATGAAATAACTGTAGGTGTTATCGCGCCCAACAAACATTTAGGCGACGATTAGAGCTTATTTTGTTACTTAGTGGGGTACAAAGGCATTACAGTAGCAACACTTATGACTATTGGCGATAAAGTGGCGTACCAAGTAACGTATATCACTTCTACTTATAATACAGAGTTACAAGCGCGACAATTAGGCGAGCTTAAAGGTTATGGATGTATTATGGCAAATCTTAACACTGTTGTACATGCACAGCATTTTGTGTTATAGCTTTAAGTGAATCTTAGAACTCTAAGATCTAAATAAGAATAAGAATTAGCTACTACCTCCAAAAGTGCTATGCAGGTGATAATAAACTCTTTACAAGAACCTAAAGTTGCACAATAGCGTTAATAAGCGCTACCAGCCTTACAATAGTGTTTATTTAATCTTATATAGAACCAAATGCTTGAAGTTATACAAAACTCTCTTGCATTACCTTAAGTCAAATAGGAGTATAATTTTTCGCTATAACAGATCCTATAGCGTCTATTGTTACTTTTTTGTGACTAAAGGTAAAGTAATAGCGCTTAAGGTCACTACTGTATTTCTTATATTGACTACTTGTTTTTGACAATGGCGTCGCAACCAAAATAAACAAAAATTGTTGTAAATACGTGGAAAAGTTTTCAGTAAATAGACAACATACATCGGGCGCTCGAATTATTTGCCAATAAATATGTAACATATTCACAGTGTACTTCCCTTCGCAGCAAAAATATGCTTCCTTTCTCACCATACAATATCACTTTTTTTTGTTTAATATAAAAATCATTAGTCGTAAACTTATAGCCATTGAAAATAAAATTATTGTATTAGATCACAAAATTAGTTTAATTATCTTGAATAGCGTTCAGACCGTTACAAAACACCTATTTACCTCCCTTTTAGCGCTTGAAAATATAATTAACGCCTTTGTATCTCTACTGTACCGCTTAAGGAGTCAGTTGACGCTTATTTACCCCTCTTGTATCGCTAAGAGATCCTGTTACCGCTATAATAACTTTCTTATAGCACTAATTGTACCTCTTAGCCAATTACCATAACTCTTGTATACCGTCATTATACAACCTTAAGTAATATAATAATTGTGCCCAATTCGGGGGTAAAGTAGGGTTAGAGCGCGCTCTAACACTAATTTGTTACACCCATAAACCACTTTAGAATCTAGTTAGCGCTTTTATAGACTTATTATAAATCTTACTTTAGCGCCTAATTGTTACTTGGGCGGTTATTATGTATAAAATAACAAAGATTTTGATCAATCTAAAGTTAGTTCGAAACTTGTGTTGTACCTATACGGTATATAAACCAGGTACTAAAGCTAATTAAAGAAAAAATATCTTGATCTGACCGGGCTTTGACTCTTGTGATCCCAGATTTAGAAACAGGAACGCTCAGCATTAGCAAAAAGGCAGTCCTTATATCCGTTATCAGTTCTTATAATGGCTGTGTCATAAAGCTCTATAAATTTTAACTTATGCTATTCCAATGTCTTCACAATATTGATATGCATGAAAATCCGTTCAGCAGTTTTTGGGTGAAGGAGTAACAAACACACACACATTTACACATCTATACAGACTTTCCTATTTATATATATTAGTATACTAATATTAGTAGAAAGTAATAAAAAGGGGAAACGAAAAATCGTCATTATATTCAAAAGAAGCATTTCACAGAACCGATTTGTATGAAAAGTAAAGTTGTATATTTTGCATTTGATTTATATTGTGCCAGGGATTTTAGTACGGTCTTCAACTGTAAGACTATTGAGGAAGGTTTAGGTGCCTGCATAAATTATTTTCGTCGGAAGCAGAGGCCGGGCCTTCGCTTAGGATATAAATTTAAACAGATGGCATTGATCTGAGAAAATGGCCCTTTTTACGATGACTTTTATTTGAATAAGTTTATGTCTTTTTTATTGATATTTAAAAGAGGATTTTAGTAGAAACTACTGCGCAGGGATAACAGTCTTATGATAGGCCAAGAGTGATTTTTCCTTGACTCTTGATAATTGTATCATTCTCAATAACAGACAAAGCATCAGACCTAACAGTCATCAAAAGACTGAAAGGCCACGTTCAGCTGTTTGGCTTAATGAAAGAATTGAGATTCAAATAGTGACAGATTGCTAGCCCATCGCCTAAAAGAGGAATCCCAAATATATAAGCCTATCCCTTAGTTGCCTGTTCCGACATCCATGGGAAAGAAATCCATGGAAAAATATACCTTTATATATTTATCTCAAAATTATAGATGACGTTAGTTAGTTTAACTCACCGAAAAACATTAACTCATTAGCAAAAAAAAAAATCGTCTATCACGACGATTGGTAATATGACCTAAACAGGGATTGAACCAGGGACCTTCTGATTTAGAGGCAACTTACATCTCGTACTAGGCCACAGAAGCATTCAAAAATATTATAGTTTAGCCAATAGTGATATCTCCAATCTAATCTCTTAACGCCAATATCTATTAGTGGCCAATTACGTAAGTCTGAAATACGTATGCAATAAAATACGGGTCCACTGGTAACTTGAATCGGTATCACTTGACCCGTTTTTTCCCTGAACATAGGCGGTTAATTTCCTCGGGGAGTATTTTATTACTGCACATTTCAGGCCTTGTTTAGACATAGGAATTAAACGGGCACATTAAGATGAGCCCGCCTGGTCCTATCAGATACTGTTTTCGGAACTGAATTGATCGCGCTTACGTGGCCTTTATTGCGTCTGCTCATTTATGTCTGTTTATGTTCTCAGGATATTTTGTTTTGCCCGCGATGGATTATTTATACTTCATATTCTATATTTATTTAAAATCGTATAAATCTATTAATCTTAAGAATGTATTCCCTCGTCCACATTTCTAAGTTTGGATAATTTGTGACGGTGAAGTTATAGAAAAAAAAGCTGTAAAGCAGTTTGTTACCGCTGACGCTTTTATATCATGTCAACCAACGTTCTAAAATTACAAGATATGACAATTATTAACTGATGTTGAAATGTCCCATAATAATGAATAGTAATTTGGAATTTAAATATGGGTGGTACATTTCATACCAATGTAACAAAAACAAATATAATGTAAGTATGTTTATAATAAAAAATCTCAAAAGGTGTCGATCCGTTTTGAGAAAATTTACACAGATTGCTGTGAAACTTTACAGTTTAAATGGACCAGAACAGGATTTCTTGTTTTTATGAAAACTTACTAAAATAATCCAACTTACGCCGTTACTGGAAACTTTTATTTTAATAGATGGCGCTATGTAATTATTTTAAATATTTACCTCCAAAAATTCGCTTATTTACACATTATTCATAGTTGAAGCTGCAGGTAGCAGCTGGCAACATATAATTTAAGTACATCCGACGATGCATCGTTCATTCAGTACAATGCCTTTATTCAGTGTAATTTGAACGATTGAAGTATTGACATTTCAAACAAAGCATAGCGATGCCGGAGCGGTGTTCAGTCCACACGGTTGCAATTTTCGCTATATCAAATGTACATGACCACGTACTCTGTAAATTTATATTATTGATTTTACATTGTAATCTTAAATATTAAAGACTAGACTACGGTCCGATACCTTACTTCCGTGGGCATTTCTAAAGAGAAAAGTAATTTATATAAACTTCTCACAGTTTTGTCTTTCTCCGTGCCAAAAGTAGGCAGAGACTACGAATTTTTTACTTGATTTGAAATATAAAAATTAACCAGATTCGTCCAACGATTACTCGTAACATCTTTACAAAGCTTTCACTTATTTCTGCCTTATTAAATATCTTTCGTCGGTCTGTTCTCATTAATTTTTTCGACATGTCCAAATAATCACAACTGACACTTGGTCAATGTTGGTCACTCTTCTTTTACACAACACATGTATCTTATATCGGTATTATTAAATCCGATCATTTAAACTGGCACCTCAAATCTCATTTTAACTACTACAATTCGTTTCTCTTTATAATGAAAGAATGGAGTATTGATGAGAACAACCGAATAAATGGTATTGTCCATTCACCGCTGTTCAATCTATTGACAATGAAACTCTCTGTTTAATTACACTGAGCTGCAAATTACGTGTAATCGCAAATGCGATTGGTGCATCAATCGGCAGGCAAATACATCAGTGGGAATCGGAACAGACTATCTTGATACCATGTTAATATATTTTTTCAATGTTTTCCTATGTTTTTGAGCAGGTTAAAAACTTAACATATTATCACAGAAACGTTTGCCAACAGTAGAGAGAAGTCTGAAAATCTATATTCAGTTAAATGGTTTAATGATGAATTTTAAATTGTGACAGGCAACTAGCTCATCGCCTAAAAGAGTAATCCCAAATTTATGAGCAATCGCTGATAAATTTGGCCCTTGACTTTTCCAATCTGCACGGGTAGAGAAGTTGGCATACTTTATGTTTTTCCTTCGGTACAAGTACATAATATTAGTTCATCTTTTTAGTATACCTTCCTTTCTCCTGGCTTTAGTCCCGGTTGCATCCTCACCACTCCGGGAGTCCTCTCCCGGAGTGGTGAGGATGCAACCGGGTATGCCTTTGACCATGGATCGTGGATTGGGTGAGTCAGGTTTTACATGAAACGACACACATCTAACCTCCGCAACCTTTCCTAAATGTGCCGGTGGAAACCTGTTGTTTCTTAACAACGTTTGGAAACCACGATGTTTTCTCTAACCGTAAGAGCATCAGTTAGTATTCTAATTTACATAACTTCTAAAATAGTATAGATAAATAGATTCGAACCTATGCCTTTCAGCTTATGACGCATTCTAACCGGGCACCTTACTGGTTCGACCACTGACGATGGGATTATAAAAATATATAAAAACATCGGACAGCACTGGCTCTTTCCTGACACAACCCCCACATCAAACAGGCAACGGTTAATTAAATGAAAGGAATGCGGGACGCGTGCGCTGAAGTTCGCCACTAAATCGCTAAAGTTGCCGAGCTTCCGAGCACTTTGTGGTCGCATATGACCCGACATCTAACCTGTTCACATTTAAATATCATGTGCATTCATTTGCAGCTATTTTTAAAATGTGAAAGAATTATTTAATTCCGTGAGGTTCCCGGCACTTTAGAATATAACAACTTCATCTCTGTTCCAATGTTATGTGATTATCGGTTATATTTACCTAGTAAGGAATATTTGTGCATATTAATTTACGTCATAGTTAACTATTCCTATTTTTAAAAGATAACTTATATTTTTATATTGTGTTATATTTTGTAAGTAGGAAAGTTTTGAATCTCATTTCAGAAATTGGTATTAAAGGTTTCAACTGACGAAAAAATATTTTCGCTTAGAACGTTAACAATAACGAGTATATCGACATTTTTACTGCCTAAAAGCGCAATATGTTACGCTTTATTTACTGCGAACTATAAATTTGCTTTATGACTGTCTTATTTCCTCAAGAAAAGGTGGAAGGACCTCCGATGGCATAGGAATTTCCCTTTTATTCGTCAGTCGCCGTCAATAAACAATTTTATTGGTGTTTTGCAACATTAGACGGTTTTTTACGCGAAAAATTTTCCGGCCTGTCCGGAAAATGGTTCCCCATAATGGACACCTTGGACTTAGCACTTAAGCTTTGTATTACCTAATGGCTTTTCTTATAAAATGATGGGTAACTTATAGGTCCATAGGTATATAGTCAACGTTAATACTTGCCTTTATAAAATTTCGTGATTTGTCTTTTTGAGATGGAAATAATGTGCGAAGGATTACCGCATTTAGAGTGAAAGGTTCATTTGTTCTAACTTTATTTACATTTCAATTAGTTTCCTATAACTACTCTTTCCAAATGAAGGAGGAAAGAATCATTTCACTTGTTACGCATTTGGCCTTCCTATTTATCTGTATCTATATTCATCTGGCGTTTCTTGAAACCTTTGAGGTACTCTTAATATAATCTTTCGCACCAATTTCATCAAATTACGTTCATCTTGGCAACTCTCTGTTTTGGATATCATGGCTTATTGTTACAACTACAGCAAATTTATTACAGAGTAACTCTAACAGTAAACGTCAAAGTTCTAATTAAATGTACCTACATTGATAAGTTTACCAACTTCGAAAATAGGAAGATATATCAATGCACGATACGATGAAGTTAATACGAGTACTTACTAGTTTTGGGTTACAACAAAGCATTTATCTTCACGGAGTTATGTAGCAGGTAAGTATATCTTTACTTTGCATTTTACTCACACATACCAAAATCCGTAATAATATATTGTAACTGATTGATATCTGTAATTAAAAATTATTGACAAAAACACGATATGAATATAAAGATTATAGGTTTCTGTTGATCATATATTTATATATAATCTTTACTTTTAAACTATTGCTTCGATTTGAATACGATTTTACAGATACGTTTGGCTTACTCCAACTTAATAACTGGTAAGTATATGTACAATAATAAGGGTGCAGCACGAGGGCCAGCTTATTTTATTCATCACATTTTTATTTTCGGTGAATTTAAGTATCATTTAAATACAAACGTTTGAAGTAGATACATTTTGTGTGTTGAAACAAGACAAATATTTAAATTTTGCAATTCCGATATCAATAATCCGATTAACATACACTTGATGTTTACGACACATTGAAGTACACTTCCCTAATTTATATTATAACAAAATTAGTAAGTAATACTGTCCAAAACAGGACTTAAATTATTTTCAGATCCAATTCGTTGTCAACACAATATCAAATTTAATTACAGCTGACATCAATTTATTACGACTTAATTTAACAAACCGGATTACACAATCTGTAGTCACTTTTTATTTAGAAAAGTATCTTTATTTATCAAAATGGTAGAAAAATTACAAGGTGATAATTTTTTGTGGTAAATACCTACCACAAGGTTTATTTTCTTAAATAAAGTTGCCAATTATCGAAAACAATAAAGATACCTGTTATCTTGTTTATTTTAAGAAGTTTTTCTCTCAAAAATACAATTAACTTGTTCAAATAAAAAAATACCAAACCAAAAGTAATTTATAACTATGCCGATAGTCAATAAATTATGAAAGATTTTTAAATTCTTTGTTTTTTTTAATCAAAGTGATCCCAGTTAATATTGTTTCAATAATCCTTCTTTTAAACAGATTGATATCTAGGGTTACTCATAAAACCAGCCGATCGTAAAGCAATCAAAACATCGAAACATTTGCATTTTATTGGAATACACTGAAATTTCCATAACAAAAGAATTCATCATCTGTAGAACAAATACGGATAAATGAGAGATCCTTCGTAGAAAATCATAATTATGTGAAGAATAATGCGTAATTTGGAGGGAAATTCACGACTTTTTAAATATTTAATTAAAAAATTGTCTTTTTTTAACCGTAATAGATGGTAAAACATAATTACAAAGAGATGTCTCAATTAAGCCACACTTCAGAATTATTGATCCCAAAGCATCAAATCAGTTTAAAACAGTCTTCTTCTTGCTCTTAGCATTAGTTTTGTATATACATACAAAGTTAATAATCAAAAGTACCTACGCACCAATAACAACAGATTTACATATATCCACCCGTTTTAGCTCTATTACTATACTCATAAACTACGCCACAAAATATAGAACTTAAAAATGTAAAAGCAGTTTATTCAAGTCACTAGCAGTGTTCCGCCATTAAGTCTTGGACACATGCCAACTCACTGAACTGAAAAATTTTCTTATAAAGGTAGCTATACGCATTTATTAGATAGCTACTGAACTCTCATTGGGTAGAGAGATCTCCACAGGTGTTTTTGACTCAGTTTTCAAAGAGAAATAAGTTAAATTTAGTTAAGAATGTAATCAATGGGAAATAAAGGCCTTTATTTCCCGGCCTTTATTTCCCTGTGACATGACATGGGACTGATTATTTTAATACCATTTAGGTTGTGTTTTTGCATAGAAATGCAACGTGAATTGTACTTCAACTATACACAAAGGATCACGGATAATCACGATAAATGTATCTATACTCGTAGTACATATCGTCCTAAACATTCTCAACAATAAAATAAATAAATAAATATATACGGGACAAATTACACAGATTGAGTTAGCCTCGAAGTAAGTTCGAGACTTGTGTTACGAGATACTAACTCAACGATACTATATTTTATAATAAATACTTATATAGATAAACATCCAAGACCCAGGCCAATCAGAGAAAGTTCGTTTCTTATCATGCCCCGGCCGGGATTCGAACCCGGGACCTCCGGTAACACAGACAAGCGCACTACCGCTGCGCCACAGAGGCCGTCAACAATCTAGAGAGAAGCTTGGTGTGCAGTTATTCTACGACCTCTGCAACTTTTGCATGGGCACCTCATGAATCTTCACGATGTTTTCCCTCGCCTTTAGTAATCAACATACATACATACATATTGTCACGTCTATATCCCTTGCGGGGTAGACAGAGCCAACAGTCCTGAAAAGACTGAATGGCCACGTTCAGCTATTTGGCTTTATGATAGAATTGAGATTCAAATAGTGACAGGTTGCTAGCCCATCGCCTAAAAAAAGAATCCAAATTTTGTAAGCCTATCCCTTAGTCGCCTTTTACGACATCCATGGGAAAGAGATGGAGTGGTCCTATTCTTTTTTTCATTGGTGCCGGGAACCACACGGCACTCAAACAAGATTTATTTAAATATTATTTAGTAATCAAAAAGATTTATTACTATTACTTCGGTTTTTATCAACATTTTGTCGTAGTTTCTACAGAAAACCATATTAATTTATTCATCTTAAACAGGCGAGTAAAGGGAAATAAATCCGTGACTAAATTAAACTCGACGCACGTATACTTAATATACTAAAAATAAAGATCGTGTTTTATTTTTAACAAATATTGCTACTCCAACATTTTCCTTGTAGATTAGGACAGGCTTATTCCATCATCACATTGCCAAAACGAAATTGAATCAGTAATCCTGATTGTTTTTGATCATTCGCAACATGATTTTATTTTTCTTTGCCGCTTCGTTCTTATCGCGCCTTCATATTAAATTAAGTGCTGTAAATAAGTAAAAAGATAACTACGTATGAAACATAACATTCGTGCATTTTAAAATAGCATTTTTTTGAATTTTTAATAACGGTATTATAATATTTGTTTCTTTTAAAAGGTTTACTAACTAATTAGCAAAGATTGAAGATTTTAAGATTATGTACAAACACCCTTATATATATTAATTCGTAATCAAAACAAATTTCCTGTTACGTTCCTAATCTCGGCTATTTATATCAAAAACCCAAATAAAGATTAAGCTTTATTGTATAAACAAAAATATGCATTCATATAGATCGTCATTATTATATGTCATTTTTAAGACGACGGTGGGTTATTACTAGATCCCTAGAAGTCGTCCCTTCTAGGGTAGACAGATCCAATAATTATAATGACAGATTTATGCTTTTTGAGTCGTATGATTCTCGGCAACGTAAGGATAGGATCTTCATATTTATTGTATATCCAAGACGTGCAAAAAGTCTTTTTGACTCTCCCAATCTCTTTTAGTTACACTAAAAACTCTTTCTCAACACTGCAAATAGGCGTATTACGGTAATGTAATGCTCTTCGTTCTTATCGCAATTAGATTTATCAGCAGTATTCAATGTACAATTAGATGATTAGATGTAAGTTTATATTTGTGCTGTACAAAGGCAAGACAAATTAAAACAAATATTAACCTTAATATAGGATATACTTTTGTTTCTGGCTTGCCCATCCCCTAAAAAAGAATCCCAAGTTTTTATCTGCACGGGAAGAGAAGTAGCTGGCACACACTATGTTTTTTCTTCGCTACCAGACCAGCACGGAAGCTAGCATTACTTGAATATGCGCCTATTCCCTTAGTCGCCATTTACGATTTTCATGGGGAAAAGATGAGGTGGCTAGACATCTAAAGTGCTGGAAACCTCACAGCAAAATTTAAAGTTTTTAAATTAAGAGTCCACAACACCTTCGACACAACACGAAGAGTTTAGGCAGCTACATCTGAACATCGTAGGTTTCTATAAGCAATTGTTTAGTTGTAATTTTGTCCCTGAAGCTTTATCTTTTCAAGTTTTGTGTTGTTATCCACGTCGTGCTTAAGAACTGGTTTCAGTTTACAGTTTAAGTACCCGATCTTAGAGTGAATTATTAGATATAACAAACAATTTAATTACCATTTTGTGTAGGCGAGAATAAACAAGACAACAAAATTCATCCATCGAGGGTCAATAGATGTAAGTTTCATCGACTTTTCCTATTATTTGCTATGGTACTAGATAATATTTCTTTACTAAACTATCTATTTTGTTCTTTTAGTTCGATGATTGTGATAAAATTAATATCTTCTTCCATAGCATAATTTTTTCTACCAGTTTTATGTGCCTATGTTTCTTTTTACTGATGTTAAGTTTGTGTTTTCTCGCATAAATTCATTTCGTTTATCTATTTACATTCATGTTTACATTTTTATGTCTACATGGAAACGTGTGGGGTACACTATCCTCAGTTTCTAATGGCCTGCTGATTTTTTTGTTTTGGCAAACTTACATATAAAAAGTCGTAAGATCATCTCTAATAGATGAAATGTCATTAACCTTTTTTAAACATTTATCATGAATAATATTGGGTATCTTAACTTATCTGTTCGTACTTCTTGGCCCGTTCACAGCGCTTAAAGACATTCTCCAGACAATTGATTGCAACTGTATCGTAACGTAGTTTGCGGCTATCCACTAGCAAATTGTATTTATTTCCCTCCGTAGCCTCCTTTGAACCCGTTACAGTAAACTATGTACACTAATCTTTATCTAGCTGTACTTACCTGCTTTTTCAATTTCTAAAAGTGCTTTGAACTAGATATGTTAACTTCTTACTGCTGTGTAAGCTAGCGTGTGTCTTGTCCGTTTCTCGTGTTTATTTGGTCCAACATAGACATTTATTTTAGGTACCAGATATTTATTTAATGGTTTAAGACATATGAAACTTTTTGTTAGTAAAAATTAAGTTAATATTTACTAGAATAAAAGATCTATTCATCTGGCTTTGCATCGTCAAAATTCAGCGGTGCTTACTTATAAACCTACGCGATTTAAATAAAAAATAACAATCTAAAGTCAAATTAAACAAGCAAACTAGCGCTAAAGTATTTTTCGATTCTACCATATTTTTTAATATTTCTTCTATTCTTAGTTCAAGCTGAGACTAATAAAGATATGAATTAACATAGCTTTAGTATCTAAGCTTAAGTAAGCTTAGCTTTAGTATCTAGTTCTTAGTCAAATATGAAGATATCACAAGGTACCCCCTCTTTCAACAGTTTGTCTTCATATTTAACTGAGAATTGAATCCTGCAACCCTAAATGGTTGCAGGATTCAATTCTCAGTCAAATATGAAGAAAAACTTCATATCGGTAGAGTTATTTTCAATCGTAAAAGCAATTCTATATATTTTTTACTTGTACACTATATGAACCTAAATTCGATCATTAAGCTATACAGTCAAACGTAAGCTTTCAATATTTTCAAGACTGTTGGCTCTGTCTTTCCCGCAAGGCATAAAGACGTGATAGTATGGTATGATTTATTTTTAAAAAAATAATTTGCAACATGGCTTTACCACAGAAAAAAAGAGTAATTTCGATAAACATGTTAATCCTATCCTTATATAATGAGATGAATCCCATGGGAGCGACTAGTATTCGGTTGTGACTAAGGTTCCTAGTGTCTTGGGACTCATTACTGACCCACGTGTTCGTGACCTTGAGGAAGGCCAGTGAGCAGAACATAGTAAATTATCTATCCCTTTCTTGTTACTTTCTAGATTAAGTCATGTCTTAAAATGTTCAAAAAAAGCATGTTGAACATGTGTCGTTTTATATATTTTTTTAAGTTTTCGAATAGTCACATACATATATCACATTCAGATAGATCAATTTAACAAATACAGTTAAATGTTATAAAAGTTCTCGCTAATCTCTAACATAGTAGGTACAGTTAAATGTGGACTGACACTCGGCTTTGTTCACTTTACCGTGGAGAGAGCGGGACGATTGAATTTTCTGAAAATGCATCCAACCGGATTACATGGAAATCGCATCGCTTATAAATTGGTTTAAACGTATTTCAAAGTCAATATATCGAAGGAGGATTAAGATTTACATTTTGATTCTTTTCACTCTTTAATATTTATTTAGAAAACCAAGTAAGCAAAATTGGTCTGAAGTGACTGAAGTTTGAATGAATAAGTTATTAAACTTTAGATGTACAATGAGTGGTAAGTAATTCATAAGTGGTAATACTATTAACGTACGAAATAAAACACATACAAGAACAAGGTACGTGCAAGATGCGAACCTCTCACTCTCACTCATTGCTACGAAGTAAAGGTAGGTACAACATAATCACATTATTATAACAAGCGAATCTTGGGCTCTAAAACACAGCTGAGAAAAGTGCAAATGCATGGTTATGCGTAAAACGAGAGGTTACTACAATTGTATGATAGGTCTGTCACTGTAATAAAGTAATAACCTTGACAGTAAAGGAGTTAACTTATACCTAATTGATTAGGCTTATTTAGGATCTAGTAACTAGGAATCCTAACAGTATCGCATGTCCATCCGTTTGTTTGTATTTGGCTAAGCTCAGAGGCTGTAATTCGATATGAGCAACACAGTTACGCCAACAAAGTGGCTAAATAAAATCTTGAAAACATTACAGGGTTTACGTAAAGCGGGGCGTATTTCATTGTAACCTGTTTACTTTACTACAAAAACTCTAAACTAGAGTTTGACTAGTCCGTAAAAGGGCAGTGTTTGTTTTTGCACCCTCAGTCCTGAAAGGAAGAGGGGTTTAATGAATGTTCTGTTTATTCAATACAAGCCATTTGCAGAGTGAAAGTGTTCCTTTTCAAAAGTTAAAATATGATTTATAATTAGCTCGGTATTTTCTTAATCGCTTTGTAGGTGCGAGTTTAATTATAATCTATGGGCCAATTAAAATGAAACTTTGCTAAGTTCGAAAACAAACTTGGCATGCTCTTAAAGTTATTTTAATTTTCCTTTTGCGAGATGTTATTACTTTTCTCTTTCGCTCTTCATGCAATTATATTAGTAAGCTATTTATATCTAAATGCTTTTATATATCCAAACACAAAGAAAATCAAATGAACTTAGTTATGTTTTGAACATATTGCATTAGTGAACGTAGAGTTTATTCCTTTTTCTTTTTCAGCAAACAATTCCAATTGTTTTTTAAAGACAAAGGGGCAAAAACAAAGAGGTTTGTTAGGTATGCGGAAAATTCGATTTTCCGTTTGTCGCCTGGCTTGAGTAATAGGTAAATTCAGACATTAAGGAATTAGAATCAACGCCTTTCAACGATATTGATTTAATGATCACTTCTAAACGTGTCGCTCCCGGCACTCCCTCTATTTCCCATGGATGGCGTATGGGGACTATATATACGGTTAAAACTTGGGATTGTTCTTTTAGGAGATGGGCTAGCAACCTGTCACTATTTAAATCTCAATTTCAATATTAAACCATACAGCAGAACTAGGCCTTTCAGTTTTTCGAGACTGTTGGCTCTATCTACCCCGTAAGGGATAAAATCATGATGTTTTTTATTATACTTGTTTTTTGAAATGAAATTAAACCCTTAATATTGTCTGCTTGCCGGTGTATAATTTTTTAATTTGGTAGTAACATTACGTTTTATTTTATTCACTCAATAGTTCAGCCTTGTATTGTTACTATACTTTTTATTTACCTTAATCTATTTATAACTTAAAGCTAAGACTAAAGTGTTTTGGCATAAAACAAAGAAGAATTACGTGTAAATCGCACCAAACTAATTTTGGCTGCCAGGAATTAATCTCATTTGTAATGAGTTCCCTTCATTATACATGTTTTTAATCTAATAAAATAACTGTGTTGTATTATTTTTTATGCGCAATGAAGAGATAACATTCCAAAATCATCATAATCATAATCTGAAGGTTTGCATACTAAATTGTTGCTTGAGCCCAAGTTCTTCTACTTCTTCCTAAGATAATGACAAGTTTTTATATTTCGTAGTATAATATGTAATCATCTGGCAACATCACCCATATTTAACAAAAGGAAAGTGCTTTTATAAGAGTTTTCCACCATAATGATGCTACACGTGCCTTTTTTCATTGCCGTAGCCATAAAACTGTGAAACGGAGAGAATGCTAAAGAGATGGAGGGTGAAACTGAGAATGCACAAGATGAGAGAGAGAGAGCAGGGCACAATGCTAAAAGCCACTCGTTTTTGCGTCTATACATATTAATGAAGAAGGTTTTGAATTATTGTTATTGTCATTTTATTTTACAAATGTGTACATTGTGTCTATACTGATATCGAAAAAGAAAAAAATGAAGTCTCTTAAAAAAACGGATGCGCGCATTGTACAAGTTATAAGCCTTTCATGAAATCAGCTATTAATTAACGAAGAATGTACGCACACTGTCATAGAGCTTTAATATTAAAAAAGTGTGTGATTTCAAGACTGCCTGCTTATCATCGACTCTAGAATATTGGATGCATTGTGTAACTAAAGTTGAATGGTTTAATTATTTTACCGGTATTTGTATGGACAAAACGGTATCTTTTTTTTACTTTTAACCAAAACTATTAAAATCAAATGAAAAGGTAAAGCAGTTTTCTACTCAATCAACTCCGTCATCTAAGACCGTGCAAAATGGTTTGTTAGATCTATCTTCGTCAACAAGTTCTTAATAATATCTCTGAAAGTTAAAGAGCAGATAACTTTTGTGCTTCACAAAAGCATTCATCTTTACCGGGCGTTAATCTTCAAAATTTCAAAGTAAGTGCTTTCACGTCCCGACGTCAACAAATCTAAGCTCAAAGAAATGCACATTCCTCGAATCCATTCAAATAAGTCGCAGACTACGGAGAATTCCCGTTTTCCCGCCGTAAAATGGCTGAGTGTGCATTTCTCTTCATTTCACAGTCTGGGGCCCACGTTATGGCAGAATAACACTTTGTTAAGAACAATGCCTTATCATATATTACGAGTATATTTGTGAATTGTAGCAACATTTTTAATTGCGAATATGTATATTTGAGAGTTTAAGTAACTTGCATGAAATAACATAGAATAATTTGATAACCTACCTACATAAATTTTTAAGCATCCTAAAACATAACAAAAATCTAACGATTTTTTTTTATTTTTAGTCGAAAATCCTCAAAGAGCAGTATCACCAATCACGTGAGTGAAAAACCTTAAAAATATAAACAACAAGTGAAATTTTCCTTTGTTACAGGTATGCAGCACGGACATGCAGTTTAGCAAATATTTGCGAAACCACCCAATTTGCAATGCATCGTGACGCAAAATCCTCAAAATCCATACATAGTGCGGGGACTAACAAGAGCAAACATACCGACAAACTAAAGATCTATAATATCTGTAGAATATTCTGTAAGCTTCTATAAGGGTAATCTCCCGACGGATATTAAGCGACAAAATTGCAAATGTTGCCAAGTACAGAGCGCTCAAAATGCATTGCACTTCGTATAAAATTAAATGTGCGAGTAGAAATTCATACCGCACATGAGAATTGGATAATATAAAATTGGAATAGACTAAAGATTTGATTTAAATATTGCATAATATTTTCTTATAGCGTTTTATATATGTACCTTGTAAGGAAAAAAGGGTTAACTTTTTGAATGTATTGTAATACTGAATCGTTAATGCCACAAATATTATTTCTGAAGAAAAATACTTCGCTACGAACACAGATTTCGCAATAACATAACCAATATTATGTTTTGTAGAGAAATTTCTGATATTTCTCTATCAAGGCAACTAATACCACTATACATATATGAATGTTACAGTATTAAGGTAGACAAAAAAGACAAGTGAATTCCTTATTCGCAACTGGTTATCAAATAAGAATAAAAATTCATATTCGTATCTGGTTATCGAAGATCAGCTATGAACGTGGATTAAAGGGAACAAACTCGATGGAAGCTTTCCATGTTGGGAAGTGTCAGTGAACCGAATTCGGCAATCCCAAACATTGCCAAATGTATTTTTTAAGCGCACAAATGGGAGAATGCTTTTTGTAAACATCACCCACACGTCACAAATTTTTTTAAACAACTAATCCATTTTGATGACGTTTTTTAAAGTCCTTCAAAGATTTTCTTATCATCATTTACTATACCGAAAAGATGCGGGGCAAATGCAATCTTTACAATTGATATGGATGCGTACGTATTCCACCTAATCTGGGCTTCCGTTATTTTTATGTACATGTTCGTATTTCATAGAAAATATGATATATAAATACTATGAGACGGTAATGATGATGATAGTTACAAACATTAATTCATTAAAAACTTTCGTATTTATTGCACATAAATGACCTATTACAAGATGTATTTAGCTAAGATTAATATAATACACCTACCATTTCAAGTTTACCTTATGTCAGTTAAAATTTGTTGGCAAAAATATAAATTCTTGAGTCATATTTAAAGCCTGGCAGAAACAAACGGGATGTAAGGCCGCAATTAATATGAACCCAGCATAAATCACAAATATTTTTCGCTAAAATGTCACAGGAACTGCCTTGCGGTGTTTCAGTTTTATGTAAAAAATAATGACGAATACAGGTGTAGTCAACAACCGAAAGAATAAGAACGTTTACCCCACTAACATGAAAAAAAAATGGTGGAAAACTTTAGTAGGCCACTCTTTACAAATGATAAAAACGTTCTCATTATTGTGTAAAAATGGTAGTGTTGAATAAAAGCATTCTTAATCTCTTTGTAGATGTTACATCTGAAATTTCCATGCAGTTATCGTATAATAAAAAAAAATAACAATATCAAGTTTTAAGTAGTATATTATAAGTTATTATAATAAGTTTTAAGTTATAAGTTACAAAGCATATATTATAATATATGCTTTGCTTTTATAATATATGCTTTTTACTAACAAAAACTAAACTGCGTCTCTAAAAACTAAAAATGCACTGTAATACTCAAAAAGACGAACGAACCAAAGACTTGGCAAATTATCGAATAAGATAGTAAAAAAGGTTTTATCTTGACCCAATGCTAAGCGACCTTCACAGCTGCCAGTTTGGGCACAACGAAATATCGTCCATGGATTGATTGATAGATGAATGTTGAAGTTGATGCATGAAGATAACATGATGCAAATGTGCTGGAATGTATAAATAATAAGCGTTTGATTTAAGACACAAGCGTTTTGCTGCAAGTTTGGTAAATGATGTGTGAATAATGGCGTATCTCCGTACGAAATAACTTTGTGTGTCATCTGGCGTTCACAATGGGGCTGTATCGGGCGTGTATCTTTGTTTTATTTTGTTATTAATTATCGTGCTCTTATAATGTCAAAAAGAAAGAAAGAGTTATACTTTTTTTATCCTATCATATAATTTTTTCCCTTATATAAATATGAATTTATATAATTTTTAATCATAATTTTATATAACAAAATACATAAGACTTGCTGCTTTTTTACTTTATTATCTAGTTTCTTTATTGTTTGCTGGTTGACTAGAAAATATCCGGGATAAGTCCGCCATTGTCAGTGATTTATTTATTTTATAACCATATACTATTTTTTGTATCTGTGTAAATTTTTGTACTATAAAGATATATCAAACTAATAAACAAACCAAATAGGTAAACTATTTTTAAAATATTATATTCCAAATCCGAAAATCATGACTTTTATACCTAACAAAATTCATATTTTTATTTATCACCATCGCTTTTGATGTCGCTGATGGAAATGGAAAGTATAATATAAAAAAATAATAAGAAAGAAACCTGAATACATTGGGGCCTGATTTTACGGCTTATATTCTGTGATATGGAGATCGTAATAGAATAGGGACCATAAAATGAACTCGGGCTATTTATTTCAAATAGGTTAAGAAAATTGTTCGATGGAAGAACATTTTCTGTCCTTGCCTGCGGTCCGTCTTTGTAATTATAGCAAACTTTCGAACTTTCATTTTGAATTGTTTGCTTACTTCTTAGAAAAAATGGGAGTTTTACCTTTGAATCATCATGATATCAACTTTTGAATTGTACTCGTAGAAGTCAATCGAGAGAAAATTTTAATAACTTGAAATTCGTAAAGATCCTCTATATTATTTCTCGTTTGTAGAATTAGCAATATCTTTCGGAACTTCAATTCATTGCGTCGCATGAAATTCATCAGGATCATGGTAAGACGCACCCAGAAATCTTCTCCAGAGAGCGATGATGTAACCTGGTCTAACGCCAGGTAGACACAGAAGTACATTCACTTCTGCGTCAACCTGTATGTATTTTTTGCTGGCAAGAATTTTTATCGTATAAATTTATTTTACATAACGACGGGACTACAACCCAGGTATTAAACCAGGATAATTAATAACAGTTATTAGGAGGGTGTTGGTATTAACGTTGAACATACATACATACATACATAAAATCACGCCTCTTTCCCGGAGGGGTAGGCAGAGACTACCTCTTTCCACTTGCCACGATCTCTGCATACTTCTTTCGCTTCGTCCACATTCATAACTCTCTTCATACAAGCTCGGCGGTTTCGGGTACTTTTGACCTGACCCTTTACCAGGACGTCCTTAATTTGATCAAGATACGTTCGTCTAGGTCTTCCCACTCCGACCTTTCCCTCCACACTCTCCTTGTATATCTGCTTAGTCAACCTGCTTTCATTCATCCTCTCCACATGACCGAACCATCTTAACATACCCTTTTCTATTCCTGTAACTACATCTTCTTTCACATCACAACATTCCCTTATCACGCTGTTCCTTATCCTGTCACTCAATTTCACACCCATCATACTCCTTAACGCTCTCATTTCCACTGCATTTATTCTGCTTTCATGCTTCTTTTGCCATACCCAACTTTCACTCCCATACATTAATGTCGGGACCAACACGCCCCTGTGCACAGCCAGTCGAGCCTTTTTGGATAGTTTCTGACTGCTCATAAAGGCATGCAAAGCTCCATTCACCATGTTCCCCGCGTTCACTCTCCTTTCAATATCACTATCATACTTGCCATCTGATGTAAACTTTGATCCTAGATATACAAACTCTTTCACTTGCTCCACTTTTTCTCCTCCAATCAAAATAATACATGCTATCATTTCTTTCTCCATTTCAAAAACCAGTGTTTTAGTTTTACTTACGTTCACTTTCATTCCTTTCTCTTTTAAAGCTTCATGCATACAGTTTACCATCTCCTGTAACTCCTCCGCTGATGACGCCAGTATAACCTGATCGTCGGCATAGAGCAGACATTTGACGAGTAACTCATTCATCCTTAATCCACTTTTAGACTCTTTCAAATCTGTCAAACAGCTATCCATAAATAGGTTGAACAGCCACGGTGACGCAACACATCCTTGCCTAACGCCTTTCTCAATCTTAAACCACTCAGTGTGCGCTCCGTTTATCCTGACACAAGCACTCGAATCCTCATATAAGGATTTCAGTGCTCGTATTAAGAGACTGCTCACCCCATGCATAGAAAGTGCTGACCACAATTCATTCCTCTCAACTCTGTCATAGGCCTTTTCCAGATCTACGAATGTGCAATAGACTTTTTGACTCTTGGCCAAAAACTTTTCGGCTATGCACCGCAAGGAAAAGACCTGATCAGTACATCCCATTCCCTTTCGAAATCCCGCTTGAGCATCCCATATTTTGTCATCAGTTTCATTCCTGACTCTATTAATCAATACCTTAGCATACAATTTGCCGACGACGCTAAGCAGGCTTATACCACGATAATTTTTGCAGTCCAGCTGTGACCCTTTTCCTTTGTAAAGTGGCACGATAACAGCCTTACACCAATCTTTTGGTACTCGGCCGCTTCTCCAACACAAATTGAAAAGGCAGTACAACTGACTAGCTACTACGCCTTTTCCTGCTTTAAGCATCTCGACCGACACTCTATCACACCCAGCAGCCTTTCCCGCTTTCATACTCTTAAGTGCTTCCACAATTTCGAACATTTCAATTTCGCCTTCCATCTCATTCTCTTTTTCTTCGCTATAGCAGAAATCTTTCTTATTTCCTTCCTTTTTTTCAAATAAACTTTCAAAATAGTCCTTCCATATCTTTAGTACACATTCTTCTCCTTTCACAACGCTACCATCCTGGCATCTGATCCTAGTCAGCTCTCTGGTTATAGTATTTCCTCGGGCTGACCTTACGGATTTCCAGAATACTTTCAGATTTGACTGAAAGTCTTCTGATAGCCTTTTATCAAAATCCTCTTTATACTCTTCTTTCTTTCTAATCACAGCTTTCTTAACCAAATCTTTCATTTTCTTATATTCCTTACGTGCTTCATTCAAATCTTCATCTATAACCTCTTGCATTCTTAAGTTAGCTTTTGCTGCTAACAAATCCAGCCATGCTTTCTTCTTTAATCGCACAAGTTCTTGCACATCTTTACTCATCCACGCATTATTAACGTTGAAGCGCCATGTTATTAAATTCGTAGTTAACCCCGCACAACGAAGTTTATGTAAATAGCTTGTTCTAGCTTATCAAATCATTGACCGTCTAATTCATTCACTTTGAAGTGTTTGTCTTGGGGTTACGTTGTTTGTAAACAATTATTGTCCCAGTCTTTCCGAAATTGTGGGCTCTATCTTCCCTTTATGGAATAAATACGTGATTATATGAATGTTTGTCTTTTCATGAAAGTCTTCGTCAGGTGTCACTTAATAAGGTTTTGATAGTTTCCAAACTATAAATGAAACTGTAGCTTTAACCTGTCCTCTGAATCACATTTTCTGCATTATATTCAGTTATAAAATTGTACAATATTTATTTCCATATGAACCATTATGAGGATAAAACGAGCAGCATCCGACAGTTAACTCAATAGACTGGTAATAGACCGGGTAACTCGGGAGATGTGTAACGCAATACATGTCAAATCTAAGCAATTCACTCATCACACAGTATAATTTGAATTCTGTAGATGTAGTAAAAATGATACAGTAGCATCGGATCGAAATGTACCAACGACTCTCATCTGAGTTATGCACATTAGTTGAGTGCTAGACAATGCTTTTACGGCGAGGGAAAACATTGTGTGGAACCCGCACATTTCAGGTAATTGGATGTGTAACAGTGGTTCTTGTATCGTGTAAAAACCTGACTAAACCGATCCAGGACCGTAGTCAAAAAGGGCACCCTGGGCTCCCTCCAGAGGGGTGAGCATGTAAACTGGATTAGCGCCAGAAGGAAGAAGGTCCAAGATAAAATGAGCAGCATCCGACAGATAGCGATGGGTGGGAGATGTTACGCAGAAGTACATATATGTCAAAGATAATCAATTCACTCACAACATAGTCTAATATTAAGTATTTATTCATTTATTCTTTATTGTTACAATTAAAATTTGTAAAGTACAACAGGCGGACTTAATGCTAATTGAATTTTCTAACAGTATACTTTTGGGTTAAACAGATAACGTTTGTGTGGGTGATAATAATAAGTATGTACAAGTGTTGTAGAAAAAGGAGATACAGAGGTGGTATCTGCTGTTGAGATGACGGAAATATTTTTTAAGCTTTTCAGATGTTAATATCAAAAAACCAAATCGAAGTAGGTGTTGAAGTTTTAATGTTATTAAACAACATTTTCGAGGTAGGAAACCAATCGTAATCATATGATTTCGTCAGAATCATCAACGGAAGATCATAGATCATATCTCCCGTGTTGACGATTGAAGATCGGTTTTGGGATGCAGGTTTGTTACGTAACCCACAAAGGATGACAAGAAAAGAGTGACCTATTTTTCTATCCAAAAGAAACAATTTATCACTCTGACCTTGATGCAAAAAGGCAACATGAGACCGGCTTTTTGCTTAGGGCGTCATGCCTTGTAAGTGCAAAACATACAAGCTTTTTTGTACTAGCTTTAGACTGCGGCTTTCGCTCGAGTTTAAAATACTCTACTCCAACATGTAAGCAACATTGCATGGAGATCACTTCATTTGATTTGAAATGAAAGATGAACAAACACACTTTCATATTTATAATATTAATCAAATTATGATAACTCACATAATCAAGATCTTCATATTTTACAAATCTAAGGTATACGTTACATACAGACTTAAAAGGAAAATTAAGAAACTACGATAAAGGTTAACAAAGATTCTGTTATTATTTTTCAGAAATACATTGGGATCTGGAGGACTATAATTTCTACAACATAAAATATAAGTATTTCTTAAAGTCTCTGAGACTCGCCAACACTATGCCTTTTCTCGACTTAAAGGCAACTTTACACGGATGTTCAGATCATTTATTGAGACCGTAAATAATTCAAGACGGCGTGGGCTAAAACCTTGGCGTGATTTGGGATAAAATGGATAGCTGATGTAAATTTCTTTCAGTCTGGAAATTTAGCTGCATTCTTTCGTGTTTACAAACAACTTAAAACTATTAGTTAATGAATTCTTGTTCGCGTTTATAAATTAGCTAGTATGAAAACAAACTCTCTCTTATCTGAACAAGGAGCTTGACTTCATTACTTCAACCTCATGTTTAAGGCGTCACAAAATAAACTATTTTGGTACTTTCCCTGTGAAAGTCTATTGAAACTGTTTGTTTTCTGGTCCACGTTTGTTTTATTTTACAACACATAAAACTCTTGCGTTACTGCGTATTGATGACAAAGTGACTGACCGACTGACAGACAACTGTCGTAACTACCGACCGCTGGAAGTTGAAATTTGGCACGTATGTTCCTTAGGAAATATGTACGGAAATGATACCTAGAGCGTATGTTCTACAATTCCTTCGGAAATTGAAAAATAACAGATTTTATTCACACTATGCAGAGCTGCGGTATATTCTAATAGAAATATAGTTTGTGACATGTTTCAATATAATTTGCTACTACAGCTTTATGATTGGACAATAATATGTTTAGAGGCAGACAGTGCCCTATGTAATTGACAGCTTCGACATAATATAAATCAATAACATTATTTCTTTATATTAGGGAGTTTCATGCATGCTAGGACTAAAATAGAGGGTGGGCGTCGGTACTTTGCACAAATTTGAGTAATTTATATTGAATTTATCAATATCTTGGAGTAAAAGTAATAACATAAAATAGATAAAAATTACCATTATACATTTCTTGCAAAACGCTGAACAATATGGATACCAAACAATTGAAAACCAACACGACCACCAACATTGAATAGAATAATTTAATTACATGGACCCAATCCTATTATTGAATGGAAACTGGAAGCAGCTCCGCAGAAATTCGATTCCGAATTATACATTCAGTTAGCAAATGGCAGAACGGTGACTGCAAATGCCCTTTTCTGGATCATCGCCCCTACATTTCGTTTCTCGGAAAATTGATTTTTTACACAATACTCTCAATAGCGTTTCTGTCCGTACATTTTTCTGATATTTCGATGAGTCCCATTGAGTATTGCTTACTTTTGTATTTTGGATTAGACGGAAATTTTATACTGTTATTATACAGGATTTATTATTATACACATCTTACCCTGGATGAAATATTATTTGACGAATATACCTTTTCAAAATGAATGTTATTAAACAATGCATGAAATAAACGCAAGAAACAAAAAAAATTAAATGTAGAGCTCCATAGAAAATTACCCTGTTAGTGATTCGGTACTATCCACCTCAATGATTTGTATAATTTTGGTAAACGTGTGCAAAAGGCAGGCAAAATACGTCAGAAATATCTTCATTACCAGGAACTGCGCATTTAAGGAGTGTTAACATCGCACTGGCCATAAGCATTACGTTTTCTCGACACCGTGAAAAAGCCGACTACCATTTCTATTGTGTTGGATCGTTTCGTCGAACATTAAGAGGGATTTATGAGCTGCCCAATTTTAGACAAGATTTAAGTACAGCCCCCAAGGCTCCGCCTACTACGAATCAGGCCAAAATATTTTTGCTATTCAGCTTAAGAAATCTTGTAGATCTATAAGTAAACTTCGACATTATAAAGACGATATATTATTATTTACTCATATTTACATAACTTTTATATATATTCGAAGAATAAATGTTAATAGTAGAAAAGGGTTTTAATATTTAACATTAAGTACTGAGTAATTACTCCAAAATTTTTTATGCACATTTATATAAAAAGTTCATTGCAATTTTCTTTATTATCTTGTCTTAGATCCAAAGTGAATTACTGTTACTATGTGAAATACTATGTTTTGCTCGAATAATACCCAATTACTTCTTAAAAGTTCCCATCGTAGAAATGATAATAATGTTATATCAATGTAGATGATTTAACTTCATACTTTCGCAGAACATACATGCACTACACATAAAACTACATGTGTTTGTTATCCTTTTTGTGAGGAGAGGTTGACTTATACAGATTTCTGTCGCACAATCATAGATGTTTATACTTACGGAGAGTCAACAAGATTTTAATGCTATGTTTAAAATACATTAAATAGAGAAAGTGAAATCATACACACCACACCCATTTCGTCAAGTTTCGTCATTGATACCCAATGGTTCTGGAGGACAAAATCTGACAAAATAAAATCTCCGTTTTTGTCGAATCTCCCAAACCCAAGGAAGCAATTTTTCAAGCTAGACGCAATAAGCGATATCTGATAGTAGTCCAAGAGCCCATCTGTATTACTTATTTATAAAAATCTCAGATTTGCATGTTAATGACAGAGGACATTTTAATACCCATTGTATAGCAGTGAATAATATGAGCATACAAACATACATACATATTATCATGTCTATATCCCTTGCGGGGTAGTCAGAGTCAGGAGTCTTGAAAAGACCAAAAGGCCAGTTCTGCTGTGTGGCATTATACCTAATGGAATTGAAATTCTAATAGTGCCATGTGCTAGTCCATCACCTACAAGAAGAATCTCAAGTTTATAAGGCCATCCTTTAGTTACTTTTTAAAACATCCATGGGAAAATGGATTAGATCACGTGTTCAAACAAAACAATTGCAGCTATTTCCTTTGTTGAATATAGGTAGGCAATATGTTAATAAAAGTCACTGGCTCTCAGACTATAAAGTATCGCACGCATTCGACCGGCCGTCAAAATGAACAAAAACTAAGATTTCATCTCTCAATATTTTACTTTTTTGCTTTTTTCAACACCAATCACTGGTTTTGTATGACGAAATTGTCGGAATTCGTAGCATTCAGTGAAAGCGTTTTGCACTGATTGTTTTTCGTTTTGGCGGAGGTAGCATTCGGTTTTATGGTCGACAGTATTCCGGATTCGTCAAATATTGAGTAACTAAAAAAGCTAACACATGTACCGTATATAGCCGTACAATTATTTGGTACCTACTTCAAATCACAGCATAACGTAATGATAATAAAAATAACTTGTCTATATACCTACGATATAGAGGTACATATGTATACGAGTAGTACCTATGGAATTAACTCTTTTTGATGAACGTATTTAGATGAAATCTCTAATTTTATGTTGGTGGCCACTTTCAATTTTTTTTGTATATTTAGTAACATAGGTAAAATCGCAGTCAGCTGTTTTTCAATTACAACAAGTCTAGTTCATCTGCATGGTAGACAGTTGTTTCAGAAAGCAATCAACCGGGAATCGCATTGTCAAATATTTGGGTATCAAATAGCTACCCTTTGTACGCCGCCTGTGTTGACTGTAAAATGTCTAATTGCTTTAATTAAACGCTGTGGTAATATTTATATAAGCTATGTGCGTACGCGTTGTTTAGGCCAGATTGTATTTAGTTTATTTAATGAAAATATAATTAATAGTTTTAAACATTTGTACCGTGTGGTTCCCGGCGCTTTTTTAATAGTTCCAAATGCCGTAAAGGTGACTACGTCACATTAATTGAGTGCAACTTTTACCATACTATATGCCGTGTGGTTCCCTGCACCAATAGAAAAAGAATACTACTCCATCGTTTTCTTATGTATGTTTTAAAAGGCGACGGGCTAGCTGTCACTATCTGAATCTCAATTCTATTATTAAATCAAACAGTTGACCGTGGCCCATCAATCTTTTCTAGATTGTTAGTTCTTTACCCCGCAAGTGACATAGACGTATTTACGAATTCCATCTGGCAAGATGGAAATCACTGATTTACCCATTAAACCATTTACTTTTATTATAATGCAACTTATTTACAAAAAAACTATTAACATCACTTTAGTTTATAGAAAAGACTCTAGAAGTTCTTAATCGATAGTTATTAACACCTAAAACAGGAAAGAAAGTAATAAAAACATGATTTAATCCAGGAAAACCTATAAAAGAAATTCTGTTATTTTTGCTCCTTGAACATTGTGAATATAATGAATACAGAATCGAAAAAGTTTTTAAAGACGCGTTTTTATTACTATCATTATTCAATATTTGTTAAAATTAAGTTGGTGGGTAATTTTTTTTTTGTATTTAAGTAGCTTTTGTGTTATTTAATAATATTTCTTTTTGCAATCATTAAGGACAGGCATATTAATTATATAAATAATTTTACTTTGATTATAATTAGGTTTTTAAAAACATACATAGATTACAACTATAACACTTGCTGAGAAAAGACCGAAATGCCGCATTGAGCTGATGAAATTGAGATTATAATGACAGGTTGTCCATCGCGTAAAAGAAAAATCCTAATAAAAATATTTATATACTTATGGACTAATTAAGTCCATAAGTATATAAATATATTTATAATAATTTGATCAATTTGAATCAGTAGAGACTGATACAAATGTTCTAAATAGGATATATCCAAAACTTCTAACATTTTGAATATGTACCTACTAAAACCAATACCGTTAAAATGTCAAGCGTCCATCCACGTTTGATCGAAACTTAATTCCGAAATACTTTAACTTGACAAGGGTTAGGGCAGAAATTAATAGCGTGAGCTGGCACTTTGCCGAAACTTAAATCTTACAATTAAAAGTTTGCACTGAAATTGTGAATAGTCTTAATGAACTGGCGCGATACTTAATGAGGCACTACTGTAGTTAGTACTCAAACCTTTGAAGCGTTTACTTTGGCTTAAATTTAGTTCTTAATACTCAGCATGGTGCGTTTTCCGCAATGAGTAGGAAGCTGAAATTTGGCATTTATAATCCTTGGGTGTATAATAATAAAGAAAAACACACAAATTGTCCCTTAACAAAAACGAGTTAGTTACCGTCCCTTAAATAAACGTAATTTATTGGTATAAGTGAACTTAGTAAATACTTAATTTTATGTATGTAGGTAACTAAAAATATGTAGATTACTACATTTTTTTAGAAATTCTAATTAAAGGGCTGTTCGAATACTGTCTTGTAATCGTACATAATTAATTCTCAATGTAATCATCGCCGTCACAATAGTTTAATGGAGAACTTGTTAAAGGTCACTCCAATTTTCTTTAACATTTGTTATTTGATACTACGTTTAATTAAAGTAGAAGAAAAAATTGTAATTTCATGGTAAGTTCCTAACAAAGAATGTAACAAAATCTTTTTCTGTCGATTTCGTAACAAGCCACTAAAGGATAAGCATCAAAAATTGTTAGCATGGAATTTGGGTAATTTCTGTGGCTAAGACATTTTCATTCTTTTCACACATGTACCTACTATCACCACTATTACTTACATGACGTTAATATTTTGTAAAACAACAGGTTTTAATAAAAATTGCGCCGTAAATACTGTAATACTCTATACAAAAAAATATCTTATTTTGGCTTTTGTGTTGGTTTGTTTTGTGTTTGGGAATGGTTCTTTAGCCAATTTAAAAAGAGGTATGATTTCACTAACATAGTAAAAAAAAAACGTAAAATTGAGCGGAAACAGGTGTACAACCAAAACTCTCTAGAACTGCAGATATTACCACTAGAATAATATTTACATTCCTTAAAGCGAGAGATCGGAGGTTTTATTAAAATAAAAAATGGGATCAGCCGACCATAACTGGGTTTACGTGACAATGGCTCGCTCCATGCCGGCATTTTGGGTATCACAATGATATCGCCAAAATATTTTTCGCTTTCTGTTTTACTACAAATGTTTGCACACTTTGCACAGATAAATGATAATTACACTGTTTAATGCTATTTATTGTTGTATAAATGCAATCAAAGTTAGCTAAATATCTGTTTATTCAAGTTTTTCCTGTCCAAAATAAAATAACAGTTCAACACTCTTCGTAATTTACATATGTATGTATATCAACATATATGGAAAACTCGAATTATCGTCATCCCAAAGATTAAAAGTTTTAAGAAGATTCACTCAGCTTTATCCAAGTTTACCCGGTAACTCCAAAGATTGAGTGCTTCTTAATGTGTTTATTGGAAAACAAACATTCGCATTATACATATTCATATTATGTAAATACAAAAATACTTAATATTTTTACGATAGAAAGGTATTATACGAGTACATCAGAAAAAAAAGGCGGTTTTGAAAAATAGTAAAACTTCAACCGTACCGTGTGGTTCCAGGCTCCAATACAAAAAAGAATAGGACCACTCCATCTCTTTCCCATGGATGTCGTAAAAGGCGACTAAGGGATAGGCTTTCAAACTTGGGATTATTTTTTAGGCGATGGGCTTGCAACCTGTCACTATTTGAATCTCAATTCTATCATTAAGCCTGAATAAGTAGCTGAACGTGGCCATTCAGTGTTTTCAAGACTATAGGCTCTGTCTACCTCGCAAGGGATATAGACGTGACCATATGTATGTATGTAAAACTTCAAAGCCACTATCTTTTAGTATTTTTAGGTAAGTTCCAACAATTTTATGAGAAACTGTTGTGCTTAAGATAAATTGCAGCTTGCATAATTAGTTTGTTAAAGACAAAATTGCCTATTAGGTACAGACAGACTTCTAAGTGTAAGTTGACCTTTTCGAAGTGCACATTTACAGTTAGTGATCAATGTATCAGGTTGGTTATTATGGATCTGGTAAAACATCATGTTATGATATGATTTCTAATAGGAAGCCATCAGCATCATACTGGTATTAATCCAACTCTCTGGAGATGAGCACAGGATACACCTATGACCACCGTCATCTCGCTGAAATGGACAAGGCGGTGATACCCGTCTGACTTCCTGATCGGAAACTTAATCCTAACAGTTACAAATTTAGGTGTGCAGGTTTCTTCATGATGTTTTCTCTCATAGTAAGAGCATCGGTTAGCAATTAAACTATGGAAATGAGCACTCATTTTTTGAATTGAATGCCTTAAAAACCACTCCACTGTTGATGGTAGCGGTACCTACGTAGGCATACACCTCTGTGATCTGTACAGAAATTTCATCTGTGTTCTGTGCACATACATATGTAATCACGTTTTATTCCTCACGGGATAGACAGAGCCAACAGTTTAGAAAACACAGATTTTCTACGTTTAGCTGGTGGCTGGTGATAGAATCAAGATCATATTGCCAGGTTGTCAGCATATCAAATAATAGAAAAATTTCAAGTTTATTAATCTAGATACTTTTATCACTCTTATCATACACCCTTACATTGAAACTAAGAATAAGTCGGAAACAGCTCAGAAAATAAAATAAGACCGAGACAGTGATCCGATGGCTTAGTAACAGTTTTTTCCCCAAGGAACAAAATATGAAATTGAGAAGGAAAAGGTTTTCCCACAGAGATTTGACGAGACTCGAACATTGTAATAATATTGTTTCGAATTATTATTGAGATTACGAAATTAATAATAAATATATAGGAACACAGAGTATATTTAACGACTGAGCTCGAAAGCAAATTTCCTTATGTCATTAGATGAGAGTTAAACGACCATTAAAATGTGAATTATAACGCAATTCAGATTTCTGTGCTACCTAAGTGCATGAGGTTATGATATAATAATACTACAGATAAATATAAATCTAAAAAGTAAGTAAGTTAATGCTTTATTGTTAACTAAAGGAGTTCATTACAAATATAAAACAATAGTACAGTACAAAGGCTTATCCCTAGGTGGGATCTCTTCCAGCCAACCTGACAATAAGAGGATCGCATACAAAATTAAGGCATTTAATGATAATCGATTTATGTAGGTAATCATAATCAGTTCCCCTGCAAAGGTTGCGAAGAAAAGATGGGTGACGCGAAAATTATATAACCGAAACAATTGCAAAAGAAAAAGTATATAATGAATATCTAAAAGAAGTGCAGATTTATTAGTTTATTACACTTGATCCGGACTTGTAAAGTCTTATTATATTATTTGCTACTTGCACCAGCTGCGACGTTGAGTTTCTTCAACTTATTTTACAATTTGAGTATAAAAGTCACTTTTCAGTTCATTTTTATTTATAGAAAGTATTGATGAGATGAGAATGAAATCTTTGAACATTCTTGCTGAATTCTATTATAAAATAAAATTATATAAATATTGAGAAGGATATCAGTCAATAAGTCAAATAATATTTGATACGTTTCATGGACTTAAAACAGAATTAAAAAAAACTAAAAAACTACGCTTTTATTGCTAATCAAACTAAAAAATAGAAAATAAAAATTAATGACAAAGGAATTATAAAACAGTCGTAGCAAGTCGAACAATCAGTTATAGTCAATTACCTCGGATTAAAATTATAACAAAATTAAATTTATAAACAAAACAATTTAAATCAGAGTAAAAAGCGTGGGGTGCCTGATGTAGTAAATATTAAAATCATTCTATTAGCATATATTTATGACAAGAGAGTTATGAAAATGAAGTAAAATGCACCCCACGCTTTTTACTCCGATTTAAATTGTGTTGTTTATAAATTTAATTTTGTTATAATTTTAATCCGAGGTAATTGACTATAACTGATTGTTCGACTTGCTACTACTGTTTTATAATTCCTTTGTCATTAATTTTTATTTTCTATTTTTTAGTTTGATTAGCAATAAAAGCGTAGTTTTTTAGTTTTTTTTAAACTATTATTTATTTTCTATTTTTTAGTTCGATTAGCAATAAAACGCATAGTTTTTTAGTTTTTTTATACAATTATTTTTTGGAAGTTAACACTTCTAGTATAACTATCATACTAGAAAAGACTTTTGCAACCAAGCGCCCATCGCCGGAGGTTTTCACAACTAACTTTCTTAAAGTTATATGTGGCCTGATTGGATTAAATCTCATAATATTCTCATAATGATGATTCTTTTTTAGGCGATGGGCTTGCAACCTGTCACTATTTGAATCTCAATTCTATCTTAAAGCCAAATAGCTGAACGTGGCCTATCAGTCTTTACAAGACTGTTGGCTCTGTCTACCCCGCAAGGGATATAGACGTGATTATATGTATGTATGATGATTGTTAAACCCAGTTGAAAAGAATTTTATAGTGATAAATCACTGTTAATAATATAAAAATATTATCCAGCAAACATAATAATTTTCGATTGTGGCCTTGCCAGGAATCAAACCACAAGATTAAGAGGCAGATTGATACAGGAACAAAAATATTTCAAACATACCTCCACTGCCTTTACAACCAGGAACGCAACAATGTTTATCTGAAGACATCGTGGCACTTTCGTTGTAAAACTGTCTTTCACAAAAACAAACACAAACTTGGGACTTATATCTCAAATAATCAGGTACTTTTTACAGGAGTCCTATCTAAAAAATATCTGCATAACACAGTGAACACAGTCAGAGTCCAATCTCAGATGATAAAATCACACGAATATCCGGAAGAACAAAGCTCGACTCAACGGAAGATTCCAAACTACAAATAACGACAAGTTATCAGCACAAAACAAAGTGCAAATAGGTAAATACACAGGCACCGGTATAAAAAAAACAGAAAGAAAGTTTACAGGTTTTCTAATCGAATTCAAAACAAAACTTACTGCAAAACTTATTTGACATAAAAAAAACTGTCACTCATGTCTTCAACGAGTATTACAGTGTTGCTATTATAAATAGGCAAAAGATACCCAATGTTAATTCAAGAATTGCATTAATATGTTAAATACGTATTAAATATCGCAAAGTTCTGTAGGTAGTAACTTTATTCTTGTATTGTTGTAAATTTAGTTGTTCAATTTTCATTTATTACTTTTGTTTTATTACTTATATATTTTTTATTGTTTTAAAATATTCTACTAATTCTACTATTGTTTCTAATGGTAATTCTAAATGGAGCGATGCGATGAAATAAAAAAGCCTCAGGTTAATAGTAACATTATATGGAAATATATTACATCTCTTTTTGGACTCCTTATACGTCAGAACTTCTTGGTTTCTTGTATGGAGATTACTGGCACTGGTGCTATCTCTGTCTCTCTTACTCTCATACGAAGGATCTAAAAATGAATTTATTAATCCTGGCAGTTTTAATAAGGATAATGAGAAACTCTTATCAAAATATTGCATTGTCATCGGTCCTTGATACGTGTGCAAAGTTTCAAGTTGATCAGACGTTTAGAAATCAGTGAAAATTAAGCTCAAAGATTCCGTTACATACATACATACATACATACATACATACATACATACATACATACATACAACCCAAGCTAATAAAAGCGTAGTAAAATAAATAATAGTTTAAAAAAAACTAAAAAACTACGCTTTATTGCTAATCAAACTAAAAAATAGAAAATAAAATTTAAAGACAAAGGAATTATAAAACAGTAGTAGCAAGTCGAACAATCGGTTATAGTCAATTACCTCCGATTAAAATTATAACAAAATTAAATTTATAAACAAAACAATTGAAATCTGAGTAAAAAGCGTGGGGTGCCTGATGTAGTAAATATTAAAATCATTCTATTAGCATATATTTATGACAAGAGAGTTATGAAAATGAAGTAAAATGCACCCCACGCTTTTTACTCTGATTTAAATTGTTTTGTTTATAAATTTAATTTTGTTATAATTTTAATCGGAGGTAATTGACTATAACCGATTGTTCGACTTGCTACTACTGTTTTATAATTCCTTTGTCTTTAAATTTTATTTTCTATTTTTTAGTTTGATTAGCAATAAAGCGTAGTTTTTTAGTTTTTTTTAAACTATTATTTATTTTCTATTTTTTAGTTTGATTAGCAATAAAACGCCTAGTTTTTTAGTTTTTTTATACAATTATTTTTTGGTAGAAGTGTTAACTTCCTACTACTTCTACTACGCTGTATAACTATCTTACTAGAAATGACTTTCGCAACCATGCGCCCATCGCCGGAGGTTTTCACAACTAACTTTCTTAAAGTTATATGTGGCCTGATTGGATTAAATCTCATAATATTCTCATCATCATGATTCTTTTTTAGGCGATGGGCTAGCAACCTGTCACTATTTGAATCTCAATTCTATCTTAAAGCCCAATAGCTGAAGGTGGCCTATCAGTCTTTACAAGACTGTTGGCTCTGTCTACCCCGCAAGGGATATAGACGTGATTATATGTATGCATGTATGTATGATGATTGTTAAACCCAGTTGAAAAGAATTTTATAGTGATAAATCACTGTTAATAATATTTTTGACTATCCAGCAAACATAACAATTTTCGATTGTGGCCTTGCCAGGAATCAAACCACAAGATTAAGAGGCAGATTGATACAGGAACAAAAATATTTCAAACATACCTCCACTGCCTTTACAACCAGGAACGCAACAATGTTTATCTGAAGACATCGTGGCACTTTTGTAGTAAAATCTGTCTTTCACAAAAACAAACACAAACTTGGGACTCCTATCTCAAATAATCAGGTACTTTTTACAGGAGTCCTATCTCAAAATATCTGCACAACACAGTGAACACAGTCAGAGTCCAATCTCAGATGATAAAATCACACGAATATCCGGAAGAACAAAGCTCGACTCAACGGAAGATACCAAACTCCAAATAACGACAAGTTATCAGCACAAAACAAAGTGCAAATAGGTAAATACACAGGCACCGGTAAAAAAACAGAAAGAAAGTTTACAGGTGTTAGAATCGAATTCAAAACTTACTGCAAAACTTATTTTACATAAATAAACAAACTGTCACTCATTTTCCAAGCGAGTATTACAGTGTTGCTATTATAAATATGCAAAAGTTACATAATGTTAATTCAAGAATCGCATTAATATGTTAAATACGTATTAAATATCGCAAAGTTCTGTAGGTAGTAACTTTATTCTTGTATTGTTGTAAATTTAGTTGTTCAATTTTCATTTATTACTTTTGTTCTATTACTTATATATTTTTTATTGTTTTAAAATATTCTACTAATTCTACTATTGTTTCTAATGGTAATTCTAAATGGAGCGATGCGATGAAATAAAAAAGCCTCAGGTTAATAGTAACATTATATGGAAATATATTACATCTCTTTTTGGACTCCTTATACGTCAGAACTTCTTGGTTTCTTGTATGGAGATTACTGGCACTGGTGCTATCTCTGTCTCTCTTACTCTCATACGAAGGATCTAAAAATGAATTTATTAATCCTGGCAGTTTTAATAAGGATAATGAGAAACTCTTATCAAAATATTGCATTGTCATCGGTCCTTGATACGTGTGCAAAGTTTCAAGTTGATCAGACGTTTAGAAATCAGTGAAAATTAAGCTCAAAGATTCCGTTACATACATACATACATACATACATACATACAACCCAAGCTAATAAAAGCGTAGTAAAAAGAAACAATATTATACATTAATCTATAAACTTTGTTAATTAAAAAGAATATATTTTTGATAATCTATAGAAATACGAAAATAAAGCTGTTTCTTCATATAATCGATATGAGAAAATCCGTAAAATGTACCAACTGCGGTGTTTAGACGGCGATTTTCCGAATCTGCGGCGATGGTCGTAATGTTTGCGACCACTTATCCGGCCCGGTCGTCTTTTCTGCGATACAATTTATATGTGATTCATTGGGACTGTTGATAGATTTATAGGATTGTGGACCGACATGGCTATTTCAGAGTTTAGTTGGTTTATATATATGCTTATGAAGGAAAACAGCTGAGACTGGAACGGAGATCACATAGTATTAATGGGAAATATAGCATTGTCCTAAATTTTCACGGGCAGAACATACTTCACTTTACATTTTTATTCCAGTATAGTTCAGTTTCCGATGTCTATTGTTTCAGCTATGTACATAATTCAACATAGAAGTCTCATACAAGCATATTAAAAAGAAATTCTTTATACGATTTCATATTCGGCTAATAAATAAATAGAAAACATACAAGAACTTCCGGCCGGATAAATTAAAAGTAATATGTCGGATTCATTATAAAGGCGGGTATTCACTGAAATTGCACCTGTATTAACTCCAGCCCGTTCTAGTGGAATGCCGCCATAATGAAAACGGCACGTAAGCCGCAGGTTGTATGAAATAAAAACATTTTTATTCAAATAAAACCACAAGAACTTTAGTTGTAAAAGCCCGTTACTTTTTATGAGCATGTACTTTTATTCTAACCTTTAACTTTAATAAGCCCGGGTTAATGCCCACGTATTTTAGTTCGGTAACTCTAGTCTAAAGAACCTTTTTTTTAATAACACCTTCTTAACAAATAGATAAAGCATTTTAAAGCAAATTTACATCTTGTCATGGGCCGCGATACCTAGCCAGCTAGAAATTACTTTTGTCATGGCCGCGCGTCAGAAAACAGAAAACAGTGGTTATCTTTAGCCTTAAATGAAAAAAGTAAGTGGGTAATAAAAATATACAAACTTAGTTCACTGACATTTCAAAATCTGAAACAAATCCGGCACTGGTTATTTCTTTGGCATCTAGAGTGGTAAAATTTTTCATGACGGGTTCAGACTGCGTAAAATCTTAAGGGGCCGGCCCTAAAAGGCATTAACAAGGATGCGACTTAACACGTCCACGCTTAAATATCAATGTATTTTATTTAAATTTTATTTTTACAAACTCAATCATTTATGAACACCCTGAATCTGATGTGAATATCAATGAGACCACAATTATGCATGGATCGTGGCAAGTGCAAAGATTTAGTATCTGCCTACCCCTAATTCATTCTATGTATATATTTAATCGAAAAATATGTCAGATAAATATATATATATATATGAGGGTTTCGTTAATTTCAAAAACAATGAGTGGTTTTAATGACTCACTTACTCTAAATACTAGCACACGTAGAATTTCCCATATGTAAGAGGTTTTAAAAGTAAATACTACGTTTATGAATTTAAATCTACAGAAGTACGACACGGCATTCTAATTGTTTCCGAGAGAAATGACACGTATTTACCACGTAATACGACGTAATAATAATTTAAATGTGGTTTTAAATTACACGAGACTCAGAAATTCAAAACACAATATGAAATGATGTAAATTAATTCATATCGTTTAAGTAGTTTGCCAAATTCATTATTATAAATTGAAAGAAGATTGAAGATAATTCAGAGGTTTTAACAGGCACAATACAAGCACATGCTTTTCTATTAACGACATTTCAGTCGCGTTTCAGTGGCCTTGAAAAAGACATCTTAATTTTAAATAATATAAGGTTGTTTGTCGGTCTGGGACTGACTGGGAAGAAAGAGTTCTCAGGTTCGATCCGTGGCCGCCACAAGGTGAAAAATAACATTTTCAAATTGGCCCGACCCGTGGACAAGATTTGTATTTTATTTATTTGATAATATAAAATCAGTTATTCAGAATCCCTTTTAAGACGAGTCTTGAAGCTAGCTCAATGTGTTTCATTTGTCCTTAAATATTTATTATTTTTTCAAATTCTTAATGAGCTTTTTACAAGATAAGAATACACATACATAGCTACTATTAACTCCGGTGAAATGCTAACGAGTTTTCAACGAGAATGTGGAATTTTATCAAAAGCGAATGCAATAGTACCACAAAATGGAGCCTTACAAACAGAAACAAATGAGACTTAGTTACTTACACGTAGTAATAATTAAGTTCTGCGGTTAAATTGCGTGGAAAAACCTGTTTTGTGGTGTTTTTACCTGGAATTAGAAGAAACATGGATTAAGATAGTAATAAGAAAATAGGTTATTTAACAAAAAAATATTTTTAAAATATTTTGTTTATAACTACAACTTATCTTCATGCCGAATTTCATCTTTATTGCCTCAGTAGTTTTTGAGATTTCGTGAATGAGTATTTTTGCTTTTATATTTATAGAACACTTTAGACAGAGTTTAGGGTACTTTTGACCTGAACTTCCAATAGGACTTTCCCGATTAGCTTTCATTTAACCTTAAAATGTATACAACATTCGTGGGAAAGAGATGGAGTGGTCCTATTATAAATTGCCGAGAGAACCATACGACTGAAGGATAGGCTAATAAACTTGGGATTCTTCTTTAAGGATTTTTATACTCGTACTTGCAACTTGTCGCTATTTGAATCTCAATTCTATCATTAACCCATACAGCTAAACGTGGCCTTTCAGTCTTTGCGAGACTGTTGGCTCTGTCTACCCCGTAAGCGGCAAAGACGTGATTATATGTATGTATGTCAAAAATTTTCGCAGAAAAAGTTCCAGTTTCCAGGAATTCTTTTCTATAGGATTGCGGATTTGCATAAAAATAGTACAACTTCTTTCCAGCTAGAATATAAAGAGCACAGCTCGATGAAACAGAGCTGGTATTGTTTCCCCAAGGAAATTACAAAGTAGCGCAATAGAAGAATATTTTCTGTTTACGAAAATAGTACATTTTACATTAAAGTCCAAATATCATATTTCTACAGTCAGATCAAATTCAATAGGTGCGAATCATTTTGAATGACTAACTTTCTAGGATTTTCAGATATGGAAATGTAATATGTACCTACTCATAACTGAAAATCTAATAGAAATAATAAATGGTAAGGATGTTGAATGACTAGAAAATGGCATTTATCTTTGTATCCACGGCTTATTTAATCGAATCCGCTAAATAAAACGAAGTGCGAAGTGTAGTTTGTTCTGCCGCTTCTTCTTCGTTACAAGTGTGTTTATAATATGTACATAGATTAATCCAGAGAACGTTGTTTTCAATATAAATGTTGTTATCTCAATTATACGGATTAACGAAAACGCTACGATAACAAGAAAATAATCTAAATTGTTATACAAATACACTAATTGGTTTGCAAACTACTGAAGTGTGTTTGAGATAGGAGTGTTTATTTATGTTGTCGTGTACGAGGGTGACCCGGGGTTACCTCTCGAAGGTATGAGATCAAACTAAACAGGGGTTGCAATAATCCCTTAGTTTTCCAGTTATTTTTCGCCAAAGCCATTTTCATCATTCGAGATCGCTCAATGGCAATCATATGCTGTACAAATATAAAGCTTTAAACTATTTGTGACTATTAATTCAAATAACCTAGTTATTAATGTGATCCGCTGTTAACAGAATATTTACGTAGTTAATTGATTTACTATATTTCTTGTCATTTATCGTAGTATATGTAAGATCTCAGAATGTTATAAACTATTGTTGTGTATGTATTCTTTACTACAGGCAAAATAACCTTGATTGAAAGGTAAAAATTATTTCTAAAAGTTATCATACATATAGTACCTACTTCTTTTCTTGATAGCTAATCGCACTTAAACGGTTTCTTTTTATAAATGCTATCAAATAACTAGTTTTCTTTAAATGCGTACATGATTGCATAATACCCTCACCTGTTTTGCGAATTATTGAAGAGATATAACCATGAATTTATAGAAGTTAGCTGGGTGCCTGGCAGAAACTATCACCTAGTTCGCCTGCAGCAAACTCACTTTTTGAATCTCAACTCCATCATTAAGTCATATTACTGAATATGACCTTTCAGTCTTTTATGACTGTTGGCTCTGTCTACCTTGCAAGGGATATAAACATGATTATATGTATATATATGTATCTCACGTACTGAGTTTGCCCGCAGAGTCTGGACCCAAACTTAACCCAGTTGGAACTCTATGACGCGTTAATAAAGGCGAAATTCGCAGTGAATTTCAGTAGGTTGATAAGCTGTTGACCGTACGAATTAGATAAAGTTGATGTTAATTTTATTAATGCAGTAAGTAGTTATTATCTACCCTACAAATTCCTTCACGCACAATCACGCTACAAGGGCGATGTTCAAACAACCCCGAAATAAACCGCCGAGTCCAGCGGTTGACTTTGAGACTACTAATGGATAGTCTCAAGTTAATCCATAATTAAACTAACTTCGCCCGATAAAGTTCCGAGTCACTTTTAAACTCCTGCATTTTGCTTAGATTAAGTTAAATGTTTCACATACAGAAGTTGCGGCCATTAATTATTTATATTCGGTTGCATTGTTGGTTGTAATTTGTTTATTCTCGATTGTTCGGTGTCGAGGGCAAATGGAAATAATTATGTAGTGTATCTCTACCTACCTCTTCAAGAAAGGGGCCTGATCATTCACATGTTTGTACGATAAATCGAAAATTTGGTTATAGACAAAACAGTTATTTTATTTGAATCCCTTCCCGTTTATAAACACGACTAAGTGAGAGTCTCTTAGAAAAAAAAATTAAAACCATAATACCATATATACAAATTGTCTCTCGAAATGATTCAAAGGCCAAATTCAGCTGAATAGCTGAATTATTCCATGGAATTCCATATGAAATTAAGATTCAGAAAATGATTTTAATATTATATAAACCTTATGGAACACAAGTTGATAACACGTTAAATTTATGATATTTTTTTTCTATAGCTATCAACGTACAGATCTTTGCTTCGGACACCAAACTTTATGATTTATAACACACTCCGATAGAAGTTGAGCAGAATACTGTTAATTAAGAACTGTTAAACTTTTATTACTCTTACAAAGTTCCTCAAAATTAAGTGCCCGCATGTCAGGCTTAGACGCGCGAGCGAATTTTATGGTGGGTGCCAGGAATTCGAACCCAATTTGAAACCAAGAGTACAAGAAATTGAGGCCAGTCATAAAATTTGTGTAGTTAACTTCAACATCATTTTTTTTTTAGATTTTCATTCCCCAAAAAACTAGCATTAAGTCTATCTTTTGATTGAGCCAATTTTCCTTGAGGTTAGAGAAAGACTAGATTTTCCTTTACTACAACACAATAACTTTATTGCACCAAATTCATTATACATTTTAACTTTACTGTCTCATCATTAAAAGCGAAACCTTCCAGGTAACGGACACTGAACCTAAAGCCTGAAGGGCTAAAAAATTGAAGCAAATTACTACGTTGCATTTGAGGACTAAAGAAGTCTCTTTTATTATCTGTAGTAATTAGACGACACTGTTTTCACGAACCACAAACATAAATACGGATACAGTTTCGATATTGTTTTATGAGGCCGTAATAAACAGAAACACAATCTTCGTGAAAAAATATTTTGCTTGCCGAGTACTATTTCAATCAGACCGAGCTTTATTTCTCTTTTAATATTTCCGCTTCGTTATTTACGTATACGTTTTAGGTATTAAATAAAGTGTAAAAGTAAGTATTAAATCTAAATTATAAACTTGTGATTCTTACTGGGACTAACACCAGAAGAAAATGAATAAATAAATACGGGAACAAAAAAAACGTAGAATTAACAAGAGATATTTGTTACAATCGTTACAAGTGAAAATCTCTGAAGGTGAAGGTCTCTGCCTACCCTCATGGAAAACATAATTAACTTACAGAAGTTTCAAAATTATTAGCTAGTTTTACAAACAACCCGCCATGGCTCCGCCCGTATAGAACATATAGCCTATTAGGTTTAAAGAACTTTATTTCTCATAAGAATATACATTCACTTAAAATGAGATAACAGGTAGGTAACTAAAAAATAATTACATGCATAAATTAAAAATTAAGTACTAGTCGCGATGTATAGCTTGAGTTTCTTTTTAAATATATTAAGACTGCTACAAGTTCTCAGCTCATTTGGCAACTTGTTATATAGTTGTGCTCCCTCAAAAATTATTGTTTTTTTTCCGTAGTTTGTTCGTGGTATTATAAGGTTGAGTTTATTTTTTGCTCGAAAATTGTGCGTGTCTTTTCTTGTGTTTAGTTGTAAGTTGGATTTTGTAGTATTAGAGATAATTTTTTTGATCAGATTACATGTATTGTATCGATAAATTTGTGTTAAATTAAATAATTTTGATTTTTCGTATAGCTCTTTTGTTGGTGTACGGAAGTGGTAATGGAAAAGCACTTTAATAATTTTATTTTGACATCTCTGTAACGCGGTCAAGTTAGATGGTGCAGCGGAACCCCATATCTCAATTAAGTATTCGAGATGTGACTTAACTAAACAATTGTATATTATAGGTTTAACTTTTTTTGGTATACAGTGTGTCATCTTTCGAATCGCTCCTAATACGGAAGTTAATTTGTTTTTTACATACTCAATATGTGGATTCCAAGTAAGTTTATCATCAATAAACAGTCCCAAGTATTTTTCTTGATGTGATCTTTGAATATCTGTGCCATTTATATTGAGCGGTTCAAAGTCAGGAATTTCTTTATTTTTTGCTGCCAAAATCATATAAGACGTTTTAGATTTGTTAATTGTTAATAAATTATGAAGTAACCACTCGTTAAGGACGTTTAGGTCTTGCTGTGCGGTAGTAACGATATCGTCATTATTAGTATTTACATGATCGGTTCAGTATTTTAGATTAGATTTATAACACACAATCAAAGAAACAAATTTTATCTCTTTAAAATATTATAAATTATTGAGAAGACCCTTAAAATATATAAATATTTGGCATTTATATTTAAAAAAGAAGTAGAAAATAGAAAAATTAAACATTGTTCTTTTCTTCGTGTACAAAAATTCGGTTCGATTTTTAGTGTCCACATTTTCCTTCGAATGACTTCACATTGACCCTTCCATTTGAACAACTACGGGTAATAGTTACAGCTTTTTATAACAAAATTTATTTTTTTATGTAAGGGTTAGATTAGAAAAATATGGTTATTTTTATCAACACTATATATCCTGGCCGGAAGGTCAAAGTAATATTTATGTAGGTTTTTATTCCTTTATCTTCAGTCTTGAAAGAATAAAGCTTGAGAAACTCTGATATTGGCATTATACATAAGTTTAACTTTTTTTTAATATATTTTTTTAAGTAACCTTTCTTGGTATGGTAGTAAGTTATAAGGTACGTACGCAATTATTTTCTACCAGCAATCGCCCGCGTCATGAAACGTGTTTAAATAAATGGTTTATATATATCATTCCCGTGAAACTTTCTAGAAAATAACATATGTTTAACGTATTTTTGGCATCGGATATTTAACTATAAATATAAAAAAACATCAAAATTGGTCCTGTTTTGAGCCCTAAAATTGTTACAAATAGACTTTCACATTAATATTATAAGTATCGGTCTCAAAATTTTCCAGTTATGTGTATTTAACGTTCCTGTGACGTCATTTTCCTGAAGATTAACGTACGACCCAGAGCTTAGCGTAACAGATTATTATATGGAGCACGTTTCTGTCCTTGCCATCACTGATTTCTTATTTATACTGGATTACAAAAGGTCATTCGAATGAAAATTTTACATACGAGTACACATATCACGTCTTTCTAGCCAGTAGTTACAAGTCTCAAAACGAGTTTACCTGGCCGACTTATTGATGTAATTGAGATTCCTAGATTTCAAAAATTCCAACGATTTATGAGCTTCTCTTCTTTGGTTTTTACAATTTGCGCATGTAGAGAATAATACAAACTGCATTTGTTTTTTATCGCCAAAATATTGCTTTAAACTCAACGACTAAAGATTTTTAAACTCAACAATGCCTATTGTTGAGTTCAAAAATCTTCAACTTAATAAAAAAAAATACAATCATCAGTCCAGGTTCCACAAAATCCGTATATGTCAATGGCTCTATAACTATCAAGTTGTGATTAGTTACGATCCCCTTAATTCATCTTAGAAGGGAATGGGACTGATGTTGCAATTTTGGTTGAGCTTGCAGTTATGTAAGATTTAACTTAATAAAAAGATAAAATCTCATCGGTGCGAGTTCATGCGTGTGAAGGCTTCAATCGTAGTTAATATCCCAAATGAGGTAGACAGACCTATTAGCTGTTATTAATAAATAATACTTACCATTTTGTGCAATAAAGATTTTAGAAACAAACAAAAACACCCTGCCATAAAATATGAAATACGTGACGAACAAAATATTTTCACGAGAACATAAATTGTAACGAAGGCAAATTCCTACGTCACAATTCGTTTTTCATCATGCATAGTCTACTCTAACATGACGTCAGTTAAAGCCATGGCTCCATGGCTTAGAATATAGGAACCACGCTATACTGCGGCTACGTACATTTGCTTAATAACAAAGTTTTGTTTTGGAAGAAGGACTTAACATTAATGTATCAGAGAAGAAATCAAATATGCATCAAAATGGTTCTGGGTGTTTTGTAGTCGGACCTCCGAAACTGTTGAGTTCAATAGTTGATTAAAGCTTATTTTTAGTCCTTGACATATATTCATTGTTATTCCAAACTATATGGTCTTGCCCATTTTTACTTCATTCAGTAAAGTAATATAGTAAGTAGTTCATATAATCACGTCGTCATATCCCTTGTTCAGTAGACAGAGCCAGCAGTTTTGAAAGACAGCCAGCCCACGTTCAGCTGTTAGGATTAATGATAGAATTGAGAATCAAATAGTGACAGGTTGCTAGCCATCGCAAGAATCCCAAGTTCACAAGCCTTTCCCTTAGCCGCCTTTTACGACATCCATGGGAAAGAGATTGTCCTATTCTTTTTTAAATTAGTGCCGGGAACCACACTGCATTTTTACTCCATGTATCCATATACATCCATTTAATTGCAAGTTATTCTTATTTATATAATGTTTACATGGACTCATATGCACAGGCTTCGATACTCAACAAAGGACTACAGACTTTAATTCTCAGCTCATTGCTGACACGAGTTGTTATTTGATTTGTGAGAGGCAACGAAGTCAAATATTTTAACGCAAAATGTTCGTTCCGAACGAGTTTTCGCCTCGAATTACTCTGCTTTGACGAAGTTCCCACCTTTGCGGCGAGGCAAACGCTATGCGACTGTTTCGAACTGAAAGTACAAACTTAAATTACCCAAGTACCGCTTCACTTCTGTATGAATTACCTTTAACAACGTGGATACTTGAAGTTGAGTCAGTGAGCAAAGCTAAGGCTTATTTGTATACATCTTCTTTATGATCCACAGTGCTTTTTGTAAAAACGTTACCAAAGGTGGAAAATTTGCAATTAGAGATATCAATTGTCACATAAACCATTCAACATGTCTTTCGCATTCTTTTCTTTCTTAAGCCTCATCTGAGCAAAGGATATCAAAAGAGCACAGGTTTTAAAAGAAGAAAGTTGTCGGACCGATGGCGCTATTATAAATTAATGCGAATGATGATTAAAAACCCCTAAATCTTACTGGTAGATATATTCATACAAATTCAATTTACAAGTAGTAGTATATTTTCCAAAAGCATTTTCTCTGCGGTAAAGGTGTCCTCGGTGCGATATCTTCGCAGCCGTCACAATCAGGTCAAGAAGTTTTAATTTATGAAACGTCAATACCACTCCTTAGGGGATTTCTAGACGCGATGGCGCCTGCAGTGGATTAATTTGTTTACAAACAACACGATGAACTTTAACGATTAAAATAAGTACTACGAAAGATTATCTGATTTTTACGGTAGTAAGTTTTGGTCTTTTCGAACTTATGTACGGAATGGGTGAGTTTTTAATGTAATTTTGAAAAGATGACCGAACAATTTTCACCATCTTGGCGTTTGTCCAAATTGCGCCCTACCAAAGAAGCATGCAGTGTAAGCCTATGAGGACAATCCAGAAGTCTTAGGTTAAATGACAAAACAGCGCACTCCAAGATTGTAAATTAGCAGGTCAATTCATATTCCAATTTTACTATAACAAGCTACAAAATTTTATAATAAACGTTAAGGAAATCATCACCATTTCAATAAAAATACTGGTTTTCCTTTGATTCAATAATTTTTATATTCGTTTTTATCCTCTTTCGCTACCTCGCGAATCTGAAGAAGTCCAATTAAATAGACACTACAAATTTTACAAACACAAAAAATGTGAAAATGTATTTCATAGTTAGTCTACGCAAAGATAAAATATCAATAGAAAAGCCACAAGCGGCACTGATAGGGTACGTTCTTGCCAGATAAAAAACTAAAGACCAAAGTAATGTTTATGTAGGTTTTTATTCCTTTATCTTCAGTCTTGAAAGAATAAAGCTTGAGAAACTCTGATATTGGCATTATACATAATGTTTCTCAAGTTCTCAACTTTTGTATAAGTTTAACTTTTTTTAATATTTTTTTAAGTAACCTTTCTTAGTAAGGTAGTAAGTAATAAGGTACGTACGCAATTATTTTCTACCAGCAATCGCCCGCGTCATAAAACGTGTTTAAATAAATGTTTTATATATATCATTCCCATTAAACTTTCTGGAAAATATGTTTAACGTATTTTTGGCATCGGATATTTTACTATAAATTTAAAAAAAAACATCAATATTGGTCCTGTTTTGAGCCCTTAAATCGTTACAAATAGACTTTCACGTTAATATTATAAGTATCGGTCTCAAATTTTTCCAGTTATTGGTGTGTATTTAACGTTCCTGTGACGTCATTTTCCTGAAGATTAACGTACGACTCAGAGCTTAGCGTAACAGATTATTATATGGAGCACGTTTCTGTCCTTGCCATCACCGATTTCTTATTCAATCCAATTAAATAGACACTACAAATTTTACAAACACAAAAAATGTGAAAATGTATTTCATAGTTAGTCTACGCAAAGATAAAATATCAATAGAAAAGCCACAAGCGGCACTGATAGGGTACGTTCTTGCCAGATAAAAAACTAAAGACGTTTTAGTTTATTTTTATAACTTTTTTTGATTTGTTTAAAAATGTTTGGAATCACTTAGTACGTAGCAAATTTGAATCCAAAGTCTCGACCTATCTTGTGGGAAACATTCGTGCATGATGGTATAATAGTTATGTATGAGGAATTGTTTTGTAAGTTATTATCACTTTAAATAATATTTCTCTCACAATATAACTTTTGAATGCCAAAGAAAGATTTGGAAAATATACTCGTGAATTAAGTTATTTGTTAGTGTTTTTCTTTATTTTATTTAGTTCCAACACATTCAAGAATATTATTTTACTCTACTGGGAACTAAGTATTGTATACAAAATAAAATAGTCCAGTAATTTTTAACATATTTTTTTCTAAAATTTGCACATAATAATTTATCACTTCAGAGTAGAGCGCCTTTCTTTCTTTTTAGTCTAAAAGGGCGAAAGCAGCCAATTCTGAGAACTGCCATTAGTCTTGCAGGCGCCCGCTTCAATGCTATCGATTTTATCATTTTCCACTTCGCTTTAATCTTATTGAATACTTGCCTCAAACTAACTTGTCATTTTTTATACACAAAATGGTTCATTTTATATTTTGCTTGAAGTAAAGGTTACGTTTACTTCGTACTAAGTTACTATTTCGCATGTAAAATATTTGAAGGATTGTACTTTAATTAAATCGGTGGCGGTGTCCTGATGAAATGTCAGGTCGGATATTCTTTATCCAAACAGATGAGGTTATAAATGTAGATGAAACGAAAACAGTATGCAATAATTTTCTGCCTACCCCTCCGAAAAAGCGGCACATAAAATCACTATGTATGAAACAGATACGCCTAATTATGTATAATAACCCTTCTGATAAACTAAGCACAACTTTAGCTGACAAATATTTTACTTTCTATTATTTAGGTACGTCATAGAATTTTTAATCGTCCTGTCTTGTTCAACCCGCTTGTTATCCATCAACGAGAAATTAACGAAGACTGTCAACTGACTTTAAAATTTCTTGTTAAGCACTATTGAATGAATTATACTAATTTCTTAGTTATAAGTTGTGATATTACATTAAATAAAAATAAATAAATAATTCATAAGTAAAATTTACAAAATTTGCTCTCGTGCTGATCAAAAAAAAGATGAAGGGTACTGAAACTTAACCCGAGCCCATTTTAAAATCAATCAATAGAAGGGTTTTGGCACTATCCTTGTTGGGCAAGTAAATCGGAATTAAGTCGAGAGTTACATATTATTTTTTATTATTATTTGTTAGAGAAAAGACTTTAATTCTGGTAACTTTTGTTTGTTCCGATACATCATCACCTCAGGAAAGAAGCTAGGGGTGCGCTCGTCGGCTACTTAATTATTTGGATTGGATATTCCAGGTTTTTACAAAAAAGTGACTGTAGTCTGCCGCAACCCAACTTGAATTATAAAGGGACAAGTTTACTCACGAAAGCAAGTACTCAGATCATGAAGTGAATTTGAAAACGATTAAGCAACCTTTAATAACGATTTAATCATTTACCTACTTGTTTAGTTTTAAAATTCACAGTGCGTAACAAAATGGAGCAACAAAAGTTAACTTAAAAGGGCCTTAAGGGTTATTTCGTCCATTTATTATTCACTTCATGGAATCGAACAATGTCCCAAGGGAAGACCTCTGGGAAATGTTTTCGATTAAAATAGAGAATAACAAAAGGTCTTTTACTTTACATATAGGTACAAAATCAATCAGATGGTTCCCCTAAGTATAAATTAAAGGTTAATTATTGTTATTAACTAGTTGGTTTTATATTTTATTCTTTATTTTCAATAAAATTGTTTTATCAAAATAAAATAGAGGAAGGGACAAGCTTTTTTCACCATCGCCCTTAAATCCTTTTACTAGGTATCATACTGCTTACTTCTCGTACTATTACATCATAAAGTGATATATTTTTTATGTCAAACAAACTTAAAAACTTGTTTCCTAGAAATTTTACTACGGGAAAAAAGACCACGGTCAAAGTCCTTTTTAAGAAATATTATTTGCCTTATTATTTTTACAACAAATACCCTTTACTAATGATTAGGATTTATCCACAATGCCTGAAACTTAATCCCTTCACTCGCAGACCATCAAAGCCTGTCAAGTCAAGACTTGATTATGTACATTATTATTCGTTTCCAACGCGCTTATATTTAAATGTTAATTTCTTAAAAACCTCTAAGTACTTAGGCATCAAAAGGTCAAGCCGTTCAAAATATGATTATGGTTACACACAGATTATTCTAAATTAATCCGGGGATCTCAAAGAGCTCATTAATTACCCTGGCGTGTAATCCTACCCTTTGTTCTTGCATCCCCCACAAACCTAAATTAACTAAGCACATTCGCTTACTATTTTTATAACATTAAAGAAGCCATATTTTATATAAGTAGTTTTATTCCTTAAAAGCAGAATTTTTAAAAGAAGAATAACTTATAGCTTTTGGCAAAGTTACAACTTTATAGGAGTTATTGATTAATGATTCAACATCATTATGTAATACAAGATAATGACCGCAGCTCCGCTGAATTTATCTTGTTTATTTCTACTTGCCGTGGTAATTACGGTTAATCTAACCTTAGCTCTCCCCCAGACTCTTCAAGAAATATAGATTCATGTGAAAAATAATACACTGCAAACAGGTTGAGTATAATTAACATGAAAATAACAGTGTATATCCATAGACCGCTGTTTACGATATAATTAATTTTGGTTGCAAAATTGCCTATGCGCCACTAACAGGCAAAACCAACCCATTAAGAATGAACCGTACCCGACGTTACCCGGTTCGTCGGTCTTAAATGTCTGCGAACTACTGAATATACCGTTTATGGATACTATATAACTAATGGCCTATTCCTTAATACGATATGTGAAGATGTATATGTTGCAAAACTGCAATCATAGCGTTGGGACTCTCTGACTTAAAATGGATAAATATGTGTTTGTATTAAATTTAAAATTAATAAAGTAAAATGACTGCACCAATTTGATGATATTTGGCATAGACTTAAAAAGTTAACTAGGGTTCATATTATCTGGAAATCTTTTAAGACCCAAGCCTCGGTTGGATTCATTTATGAATACAGATATTGGGAACTATTACACAACACTGCTCGCCACAAGTATATATAACTAACTTTTGCCCGGAGATCCCGTCGCGTTAAACTTTTATTCCTGTTTTAGTAGTAATTACTCAAAAAAGTAGTATCTATTAGTCTTTATAATTTTTACTTCAATAGACTTATAATATTCCGATTTCAATGGATTGATATAGGCAGATGATTTGTATTGCCCAAACAAGATATGCATCGTAACTTACAATGCTGTTGCTCTCCAAACTGAAATAAATCATAATTTCGTAGCGAACATTTGACCTCGTGGGTTAAACATTGGACTTCGGCCAGATACGGCCATAGACTGACGGGATAACACACGAGCCTTCTTTGATATCATGTTCCCAGTTTGGGTACTACATGTACTACATGCACATGAGTACACAAACTGGTCTTGAATGAAGACTTGGAAATAAAAATTTTACCGACATTTCGTTCCATTTTCTTTTTTCGTTCTACGTGATTTAATATCCACCAGATGCAAATATTTGTAAAGGTTTAAACATACATTGAGAACAGGAATAGGTTAATATTAACACAGTTTTTTCAGTTTCTCCAAGTAACAATAGCCAGACCTTGCTTAATTAAGGTTCACAATTATTTAACTATTAATTCAAAGGTATTAAATAAATGCAAAAACTATGTAGCATCAATTATTTATATAGATTAACCTGAAATATCCAAATAAATTTCAGTTTACAAATACAGACAAAAACAGGTATCATCATAAAACCGTTACAATTCGTGTTTTACAATACCAGTATCGTTTACATATAAATCAGACGAAGCGACCTTCAGTCATTTATGTCTGAAACAAAATTTTGGCAAAAAAAAATTTGACGCGCGGCCAAAGGTTTAACACGCATGCTCATATCGGATCTACTAAATCTTAGAGTGACGTGCGCCGAACGACCTTTAGGCTCACCATGCCGGGATAAAGATTAGCCCAACTGCGTATATTCGGAATCAGCCATATCAGATTCTTTGTATGTAACTTTTAGATGTACTTGTCAAAGTCTTTTTCCTTTTCCACATGTGTTAACACCAAGACAAAAATAAAATGAATATATTTGTGATAACCATTTTTAAATTATTATTTCCTATCTCTTAATCTTTAAATCTTCTTCCTGCTGGCTGTAGTCCCGGTTGCATTCTCACCTCTCTCGAGAGGAGTCCGAGGTATATCCCTGGTTAAAGAACCAGGGATCCTAGATTGGGTGAGTCAGGTTTTTAGACGAGACGACTCCCATCTGACCTCCCCAACCTTTGCAGGTAAACCTAAACTGTATTGGATCTATGGTTACATATCCAGTTGCCCGAATGTGCAGGTTTCCCGATATTTTTCCCTCACCGTAAGAGTATCGATTAGTATTCAAACTAATGTACACAACTTCTCTTAACCTTTAAATCTTAGGTTATAAAGTTATTAATTTATTGATGACAATATTGCAACATTGATGAATCTTTATCAATTCGATTTTTAATCAACTCTTTTAATAAATACGTATTCTACCTACTCTTAAAACACCGTGATTATATTTATTTCAGACCGACAATTCCATTATAAAACAATTCTTTATGAATTACTCCTACGAGTCTACTATTTACTGCATCAACTGTAAAACTTAGTGGTACTTTTGAAAGAACAATGGATGAAAAGTTGGTCCGTTACCAAAACGAGGGTTCCAACTACACCGATATTTTTCAAAGGTATAAATCAATTTGACTTACTAGATACTTTTTTATAAAAACATTTTGTAAACTTTAATTTATACAAATTTATAAAACCTCTGATTTAAGTGTTGTCCAAAATTTTCATATTTATTGATGTAAACTTATCTCAGAGTTTTCTAACTATAAATGTACTCGTACCTATTTATACTACGTAAATAATCATTTCAGAACCTTTTAAACAACAATTATACTACCATAATAATAATATTAAATCACCAAATGAATGAATTAATTAACTGATGTATTTCAAATGTTGTTTTAAGCTATTTTTATTTATACATCGCTTATTTTGAATACTTACCTTTGTTATTTATTTTTAATCTTCATAGTTTGTTTATCAATAAGGAGTAATATAAATATATTTATTTATTAACAACACAAAATACATAATTCAAATCGAAATCTCTTCCTGTACACCAGCGAGAGGAGAAATTGATACATATTTTTTGTTTAAATAATATTGTGTTTATTTCAAGAAAACTTTTCATCCCGCATAGATTATAAGAGCAAACTATAGGTACTTAAAAGTTTTTAAGTCCTTATCTCTTAGGCGATTGGTTGGCTATCTATTCTTCAATTTAAATTTCGACACCGCCATCCTGATAATAAGGAGCCAGCGAGTTCTGTGGCTTACCCTACCCGGGAAGGATATAGTCGTGATATGTGTTTGTGTTATTTCAAGATAAAAAATTACGTAAATTTAATCTTTAGTATCACGATCAAACAAAAAAATTACTACTAGCTACCGTGTCTTGTTCTATTTACGTCTTATTCTATTTTGAGGGATTCAATTTAAACTAACTCGCGTTTAATGACAATCACAATGGACTGCACTAAACACATTAATTTAAACAGATACTTTAACGACTCTACCCTTAGCAGGGTAAGTTATTGCCTCCTAAGTGGGCCCAAGCGTTTACAACTAACTTCAACCATTAGAACCTAATAACTCATTAGCACTTTCGTTTCCATCATTTGGCGTGGTCAGGTTGGCGTAACTCAGGATAAATTATTTCTTATAAAATAATCAATATTCTGCCTACATTGTACTATTTCTCATAATTACATGACAAACGAATTGTGTTTATCGTATTGTTTTAAAAAAAATCTAAAACAAGTGTAAATGTAAAATTAATTTTAAATCTTACAGTAATCTGTGTTAACGATTTTCGTAATAAAGTCTGTTCGCATCCTAATGACGAAAAACAAAACAAATCGTGTTTCATCAATTGCCTTTATCTGCCATGCATTCTATGGGGTCCCACTTATATAATTTGGAAAAAAATACATTGTATGAACGAAAGAAGTTTGTATTCTTACTTATATTGATATTTTTTTATTACAATTGAGGAAACACAAACAAACAGGAAAATTTGTGAAAAGCTTTAAGCCGACAAGGCACATTCGCAAGAACGCCAGTTGCGTTTCCAATTTTTCTTTCTTCTGACCAGAAAGAAGGTTTTTCCTATAATAAAATATATTATTTTATAATTTTTGGATCATATTCAGGGCAGTTTTCAATAGCTATGGTAGAGAACTTTTATTAAAATGTCATCCTTGATATCAAATTTAATTTTGTTTAATTTTTTATTTGTCTTTGACAATTTTGTATTTATTTTATACAACTATATTGAATTGATTACAAATCATATTATTTAATCATCATAAGTTTGATACAGGGTTCCTTTTGTTTTCTCCAATCCACTCTGTTTTGGGCAAATAAGGTTTTCTCTAAAGCCAAAAAAGCAAAAAAAACCTTTCTGCAAATATAAATATTTTGTACCTTTTTATTTTGAAATTTTGAACTGGGCCTGATCACTTATCTTGATTTGGTTTCAGCTTTGGGGCGTTATCTTTCCATGGCATTTATTACTTAATTGTTTAAGCAATATTTATTTTATTAAACCAATTCTAAATTGAGTAAACAAAAATAGCTTTCCATCTGATGGACCATAAACTGATTGGTAACTGGATAATTATATAAAAATATATTTAGTTACTTTGATAAATCGGTAAATAATTATTTTATATTATTTATTTATTCTATTTATATATTAGTGAACATCAAGGAAAAAATAAGAAAAGTAGATATAAAAAGATAGATAAACTAAAAAGAAATGTAGTACAAAGGCACTACATAATATATTTAACCGACCTCAGGCGTAGAAAATTAACGGCGGAGAGTGCAACTGGGAAAACGCAAAAGAGAGAGATGCTAAAATTTAATTTTTAATGTCGCATCCAAAAAAAACGTAGTTTTATGAACACAACTTAGTATTAAGGAATGACATAATATAACACTTATATATAACTTATAAAGTGTTTATTACGAACGCAACTTACCTAAGTTAAAAATCACCTGTACATTCACTCAATACTCACTAAGCCAAGGCAAATCCATTCCACACAATGTTAGCAATAAACCACATAGTTCCAAACGTAAGTTTTGTATAAGTTTTCATTATTTCTTTCACGATTTCAACGATACTACCTAACCCATTATTGCAAAACTTTTTCAATTTACTTTTTATGGCATCAAAACTCCTTGCAAACTAAAATACACTGGCTTGCGTGTTATTCTTTTTTTTTTCTTTTTCGTTTATGAAGTTTTTCGCGGGAAAGCTTACAGGCTGTACGGCGGTAGCGGGGACGCGTTTACCGCGCTCCCTTCGTTGATACTAGCCTGAAAGTACGGACTTTGTCCATTTCTCTTGTGCGCGGTGCGATGCGCGAATTGCATGAAATCTCAAAAGGTCATAATTTTTTTTAATACTATTATTTATAGAATCTATAGTATAGTATATATATAGTATTTACTTTAAAATAAATCAGATAAGCCTAATGCTTGACTTTTTTACGCGTTTCTCTTATAGAAGACAATTGAAGCTGAAAATATAAAGGAAGTGAAACCGTTATAAACCAAGTATTCAAAATCTACGTCGAATAAGTAAAACAATGTTATTTTTGATTGGTCCTTCCGAACTCCGTTGTTAAAACTAATAAAAAAATCATCTAGATTGTCTGCAGATTTTCGATCGTCTTTTTTATTTGTTAGGTAGGTATTTATTGACAATCTAAACACAATGGAGTTTGTTCAGTTCAGATATAAATGAATGATAAATAAAAAGGCGATCCATATCGAACGGCCTATAAAGGGATTTATATTTGATGGTAATTTATTGAGGTACTGATAAAGTGCTCGTAAACCTTGCCGGTGTCTTGGCATTTCAGCTAGGGTAAATAAACGAATATAATGTCGCAATCTGTTGATAATAATAATATCTGATAACTACTGAAAAGTATTATGTAAGTTTTGGTCGGGCGGTTAAAGTATCCGACTTCAAGGAATGTCCATTCCAAGTTGCCTAGGTTCAAATCCTACCAGGGCCATGTACCAATTACTCCTTTTCTAAGTAACGTTACATACATTTCATTGCTATCGAATGCTCTTATAGTGATGGAAAACTACTGGCGTACGTATTCATTGAAGCAACTGGAAGTGTAGACATATCCAATATGGATTAGGTTTGCAATGTTGCAGTGATGTCTCCAGTCCAAGATCATTCCTCTAGTTATAGGCAGGTCCTGGTCTCATCTCCAGGTAAACGGGAATGAAGCCATTAGGATGATGATCTGAATTTCGAGCAAATGTGAATTCGATAAATTTCACAGATAATAATAATATACTTCACAGGTATAACGTTATAACTGTCCCAATTTAAAGGAATAAAAATTATTCTTTAAAAACACTCAAATTGTTTATAAAAAAATAATAATAAATAATTTCTTTGTCTCCTGCATTTCCTACTGTTTCTATACATTTTTAAAAACCTACTTCGTGACTGATATATTTTTAGGTAGGTACACCTTCTGTTTTTTTCTTTGAAGTAGATTATTTTCTTGTTGTACCTTAGGACGGACGACAAAGGAAAGAAAAAATCGTGAAAAATAATCACACGCCCGATTCGTAATAAAAAAAAATTTAGCTTTTTTATTATTATTTTTCGGTTTCCGGTAATGTTGTCTTTGAATGACTTTAACTATCCTTAAAATGTGCTAACACATTCGAATTTCGAATCATTTAATCAATTTCTGCTTCTCTCTCATTTTTTCTTTTGGGATTTAAAACCAAACTTTACTGTATATCTTAAAAATTCCTTGTGTGTTTAAAGCAGTGTCCCGCGCAATCGCGTACCTACCTTAACAGTCAAAAGTTATTCATAAAAACGTTCTCTTTTTTAACTTATTATGATAGCAATAGTTATTTTCGATACATCGGTCAGTTGGCTCGTTGGTCTAGGGGTATGATTTTCGCTTAGGGTGCGAGAGGTCCCGGGTTCAAATCCCGGACGAGCCCGAAATTTTTTATTTTTATTAACAAAATTCTTTTTTTTTCTACAAGCTTTTCACCGCGGCTCCTTGGTCCTCCTGCGTCCTGGTCGCTTTACGCGTAACTTTGGAAACTACAATTATCCAGTCCTTTTTTACTATTACAATCAGCTAGAGAACATTCTTCGGAATAAAGGAGCGAACAAAATTACTTAAAGATAAGTATCTACTTAAGAATCCACATTTTTAGAAATTCAATGGCATTCTTAAAATTCTCATAAAACTTCTTCAAACGATGTTCAAATCTGCATGAAAGATAATAAAAAGTAAGTAAAATTCGGTTGCAATAAAAATACAGACATTTTTATGTGTAGAGATAAGCACAGCTGTTCATAAAAGGGAATATAAAAATAAAAATGAGGGTGTTTCCACGCCATCTCCATACCAATCTATGAAAATTGCTAGTGGTCGCGACAGGTACTTATGCCTTTTAACCATTATTTACGCATTTGTTACCATTATAACATATAAGAATAAATATTTCTACACGACAAATCTTTATTTTTAAAGTTACTTGTCTCAAAACAACAATCAGCCAACGGCCCACATGAAACTCTTATCTTGTTTCTTGGGTCTAAAAGACAAAAAATAGCATCATCCAGAATCGCAGACAAATATCTATGTTGCACCATATATGTATAATAGTATTCGCCCGCGGCTCCGCCCGCGTGTAAAATACTCTCTGTACTTCTCCGTTATCTATACTACATACAAGCAAACAAACACACTTTCGCATTCAACGAATAATTAAACCTTAACAAGATATAGATAAAATAATTTGTGGTACAACCTGTTCCATAGGTCATCCAGCAAACGTAGCTTGCGGGCCCTGTAACTATTGGCTCTGTATATTCCGAAGGGTAAAAACATACTCGTAATTTGTGTGTTTGTCACCAAAAAGGATTATAGGACATTTCTGTCAAAAAGGTTTAGTTAAACTATGTGAGTCTCAACATTGTGAATGTTACTCTTCAACGGTACGTGGAATGAAAATAAATCACAAATATCAAATAAATTCAGTAGCTACTCCAGGAATCCTAATACATACAAATAAAAGAAGAATTCAGGTAAAGCCTTTATGAGATTTGCCTAGATTTGGGCTTTCTCTGTTGAATATTATATGTATCTTGTACAGAATTTGATACAGTAAACCCCTTGAACGATTACTTATATTATTTTTACATTTTTACGCTAACATAAGTATGTGGAAGGTACATCTGCTTCTTGGGATCGTTATTTTTTTCTGAATCCCAAAAAGTACAAGAAAACGAATAAATTTTTTTCAACAGTTTTATTTTTAAATAAATAAATAAATCTATATTTTAACTTACACTTAGAAGACTTAGCGGAATATATCTATATAATTATTTTAATTTCGAAAAATGCTCATAATTTGCTCGAGAACAAATTATATGAAAACTTGATAATTTCGCAAACAGAACTCTGGCCGACTGTTACTAATTAAAATAAGTAAGCAAATTACTTAAACCAGTAATTAAATTCTTAAGTTACAGTCTTGTTCATAACCAATTATTAAATTTAGAGAAACATTACAGGCGGTAAAATAATAACATGAGTATCTTTAAGTACTTATAATTATAAATTCGATACACTAATTGTCAGTTAGTAAATAATATTTACAATAAAAATAATGAAATAAAATCATTCATCATTATAAGAGTAACATTGGCGTATTATGTTTGCTGCAACACAACACGACAATATTAGTTTAACATTTTTAAATTACAAATATCCAATTTTGAGAATACTTAAACCTAACAGAGAAAAAAGGCAGTGTGTAAATCAATACGTAGCGCGAACAACTTTGACAATAAAACTCCTATTCACTTGCGATTAAAGTCTTGCGATTTTATAGTTCACAGTCAAGGCGTTTAGCGTTCTCAGGCCAATCGCACACGTTGAGTTTTACATTGAACACGGTTCCTGGTTGGCACGTGAACTGGACACCTTCTCCGTTGACACACCGCCAGTACTGCAGAAAACAAAATATTAATATTTATGAGGAAAATATAAAAATGGAAATTATTTTGTTAATTAAATGCGTGCTTACCATATCGCATCGTTTCTTATCAGGAATGTAATCGGCGTCGCTTTTACATACGTCCTCGTGTTCGACCTCATTTTCCTGAAAAGTACATTGTTTTTAGGTTATTTTTTGATGCAAACGAAATATTCATAGATGTACACAGATGATGAAGGTATGTAGGAAGGCAGTTGACAAACAGATTAGCGGAGAATGGTTACCAAAGCCTTACAATCAATTTTTTTTTAATTATTTTCCTATTGTATCCTCGTAAAAAATAAGTAAAAATTGCTGTGTGCACCTGAAATAGGTATACTTATATAAGCACAACTTATATTTAATCTTCAAACAATGTACTACTGTATATATTCTGTTTTTGCATTTTACGAATAAATAAATAAATTAATAAAAACGTGATTACCGCTGGAGGTTGTTCCACTTGTTCGGGTTTTTTCGATGGCTTCACTTCTATGTCATTTTCGTCAGAACCACTATCCACTGACTCGAAACTCTGTGTAGTAGTTGTTGTAGCTTTAGTTGTAGTTGGCGCTCTAGTAGTAGTTGGGGCTTTAGTGGTTGTAGTCGCAGCAGCTGTGGTCGGCCTTATTGTAGTAGTAGTGGGTATAGGCTCGCCTTCTGATGGGTCTGACGGCGTAGACGGAGGACGGGCCCATTCAGGCTATGGAGAGAATATGTTTTAATGAGTTGCTATATCAAATTTTACGGATGAATAGTGTTGGGTTTCTTTAAATAAAATATATACCGACACAAATGATAAGAGCATAACAGGATTGTTTTAATGTATTTAAAGCATGTTCGAACTGTGACTACTAGTTCTTAATTAAAAATATATCATAAAAAATGATATCTAGGTACTTATAAAATAAATTCGATACCTACTTATTCTGAGAAATTCATCTTTGCAATTGGTGGATATAAACACATCAATGTATAATTAAATAATTATTTAGCTAATTTGATTAATGAAATAAGTTGAAATTGAGTTTTAAATATTAATTCAACTACATTGGTTTGAATAATAATGTAAAATAGATTCTGTCAAATCATATCAATATCAAATCTCAAAGCTATATTTAGAACTTCGAGCTATTATAGTAATGTAAAAAAACTTATATTGAAGTAGAAATCAAACCCGGGACACTACTGGCCGGCACAGCAGAGGTCATCAAGATAACAAAAGAATAACGACTTTTCCATTTGTTATAGGATTTATCGCCGCACCTCAACAGAGTATAACAGCTTTACCATTTGTCTTTGTTATGTCATACATAACGAAATGTCTTCGTATTTTTTTGTATCAATTATGAAAGCCAGTTTTCGCTTCCACGTGAGAAATAGAATATTCGTTGGTACTTCAAATTACATACAAACCTTGTTAGGTGGATATTTACGTTTCTTTTTCGTACATTCACAAAGCTCTTTCAGATCTGAGGAAATTGCTTGGCAAAGTCTGTCAGGTTTGATAAATATTGCTAAAGTGAATCAGAATCATGAATGAATTTTATACATTACATATAAATGTATCGTATTGTCGCGACGTATTTTCATTTGCTGATATTTTAGTTTTGTTCTATCACAATCTATAGTTAATCTATTAAGTTTGACCACTACACTTCAGATTGGTTGGTCCTCCCTCCCAGGCAGTCGACTAACCTTTTGCCCACTTACTTTATTTTACTACTACGTATAACTGGGACTTCCCTATATTTGTTAGTTCAAACTTCACCAAAACCTAAAATACAGATTCAAAATAATTTCAAAACATGAGAATTGACAAAGTACTTACAGTAGGAGTAGTATTTCCCGATCTAGGGGGAGGAACAGAATACGAGCTCATGTGTTTATGAAGCAGTTTCATTAATGGGTTCTTTTCACCGCAAAGACCCTGGAAATCGTCCATGTCGATAGCCCAAGTCATTGCCCCCAAGTAACCCTTCTCTTTGATCCAGTCCATCTTGATTTCAACACTCTTCGGATCTTCGTAGCCAACCCATTGAGTGCCTTTGTAAGCGTAGGGACATTTGCCGTGGTCATCCCATTTCTTGGTCCAGCCAGACCCCTCTTTGTCTACTTCTGTACAAATCTGGAAATGGACAAATGTAATTTAAAATTTAAACGTTAATGATATAGCAATAAAAAGAATTATTTAGGAGATCTGATATTGTTATAAATATTTAGGTATTTTGAAGCAAAATTTATATTTTATTATTATAAGAAAAGTTATAATTTTATTACATTAGAAGTGACTGTACATTTTCAATATTGCATGTTGCGTGCCTTTTTCAAAAATAATTCAAATACTTAAATATATAACGAAATATTTCTTCATTAACATAACTAATATAACGAAAAATTTGTTGACTCTATTTGAGTATTAAGACCAGGAAAAACCTTTTCTATCAAAATTTTAATGATTCTCTAATGGATTTTTATTCTCTTAAATCGACTTCTAACTCGGATCTTTTATATTTAAAAATCCTTATGTTTGGTTTTCATAAATTATCTATACTAATATTATAAAGCTGAAGAGTTTGTTTGTTTGTTTGAACGCGCTAATCTCAGAAAATACTGTTTCGAACTGAAAAGATCTTTTCGTGTGTAATAGACCATTTATCGAGGAAGGCTTTAGGCTATTTATCATCACGCTGCAACTATTAAGAGCAAATAAATAATGGAAAATGTGAAAAAAACGAGGAAATTATTAATCCATGAGGGCTTCAATGATGCCCAAAATAACTATTCCATGCGGGCGAAGTCGCGGGCACAGCTAGTTAGTTAATATACTACTTTCTTGTATGTAAGGCAACAAATCTTTAACTTAAATTAACTAAAGTAAATAACAAAACCAAAATTTATGGGCCCGGAAAGCGTGATGCATGAATGACATCACATAATAACATCGTCCTCTATTCACTGGCATACGAAGTAATTTCAAAATACACCGAGTTTTAACAAGATTTGTGACTCAAACTATCAACTTTGCTGATTCAATTGTGAAAGTATAGAACGATATTTCTAGATTTATTATATTTGTTGCCCTAACTCTTTTAGTTTTCCATTTGTTTTCTTATTATCTGCTTATTTTTTTTTTATTTTAGGTTTTACTAAAGCATTCAAATGGTTTTTCTCGCTATCATCAATATTGCGATCACATATTTATGTTACAAGTAATTTCTATTTCCAGAGTTTCACAAGTATAAAAATTTTTATATCTAGAGAATTGCGGGAAACCTAATAAACTTGGGTTATTTTCAATTTCACCATTAAGCCATAAGGGATGAAGGTTCCGAGGTTTTGTGTCAATCCATTCTCCACTCTCATACACTAGTTTGATCGAAATAATAATGTAGTCTTATTTACCTCATAATAAGCCCAGAATCCAGTGGCATTCGTGTAAGGAGCAGGATCACCTCCACCTGCCTCTTTGTTGATGTAAGTTCCAAGGTTATAATTGTTGTTCCCAGCAGACAGGGTGAAGGATCTACCGTAGAATGGAATACCCACTACCAGCTTGTTTGATGGACAACCTTTTTCTTCCCAAAGATTAAGTCCGTCATTCTATGATTAATAAAATAAATTTTATAATTATTCAAGAAAAACATAATAAAGTAAGTGATTCAAAAAAATTTTAGGGCTGCACTCTTAGTTAAATTTATAAGATTACATAACATAATGTTAACTCAACATTAAGTGATTTATCATCATTTAAAACTCACTGTCAGTAAAATGTGGTTACTTTATCTTTATTTTTGTTGCATTTATTATCAAAGTTTTAATCAGTTCTAATAATTCCTTTTTTTATCATCATCGATTTCAGTTTAAGCCGAATAGATAATCATTATTATCTATATTATCTATATTATCTATTGGGCTAAAACTCGCTAAAGACAACATGTTGGTCAAACTCAACATTGTACTATGAATACATGAAGAAAAAATTGTGTGGTCGGCCGCCTATTTGACATCGAATGGATATACGAATTATGAATTTAGTTACCTATAGGTACCTACTACATTATAGGTACAGATGAATAAATTGAACACCTCAGGCAAAAGCCTCATCAAAGACTTCGTACCCGTAACTATAAAAACAAACATGTACTTACCACGTTGAGTTTTTCATAAGCCCACTGGTCATGAGGGCGTTTATATAAAGGTGAGTGCACATCAGCGAATCCAGCCCAGTTGCCTCGCAAATCGTATGACATCACATGAATAGCGTCCAATTCCCTGCAATGAAAATATGTTTTTCTTTATTTTCTTATATAGTAAGTAAGACTTGAGAAAGAATGGAGGACAAACCACTTTACTTCCACCGACAACAACGTACAACTAAGAAGTAAGAGTAAAAAATTTAAAGCCAGTCTTTAAATATGCAAACTGTCACTTCATAATGTACAATGTACATAACTAGCCTTCTAACTTTTTTTATTCGTGAAGATGCATGGCCCAGCTTTCAAACTTTACGAGCTTTTAATCTTACAGCTCAGTCTACCTCGTAATAACGGATAATTCAATATAAATAGTATTGTAATACATTGCCTTACCACGATTCATGAATCTCTTTTTCATCTCCAAGCAATTCCGCTAAAAGTTTATTTCGAATCTTGTGAACATTCAGTTTTTCCCATAAGGCATAAAGATAGTGTATGTGGAAAAACTCACTGGCAAAGATCAGGAACGTGATATCCCTCCATCAGCCGGAAGTTTGCGAGTGGCACAGCCGCTGTCAGTTCCCATCCCTTGCCTGCCCTGATGAAGGCCCTCTTCAACTCCTGGACGAGGAAAAGAAACCGGTCCTTATCGGAGAAGGAACCACCACGATCAGCGGCCCCAGGGTACTCCCAATCCAGGTCCAATCCGTCGAAATCGTACTTTTTTAGGAAGTCTGTGCATAAAATTGATAACAATTATTTTTCTCGTCTTAAGTCCTATTTGGAATACTTAGTTTCGAATAAATTTCACAAAAAAAATCGTTTCGTGGTAATGCATGCTACCACGAAACTTTTTTTTCCGTAGATACATTCATTTATAACCCCATCCCTTTTTATTCCCTTTTTTCATTCAACCTGGCATGACTACCAAATGCTACTTTCCCAATTAAACGTGAGTCACAAATTTGAATGAATTCAAAATCTTTCCTAAACATAAACGAATTTGATTTAAAAATAAACAAAAGCTTTCATATGCGCCATATATCAAAATCTAATGTTGTCCGAAAATCCGGTATATTATTAAAGCATAGCGTAGCGTCAACTACATATGGCAATAATTTTCAGACTTAGCGTAAATTTATATACCCAACCCAGTGCCTACTTCATTATCGTTCTAGAAATTATTACCATAAATATAGTGAAGTTGCATTATTTATAAATATTTATAACTAGATCTTCCCACTTGCCACTTATTATAATTATTATAACTGTTTGTTTCTTTGAAGAAACAATATTTGATCTGAGAGTATTGCTTGCATTAAAAATAAATATTTACGTTTCGTATGATTTTCTTTTGATCTTTAAAATAAGTAAGTTATAGTAAGTACGTAAAAAAACTTGCTATAATGCAGAGAACGTAAACAATTTTGCACATCCTTACTTACTCACTGCACTTAGTTACGATCTACATATCTGTCTGACCTTACTACATTTAATCTATAAAAAAGGGTACACTTAAAGATTACTATGAATTACGAAACATGTTTAAATAGTTACTACAAGTTTTAAAACGAAATATGTTTTAATTATATTGAAGTGATCATTCTAAAGATAGACATTATGTTAATCTTCTGTTATTTTGGGACACCCACTACGGTTTTAAACGTGGAGCCACACCCCGACTATGGTCACATAGGTACATTTATGTACATGTTCTCGTACATACACAAACATGCTTGCTGTTATTGTTAAAGTTTCATGGTTTTCTAGTCATAACAATACAGTTAAAACTTATTCTACCACCATAAGGGATTTGGCATATACGACATATGTTAGTACAAAAATGCATAACACTAAGTCACGGTTTATTATTATTATTTATTTAGATTATCATACAATTTTTGTTAAACCCTCATTGCTCAAAGTAAAATACACATTTACTGAATATTTTAAGTTCATTAAAGTTACAAATTCCTTAATAATGCTCATCAACTATTAATGTAATACGCACAAAATAAGAGCTTGGGTTGGGATAGCCTAGCGGAAAATACTCCATTACCATTTGGGGTCCGAGCCAAAAAGTCATCTTAAGACCTTTTGCTAAGTAGTAAGACACATCAGCACTTTATCTTAAGATGGGACCCGTGTTAGTTTTATCTAGGCATTTTGTCGCTTTGTGACGTAAATGTTGTTCGCGCTTTTCTTTTTTCTATTGCCAACATTACGGAAAAAATTATGGTTGCCACCGTAACAACATGGGCCACCCGGCACTATTTTTCTGTAGATACTTTTTTATTGCGTAAACAAAAGAGATATCAAGATTCATACAGTAAATACATAATTATATAATACAGGTTACGTGATAATTGCGATACAATTAAAAAACATTGCATTAATTTAATTATGGGATAGGAATGTATGCTTCTTGATATTTCCTCATACACATTTCAAATTTTTCACGCTTGTTTTTTTTTTTAAGAAAAGGATTTGTATCCATCTTGTACATAAATTCCTTTATGATACTCGTATATTTTTTTTAATTTTTGTCTTGCAGATCATAACACTCACACAGTAATGGATTATTTATATCGTGATAAGATTATTACAACTACGATAACTATAGTAACATTATAATTGAGATACGCAAAGATCTATAGTGACTTTTATCTCCAGGATTTAAAGTGAAATTGGTTAAGAACCTACTTACATAGTTAAATCGTTGCACACATACGTAACAAACTTTTTTGTTATTAGATTAAAATCATATTCCGATTGATTATAATTGATAGTGATAACTAAGTTGCTTTATGTTGTTTATGTATGAACGTGTGACCAAGATCTAATATGGGTCAGGTGCTACTGCGGGAAGCATGGCATGCGCTACACTGTTTTTATCGCGCGATAAACTATCGCTATTTCCATTTTAATTATGAAGTGAAACGAGAGGGCGATATTTTATCGCTCGATAGAAACAGCCCCCGCTTGCCATGCTAGCCTCTCTGCAGAGGTTCCGAATGCTAGACGGAAATCACTTTGTGTAAAAACTTAATTTACCTAATCGTAGATCGTGGTCACAGGGCTCTTCTACAGAGAAGTGAGGACGCAACAGTAGAGGATGATAAAACACCATGTCTGAAAACTGAAGTGTGTCTCTTACCAACAACGCTCCTAACGAAGGCCATTCTTGAGCTCTTCTGCGCCACCATGTGGGAATACTTGGAACCTCCTTCCGCCCAGCCTCCCACGGCTACCATGAACTTGACGCTAGGGTGCGAAGACCGCAGAGAGGTAAAGTTGCGGAAACCGTTTTTGTCCACGTCCAGCTGTGACAATGCCAAAAAAACTATTAGATATGTAATAATTGGTAGGTATTTATATTAACTGTAACCTATTTCGACTAAAATGTAGCATTATCTCATTCACTTATAGCTGTTGCTCTTCAAATACCGGGTATTTTTACTTAAGTAGATACATATTAGACTTGTATGTTAAAGTTTTATATTACACTGAAAGTACTTAACGCTAACCGCTTACTTATGACCTCACAGATGTTACTACTTAAATTGATAAAAAATATTTTGTCACGGTGCCTTAAAAAATTGTTCTCTTTTGTCCATCCGTTACGATTTTTTTGTACAAAAAGTTATACATAGTTAGAAGCCGATGTGTCAATTCGTTTTCATTGCCATAATAAATAAATTATATATTTTCAGTGACAAATATCGGTCATATTTTACATGCGGGCAAATTACATAGTATGCCCCTTACAAACACATTAAGCTGTCACACACATATTGATATGTAAATATTAACACGAATATATTTGTTTTGATGCCCCCGTTATAACTCGTGCAAAATACTTGTTCCAAAGTAAGCTATGTTAACAATGTCATATGAATGCACATAAAATTATTTGCTTTATGGAAATCTGTCCGAATATGCTTTTAAGCGTTTGTTTTCAATTCATGGTAAGCTGTAACCGCAATTTGAAAGCTTTTACAAGTTCCATTCATTTATTTAACGACCTTCGTTTGTTTTATTGTATTGCTAATTTGTTGCACGAGAAAGAACACTTAGTTTGAAACACGTAAAATTAAAAAAATAAAGACGGACTTATTGATAATGGATTTAATTAAATTATTTTATTATGACGATGCAGACAGTTATCTTTTTAATCAAAAGATAAATTGAAATATGTATCTACTTTGAAAAAAAACTACCTAATTGTTATTTTATAGAAGCTGCATAACTTCATTTAAACTGAGTCATTACTTAGATTAACCTACTTAAAAATTTAAGTACATGAAATTTCAGCGTCACACATCAAATTACATAAGATTAATTTTAAACTATTAAAATTAAAAAATAAATTAATTAATTAATGTGGATGAAGCGTAAAACGGAAAGATGTAGTCACGGTGTTGTTATAAATTTATATTTTTTTTTATTGATAAGTAAATACAAAGAAACGAAATAAATAAAAACGGTAAAATTCCGTCTGTCATGAACCGAAAACTTTTTTTAAGATACTACTGATTCGGAAGTGGATAGATCCGGGAAGTAAATAAATCTTTACGTGCAACATGCATTCGGTTCGATAACGCAATACATTCAATCGATTTTATCTGCTCACAGCAATGATATAATTATATTCGTATAAATATCTATCACACTTCAAGCAGCCGACCGAACAATTTTTTGCCGAATCTATAACACATTAGGCACGTGAAGCACCGACATTAGCTTTTGTAGGCCACATTAATACATACTGCCGTATATATCTACGATGGAAATACTTTTCTATATAGCCCATTGTATTAACCAGCCTGGCCTTGAGTTAGGAACGTAATATATGTATGTATGTTATTATAGGCATTCTCTAACTCGTAGAAAGAACAACTAAGCAGGTATGGAAAATGTAAAAAGTTGTTGAGGAATGAGAGCGAAAGATTTACTTGATACACAGCTGTCAAAATAGACTTCATATTTTTTTTCGTTACCTTTTCCACCTGTGTACTCGGGGACGGAACAGTTTATAAATTTTTTCCGATATTTTCTGTCATTGTCATCTCACAAAACACTCTTTTCCTGCTCATGCTTTCATCTATCTCTTACTCGGTCTTTCCCTATATCTAACACCTTCAAAGCAGATATGATAAGAAACATAACGCTCACCTCAGGATCAATGACAAGTACTTCGTTGCCCTTTTCAGTGACGCCGATAAAAGAGTAAATGATATGAGTGCACAGGTCCACCGGTATATCCTCGATTCCATACCGACCCACGCCGGGCCGGTACACCGCCCAGTTGCTGAAGTAACATACTATGCGCGCTCTGCTGTCCGCTGAAAATAACGAGTTTTAATTGACTTTATTTACTGTTTTGGACAAATTAAACGGATTAAACAAACCTAAGTTGAGTTTAAGAGTAAAAACATTCATACAACCGGTCAATCTACCAGGGCCTTAGGTTATATTCACTTATAACTCTAGAAATAAGATTTTTGCTTTCACGTTTCACTAAAGCAATTCAATGGCTGATAATGCCTGTCGGGATGATGAGTCAGTATTAAAAAAGAGAAAAGAACTGGTGAATTCCATTCAGAGCAAAAGCACTATTCCTCTGGGATTTGCCATAAATGACAACCGGGCAAACTATAGAAACCGAAATAAAAATTTTGACCTATTATTTAATAGGTCAAAATTTTTATATAATACTGACTTTATAAGTTTACGATACAAGATACAGCTGAAAAAAGTTAAATCGATCTAAGTGGACTAACGGAGTGAGGGAGCGGTTTGAGAATTTTCCTTCTTTGTTTAGGATTCTACTCGTGTCCAGACTGGACCACGATATTTACGACTTGGGTTATTTATTCCTTTAAAAATATCCTTCGTATTTATTTTGACTCAATAAGGAAAATGTGGGTAATATTAACGTGAAAAATATTCTTATTGCATACTTGGCTCTTACGCCGAGTTTCGCTATCGTAGAAATTATCAGAAATAACTATAAAATCAGCCTAGAAGTTGTCTTTCAGGAAATAGAGTTTGCATTGAAACATGGCAATAATTTGTATGTACGTCGTTAAAATTTTAAGATAAGGTTACTTTAATTTTCACAAAGTGTAGTTAACTAAATCAAGCCCTAATTTTTTTATAATTAATTATTTGCTAATGATACATTCATAGCTAAACAATTATGTAATAATCATTTAATTTGTTGCGTTATATTATAAATAAAAAACATAGAACAATTCTTGGTCGGCATTGATTACGCATTACTGGGATTGTGGCTATCGGCTGTGAGTGGCATGTAATCAAGTAAAAGAAATTAATCATCAGTCTACTCACTTCCACAAGGAGTTACTCAAGTGTAAGGAATTAAATCATAAATCCGTACTTTACACGTAACCAATAAAACAATGTGTTACTTGACTTTGTACGAGTATGAACATATCAAGATAGTGGTTTGTATAACAGTAATAGGTAGGTAGGTTTATTCGACATTTTAAACTATACATTTTAAAAGAACAGTAAAAAATATAATAAGTAGAGAAAAATTACCACATTCTTATGCTATCTTCAGTATTACAGTACCTATGTGATTGAAATTTTGCTATATTCTTTAAGCCATCTTTTACAACAAAAACATGGGAGTGGTGCTATTCAAATGAAGGTGAAAGAGTTTTATGTTCTATGACATTTTTTCTGTATCAAATGAGCCGTATATAAGAACCGCTCAGTCGAAATTTAAGGTACACAAACTAACGACCTTCTAACAAATATCTTGGTACTGTAACTCTTGATGATGAATTCTCCTTGTTATGATTTAAATAAAGAATGGGTATTAAAAAAAGCTTTAGAAAAAAGTGAAACATTGAAATCAAATAACAGTCCAGAAGTGTGTATGTTTTTTTTTTTTAATTTGATAATTATGAAACGTACATTGAACGGCGGTGGCGGTGAGCAGGACGGCCAACGTCGCAAGTATGGCTCGCATGGTGGATCTGCAAAGAATAATAAACAGTTACCTCGCTGCAACAACTCATGCGCTTCCTATTGTGGATTTTACGAGTATGACCGTTTTGAAACCTTCGAATGTATCCTTCAAAAAACACAGATTTGTAATTTAAGTATTGGCAGGTATTACTGACTAGACAAAGCCAACAATAAGGCTCGAAGACGAACTATAGCTGAAACCCATTTTATATACGTAATTAAATATCTAAATTTGTCTAATATCAAAATAGACAGAACCATAAGACTCGAATTGTACGTTTAGATTTAGGTTTACAGAAGTGTTGCTTGCTTGCCTACAAACAAACCATGTTTATTACTTAGAAACGGGTCTAAACCCAATAAAATTTTCTAGGAAATAAGTACTTCAGAAATAAGGTATATAGTGTACGTTTACAAAACCGTGACAGATAAGTCAAAGGGCGGGAAAAATAGTTCGCAACTAAAAAATGCTCTTTGGCATTTGAGGGAGCTGAGGTCAAGAGTTCTGCCGACTCCGATATATGTAAACAATACCACTTTGAGTACTGCTTCAGGTAAGTGTCATCTGATCATAGTAAATATAAGATAAGTTAGATAATCGAAATCGAATGAAGTGCCGTGCCGAATTCAACATAAATGCATAAATCATTAATCATAAAGACGATTCAGAAGTACAAAAAAAAATTGGACCACTCCATCTCTTTCCCCTGAATATCTGCGCGACTAAGGGATAGGTTTAAAAACGAGATTCTTATTTAAGGCGATGAGAAAGCTGTCACTATTTGAATCTTAACTCTATCATTATGCCAAACAGCTGAACGTGGCTAAGAGAAGATTTAAATAGTGACGTGTTGCTGCATCATCGATTAAAAGAAGAATCTCAAGTTTATTAGCATATTTATGAGTTAATTAATTTCACAAATTACAATTTGATTAAACTTCGCGATTACGATTTAACTTTGGGAAGTTAAGTTTGCCGTCAATTAAGATGGTATACTTACTTAATTTCAAAGCTACATAGCCTGTACTTTCTATTTATTTAAATCCTTATAGCTAACAAAATTTTTAACTAAATTAAAAGTGAACTTTATGAATTATTCATATCTTTGTCTCTCATGGCTAAAAAACTGAGGTTATTGAACTCAAACACTTTGTTTATAAATTTTAAATAAATTATATAAATCAGACAATAAAAAAGCGTTTTTTTTTCTTATACTGAAAATTCTATGAGAGCTAGCCCTGAACAAAACTATTTAAGAAAAGCTATTTATTGACGATCGATGAAATTAACTCGGTAAAGGCATCCACGTGCATATGTATGTTTAAACTGATTGTTCAATAATTGATCTGTAACAGCATGCGACGTTCGACGTTCGACGTTCGACAAGTAACGGATTTCATCTTAACGGTATGCAGACTCCAGTGACCCGGTGGCCGAGAGACGAGAGAATGCCATTGTCAACACACGAATACAATGGAACATCTGTTATTGTCGATCTTTTAATGTTAATAGATAAGATTGTTGCGATGCATTTGTTAGATGCAGATGGCAATAGTCTAACAAAAACATCCCAACTAACAATTCCAATTGCCAAAGTGAATATGTTTGCTTGTCTGTTACCTCTTTACAGCTAAACCACTCAACCTATCTCAATGAAATTTTGCATACTTGTGAATAAAAAAAAAGACAAGTGAACTTTTCACATTCGCGGAGCCGCGGCTGAAAGCTAGTAGTGCCACTTTTCTGGCGAATTGGGGAGAGACTACATCTTTCCATTTGCAACAATCCCTACACTCTTTACTAAACGAAAAAAGCATCATTTCCAGCTCGTCACTTAAGATTTCATAGACCTTTCACCAGGACGTTCCTGGATTGATCAAGTTCATCTTGGTCTGCCCCTTACAATGTTCCTATTTACTAATGCCTTGTCTAAAGTCTTGTAAATAATTCTAACTCTTAAGTCGTCTCATTATTGGAGGATCTCGGTTGCTCTCTGATAAGGAGCGCCTGACGTCCTTAAGACTACAAAGTCGATAATAAAAGTCAATATATGAAAAGAAAACCACAGAATAATGAAATATATAAAATTCTGCAGTTTGCCATATATGTTCACTAAGAAAGTATTTTCACAAGCACGCAAATCAAGCTATATTTAAATTTAATTATAAATTAATTATGAAACGGCCATTTTACGAATTTCATCAATCTCAGAAAGATAATAATTCCAACCGGTTTGACATCTGCAGGGAGCAAAATATTGCCGATTCAAAATCAGCAATTCAAATTAATAATCAAAATCAAACTTATTTTATACAAACATTTGTTGCATACTAAAATTTGAATTTCATTTTCATCGAACCGTAGTAAATTATTAGATCAACGAACTCAAAAAGGTACTCATTAATTTTAATTTCTACTGTATTCCGAACTTTTTTAACGGTAAAGAAAAACAATTGTCTGTTTACAATTATTAATCATGTCTGTTAATGATCCCTAAAATATAGTAAGGACTTTCGTAGTCCCTTCAATTGGTATTCGGGAAGAGTCGTTCAATTACTAAGACGCAATGAACTGTGACAGGCTTTTGGAGAACCCTAAATACCACGCCGACTCGTTAGCAACCATAAAACACATCTCCATTGCTATATGATATGTGGGAAAACGTCGATATGAAGATATATAACTGATAGATGTGGCAAAGACGGTCACGTTAGAACGGACGGCTTGAGAAAATTTGGACGGAAATAATAATCGACTAAATTCCTCTTCTAGGCGATGGGCTAGCAACCTGTCCCTATTGGAATTCTATCATGTACCTATACAGCTTAACATGGCCTTTCAGTCTGTTCAAGAGTACTGGCTCTGTCTACCTCGCAAGGGATATAGACGTGACTATATGTATTTGTATGTATGAATTTATTTTATTCCATTGATACAATTAGAATTATGAGACGTGACACTTTTTTATTAACAAAAAAATATTTTGGTGTGCGCTAAGATATCCTAATAGCCTAAGATATTGCCAAATTTTATAAAAATCGTTTTTTTTAAATAAGCTTTTTTAACAGAAAAACAAAGGAAGTATTGAATCATCAATTAAGTGCTATATCTATGATGACTGGGTATGCGAAAGCGCGAATTTATGAAAAATCATCAATCAAGCTCTCGCGTCGATTTCTCGCACATTCGTAGAATGCGATATTTTATAGTTTTATACGTTTATTATAAACAGACGAGGCCATTTAGACGTTTTCAAATATTCAGAAAAATATGGGCGATTAAGCATTTAAAATGCCGCTCGTACGTTTTTGGACGTTTGTGGTTTTAAAAACGAAATGGTTTTTGCTGATGCTCGTTTTAGTTAGAAGTTTTAAAGGTTTTTTTTTAAATAGTAGACTATAAATTTACCGGAAATTTGTCCAAAATTTGGCCGAATGAAACGATCAAAGTTTTTCTGTATCTAAATAACTTTTATCTGTAAAATTACGTTTTCAACCTAGCTACTCTTAGAAAAGTACAGCGGTTAAAAAGCATTAAAGTAGGTATTACATACCTTATGTCAAAATCAAACTGCCTGACAAAAATCGAAAGCCCAAAGCATAGTGGCGAAGAGTCCAGCGTAACAGGCATAAAATAAAACAATAGTAATAAGGTAATACTTGCGTTCACATTTTGTAAACCTCGAACACAATATATTATATATTATGTAAACCTCTCTTGCCACGGGTGGGTGACCTGGAGGCCTGAAATACAGGTCTAACCTAGTTTAGGCTCCAGTCCACCTCCCAATATAAATTTAATTTTATATATTGGTATGTTGTGGAAAATAAATCTTTTTTTCATTCATTTCATTTCATTTTCAATAGGCACGAATATAGGAAAATCCAACCCTTTTAAGGAATTTAAATACAGATATTATAATCAGTCCATCTTCACGATTCGACTTAGAAACAATGCGATCGTTCACCTCAGAGATATTTATTGCGAAACAATAATATAATTGATAAATGTCAATAACATGAACACAATTCCGTGGCACTGCGTACGCGCCATGCATACTACGGTCGCGGAGCACCGCAGTTTTAGAATACTAAGCGAGTTCACTGTTCCTTGGCAGTTAAGTATAGGACACACTGATAAGTTAAATTAAGAATAGCAGACGAGTATTCATGAAGAAATGAACAAAGTGAAAAATGTTTGAAGGGATTGGGGCAAATGAAGTGATGAAGCCTTCCACTCCGGAAAGTTTTTTTTATTTACTTCTTATATAGTTACGAGTATATGAATATTTTTTTTAAATTCAGAGGCATTAGTCATTTGCTAAGAAGAGTTTGTTAGCAGTTTACCAACGCAACTTTTTAAGTTTATTGCCATTAAAAATATAAAATAAATAATTTATCAGACACCTTGTACAACGAAACGTTGAACTTAACATAAGTTATTGAAAATGTAAGTGGTACCAACTCATTTGAACTTACTTGTCAGTGTAACTTCAGCCTGAAAGTAAAACCTTTCGTTCAATATTATATCACGAGAAATCGCATTACACACCTAAAGGGGACATAATAAGGTATAGCTGTAAAGTACAGGATCCTTTTGTAAATACAGTTTATTATGATAGGGATATATTTTTAACTGTAAGTATAATAGTTTTGAGTCGTATGAGCATATATAACAGTATACACTAATAAAATATTTATGAACCTATATATTTATGTAAGGAGAAAATCTGATAAGGATATTCCATAGCAAATACTAAGAACAATAAATACTCGTACTTAAAATGTTGTGGAGAAGTCAGAAATAAACAAATATACAGTTCGGTTTTATATTTTTAAAATTAAATAGGATTGTTAGGATTACAAAGTCTTTTTAAGACTGTTGGCTCTGTCTACCCCGCAAGGGATATCGGACGCAACGCTTTTTGATTAAATTTTTTCTCTTCTCGTCATAATCTAGCTTCTTTTACGCTCAAACTTTCTTTAAAAAAGATAGTGTATCGAAACTAAAACAATAATACCTTAATACTTAACAAATATTTTCTTATGTACTATATAAAAACGCGATAGCTGTAGATGACTGAAACGATTGATTACTAAGTATATCGTACACGCAACTTAATTTCTTGAATGAACGTAACGTTAACGTAACCGATAACTCACAGTTAATGAGGTAAACAAACGATTGCAATCACTGTGACTGAAATATATTGAAAAAAAAGTCTTAACTTGTTGTTTCGATGAAAATGTAACATCATTAATTGAACTACAAAGTTTCTTAATTTTGTTTTATGTTGCGACGTTAAGCACGAATTTTTTATATTTTGTACTAAAATGGATAAATCATAAGTCTATTTAATAAAGAAGTGAGATTCCAGACACATGCCAATCAGAAAACTTTGTAAACTTGACCTGAATGATGAAACCGGGACGTCGTAAAAATGCACGCAACCCACTGCTCCCAAAAAAATGCAAATAATCGATTTTTACACGTTTTAATTCACCCGATACACAAATGAAAGGTTTATTTACCAAATCTCTCAATACTGAGATTCTATAAATAGATCACCGGTTTTAAATTGTATTATGAATATTTGAAAGTTAACAGAATAGAACTAATTTTGAATAAATAAACACTTGACACTTTCACCTGGACTTGAAATGAAGTTCAGAGGGAAATGGCGGCCTTGAACGTTCACACATGTTTATGTAAACAAAATTTGCAAACCGGTTCCATGCGGTTCCAGGCACGACGAGGAAAGTTAAAAAGTTTTAAAATACATACAAAATAATGTTCACTCTGGTTTACTGCAAACATTTGATTCTTTTAGCTTATCGTAGAACTAAGTTTACAAAGTAATAAGCAAAATAAAATAAAGACTGGCGCGCTACTTAAATGCAATAACTTATTTTTTTAACGAGGCTTATGGTCAAGCCACTTCAGTTAATATTTTGTGTTGTGTCGGCTGCATTCGCGAAGACTTAAATCGGAAAAATAAATAATTACCAATAATAGAAATGTTAACATAAAAAAAATATTAGTACTTGTTACTTTTATGCTTTTTATTTAATTTTATATTTTGAAATTAATTTAAATGGAGATCTTATTAATCATGATCACAACATTTATAAATGGCTTATATTCTTATTTCTTATTTAAAGGCAATGTGTTGATACTAAGTAATGGTCTTACCCTATCACGTTGCTATAAATTCGAAACACTTAACAAACGTACCAATGTTGGCATTCAAACTTGCTTATAAGATTCTGCCATTTATTTGCGAAACTTTTATATTACGAAAAATACGAAAAAAAAGTATGAAACGGTGAGTAAATACAAAATACGTGTCATACTGTGTTTTAAAAGCAGCACCTTAATTGTTTTATTTTTCATCAATTTTCACAATAATATTATTGTCCTCCCATCGAGGAGATCGTTAATTGCTACTTGAGTATTTTAGGTCGATAATGCGTATGCTTTAATGATTCAAAAATTATGTTAATTTGTATTTAATTAATAAACAATTTTAAAAGATTTTTACCCAAAATTTGACTTATACATTTTATTTAATTCATTATAAAATATTCACAATAAAATTTGTAAATATTCGTTATGTGCTGAACAGACAAATGTTTTTAAATCTGTTATGATAATATTAAAATTATTTTTTTTTGATACATTTTTGTATAAAATTTAAGTATCACATTTGCAAAGTGCGTAAAAAAGTGCGATACTCACATATGTACGCGTGCGTGGTGCGTTCCGTGCGATTGTGTCGCGGCGGCCGCTGCAATGCGGTTTTATGCGCGCGCGCATCCACAGCCATATTCACAGGGTGTGCTGTTATAGCTGGGGCTCTCGTGTGATGTTATTCTACTTTACAAACATATAAAAAAATAAGTCATATACTTAAATATTTAAACTAATATATAATATAGTTCCCTCAACAAAAGTTTATTGAATACTTTTAAATTTAAAAGAAACAAAGAATTATATTAACGACGATATAACAATAAATTAATAAAGTTTAAATACCATTTTTGGTTGACTGGAAGAAATCCTAATTGGAATAAGTCCACCATTGTAAATATTCTATTTAATCCAACGACTGTTTTGTATTTTGTTATATTCTTTTTATGTGCAATAATAAGTTTACAAACAAACAAACAAGCAAACCAAGAGAAAATTAGTTACTTGTTTTGATGCAGCGATTGCTAATAATATAATTGTTAATAAAGTAGCTAACTTTAAAATGAAATTTATTCTCAACCTTATACAATAAAAAATGATCCGTAAACCTCAATTTCTTTTTTTTGCAATTAATATTATAAATGCGAAAGTAAGTTTATTTGTTTATTTATTATCCCTTTACACGTTATCTCTTTATATTGCAGAAGACAGATGGGAGTCGCTTTGTGTAAAAACCTGCCTCACTCAATCCAGGATCCGTGATCTAAGGCATACCCCGAGCTCCTGTTCAGAGTGATGAGCGTGCAACCGGGACTAATTCCAAGAGGAAGAAGACACGTTTACTTCTGAACCAAGAAATTTTGCTTATATATAATCGAGTCTGGAAAATTACTTTTCATCCTGAAAAAACTGTAGTTTTTGTGGGATTTGCGAATAATCTTTCATAGGTGGCTCTAGCTTCGTGCTAGTATAGTTGCGGGTAAAAACTAGTTTACTGTAAACTTTAAATAAGTAAAGCTATTACGAAAAAATCTGATATGGTGAAAAATAAAACTTAATATTAATGTTTTGCAATGAGAACATTTTCTTTGTAAACATAATTTTATTTGTCAAAAGTGTTACCATCCTTGAATATAGCCTACAAAACAGGACTTCACTAATAACTGCTCTCTAGTATAGGATAGGAGACTAAAACTAGATCACGCTGTACATAATTGATCGATGACAGTCCCAAAAGTGCAATGTATCAAACAATGAGATCAATGCTTCGGGTCAGGCAACGGTTTGGACAGAAACCAGTATGCGAGAAAACGTACCAAATACCGAGATTATAAAATTTATGCCCGCGTTAAATGCCCGCTCCACGCTACCAACCCCGATTTTAATCTCCCCTCGTTTCTGTGACCTCAACAACTTAATGAAATTGAAAATCTTTAATGAGATACTTTGGATTTTTATTCGTGAGCGCAATGGTATTCGTATAACTGTTACCCAGTTTTATTTCCCGTTTATGGGAATCAACATTCAGTTGAACAGTACATTGTAACAAACAGCGCAGATTAGACAGTGTCTTCTTCCTCTTGAAGTTAATCTTTGTTACATCCTCACTTCTCAAATAAAATCAATTTTGAAGACTTCAAGAAATTTTATTCGTGCATTGGGTAAGTTAGAATTTTACACGAATCGACTCTCGTCTAACATCGGCAACATTGCATTAGCTACCTGACTCTGGCTACCTAGATGAATGTATCTTTTCCCTTAGTGGCCTGTTGCGACATTCATGGCAAAGAGAAGTAGTGGTCCTATTCTATAGCAGGTACCGGGAACAATCATACCACCTCTATTAGTGTTCTCTTACATTTCACAAGGAAAACGCGAGCGAAATTACATTCTTTACATCTACACATTCTCCCGCCCAGTACTTTCGGCTGATGCAGTATCTGCTCTTCCATCGTGTCAGTCGCCTCTACAAGATTATCCTTGTACATTGGGCCACACAGATAGCTTAAAGTAATTAGAGGGGGCCCGACCACAGACAGTACGCTACCATAGATAAATTACATATGTACTCGTATGTATATAATTTATCTATGGTAGCGTACGTATTCGATGGACGTTACGGAAACTCCTAAAAACCTTTTTCTCCTAACATTTCTCTTTTTACACTTATTATAACTATCATCACATACTTTTTGTTCTACGTAGATTTCGAGTACGGAAGCCAACTCGTAATAATGATTCCTAAAAATGATACTTTAAATAAAACAAGAAACATCATAGAATTCATCCTAAAATTTCTGATCTGTTATCCTTAAATTCAAATTCGAAGACATTCCAAGGCGACTCGTATTATTTCGGTTCGATGGCAAATACGCACTTATCAAATGTCAGCCTCATCCCATAAATTATCTCGTTGGCATGTTTGGCCCCAGCGAATGTAGTGATATTAAAATATATAACAGTGATTTATTAGATACTAGCTGTTGCCTGCTACTTCATTCACCGTAAGATCTCATAAAAGCTGACCTCTCCTGTATTACCTCTTAGACGGGCAGGGAGAGAATTTTTTGTATAATAGTTTTTAAGTTGGACCAAGCCTAATACACTTGAAAAAACCGCATTCAAATCGGAAAAATTGTTTTGGCGTGATACTAGAGCAAGCATACAGACAGACATTAATTCTAAAATTCACATTTTTATGTTCCATTGGTCTAAAATAGATTTCCCATATAAACTACGCATAAACTTATAAGTTTATACTCGTACATAAGTCAGTTTCAATTTCATTATAATTATGGTTGGATAAATAGAGCAGAGATGGTTTTTAATTCTTCGTTGCTTAAAAGTTTGTATTGATAATATTTTTTTTTTTTTTTGTAGCGGGAACGATAGTTCGGGCTCAATCGCCACTAAAAGAAAGATCTTCTCCCCGGCTAGGTTTTATGCCTGGGGAACCGCTGTTGTGTCGGAGGTTGCATAGGCTATAATATGCTCCAATCTGTGAAATCTTTGCTCGCGCGAGTTAGACTCTTTGCTGTTATTGGCTGTTATGACTTGTGGCGTAAAGATTCACCAAAATTTATTTCATATCCTCTGTTCATTTATATTGTGACACTACCTGTTGTTTCATCTCGCTTAAAACATGATATTAAAGTTTGTCTACAGTTTAATCTGTAAATCAATTAACTTATTTTGTTTTGTATCTAACACGCTTTTTGAATGATGATGTTTATGTACTAAAAGCCAAAAAATTATTCCAGATCACACCAATCTTCTCATCAATAGAGGGTTTTGATCAGAGAAATAAAATCGTTAGGCATAGCGTATCTGAAGTATATTTATAATAGAAATTTCCGTGCCCAACAAATAATACTTTGTTTATAATTTGTGTACCTACATTGTATGTGTTCGTGTAGATAAAGCCTGAATTTAAAATCTTTTTCCCTAGTCACTTATCTCCACATAACGGAAGGAAGCCATTGTCATTGGACGCATTTGTATGCGCATCGAATCTCAATCGCGAGATAACAATGGACAAAGAACTGGTGATAAGTGAGTCACATCATCTGTACGGAATTATTCGAATATCATTCACCTAGATTAAATCGGTGTCGAAATATTGGAACACTCGATTTAATCGATCATCATAAAAAATATCTACGTAGTTACATTGCCTACAAACATAATTGTCATCGCCCGTATGGAATTAGCCTTTTAGTTTTGGTTACGGCATTATTATTTTACCCCGATAATACTTGCAAGCCGACCTTCGCCGGAAGCCGAGCTTGAAATTGCTCTTTTGTTGATTTATTTTAAAATGAAATGTAAGTGAACATCTGTAAATAAACGGAGGTAAAATCTATTTGTTTAGTAAATTTATATAATCCTGAAAAAAATACTGCTTATAAATTACACATTATGTTGATACGTCACACACATTCAAATCACTTCTAATGTTAATAGCGGAAGACTACCGAGTTTCCTTAAGGCCCAGCAATATTTGGCTTATGATGCGGGACACAAAACTGCGATCGTCACATCGACCACGTACCATCAGTACGAGTATAGTTAGAAACGAAGGTGTGCTGCATCGACAACGCAACAACCTGCCAAATCGATGGTGTACCACATCTATAGTGAATTTCTGTTATATTTTTAGTATTAACCAATGCTCTTTCGATCTTTCTTACAAGGGAGCAAAACTCAGTTAAATTATTTTCAATAATATATTCTGAGGTGGCCAGACAAGTATCCTCGTAAGTACTGCCTGCGTACGCTTACTACTTACTCTGAACATATATGTGTTTAATTTGAATAATTACATTATCTTTATATAAAATTCTTATGTCACAATGTTCGTTCTCGTACTCCTCCGAAACGGCTTGACCGATTTATGAGCATATTGTGTAGGTCTGAGAATCGGCCAACATATGTTTTTCATACCCACAAAATCCAAAACAACGTTTGCCGGGACAGCTAGTAGTATGCCACTAGCTGTCCCGGCAAACGTTGTTTTGGATTATATATATAAAACTTTATTATTTACTAAGTCTAGTGAAAAATTCCAAACAAAGAAGCATATGATTGACTGCGGTCAAAGAGACCAAAAAACTTTCGCATTTAAAATATTATTATTGAAGTTACAGTTTCATAAGCTTTAAAAGCTCCTTACCGCCTTTCCTGGGAAGCCGGAACATCGGGGCGCGTTTGATCACAGATAACCTAACGACACTTGCCAGATCTGTTACTGTAATATACAGACCTAATGGTTATTTACATTTTAGGAAGGCTCTCTAGTAGTTTCAACTTGCTAGTTTTTTTAACAATATTCTGCACTGTCTGTAAAGAGCAGGACATAAATGCACAAAAACATCTTGCTTACTGAAATTACCAAATGTGATAACTTCAAGATTTTTTTTCAAGTAAGTACTTTCAAAGTTTATTTCAAAGCGTTTACATTGCGAAAGTGAATTCGTGCGGAATTTCAAAGAAATCCTTTCAATACTTATAGTTTCAGTTCTATCCATTAACTTATTAGATGATTTTGCCACCATTTCTTTTTACAGATAATTTCAATCAGGCCTAATATCTGTTTGTATCATCATCATTGCGTAAAGGTATGAATACACCCAGTTCCAGCGTAGATCAAGTTTTAATAATATTCAGTTCTTAAGTGCTATCATCATTGACAGTACCAAAGTATTATTGTTATTTATTGCATATATTCTTAATAAGACTTTTAACAACTTAATGCTTATAGGTACGTTATCAACTAGTTTACCGTTGGGATATTTCCGTACGTATAATTCTCTTAGTCCTTTTTTTTTTTCCTTATTTAATTACATGCCTTTTTTTTCAATTGTGCAAACATTTCTCATTTGCAGGAGAGTGTGGAGGGAAAGGTCGGTCGGAAGACCTAGACGATCAAATTAAGGACGTCCTGGTAAAGGGTCAGGTCAAAAGTACCCGAAACCGCCGAGCTTGCATGAAGAGAGTTATGAATGTGAATGAAGCGAAAGTAGTATGCAGAGATCGTGGAAAGTGAAAAGAGGTGGTCTTTGCCTACCCCTCCGGGAAAGAGGCGTGATTTTATGTATGTATATATTTCTCATTACTATTTAAGTTTTGAACTATAATTATTACACTGAGATATCTAGATCACACGAATCATTCAATCAATGTTTGATCGTTTCGGAAATGTCTACAAATTTCTCTATTTCCTCTGAGGTAGCGTAAGCTAATAGAAACGTGCATATTACGAATTGCGGTTTCCAAGATTATTGATTTCACATGCTATATACTATAAAGGCCTACCCACCGAGCTCTTCTCCAGAAAGGTAAAGATGCAACCGGAATTAACACCAACAGGACGAAAAATATGATGTATTATATGGATCCGTAGATCCAAGTAACCTAACATGCCATATCATTTAAAATTTAGTTATATCTTTGAGTACGCTAATACCACTCTGGATAGAGAAAATTCGGAGAGCGAACCCAATCAATTTGAAAACACGTAAAATTTATACATATACATAATCATTACGTCTTTATCACTTACGGGGCAGACATATTTTTATATACGTTAAGCTTTATAGCCATATATATGATGGAATTATTATTTCTATTGATTTAAATCTAATGAAATTTTTTGTTCATTTTCAGTTTGATTGTTAACTCTTTGTTGGATGCGACGGACGCGGCCGAGGACGCGCGGATGGAGCTGTGGGCTTCCTCTAGTACTCAATAAAACGGTATTTACTTTGGGGTGGCAAAGAAGAAATAAAACAGTATTTGTTAGCATTTATTTATTTTCAGATATGAACAACGTAATACGTTATAATACAAGATATTTTTTTAAGGATAGGACAGTATAAATAGCAGTATTTTATAGGATTCCTATGGGGTAGAAAGTAAGCACAAATCCCTGTAGGTATTAACATTATATTTTACTGCGCAACAGTTTGAGTTTACACATAATACATAGTGTGTAACTTGCTAATAAAGATTTTTATGCAAGTGCATAGCTGAATTATCATTCTATACAGTGCAACGCCTATTGAATTTAAATAGCAATAATATTTGGATTATAATATCAGTTGGTACGTAAGTAATTGACAAAAAAGTAATAGGCAACAACGGATTTAATAAAATCGGATTAGATTTCATAATGGATCATAATTGACGAGAAATTATTAAGGAAGTTGGAGAATTTTTAACAGCCTAACATCAGTCTCTACAGTCTAAGGTCTCGTATTTATTTATAATTAACAATTTTCTCAGTTGGACTGGGTTTACAATGGGAGCAGTCTTAATTTGGTGATAAATCTGTTATGATAAGGTATGAATCTGTCATAACGGGATGAAATTTGTTTATCAACTGTATCTGTTTAGAAGTAATAATTATTAGAAATTAATTACAGCTATCGACACGCTATCTACACAAAGAAACATTTTTAGTTGTCATACATGCATTCTTAAATAGCATTAGTAATTTATGAATAAAAAATAAATACAAAACCCGAATAAGATAAACTTCTACTATTTATTTTGTTCGAAGCTCTTATGTCTCTTATTTGTTTTTCAATCGCCAAGTACCACACAGAAGGTGTCCCTATTAACAGGATTTAACATTTAGACGATGTCTATTAAAAAATGAGTAGATGTTTTTTGCCCTACGTATTGGTAATCAAAACTTCGCATTAATGAATTATAGTATAAAGCCTAGGAACACGCCCCTATCTTTTAATAATTGCTAGGTATACACTCGCATTTTAACGTGTTTTTTACATAATATCTATCATAACTTCCTACCACACACAAGCGTCTAAACTGTGTTCGTAATAAAACCAACATATACGAGTAACAATAAAAATTAAAATTTATTGAATTAAATTACATGTTATTTACAAAAATAAAACAGAAATAAAATAAAAACAAAATAATACTAAAACGCATTGTCATTCGTTTAACTTATATAAGTAATTAAAAATCTTAATATTGTGTGCTTTTACTAGTGATGGGTTAGTATTAGTTTAATTGAGTAACATGGCATCGTATTAAAAATTAACCTAACTACGATTTAACCTTATTTCTACGATAACAATTCAAGGCCCTTTACATAGAAGACTTCATAAATACATAGTTTAAGAATTATAAAATCATTTAGTATAAAACTGGCGTAAATGATATTTTAAGTCATAAGAGAACTCGCTAATTATAATGAACCCTACATAATATCGTTATAAAACAACTACTGAAGGAATGTCATAATATTGAGCAAATTTAAAAAATTATTATCTATTGCTAAGCGTTCATAGGTATTCTCTATGGATATGAGATTCATTGGATATGTGCAAAGCGAAGTCTTTTTTAATAGTTCAAAGTTTCGTTCAGGCACTAAGCGATACGATAAATTTAGAGGATACTTTTTTTTGACAAAGTACTATATTAACATTACACGTACGCAATTTTAGGCCATTTTGTGGTCTAATTGCAATATTTCATAGATACTTTTGGTCACGAAACTGTTACCTAAAGTAAATTTTAACGAAAACTATAACCAAAACTATGGTGCATTTCACAATTACAAAACAATCAATCATATAGGTAAACTGTTAATGTCATAAAATATCAATATTCCACGAAATATAATTCGCCGTCTTACATTTTTAGTGTTGGATGTTCCGAAATTTATTTCTATGGGTTCAAAGTTATTATGTTAACATAGTACCTATATTTTAATAAGAGAACGTATATTATTAAGATATTAACAAAATTCATGATTAAACAAAGGTTTATCACACAATACCCGAATTTGCTCCATTAGATTTCGTTATAAATGATTGAATAGTTAGCTTACATAGCCAAGTATTAATAAAGCATTAAATAGCCTTATTTAGATGATCAAGAAAGTACTTAAATATAATAATACATAACAACTAGTACAGTCATTAATAAAACCATTGACTATAAACATTTCTATTACAAAATTAGATATAGGTACAGTATAATTGAACTACACAACTTACAATATATTAAAGCCCACAGTGTATAAACACATTATTTAGATAATGTTTATTCGTCAATATCAGATACAAATTTGTCAGAATTAGTTCAGTAAGCCACAGCTGATGGGACATTTGATATTGATGTCAATGAACTCGTCATTATTCTCAACCAAGGTGTAAATGACTTAAGTCGTTATAGTTTAGGTGAAAAAGTTGTCTCTTTGCTGGTAGATAGGTAGTTCGACGTCGGGTGAACGGTCGTCAAATTCATCGTTCCCGTCTCGTTGTGGCAGCTCTTCTAACGCTTTTACTGGTAAAAAAAGAAACAATTAATTTACAGGAAAACTTTGTTAGTTTTAGTTTGTTTTTTTTTAAAGAATGTCAAAATACACTGGCAGGTAAATATTTTGAAGGAAAAAACAACATGCAAATTTTTTATTTCAAATCAGGATATGAGAATACATAGGTAGTCAAATATTACATACACATCGAACTTTATTTAATAACGTTAATAATATTATTCTAGATACCTACCAGGTAGAGATACAAAAGAGAAGCTCAAATATCTCTGAATCTGCTATTTCTATTCAAGTTATGACGTTTAGGATTAAAAAAAAATTACTTATGTTAATTGTTCGATGCATAACATAAAATCACGACTAAGATAAAAAAAAATTAACTGAAACCAAAACTGAGCATAAAAAAGAACAAAACTACTCACAACATAATGCAACAAAACGAAACCATGCTGCAACAGACTGGACTGTGGAATCTTCTAAGGGCCTTCCAATACTTTAGTAAGTACGGACAAATCTAGCTGTTAACGTGTAGCTATATAAGGTGTGAGCTGATATGATTGGGGTTTTCTGTGCTGTGTGTGTTATAAAAATGATTATGTGTGTGGATCAGTTCGCTGTGGACGGCCCTTGATCGGTATTCGTTCCTGTCGAATGGTACAAACATCAAGCAATTGTTACATGCTGACACAAAATAGCTGTTAGTCACGTAATCTGTCATTAGAATTGAGAAATAAAATAGCTATATTTCAGAAAAAAAATAGATAATATTCTTGTAAAACTTTTGTAGAATCTCAGGATAATTTTATTTACGTATAGATATATAATGTTTCATCTGAATCTACTCATCAAGTTGTGTACAATTCTAATCACAGATAAACATCAAATAATTAAAAAGAATGTGCAATCAACTGCAAATATCTAATGTAATGTTTCAAGGAAATTAATTAAGATATATTCTGATTATAAATCACAACAACAACAGAGAAATATTGCCAAATCTGTATTTTTTAGAAAAGAACAAACGTACAACAAATCTTAATTACACGTGTAAGATTCACAAGCACGATAATCAGAATATAAAAAATAACATTGTCAAAAATACCGGTGAATGAACACAACACAAAAACAACATCAAAACACAGCTGGTTCCTTAATCTGAACTACGTAAAATCAAATTTTTGGTATCCATAAGATTTAATCACTAAAGTGATTGATGAAAAATTGGTCATTCAAAATTGATAAAAATCTGTTTTACCTGATTTTACGTACTTGCAAAATATTTTAATCTTACTCACTTTATTCGTCACAAAATTATATCTTGTATATAAATTTTGTGACGAATAAAGTAACACTACCTTAACATCAAAAAAGTTTATATGACAAAAATGTTTTGCTTTCAAAACACAACAATTAACCAGCATTACAATAAAAATCATCGTCATCTTACCGGCTATGATTTTGCTCATCTCGGTGACCTGCTTGGCCAATATCTGGTTCATCTGGAGCAAATGTTCCCGCTGCCTCTTCTCTTCCCCGTCAGGACTCTAACGGTCATCACAAGCAACATGTACTGTGCTGTTTATTTACAGCCAAAATTCAAGCGGCTATAAGCTAGATAACGTTTGTAGACAAAATTGTACGTCGTGACAAGTTTCAACAAATCGGGTTTAATTAATTAAAAGTAGTAATGCCATAAATTTGTCTACAAACTTATCCATCTAATTTATCATTATTATCTTTATATTCTCTTAAAACTAGTAGTTCTAGAAGTAAGAATGAACATGCAAAAGAATGATAGAGAAAAAGTCCATTCAAAACAACAATGAAAGCAGGGCGAGCGAATGCAGGGTGCAGAAACATGTTATAAACTTAAATCATAGTGTTTATATTCTCTAAATTTTAAGCTGACTTTATTTTATAAACTCTTTACTGAATTTAAAAACTTGTTTCGTAGTGTTTTAAATTCTAATTTAACATTGATGAGAAAAAATCCTAAGGCATGTCTGTCGCATAGTAAATATTATGATTTCTGTGGTCTGGCATGGACATACCAACGGGTTGTTTTACCTTAGATCAATTTAGATTTTGTACTTTATGTGCTTAGGTATTTATAAACTTTATGTTAAAAGATGATGATGGAAAAGCGATGCCTTAATCTAGGACAGAAGACTGAGATTAGATTATAGATTCACTCTAAACATTTAGTAAGGTTATATTTTGCTGACATAAACAAACTAACCTTATTAGGATCGGCAGAAGAACTGGACAGCATTTTTTTGATAGATTCTACTTTCTCTTGGCGTTTTTGCTGCTCTTCGGGTGAAAGTTCTGGAGGCTTAAAAGATGAAATAAAATTTATAATTAGACCTGCTTAAAACTGTATAAAAGTTAGTTCCGCCATAGAAAACTAACTCAAAAATGTTACTTTTCAGAAAAAATATGTTTTAATATAATAACATCGTGTAATACTGTCTAGAAAGCAAAATAAGTGGAAAATATTATCGGGTATCAGCGCAAACCCTACCACGTCATCTTACGAACGACCTATTTATTATGTGTCTATCTACAATGTGACGTCAATAAGTGATACCTTGTATCCAATTTTGAAAATAAATCTATTCTATTCTAAAGAGCACTTAGACTGAAACGAGATATACATATAATGGTATGAATAGGTATTCCTACCTTCTCCGGTATATACCGCTCCGGTATCAGTATCTTCTGCGGCGCGGCGAGCAGCTGGTCGATGGTGGAGTCGGCGAGGCGGCGCGGCGGCAGCGCCGAGCGCACCACGTCGGGCGCCGGCGCCGGCCCGCGCAGCGCCAGCTCCATGTCCGCGTCGTCCAGGGAACGACCCATTTTCTGAAGAAACGCAAAAAACTTGTGAATTGTTGTTCATGTTAGAACAGAGTTGAGTCACAGAACTTAGAAAGCGGCCAAATATTAATGGATTAAATTAACGTTATTTGTAAGGTACGTGGGATTTTTACAATATTCTTAAAAAAAGATTCTGATTCTGTATGGACAGAAAAGAGACTTAATAGTGAGTAAATAATGATGCGCTATTTGTTAGAGCTCCCGTGTTTCGATTTGTATAACCGAAAGCATTGGGAGGTGATGGAGTTTTATATTTTAATATCAAAAAATATCAAATAACAATATTTTATTAATCTCAATTTTTTCTAAACAGAATTCGAAAAATATACAAATGCACTCGTAAAAAATTAAGTTTACTACTCACGTCTTGATTATATCCATCTTTTGGTATTTCATTCAATGTCTTGGCGCTAAGATGATGCGGCGCTGTATAATGCCTTCTCTTTTCCTTAGGAACTTGCCTTCTATGTAGAGATCCATTCTTCGGTTCTCCAGACATCTCTGTTATGATCTGTTTGGCCGCCTCACTCTTGAATATTGGTGATAATTCCATGTGAGATTTATTCAAACTTACAATGCTACTGGTCTTCGACAGAGGATCGTTGGTTAAAGTCCTAGAACTATCTGTAGGGCTGTTCAGATATTGAGTAGAAATTGAAATGGTTCGATCATAACCAGACCTATCGTAACTCTTATGGTAACTGCTGCTTAGCGACGATATGTCTCGAGAGTAATCGTAATTAGATAGTGAAGGGCTTGATGGATATTTTGGACTAAGTTCCATGTTTTTATCACTAATGCGAGGGTAATTCGGAGGTTCTTGTGGTTTTTCATAGTATTCTTCGAATTTGCTGAAGTCGGTCCGAGGCACTGACGAAGCTCTGGTATAGTTTAGAGATTGAACTAGTTCTTCCTCTATGAACTGATCGAGGTTGGCGGTAACTTTGTTGGAAGACCAATCAGACATTGGCTGTAGTGAGCGCTCCCTATCTCGTTGTCGCCTTTCACTCTCTCTTTTAACAATCCTGACAGTTTTGATTTCTTGTTTTTCTACGTTCGATAAGTTAGCTGAAAAAAGAATAAACATACTTAGATAGTATTCAAATATACTCCTATAAAAAATATGTAAAATTACTTAAGTCATATTACAAAAAAAAATCGAATGAAGTCAAGCTATAGTACTAGAGAATGCACATAACAAGAAGGCACATAAATATTACAAAATGTATTACCAAATCCTCCATTCTGTATGTCTTCACTTGACAACGGAGACGTCAAATCGGGCGCCGAGGGTCTCGTGTCCACATATAAAGGTGTCTCCATGTTATTCGGCTCGTAGTGTCCTGGAGGCAGGAGCCCGTTGATCTCGTACTCGTAGTCGGCTTGACCGTGGTCGATCGTATGGCCAGTGTCGAGGTTAGTTTCTTGCCAGCATGATGTGGGGCGACGTTTACCTGAAATTTCCATTGTTTCTAAAAACTCTATAGAATGCTTGCATGTTCATTAGCTTTCCTGCTCTCCAGTGTCCTATAGCATATTTGTTGAATTGATAAATAAGAGCAAAATCAAATAAGAACTCGTCACTTTTTTACATTATTTTATAGATTTCATAGATATATACCATTCAGAAATGAATCTTATTTCATTGCAATAAATCCACATTTCTTAAAATTAAAACTCTTCTTATTGTGTATCACTCTCCGCCTTTATGTTTTGAAGCTGGAATGCTACTTTATTAAAATAATGTATTTATCAAATTAAATTGAAACTCATTGAGTACCTGGCATAGAATCGTGGGTAGTCTGCAAAGCCTGTGACTGTTGTGTGAGGTGCCTCACAGCTCTGCTCAGCTCCTGTCGTTGTCGCTGCAGAGCCGAAACTAGCTGTTGAACTCTCGTTACCTCTGAAAATTGTATTGTCAATTATTTTCGAACATTAATGGTGCAAATTTGTAGGAAAATTAGCTGTCTTGGCGTTCTCATAACAAAAACGTGTTTGGTAAATTGGAAAAGAAGTGATTGATTTCATTGGTCATCTTTGCGTGTTCCCTCCATTTCTCAGTGGCATCGGGTTGCGACATCCCTCTTCCTTCGTCCCTTCCCGACATTACTATTTCCTCTCTTTCTCTCATCTCAGCATTTAGTTGCATCCTCCGTCACCAAGCTTCTGGCATAGGTACCGCTTTCCTACTTTTCTCTTTCCATTTCTTCCGGGCAACCATAAATCATCTTTCGCGACATCAAGCCAGGATTTCTTTGACATAACTCTTATCTAGTGGTTCGTAGAAAACTGAAACCACCACGCGGAACAATTCGGTAACGAATTCTTCTCAGGAGTTAACTTAAGGTGCTGGATAATTGGAAATGTTTCTATTGGTTCTTACCATCTTCAAGCATAGTAGTAGGATGTGCAGGCACGGCCGCGCGCCTCGCTTGTAGTGCGCGACGTAACTGCTGTAATTCCCGCTCCAAGCGAGCGTTGTCTGCCACCGTTTGTTCCAGTTTCTGGAGAATAGCGGACGAAACACGTTTCATAACTAGTTTCAATAATCTACATATTACGTTCGTAATAATTCGATATGGATAGATTCATAATATGTACCTATAATTAATAAGTGTTTCTCATTAATCCAAAATAAATTTATATTTTAAGGTTTTCCGTATCTTATAGGTAAAAACGGGACCGTATTACTAAGCTTCCCCTGTCCGTCTGTCTGTCATCAGGCTGTATCTCATAAACCATGATGGCTAGAATACGTTTTTCTATTTTTTTGCTCGAAACGTCTGTTACCGACGTTTAAGATTTTCACAAAATAATTACTTGTATAAAAGTGAAAGGAGGCTCCCATACAACAAACGTAATATCTTAGCATTTTTTCGGTTCATAAACAACATGAATATAAAAAATTAATATTGTAACAAATGTGACGATTATACAGGTATTTTTATTTTATGTCTTATATTTTCATATTTTAATTACCTAAAATTCTTATTATAACTTTACTAATTCCACCAAAATATATACTCATCTAGATATTTATCATGCATTGCGATAATTTTTTTATTTTTTACGATCCATCCACCACCAGAGAACTATTTTACAAATATTCAAATATTGTGCAAAACATGCCTTGGTTTTTATGTTTAGGAAAAATCAATAAAACCGTTAATCAGAATCGATGTAAAAACGAAATATATAAAAAAAATAAGTGCATGTATAGACGAAAACCTTATAAACCTTAGAATTGTGTGCGAGCATGGCGTGCACACGCGCCAACTCCGCCTCGAGTCCGGCGCCCCCCACTCCCCCCACACTGCCTGCGCTTGCCATTACATTGCTTATACTGCCACGAGTTATATCTGCGCGAGGTACGCTGTGTAACTTGCCTCGAACACCTAGAACGTAAAGTACATCTTTTAAATCCAGCGACTCTTCAATCTTGTCTTTTATAATCTCCAAATATCACATAACTTACCGGTAAGCAAGGACTCTAGAGTATCTTTATCGGTCTTCAAACCCTGTAATATGGCAGCTTCATCAGCCAATTCTTGTTCCAAAGCCCACAACTCGGCAACTCTTGATCTCGCAGCCTCTGTCTCCAAAGGTTTTCCGGCTGCAGCACTTTCAAGCCACCTTTAATTTTACGATGAATGTAGAACATAGGTATGATGAAAAAAAATATTGAAATTAAAACAAATAAGAAATTAACGTTAGCAAAATTAATTTCTGTAATACGAATAAGACAGTCTAAAAAGTACTGATTAACTTTTTAGTCATTATTTAGTTTAATAAGAGTTTTTATTTACTGACCTCTGCTGTTCCATCGCATGTTCCGCGAGGACCTTTTGCCTTAATCTCTGGTTCCTTTCTAGACGCTCTACAGTAGAACCGGGCCTGTTGTACAACGACCCCAATTTGACCATATTATCAACCAGTTGCACTAGTGGCTTACTCTTCTCATACTGATGTTCTAGCTCCATCAACTGCATCTTGAGTTGCTCCAACCGCTGCAAGCTCTCTTCACGTTCTATAGCTTTTAACGAGCTGAGGGATTCCTAAAAGTTATAAGAGACATTCAAAATAACGTTTGGTTTTCCGGAATTTAAAAATCATTAACCGTAATAAGACAATTTTATCTTGCAAATAAACAAGCATAACATTTATCCATAACAACATTTACCACCACCATCAACCAATTTTTCATAATCATACCTATTAAAAATCGTTAAACATGCAATGAGTCAAAAACATAATGCACAAAATAAAATGTAAATAAACACCTCCGTGCTACTGATTTGTGCGCAGCAATGTTGTATAGCACGATGCGTCGCCGCATGCCTGCGCCTCAACTGTATCAGTAGAAGTACCAATTCCTCGTGAGTGCGACCCAGAAGCTCTCCAGCAGTCGGAACTTCGCCCAACTGGTCAGACTGACCCGTTCGCTGATTTCTTTGCTAATAATACCAACAAACGCAACACAAATGTAAAGCTAAATGAAATAAAAACTACCAAACATATGTAACAAAATGCAACTAGTGATCTTATACAAATCATAAACCAAAGAGATAAGATAAAGAAGAGGTTAATTTACCAAATCTTCAGTTTCTGTGTTTCTTCGAACCCTTGGACTGACAGCTCGAATAGGTTGTTGAGAAGCTCTAGATGGTGACCGAGTCATTGCCCAAACGTCTTCTGTTGCGCTGAGTGCATGTATCTAGAACAGAAATAAACATAGTTATAGATTGATCTTAGCAAGTAACGAGGTTACGAGATGTCTCAAAATTCCAAATGCCTTACATTTTGTTGAGAATTTGACATTTGTTGTGATCCGTAGTGATCATTATTTACTTTATCTTCGACCCATCTTACCCTAGGGCTAACGGCACGTACTGGTATATTGGCATCTCTGGTATTTCTTCCGATAGACGTGTTACTTCCGAGAAAAGCCTTTTTTAATAGTACTTGCTGATTTGATGAAATATTATTTGAGCCTGAGTCCATGTGTGCGCCTGATATTGTCATAGAAGCTGTAAATTTTAGATAAGTATATTAAATATTTTCTAAATTTAAAATGCTCTAAACTATTTCTCTTTTAAATGGTAAAACATATGCAAATTCACATGTTAATATTCAAATCTAATAGTCGTTGCTATTTACAAACACGAAAAATATATTTAGCATGCTGTGCTGTGAGATATTGACGCCATGGTTGTTGTACCTTTTCTTGTTTATCAATTTAAGTGACTCTTAAAGTTGTAAGTAAGTAAATGCTTTATTGTTCACTAAAGGAGTACATTACGTTTATTTACATAAAACTAACAAAATTATAAGATAATGACTTTGCTTTGCTTTATACCTTAAAAGTAATAGTAAAACTTACATATTGAACCGTACACGACCATACGAGTGTTAGAGGATACCTTCACTGCTTGCATTGTCAGTCCCGGTGTCCATAATACAAAGAGTGCTATTTGTACCCACACCTGCACCCCTTACGCACCCAGAACCTCTTTTCATTAGACCACTCGACATCAAGTCCCATTGTCTTAGCTTTTCTCTATCTATCTCAAATTTCTTTTTGCTGTCAACAGCAGTGTTAGGATTACTACCTGTGAGCACTCGGGAATTACCAGACGATTCAACAGTTAATTGCTCATATACTCCTTCGTCTATTGCAGCCATATCAGGTTCATCATTCTCTGCTAAACTGACATAAACATCATTATCATCAGTCTTTTCTTCTTCTTCCAGACAAGAACTTTGTAAATGTAAATTTTTTTCTCTCAATTTAATTTGATTCTGAATATCACAATTTACGTAAGTAACGTGCCGAGATATTTTATTGGAAAATCCCTTCCTCACGCGTTTTATACTATTCATACCATTTATATCACAATTTGTTCGATCTAATGGTGGAGATTCGACTGTATCTAAATCATCCATTGAACGTGCATGTCTGTGAGATACTCTTCTCAAATTATCTCTCCATAAACTGTCTTCATCCCAATGTTTCTCTCCGTGACACAAAATGTTTTCATAAGCACCTACTTCGGCTTCGGCATCATAATACACCGTGTTTGATGAGGTTCCACTACAATGTGAAGACATACTTGCGTTGGACATTTGAATAGATGATATATTTGTAGAGCATGGATTCACAATATTTGAATCTGAAGATGAATTTTCTGCATTATTATATGAATAATTTCTTTTGCAGCCAAGGCCAGACATTAAATTCATGGATTCGGGTATTTTAGAATTTCGACCGTCTGAAGATTCATAAATATTTTTCATATCGATTTCTGGATCTTTGTCAGCTGCACTTAAAAATTCTACTGAAACACTTCTTGCTGACGCTCCTAATTCAAATGGTTGTTCAGAATTAAATATCTGGTTGTTGTGGATGGGATTATGTATATGTGTTATTTCGTTTTTTCTATGTACTGGTCCCCGACGGCGCTGATTATTTAATCGCCGATGAAGATTGGTGTTTTTTAAAAAGTGTGAGGTAGGCAAAACGTTTATGTGTTCTTGTGATGACAAATCCGAGTAATAATATGGCGCACTATGTTCAGTAGAACTGTCTCTACTATGAAATCCCATAGAAGCGGAAGGGGCATTCGTTTCATTTCCTGATTTCAGTGCAAGTTTTTCGTGTTCAAATTGCTTAATTTTGTCTGATATATCTTTGTTCAAGTTTTTGCTTAATAATTGCTCTTCGTCGTAACCTTTTGTGTAATATGAAATTGGTGATTTAGGGATTCCGGCCGAACTTCCTGCGTGACTTGAAATTAAATGTTCTATATTTTGTTGGTGTTGATATTCTTTATCGACATGAGCTTTGCTAGATCGACCTACAGGTGTGCTTGAACAACGGACGTGACTTATCACGTTTGGTGACTGGGTAGCTCTTACAATATTATCTTTAAGAATCATACTATTTTCGGAAGAAGATATGTTAACATGTGATTCTTCGTTCACGTGGGACTCTCCAATTGGTTGAAGTTTATCTAAGTACCTATCTAAATCTACGTTAACGGTTGAATCATTATTTACACATAGCTTAGATTCAGATAATTCAAAAATAGAGTCATCTGATAGAGGTCTTCGCTTCAACAACATTTCTATATTTTGAAAACTACCCATTGAGTGCCTTAACTCTATTGCCATTTCGCTTTCGTTTAAACTTGCAACTTCAGATGATAAATTAGAAGGAGCCATTTCAAATTTGCTACTTATATCGGATTCTAATGATAATCTTGAGGAACCCCTATCAGCGTTGTAACTTCTTAATGAATCCGATTCAATACTGCTTGAATTATAATGTTCAAGTGTGGCGTGACTTAATAACTTTGGTGACCCTCCATTTAATCTTTGCTTGTCATTTGGTAAACTAGCTCTACTGTTACGAACCTTCTCACCACGAGTAAGTGTATCATGAATTGAAGTTCGACTGCCGTAAATCATTAGCGAAGTGGTTTTTCTTCGCCGTTTAGTTTGATTTTCACTAGTTAACATTTTTAGAATGGAATTATCTTGAGCTATGTCAGATTTATCTAACTTTTCCAAAACATATTTGGAAAGTGCTTCTTCGGATAATTCATCAAATGGTGGAGATGAACTCGGTACAGATGGCGGTGGAAGTATGTCACTGTCCGAACTATCTTTTCTAATCAATATATTTCGACTCCGATTTAAGTAATACGATGCTGGTCTAAACGTATCAGAGATGCTGAAGCGATTAAACGCTGCATCAATTAGTGGATTATCTTCAGGGGCTTCATCGTCTGTTGAACTAGAACTTTCAGACTTTTTTGATGTTCTTTCTATTTTAGATACTCTTTTAACAGTATGCTCTTTGGTGTCTGCAAAATTAGATGCAGAATCAAATAAAACATTAATTTTAGGTTTTTCTTTGTCAGATTTAATATCATCAATTAAATTAGTCAACTCCATGTATACTGGTTCTACTTTTCCACCATTAACGCAAACCACTTCATATGTTTGCATATCTTCTTCTTCGTTTCCTATATTCATTTCAACATAAGGATTATCTTCGTAACTAGTTGGCAAAGTGTTGTCAAACACGCTTAAATTTTTTAGTACCATTTGATGAGTAAGCTCAATAGTAGAATTTTTACGTGGGCTCATTGGTAAATAATGATCTTCTCCGCCAGATGCAACGGGTGGCGTATCAGGTTTACATTCAATATTAGACTGATTCATCTCTGAAGTTTCCTTTTGTTCTTCAACTGAAGATTTAATTTCAGCATTTTCACTATTTGTCACTGTATCTACTTCTGCATCAGATTCCATTAACACTTCATCTAAATCATTATCTGTATATTCTACTTGAGTTTCCGATTCGGCTTCACTTTCGTGTGTTTCATATCCAATTTCATCTGCTTCATTCACACTATGAGTCTCTTCTCTGTTTTCATCGTTTTTAATTTCCTGAGTGGGACTATTAGCTGGTTGTGAAAGTAACAATGAAACGCCAATGTTTTCATATGTGTTTTCAGACACATTGCTCTTTTGTTCCTCTGTATTATTAGAGTTAATTTTAAGAATGTCTAGAATAGCAGTACAGGGTGCGTGCGGAGTTGCAAGAGGTAAAATGTTAGGACTTGTTAGATTCACTCTATCAGACCTTCCTGCCTGCTTATCTCTTGGGTTTTCCACATGAGTGCCCGATGTTTCCTCTGAGGTGCAAAATTGAAATCGATATTTTACTAAATATCTCAGAATCATAAATTAAAAATATCAATTTCTTTTTTGTAGTGAATTTGCCTTTTTCATTCGTTAGTACTTATGTATGTAAGACAATTCATATGTTAGAAACGTGAAATAAAAAATTGGTATCATATATTCATTACATACTAAATATTTATAGATTTAGCCCTCCACCAATACTACACCATATTGTCTTGTTAGTGGCACAATGTCCCCGCAGGCAGGAAGGTACCTTTCCGCAAAGCGAAGTCATTATAATGCTACTGCAGGACGGTTTCATGAAGGAATATTGAAAGTTAAATAATATCACTGAACCATAAAAAATATATTTACTACTACTGGTAACATAAAGCCAGTAATTTTATTCTATTAGTATATGGATCAATTTATTATTATTATTAGCATACGGTTTATATTTATCTTTAGTAATTTTACCAATCCTAAAGGGTGGTTCTATTATACTTCAAAGGTTACCGAATTCATAAATAAATTAAATTGATTATAGATAATTGACAAATAATAGTTACACTTATTCATAAATATACGATGTAAGATACACGATGAACAGCTACATCACAATGTTTAATAATAATACAGATCATCATGCATTTTTCACAAATATATAAAATAATAAAAAAATATGTCATGCCATCTTACATTTTATTTAAGAATCAAATATATTTAATAAAATCAATTAATCTATAATATTAACATGCTTGTGGTTGTAATATAAATGTCAATAAAGTAGGAGGTCACATACCTTCATCATCAGAAGAGTAGCTGTTATACGTTGCGTTTGGGTAATTTTTAGATTTAAACTGGTCTGATTTCAATGATTGCCGGCTTTGGTTTAAAGACCGCGCTAGTGATATTGTAGCAGGCGTGCTTTTCCTTGTCAATGGTGATTGAAGCATTCTTTGTTTCCATTCAAGTAAGCGCTTCATTGACTCTTCTCTCTAAAATTAAAGTAAGACGTTTTAATCATAATTAGTATATTAAATAAGCTACATATCTGCCCAGATGTTTTCGCGGATGAACCATAGGTACTCGTATAATTTTTATAAATATTTTCTATTCGTGTACTGAATCGGATTGATTTAAGCTTACTGAAAAGATTTCCCTATGTGACCAATATAAATATTGAAATCTTGATTATTCTGTTTATTACACTAATTTCAAAATACTAAGTACTTACCTGTTGTACTTTCTTGTCACCTTCCTTTTCAATTGATGTTGATGGTAATCTAGCACTTGCGGATCTCATAAATCCTTCAGATGATGGATCAAATCTACTCATATTTTCTTTCATAAAACTAACATTAGAACCATCGCTCATTACGCTTCCACTTCTGTTTAAAATTTCTTTTTGATTTTCTTTTTCTTTTAATGTCCAATTAGAATTCAAACCTTCTAAATCATATTTAGAATTACAACTAACAGTATCACGTGCTATTTTCTTCGGGGTGAATTCAGTCTCATAATTATTGTTTGCGATCTGAGAGTAAGGAGAATTAAGTTGCTTTTCTGCTAAACCACTTGCATACTTAGCCAACGGTATTTGAATATTTTTAGGGCCTAATGCTTGTTGGTGTAAATATTGAGCTGATTGTCTCATTTTCTCCGCATAACTTTCTTCTGAGTAGTATCTGTCAGAACTTGGATCGTAATAAGAATTGATATCAAGACTCGATTTTGGTCGCTGTGGTTGTTTGGAATCGCCAGTAGTTCTCGCTGGCATTTTATTCGACATTTCTTTTTTTGATTCATACTCAAGAAAATCTGCACTATGAGGTCTTGGAATGGGCGGCTGAATACCGCTAGATTGCATCTTTTTTCTTCGCAGTACTGACGGACCACTGAAAGTCTTTTCTTGGTGCTGAAATTTAAACATTGGTTAGAAGGAAAATATTAGGTATATATATGAAATTGGCGTTTTGTTGTACTGGCCACTTTAATCACAAATTTCTCCTGTTTGGTTAGGAATGCCAAATTGAAATTTATAAAGCTAGTAACACATGTGTTTGTATTTTGTTAACCGTTATTTCATTCATACATTAATTTGTTTTTTTTTTTCATTAGATTTTTTTGTTTGCATCACTTAGTTTACAAACTGGAAAACTTTAAATATCGCGTTATTTACGAGTACGAGTTTCACCGTGGCATCAATGCTGCGGAAACGGCTCGAAGGGTTAATGATGTGTAAGGCGGTCATGTCGCAAAAGAAAATACAGTGCGTTTTTGGTTCCAACGTTGTCGTTGTGGAAATTTCGACCTGCAGAACAAGACCCGTGGCCGGCCGGAGACCCGGAGTGGATAATAAAGAATTGAAGGCTATTGTGGAAGCAGATCCATCGCAAACTACCTCCGAGTTAGCATCAGGCTTCGATAATAGTGATAAAACTATTTTAATCCAATGAAGCAATTGGGAAGATTAAGAAACTTGAAAGATGGCTGTTGGTTTTTGCTTGAAACCTCACGAATTGTGTGAAGCAAACCGGCAAACGCGTGTTAATAAACCGGCACAATAATGAAGGGTTTTTAAATCAAATCATTATCTGCCTGGACTTTCCTCCAACAGATTATCATTTTTTGAAATTTTGATAACTTCTACCAAAGGAAAAAATCAACTCCGATATGTTGGGTAGTCCAAACCGCCTTCAAAGATATTGACGGACGGGAGTCCGAATGGTTTCTTAGTTAAGGGATCAACAAACTACCTATGACATGGCAAAAGTGCATAGATAATAATGGTTCTTACTTTGACTAAATAAATTTGTTATATTTAAAATTATTCCACTTTTTGTTCCTCCTATACCAAACGCCAATTTCATATTGTAAAGATTTATAGTATATGATGTACATTTGTACGAAGTAAAATGTATATAAAATAAAACTTACATAATGGCCTCCATGTTCCTGTTGTTGTTGCTGTTGTTGCTGCTGCTGTTGTTGTTGATGTTGATGACTAGAAATAATATTACCAGCGTCACGTGTTCGAGATGCTTGTGGAGGTGACTTCAAATAAGTCTTTCCGTAATCATTTTCAGCGGCATACATTCCATATACATCTTCGTAGTCTCCGACTTTGCCTTTAGTGTAAGGAGCCATTGTGTGAGCACGGCCATATGCTTCTGGCGTTCGCCTGTCAATCAACAACCGTTCGTTCATAGCACTCGCTCCTCTGTTCTGCCTTGTCATTTCGCCGTAAATGTTATAAAGATTGCTGCCATCCAAATTAGGTTTGGAATTTGATCGTGAATCCAAATAACTTTCGTGATAACTTATCTGAGCCGCATCTTTTCCCGACTTTTGATTACTTTTACTTTGTTGTTCTTGTGATATGTCCTCCATTTGTGGAGTATTATCTTGAAGAAAAGGATTATGGTGACCAATCTGTCGTTGCGTATCGTAGAGCTTTTCTTGCACTTTGTCCTGCGATATCTCTTGCTGTTGTTGACTTCTTATCCTATCATTAAAGTAAGGCGACTGAGGATTAGATTTGTACATTGATGACGTACTTGGTTGGTTGGTTTCTAATCTATCAGTTACTGTATTAGTCAATGGCAGAGATAGGTGATGGGTGTCGTATGGTCGTTTAGTCTGAAATTGAGTTGGCTGAGCTGATGGCGGGCTACGAGTGTATGTACTCTCTTGGTTTGGACTGCTAGGATAGTTTGTGTGATCTTGATAACGAGTGTGACTAGTGCCTTGACTGTAGTGTGATGCTGGCTTTTTTAATATGTCGTAATTTGGATCATACCTGTAATTTGGTAATCATTAGAAAAATATATTGCATAATTTTATTGAGAATAAACAATCATTGATAGGGTTTATTTTTAAAAAAAATATTACATATTATGTAGAAAACTTACATATCAGGGCTTGGTGAGTTATATCCTTCATTCGACCGTCGTGGTTTAGGCGGAGCATTAGCATATGTTGGTCCAGGCACTTCATCGCTGTCCTGTAAAATAAATTTAACTTAACTAATAAAGTTTGTACTTAATATAGATGAGTACAAAAGTTAATTGTAGTCGTCTTATTATAAATGTGAGTTTATAGAAATTCCACGTATATAAAAAAATATTAAACTTATATCTTCCTGTTACACTTTCTTATCTGCGAAACAAAACAAAATTATCTACTACTACATCAATAAAATCTAATTTAATTAGTACTAAGACGATTAAGTAAGCATCAGCAAATTATGAATTAGCGACGCCACTCGCCAGTAAAAGGCCTATGTTACAGATTGTTAATGAGAGTATCAATTGCCGTGACATTCCGATCATTATGCGCAGTTATAACGACAAGTAATGGCTGTCCTTGGTTCCGCTCTAGCGAACTAATTGGCGATCACCTGCCCCACACATCCGTGCCCGCAATAAATACCCACCTCTGTTTTCGCAGGTGGCCGGTCGCTCTGCTTTTGTGGTTGTTCGCTGAAAACGAAAAGATAATTGTCTCTTTCATTTGTTTTCATTATGCGTTAATACAATTCCAAAAATAATAAATACATGATAACATAAAAACACCCTAACATTATAGAATGTATTTATATATTGTGCCTTGATACTTTTCTACGCTTCATATCTATATGATATCAAATCAAACTCTTTCACTCAGCAAACTATTAATCACAAGATATAATGATGATAACGACTGACCAATTGTTTAAGAGCAATTTACTATATATCTAAAACAGGTATCTAATCTGGAGGTTATCTTACTTTGAGCTTTGCATCAGGGCGGCCATCGTGAGAGCCTTGACCCATTTCAGCATAGACTCCTGATCTGGAGCCGCAAGAACATAAGTCCGCATATTCGCATGCTCCAACTTGAATGAAAACTTCCTGAGAACTTTGTCTTCCGAAGTACATGCAGATACTTTGTACGATGGTAATAGAACTGATCCCAAAAGCTTTTCCTCGTCTTGACCTGTGAATTTTTAAAATAACTTTAAGTCATCATCATAGTTCTGGCGTTTGTCCTGATAGAGCTTTCCCTGGGAAGGATCAAGGCCTCCTAATGACTCCGATTTAAATATATGTATAAAAGTCAAATAATTATAGTAGATATCGTTGTCTGATGATCAAGATAAAAAGGTGACCTTATCCTGACCACGACTTACATGCTACTTAAATACAAGAGATTTGTTGCAACTTAAAAAATAATAGCAATTTTTTTTGCGAGTTTTGATTGCCTTAAATTACTCTATTTTTATATAAAAGTATGTATTGTATTGCATATTTCATGGTATTATAAAGTCTTAAAATAGTTATATCAATACTCACTTTTGTAATAGAATAAACAATACTCTGACAAAACGAACCATCTCTTTCGCCAAACTTTTAGACCATCTGAGCCTTGTTTGTACAATATACCCCACATGGTCACTGGGGCCGACGGAATCCTTTGCGCTATAGGTGATCTTAAAGCTTGATTGCCACCACTACTCCGTCTACTTTCTGAAGATGGAGATTTTACACTAGGTGTACTAGACTCACTCGACTTCATAGGAGATACAAAGCCCGCATTGTTTTTCTCATTGTGATTGTTATATTCTGAAGGCGGTGATTGGGTTTTCCCCTTATCACTCTCAGATTGCAGCCTATGCCGATCAGACTCCCTATATTCGAGGGGTTGATTCGCTTGCCATTGAGATTCTTGATAATGTCGGGATTGCTTTTCCATTTCATTTCTCGTATACATTTCAATATCTTTTTGGATATCAGGACTGCTATAGTCTTTAAAGTCATTTTTACTACTATATCGATCTAAATCCCTATAAGAACCGTCCGAGTATATACTATTCTGTAAATTAGGCGGCGGTTGAACACCATGTATTTGCTGAAGCAAAAGTTGCCTTTCCGCGAACTTTTGCTGCTGATGCATCTGGGCCTGATTTTGGTAATGCATTTGTTGCTGAAGTTTCATTTGTTGAAGTTCATTATATTGTCGCCGTAACATCTCGGTATTACTCTGTGGCCCTATTCTATTTGAATATGGGAGATAAGGTTTTGAACCATATATATTTGTATTTGCATTTGGTCTATACATTGGTTGATGGTTTTGGTATATTTGATTGGCATCTTTCGGTGGGTTGCGTTTCAAATAGTCCTGATAAACTTCTGGATTGTAACCTTTAGGAATATTCTGTAATAATTCATGATTTACATTATGATCCGTGTGCACGTCAGTTCTTTCTTGTCTAGGTGGTGATTGAGGATAGTTATAGTTATCATTTGCACCATAGTGTCTCGTGTAGTCTTGATTGTGGCCAGTGCCATACAACTCATGTCGATTTTCTAGGAGTGGAGACCGGGCATTTATATTTGAATGATATTGACTTTGTAACAGTTGATGCATGACGCCATTTGGTTGAATTTGGCCAGTTTGCGCTGATGTAAGGTGCGTAGCTAGCTGAGTTTGTTGCGGTGAGTATATCTGATCTGGGTGGACATGATGCGCCATCAGATGTTGTTGAGCAAGCGGTTGCTGCGTTGCAGGTACTGATTTCTTATTCTCCATTGGATATTGCGACTGTGGTATGGGTGGATCAATCCTGAAACAAAGATAATATAGATATAGTAACAAAATATTGGAGATATTAGTTCTTGAGTTAAGATATTTGGTATACATTATAGGAGTATGATATATACGCCTCTAACAGAACCACATACACAGCTGGAATCAAAAATGCATTGTTGGAGTTTGTTGCTAAATAAAACAAATGGTATATGTCTAGGTGCTCTTGGGAGATCTTCAAAATATGTTACGTAACTATAAAACTATTTCCTACTTATCTACTTACTATCTAAAACACCCCTTACAAACATCGTAGTATTCGTATTAAACGATCGTAGTTTTGGAAGTAAACAAAAGATTTCATTTACTTGCGTGTGTGAATTGCATGGAACGGAACAATTTAATTCGAGTTACTTAATCGAAGTAACGATATCATCCCAACTTCGATAAGCTGCGTGTTTGAAGAAGTAGACGAGCTACACTAGTAGACTAATCAGTTCAGTCCCCTCATTCTATTGTATATTTACGAGTATTTACATCTCCTTTCTTGATCATTTTCTCACAAGTTCAAAAGTTTTTTTTTTATTGATAATAATTACCGAGTCTTATTAAAATTACCGAGTTGATAACAAAATTGCCTTGACAAATCTCACGCCTCTCACTGTACTTAATATAACTCGTGTGAAATCGCATATCCTTCGCCCAACCACAAGCTTATATAACGAGATTTTTCATATCACTTGAGTGGACCGTATTGTGATTCCATGAGAAAGTCTGAACTAGTTTAGTAAATAGAGCATAATCATATTTCTATATAGAACCTCCATGAGAAAATTTCTAACGTAAACAACTGAACAAGTTAAACTGTTAAAAATAAAAAAAAATATACCTAAATCCCTTGATGTCGTGTGGTTAAAAATGATAGTTTAATAATTTTAGAAATAGTGCGATTCAGAGATGGAAGTACCTAAATGAAAAATCCTAAGTTTCAAGCAAGAAACAGCTAGCAGACACCTCGGATCCGTCCTTCCACCACCTAAAGCTGAGCAGCCAGCCAGCCAGCAGCTGTGTATTTCTTTTAGTAGTTAAAATAGATAATTACGTACATCACGTCTTTATTCCTTACAGCATAGACAACGCCAACAATCTGAGTTGTTATAATGAGGTTATTATTTATTAAATTAATCGCTTTTTAAAGCGAAAGAGCAATTAAAAATGAATTAAGAGTGCCCAAAAAATTGATGCAGATGAAGTTTATCTAGATTTTTCGAAAACAACATAATGAGAATCAAGTTATAATCAGGTTTAAGTAGGTACTCTTTGATTTCAATTCCTTAATCTGCACGGTCATGTTTAATTCTTGTTCCCAATCAATTTATTGCCGACATACCGACAACTATTATAGTTTCCATAGGCTCTCTCTCGAAAGGTGACCCCAATCTTGGCCGTGGGAAACAAAACAGGTGAAACACCTGTTACGAATTAAACAAGTACTAATATTTGTTTGTCGTTAGTGGTCGTAGTTATGATCTGAGGTAAATAACTCTTCAAAGAACTTTCTATGGTGTCCAAAAGTTCTCATTTACTTTATTATTGTTTGCATCATCTGCCTCGTTTTGTGGCCGACAGACAACGGACAGCCAAATCTATTGACTGTAGGCATTTGAATGATATTTGTTACTTAGCAAGAATCTTGACGCAAGAAAAGAATTTACGTATCAACCGATAAATGTTTTTTAGTCTTTTATTCGTAATGAACATTCGAGATGCCGTAACTATGACCGAGTGAGAGTGTATAGTCTAATGACCGGAAGGAAAACACAAATATGTAGAAACTACTTGAGAAGTTGTCATTCTACGACTATTCACTAACTGCTAATGACATGTCAATCATAGTCGGCGGACTCATGGTAATGTCGTGATGGTTTCTGAGAAGGAATATCAAAATTCTATTTAAAAATCTACTAAGCCTTTTGTGCGTGTTGGAATGTATTATTTAATTAATACACAAACATTAAGTTCATAGTTTCCATACTACTACGTATCATATCTTCAAATGAATAGATAGCGGTAAAAATATTTGGATGATCATGGTTGGATGTAATTTTTAGTAGATCTTCTTTCTCCTTACGTCATTCCCGGCTACATCCTCACCTGACTGTAATATGAACAGAATACCTGACTTGACTTTGACTTAAGGTCCTATGTCCCCTAGCTGGGGCAGAGGGCATCCACAGTGCGTCGCCATCCCGCTCGGTCTTGAGCTTCGCGTTTTATTTCGCTAACAGAATACCTCGTGTTCAAATATTTCTTTTGTCATAAATAATAATTATTATTTATATTGTTAAATTTGTTTTAGGTGATAATCTTTTTGTCAAAATCACATGTTATCAGTGTTCTGTATTACTAGTTGATATTCGAACATTCTCACGCGTCATTATTCATAATAATTAATAATAGTTGTTTATTTAGCCGGTCGTTAAAAATACAACGTGCTCAATTTTGCATGCTTTGCAGTGTCGGCACTTTCGTCAAACCGTGGTCCACTTGGCTAGCCGCCAGGCGACGTGTGAGCCACGATTAGACCGCGCGACAGCTGTTTGAACCCTTTTCAATGTCAATCTACCCATAGATCGACCTATATGGGTAAAATTTCATGCTTAGATCAATTCATTCATCAACGACGACGAAATTGCTCCAGAAACAATACTCCCCTTTTGTTGAACTAAATGAATCAACAAACATTTTTTTAGTAGGTAAATATTCTTGAAACAGGAAGAAAGGAAATGTTCCAAGAAGCGTTATAAATATCATGGTCTTAAGTGTTAATTATGATGTATAAAGTGTTTATTAGTGAATCGAAATAGCTTACAAAAACATACAAATTAACAAGAACGTATGACAGACAGGAAACGGATGCACTCAAGAATAGTGCAGGAGCTTATTAGCTTCATATTATCTGAAGTTTTTTCATCAAATTCTCATCTTGGATATAAATGAAAATGGATTATTAACATTTATCCTGAATCTTTTTTATATTTATAATAAAGCGAAAGTGTATGTATGTAATGTAGCTATTGGTATTTTTGTTATATGGCATCATTCATTAACAAATAAAATTAGCATTAAGTTACAAGTTGCACCAATTCCATCATAAAGCCATAGAGCTGAACGTAAGCCACGTTCAGACTTTTCATATCTATTATAATGACGTGACTATGTGTATGTGTGTACAAGTTGCACCATATGGGTAAACCAATTTCCTATGGTTAAGTACCAATGATAGACCACAAACACATTCATTTCGAAGAACGATTACGAAGATGCGAGACACCTCACTTCTAAGCCGGATCTCTCAATCGCTACCCGTCATTTGGGTCACAACAAAGCTATTGAATGAATTATCTGCAGCAAGACAGGCATTATGATCAATGTTTAGATCGCTCACGACCAAAACCTCATTACCATCCACGTGTGACAAATCGAACTCACGTTTTCAGCACTAAAACACATTAGATTTTTAGTCATGTAAATTTAATTCGTTTTTTAGTTTTACCGTCAACGATTCAAAGGGGTGCAATCATGCATGTTACATATTAAGAACAATCAAACTCCTAATTAAAATATCATTCTTATCTATATGATTTTGAATTTTCTTGTTATAAGATATTTTTAATGAAATCAACTAAAGCAGAAGAACAGGATAATTCAGTGTATACTTTCAATCTATTTATTTCAGAAACCTTACATATAATTTATTCCAACACATATACAGATCATAAATCACTATCAAATTAAACATCTTAATGAATTATAATATTTAATTAAACAAAACCTAAAGTGAAGGTAATAAAAATGTTGTTTGTAAGCACGTGTTAATTGCAGTGTAAATGCAGATCGTTCGAACGGAAACAATTAACATAATTACCCACTCACTACTTCACAAAGAAGTTAGGCCAGTTCAGTAATAGATCAATGAAATTGCCCACATCCTGAATCGATCTATCTCTTTCTCTCTGTCCTCTAGGACAATTTTAGAGTTAATTATTTTAGTCTCAGATTACAATATACACTACAATAAAATGCCTATCTAATAATGCAAAGTAGTAGTAGTAGTAAGTACTGAATCCAGTTTAATCTAGAGTTACTATCAAAAAAATCCTCTTTTAGATAGTTATTTACACAACTGGAGTCATGGATTATATGTATATTGCAGCGACTATTAATACACAGCGCAGTAATTGATATCACAGCAGATGGAAATCGATCTCACTGCGCCGTTGATCTCAAAGACGATGCTATACTCATACTCATATTAAACATAGAAATCAGAATATTATAAGATAATGAAAATGACATCAAACTATTTACGATGTATTGCGAACTTGCATCGCCCGCATTTTCGCGCAAATCAAAAGATCAAAATGTCATATTTTGTCGACCATCAGTTGCGAAGACCTCATTCACGGAACTGCTGTAGTTTTATATTACTCCGAATTCTTATGGTGTAAACCCACACTCTGCTCAAATTTATATAAGCACGAGTTCCAACGACAGCCCACTTTGATGAAAAATTATGTCCGAGATAAATTCCGTTCTCATTTTGTCAGTTACGAAATATCGCTATGTGTCTTTTGATTTCGACCACTTGATTTAGCTACTAACATGCAATATATAATGAGCTGAATCCTGATCAAACCGGGGACGTACTAACAAAAAGTCAGGTCAAGAGGACCCTAACCGACATGCTGATGATGAGAGTGATAAATGTGAACGAAGCGAAACATGTATGCAGCGATCGTGGCAAGTTAGATTAGTATCTGCCTACCCGAACCGGAAGCTAAGAAAGCAGAAGTCCCCTTCGGGATACAGACGTAATTTTATCTTTGTTTGTATGAAGTTTAGCTTTTTGCGCTCTAGTTAAGCTCTCTATTTTTCACGCTAAAATATACGATGTTCTTCAAATTGTATTCGTCATTGCCTATGACGTGATCATTCAGACATCAGCAGACTTATTTAGATATTGGCCAGTGTTAGTCAAGTTCCAGTTTGAAGAATTTGATATGGCAACCTTAGACCGGTTGAACACCGCAAGCGTTCCCGCGCATTCTTGCTGCGAGGTGAACAACCGGCGACCGCGCCGTCGTCCTTGGAACCGGCTGCTCCTTTCTACCATACCGTGAAATACCCAACATATCCTCCATGATTTGTGGCAAAAACTTCAAGGGTTCAGTCAGGATTCCAGGCACCGTTAATTTTGAAATGATCTAAACGAGTATTGCATGCAATTTTAAGCATAAGTGTATAGTTATATTCTTTTAGTGGGATCATACAGAGTTGTTTAATTACATGTATTAAAATTGCGATATATTATTAACTGTACCTTCAAACCTACACACATCATTACACATATGTATAGGTAGGTCCCTACAAAAATATATCTAGGTTTCTTTGTTCATTACTAGAATTTTTCTCGCCGAAAAAGGATTAATTAATAATTGGCTAGAATGCAATGTTTAAATATAAAAAATCTTGGATTATATTAAAAAGCAGATAGGTATTAAATTTCCCCCTCAGTAATTTAACCTTTGACAGGCGTTATCCGACACACAAAAAACTTGTTTCCTATGAGTAAACTGTGATTCAAGTACATACGTGTTAGTTATATTAAGCATGCACAAAAAACGAATACCAAACATGTATAGTTCACATTGGTAGGCTTCCATGGTTAAAAACGCAGAAGATCGCTCGCTTAAAGAAGTAACTTTTGTATATATTAGGTATATACAAACATACAAATACGAGTAGTTATGTCTATATCCCTTGCGGAATAGACAGAGACAACGGTCTCGAAAAGACTGAAACGCCACGTTCAGCTGTATGGCTTCAAGACGGTATTGAGATTAATTATTTAATTTATAGTTTTCAATTGTCTTCAAAGCGAGACCTTTCTTACAACTGTTTTTAAACTTTCGTTCATCAACTAGCATTATGACTAGCATGATTTAATACTAGTATCATTGTGAACAATGGCATCTCAAGTAGAAATGTACTCGTTATGCATAGTACGAGTAGTTTTTAGCATATTTTAGTGTAACCTATTTCGTCGGTGCTAGTGTAAATGGCAATTAGCACATATTTTTACCGTCTAACGCGTGTTTAAATTAGAACTTAGATGTGTTATTTATTACTGGTATCACATATCCTAAAGATGTGATCTGTTCAGGTGAGAAACTATCCGGCATATGCGGGCATATGAAGTTTACTTCATCTTCATATAGTACTTATAAAATGATTGTTTGCCGATATGCCGGATGTATTTTTCGATGATATCAAAATAGTTTAATGACATTAACTAGGAAATCATGACCCAAGTGCAATTTTTTTGTAAGACGCTAAGATATTATGATTTTTGTAACTTATGTAACATATCTTTTAGTTTGAAAATACCTACATAGCCACTCAACCTCTTTGAAATAAATAAATAGGTTAGATAGAACTGGCCACCTATAAAAAATATGGAAAAAAGAGAATAACGCGGTAACATTTCAGTTCGGTTCGGTCTACTGTAACTTAATGTATATTTAATGTCAATGAGTCCTTTTAATACAAGTTTAGTGATTTATCGACCTTATGTGCAGTGCAGTATGTAAGAAGCAAATTTTGTCTTGCATTTTATTTGATTCTTTATAAAAAAACTTTCTAATTTTTAATCAATTCTGTGAAACTTTCAACAAATTAATAAATATAAATTATCTAGTACTTATGTTATTTCAACGTTTTATTTATGTGTCTTTATTTTATTTTGTCGCTCGCCGTAAATCTTAGACCACGGGAACACTTAAAATTTTTACGAAATTGTTAATATCTTAAAAACTATTAAACCGATGGTGATTCCATACAAATTAAGTGGCAAAGGCCATCGCCTACATTCGAGAGCAAACGAAATCCTTAGTTCTTCCTTTGTTGTTCCGGTGTGAACGCAGCTTAACACTCGTAGAAATAGAAACATTATCGAGTACAGAAGCAGCAACGGTCGGCCGACCATGAAAAGATAACAAAGCAGTTTGGACCACTGTTCAGCAGCCGGTTTGTGGTGTAAAGTTACTCTGTACGTGATATTTCACATAAAAAGAAAAAAATGTTACACCCAAACAAACTACGATTAGGGTATATAACTCTTGAATAATGTTTTATATACAAATACTTAAATAGCTTAACACGTTATTAAACCTAAAGTCATTATTCCATGTATAACATGTGAATGACTTTGTATTCGTATATTTATCAGTTGTATATTAATCGAACGAAAAGTAATAATTTCTTTTTCTTGCAATTAATTATTGAATAGTTATTAAAATTGTCTAAATCTATTATAATTTAAGTAGATATTGAATATTGAAACATGTGGTCTTAAGATTAATTAATGTTCATAAATAGTTCTATAATGAAACCATCAATCAAAATATTGAATAAAGTTTAATTAAGAGCATACCACGCCCACCGATCTCCCGAACTAAATTGATTGTAAACAAAACTAGATGTTGCATTGTTTTTCATAATAAAACTTTATATTATTACATGAAACATCATTTTTAAAACTTATTGAAATACAACTACAGGTAAGAAGTAATAACTTAAATATACAAAGTGTAGGCAATATATAATGAACCAATGTTTGAATGATATTCTACCATTGTCTCTCTGTGTTGTATGTAGGTATAATTTAAATATTATTTAATTTTTATGTCACAAAAGATTTACATACGTAAAGAGACACAATATGATTATAAACATTGTTATCATTATCAATAGTTTAACTAACCTTACTATTATGTACTTCACTCCTCTTACAGATATTTACTTTTGAATACTTCCAAGGTGCAAAGCTTGGGCCAAGGGGTATTTTACAATAAATGTACATTAAAAATTTAAATAACATTAATGATCTGTTTCGATTACAAAATCTGCGTCTTGCGGAATACCAAATGTGGACACTTGTATTTATCGGTACTTACCTAGGTTACACTTAGAATTCAACACTATTACCTAATTTAGAAGGTGCACGGTAAGATGTATGTAAGGTAATCACTACAAATTAAAGTCCTTCTATTTTCTCTGTCTGTATGTAAGTATGCGCTAATCTCGGAAAGTCGTAAACAGATTTTGTTCCTGTTCAAAATTTTGGAAACAGTTTTATGAAGAAGGTTTATATCTATAAATGTTTCTCGTGCAACACCGGGCCGGGTCGCTAGTTTATTATAAATGAGGCCATTGGTTTCATATTACACCGTAATGAGATTATTGATTAGTTAATGTGAATACAGACTGATTGTCTGACATATCAACGTAATCTCCAAACCGCCAAGACAATTTGATATGAAAGTTCCTCATGTTGTCTAAGGCTCTTCTATTTCACACAATAAATATATAACAGATGTGGATGAAAATTAACACTGACATTTCACTAACATCAGAATAACACAAAGAATAGATACGTACTACCCGTGAGCCCCCTGTTCATAAAAATATGGAGGGTTCCAAGTCCCTCAGCAGGCGAATGTACATACTGTGTACATGTACTGTACGTACAATGCACGCGCCTTCCGCTTGCAGAAAATACGTGAGTGCGTGCGGAAACTGGCATAACACGACGTGTAGTCGTGGGAGTAGGCCCTGATATTGCATTGTACTGGGCCACAGTAACATAGCAGTTTGGCTCTTAAATACCTGCCGAGCCTCCGTGACGTCACTTCGTACGACCTCTTTCACTGCCAGTTTATAAACCAAACTGTTCAAATTCATTGCAGTTTGATGCAGATTTTCTATTAATAGTGAAATATACCTGTAATACTAATCCTATGTTATTTCGATGTTCAATTCACACTTCTACATTACATACTGACACAATTTGATATCTAATCGTAAAGAAGTAATAATGATGAAATTGATAAACGTAAATAATTGTAATCCCTAATAGATTACTATTAGGTAAGTGTACCACAACACGACATTACTATAACGTTGTCTAGAGATTGAACACGTAGTGAGAAATACGCCTTGTTATTTGCAATATTGATCAAAGAGACACTTAAAGTATTTCAAAATTAAATCTATTTCTTCATCAATAAACCAAATATTTGATTGAGTTTCCAAGCTCAAGCAAATAGGTATTTGGCGAAGTCATATTTTATTATATCCCTTACTATGAAACAGCTTCAGTAGTATCTTGAATATGCGAAAGTAATAGTAAAAGCTGATAATAAGTTTAACAAAGATTTGAAGAGTTCTCTAATGCTAATCAAGTAAAATACTAAAATGTGTACTGAGACAAGTGGTATAAAAAAAATTCATATTCACATTAAAATCAGTAAAATGCATGTTAAGCACAAACTTCAAAAGGATAAATCTCACGACGTGTAAAAAAACAAAGTTTTAATACAGCCACATGTAATTACTTTATAACAATCTCAAACGCATTTAACTATAACCTAATTGCCAGCCTGTTTGAAGATAACATCGAAACAGAAGATCGTGAGAGAAGAAAGTCATTGTCGCAGCTTGACATCGAACAGAGACAGAAAGTAGCAGTATGGTGCCGCAATTAATGTTTTAAATGTTGTAACTTTTTTAGAATCTTCTACATCTGTACTATTAATAGCCATATTGTTTAGCTTGATGATCGATTTAAAGTCAATCTGGGAATAAATAAATACAGAATTAATATTTACTGGTTGATATTAAGTCGTTAAATGTACTCATATTATTTCATTAACTTAAAATATCTTTATGAATAATTTAAACAATATTTGGGGTTGTATTGTAATTTACTTACTCCTCATTTGTGGCATGATTTCGTTAAATATTTATATTCACTTATACGATTTTCAACTCATACCTTTTCACTTTGAAAAACTATTTGTTGCCGTTATCAAATCCACTGCCACACATGCGTTTCCTCTGCACGATAGCTGAACAAGTTGGTACAAAACAAGATGTCAGCTTACACCGGATAGAGCGCGTGCCCACTTGTGAAATTGCGATGTTGAGAGCCGATAACCCCCATTTTCCAGCAATAAACACAAACGACATCATTTACGAGAGTCTGGAGATGTCTGAGTTCCACGTGTTGATGTGAGATTATAAGGCAATGTGATCGGCAAAAATGCGGATTTTAAATTTATCAGAAATAAGTCTTCTTTTTTTTAACTTCTTCGAAATCATTTGTCTTTTGTTTATTACTAATTGTACTATCAAAATTACTGATGAATTTTTGTGGTCCTTCTTTAACTTATATATCAGTCACAAGGGTTTTAAATACATTCGATCGTTAAGTCAATGATGGCACCAAAGGAAGACCAGCGCTGTTTACAACCAGCACATACCTACTGAGATGGTGCCTTTTTGGCATTTTTTTTAATTTGTGCTGTCATTTGTTTTTACTGTTTTCTTTTCTTGTAAAAAAAGTTGCTAGGACTTTCATAATTTTATAAGCGGTATCAATACAAATCGATGCAGTAATACGAACACATCGATACCGAGTATGGCTTCTCTGGGGTTATTGACCCGTTTTAGATAGACCCAGTGAAGGCGATCATATCTATCTCCGTTTTCGGTAATTACACTGCGGTAGGTACCTACCTAACTAAAGATTCTTTACGACAAATGTCCCTCAAATTATAAAAGTTTTCAAATATTTTGTGACGAAATCATTGCACATATTCATATTCATGATGACAATAAGGATGACGTAATAATATTGATCTGCCTTTTTTCACTGTTGATAACTTTAAAAAAATAGTTGAATATTTCATTTATTATAAAATCAAACCACTCCTAACACAGAAATATGTAGGTGTTGATATTATGTAGAACAATCTGCACTAAAATAACTTTTGGCACGAAATAAGCATCTAAGATTAAGTGGCCATGATCTATTTTTTTAATTCAGTGGTCGGTGTGATCAACCATTTGGGTAGATTTTGTAACTTATCGAAAAGTGACCTAAATAATATGTTTTGGCGTCCCGATTTGATATCAGCATACTATCTTTGAATCGTATAACGTTTTATAAGAACTACTATTTCAATGCCTATAATGTATGAATTATTTTTGCACTGGTACTCTTTTATCATTGCATCTTCATAGTTTATTCACCTTCACATATTTACATCATTCTTTAAAATAAAAAGATGTTTCTTCTTTTGTAAAAGAAATAATTTTACTACACTAGTCGTTAAGATGAATACAGCATTGTCAAGAATCTTTGTAATTGTAGAATCTTTTTATTATAATTATTATTTTTTAACTATATTTTTAAATAGGGCAGATTTTAGCGTGAATCTTTGTAACAATTTGTTCCTATTTGTACTCGAACATAAGAGTTAGTAAGCCATGGATTGTCTTTATTATGTTTATTAACGTTGTTAAATTTTAAACTGTTTAAGACTCGACTACCCATCGCATTATCATAACAACCAACAGTCTTACCGACAAGTCTATTGTTTAAAGCTAAGTGACAAACCGGCTCTTCAAAGTAACCCAATACAGAATTTGTGAGGATTTGGTTAAACGGCTGCGGTGTACGGTCATGGGTCAAGCTGGTTTATTTTCAACATTTAAAACTAAGCCTGTAGCATGTTTGGTACAGTGCATTTCTCAATGCATTATTTACTAAGTTTGCTTGAAATTTGTACTGTAATACTTAACAGGCAATATAAAATTATGGAAATTTCATAACCTCATCTATTCTGTACACGATGTACCTAAATACAAAATCTCCCAAGTTGGTAGCCTTGGATAATACTTGGATAAATGTATCAATATTTTTGATATTTTACTGGAAACCAAAACACGATTTCTTTTTTTGACAAAAATAAGCTAAGTAGTGTTAATGTTGCACCGTTTTGGCCACATTCTTGCACCTCAAAGAGGTCGGATGCCAACGAAATCTCTGGCTTTTAAAAGCATTAGGCTTATCTTACTTGTACCGAGGACAGACCCAGTTTAAATATTTGTCCGTAAACAGCCTTGTCTTAGTCGGTGTTAAGGCAAACTTGCTAACAGTACCGAATATAAAATAAAAAGAATATGGAATAGGGCAATAATATGCGTTGACTTTATTAACACAAGTTAGTATAGAAAACATTGAATTTAAAAACAATTTCATTTCAATTCTTTGAAACGATTTGAAATCACATTTTATCAAATAAATATTTTTTTATTATTTTCCAGTGGCTACAAATGATGATCATGAATTTTCACTCATTGTGAATAAAACCATTACCACAATGAGCCACAATCTAATAACATAATTCCTAAAGCTTAATCTCAATTTTGTTGGCATTTATTTGAAAGTACTTATTGCAATCATTTAGGAACTTCTATTCGAGAATATTCACGTTATTTTATAACCTGATAAGTTGTACGTGGATGCAGGTGTGATGCAATAGCGCAGGCTGCAGAGTGCGGGCCTATCGACCGGGGAGCTAACTAACTGCATTAGCCTAGACATCCTGCTTCAGATCTAAAGCGCCATTTTATCTCTAGCTTCGTGCTTAGTTGATTCTGTGAATGAAAATATATCTAGAGATGTCGCTTTAAGTATAACGATTTAAACACTTTTTGTGGTTGTTTCTTGACATAGCCGATAGGTGATCATTTTCGGAAGGTAGTTTTGCGAAGATTGATCTTTTAAAACTATTATGACTTGCTTTATATTAATATTATATTTTTTGTTAAAAAATCATTTTCAGTGTCTCGTCGTTTCTTCTTAAATTATTTCTCTTTTTATAAACGCCTGTCTTTTTATCAAACAAATAGTAAATATATCACTTATAATTTCGTCAACCTGTTTACGATAGGATCTGCTTCATAAAGCGAAAAATTGATAGTATATCATTAACGTTAATCTGTATTTTGAGCTGTTTACATTGTGGTATATTGCTGACACAAAGGTATATAAAATTTTTAATAGCAGCCATGAATCACCGCCATATTACTTATAAATTTATACAAAAAATAATTTTCTGATCTCAGTTGACTATTATAAGGTATAATTAAAATGACAGCTTTATCCTATTCATTAATTTGTAACTATTTATAGTTAACTACTTAATTTCTCGGTAATCCATACTTATCCCAAAAAAGTTTTTACCATACCAGTTTTTACTGACCAATCATGATCAGTCAACAATCTATAATTGTTTCACTACCTAAGTAAGTAGATTCTAATAAATCTTAACTTTGCAGTGAACCCAATCGTATAAGCTTTACGTATTAACTACAGTTAAACTATAACTTCTTTCTTCAGAAGTAAGTTTAAATATCACACCGAATTTTATTTTAGTACTCTTTGATGTAGCCGAGTTCTAATGTTACTTGCGTTATAACTATTATTGTATAACACAAATTCAACTTTAGAAATTTTTCATACAAATAAATGTCAGACCTTTAATCAGTGAACTTACTCTTATTAGTGTTGTGTAAATTAATTATTTAATCTTAAACATCAAACCAATTTCCTAGACTATTATTATGTTTGCTTAATTTTAACAACAAAGGAAACAAAGGCGAAAACAAAATAATAAATAAACATAATACGTTACTTTGTGTATTTTCTTAAATTTTGTTGATCGATGATAATAAAATATTTTAATTTTTTTCTTTCTCACATCATAGAACATTTGTGCCTTCCATGTATAGTTTCTTTGCAATCTTTAAAACCTCTTTTATCGATTAGTGCATCATGGTTTGAAAATATGAATTCGGATTGCATCAAAACGTTTATTACTTACGTCACCTAGGTGCCTTTAAAATCTCACAACACCACGTCTGCTGCATTCCAACGATCCTTTCACGTTCTCTAAACTCTGCAATGAGTACTAGCGGTTAAATGTCGAAGAGCAGATTGCACGACCTTACGAGAATTTAGATATCGCGATTTTTTTAAGTCCTTTGCCATGAAATAATGTAAAAAATTGTTTTGGTCAGGTAACCTTTGGGAATCTCTGTTTATCTTTTTAGCCAAAACCATGGTCTTTATTATCTAGATGGGTGTATTAAACATTACTACCTAATATATTTTACTAATGGTGTATGTACTGCCTGATATTTTTTCTAAACAGCGGCCCAGGCCCCGATTCGATGACCGATTTAAAGGCCAGAACAAATAGATTTCATCAATTTTGCTTCGCTTTCAGACTTTTAAACGGCTATTATGGTAACTCTTATCTACAAATTACACTACCTATTGCATACATGCCTACTTTTAGTCACTTATTTGGAGATAAAACGATCATGAATTATGATGATTTAAAATCATCACATGTCTTTTCAAAGAATTCAGAATGAGCCAAAACGCACTTACATTATAGGTACAGTATCGTTATCATATATGACACTACCAAAATACCTGTACTCTATTTTGATTGTAGATGAAACAAGATATTTATGCTGTAGGTATTTAATTAGATTTACTAGCGATGAATATAAAAGTATGAAAAAGCGTTTAAAATAAAACAGACGGAAGTAAGTTTTCATAAGAGCATTGAAAGAGCTGCGGGCCAGGCGGGATCGGGCAGTCACCCGGACCCGGAGTGTGGGAAGAGGGCGCTCAAACTCAGCTGTAAACTCTTAAACTCTGTGCAATCTTCCTTTGACACACTCTAAGTAAATTCCTCTACCATGTCGAGACCTACAGGTATAACTTGCCGAGTCGTAATATTCCCGTAAATTATATATGTCATTAACTAGGTACTACATGCTTATGTAAAAGTAGAAACGATTTGATCATTTCTAATTCTGCGTAAATATGCCTTTAAACGTTAGCCATAAAAACAAAAGGGTCTCTAAAGTACAAGGTACCCACAACAACAAGTGCCGCACAAACAAATCTTCGCACGGTTCTTTACGGTCGCCATTCAGATCCCCTCCACGGACAAAGGTCTGGGGACAAAAAACTTGCGAAAGGTCTACGTCCAACTACCTGCTTCAAAGATCGCAAGAAAAGGCCCCATCGAGGTTGGATTTTGAAGATGTCGATGACGCATCGCAAAACCATATTTGATATGATCCAAGAAATTCTGATGCTTCTTATTTTTAGCAGCTGATCTGTTTCGATTCGAATGAGTCATTTTAAAATACCTAACTATTATGCACAGGTATTGTATCTAATGCCATAAAATGACAAGTTTTTTTCTTGATGATGTCAAATTTTTGAATCATAATACCTAAATGTATTCAAATTTTAAACGTCTCGGGGTCATTAGGATCGTTTTTATGAAGAAGTAAGCAGTAGATATATTTCAGAACTTACAGTCTACACTGTAAGTTCTTTCATTCTTTCTGTGTTCAGTTTATGAGACATTGTAATAAAAAATAGTTTTTACACGTGCATTTCATTGAATTACCACTTTTCCTTATAAGTATTGTTATGAGTCATCAAAACAAATGCACTCATATCACGTCTGTTTACCTTCCTAATAATCTCAAAAATGCTAAATGAATGTTGAAATTACATGCACCTCCACCTGTTGACATTGCACCTGGCCATATTAGTTAAGGGTAGTCCACCATCTACGCCATAGCGTGGAGTATGTTTACTTCCCAAATGTTAGAACATCGCGTGACCAAATCTATGATGCATTTATATTTAAACCTCCAGAAAGATTGTTCTGATGATTCCAAATCGTACAAAAAAACTAAGATCCTTTTTCATCCCAGTGCAACTGTAATTATAGGTGTTGAAACTAGTCCGACGACTGCTAAGTAACTAGTACCATATCCGGTTTTTCGTACCTTATAAACTGGTGGCATCTAAGCTTCTATTCTCCAAGTTGATATTTTTCTTCATTTAAAATTATTCCAGTCTTCAACACTTTTTAGTTATTATATCACTTTATACACTACACCAAACACCAAAACTTTTGCGGCTTTCTTTGTCATAACATTATTTTTTCTTCTTTTTACTGCTGTGTACACTTTATGTTCTTTGAATTTAATATCTTATTTATATTTTTGGCAATGTTTTCATTTATAACTTTAAGTTTTTTTATTATTTTTATCGTCGACAATAATTTAAATTATAAGTTGGACCGGTTTATGGCATCTGAAACGTAAGCGGGTGTCCGCTGTCGACTGTTGTAGTAGCGTACGTTCGGGCGTCAAGGCAGGCACCACCAGAGTGGGAGGAGGGCCGTGCGATAAAAATACAAAAAATACATGAGCGCGAAAGAGACGTCAAAAGAGACACCGCTAGTACCTTTATAATACAACTAATGAAAATTGTCCTCCAAACTAATAATATTACTAGTGTAATCGCACATCTACATTCTCACAGAGTAATACTGGTTTTACCTGTGCCGTCCGCACACCGATAAGGTAATTTGAATTCCGTGAGGAGTGAAAAAGACAGAGGCTTGCTCTCGGAGGCTGTATACGTACTCACCTTATACTTTGAAGGGAACATGTTTGAAAAGAACGTTAATAAATTCAATTTGAATACAGGATTCGTTAGTTAACGGTCGTCGACAGCCATTCAGCCGAAAACCTTTCTTCTTCAACGTTAATGTTACATTGTAAACTTTTGAGGTTAATATTTTCAACAGGATTAGATGTATGAAAGGTGTAAATATATTATGACAATTTCTGCATATTTGTAGAAATTCTATTCAGTCAGGATAACATATCAAACAACTAAATACAACCTGTATTTGACTGACTGATTAATTTATCATTTTTGTTTTACAAGCGTTTGGAAAAGTCGACGATGAGCTTTCTCATTACATTATTGTGTTAATTAGAAAGAACTAAAGCGTTAAATTACTACGCGAAACTGCCAATTGAGAGCCCTTCTGTTTAGTGTTTGCATCGTGAATCAGATCCGGAGAATGCGGCTACTCGTCTATTTGCCTTTCTTATTGGTTGGCAAGGAAAGGTACACTTTTACCAATTAGACTGTCAGCATGAAGACCGACAGACGCGCTTTGTTTCCCGAAACAAGTGAAAATCTATTCGATATCGACACACTTTCGATGAATAGCAACGCTGTTTTTGTTCTAACTACAGATTTATTTTCAACAAAGATACATTTATAATTTTCAAATACACTGTTTTGAAAAGAAGGTCAATCATGTTTTTTTGGAAAAAGTTGCAAAAAGACAGATCGTCAGAAGAGATAAATAGAATCCTAATAATTACTAATAATAGGACATACCTAAATATACAAATGATTTACAGATTATCTGCTGTGGCATACCTAGTAGGTATGTTATAACTTCTGTAATATTTTTTATGGATCAAATCTTTCCAGTACCTTACTTCTGAATTATCTAATACCTATGCCAAAAGCTTTAACATTTTTTAGAGACCGTTCGTCGATTTCTAGTTTCCCCAATTTTTTATACCAAGATCCTTAAAAATTAAGGCTTTCTATGGGATTATATAAAAAGCCAAACCAACGTTGAGCACACAATAAGTAGTTTCGGACCTCCGGTTCACAAACAAGCGCACCACTTTATTTATAAGTAAATTATTCACTTGTGGCTCATATATGTGCTTTACTTTATTCCTATTTATACCTATAAGTTTTGTAAGTACACTGTTCCTTTATGTTGCGCACGAAAGCAGTCAAAATAAAATAATAAAATATCATTGCAAAATAGTTAAGACTAACGATTATCTCTATAGCCTTTCTCGAAACTAATAATTATAACAGGATCTTGTGTCGGTAACCAGCTAAGTAAAGCAGACAAAGGCATCAGTTTTCACCGGATTCCATTTCGTGCTTTGAATATAGGAACTGCGGAGTTATTCTGTTCATGTATCACAAATAGAGTACAGTATCTAGTGCCTATTTCTAATTACTCTAAAGTAATAGAATTACACAACGGAAATTTTATTTAAATTTTAGAAGGCGTGTTTTTCTATGCGTTTGTATAATTTCATTAAATTAAAAGAACATTAATGATACTTAAGTTAAGAACTTTTAACTGATCGCCAAAAAAATGTGTTGTTTTTCCAGTTTAGCAACTTTATGACTCATAGTCTGAAGAAACCTAAATTTCTTTATAGAACAAGCCATCTGGCAAGTCAATGAAAATCGAGTGACCCCTTTGCACGATGAATAGTAATGCCCTTACTTGAATTGTTCACGACATGACAAACACACACATCAATTATACATGGAGCTTAGTAGGTTGCGTGCGAGAGAATTCGTCATTCTATATTGAGGTCTGACAATCGATAAGCTTTCATACTAATGCCGATAATAAGCTTTGTAATAAATTGATAAAGCGTTATATTTCAGTTGAAATTATTGTTATCAAAGTAAATTTTAATAAGGTACCAACATTGTAACGTGAAATACTACTACTACCCGAAAAACACTAACTTTTATCAAGTACATGTTTGTTAGTCTGCCACTCTATCTCTCAATCTCCATTCCATCATTGAGTTTTATATTAAACTAGCATGGGTAGCATTTATACATAAAATCCTTCATCTTGAATCACTATATATTTAAAGATTCCACCAAATCAGTTGTGTAATTTTAAAGATCTAAGCATATATGTATATGTATATACAGACTTAGGGGACAGACGCGGGAAGCGCCTGTGCTTTACCTTAGGTCTTGTGAAAATTGGTATGGAAGAAAGACGTTACATGTGTGTGTTGGAAGAGGTAGCATACAAAAAAGAATCAATCATGGTTTAAAGAAATCGTACCGATTACGTTATTATTCCATAACATTCCATATATTAAAGACTCATAAAGCCTCGTTTTCTTAACTTAAAACAAAAAGTGCGCCTACGTAAAGCGACCCTAAATTTTCCATGTTATTATTGTATTCCATGGCACTCAATCGATGATGTTTACGAAAACGTGGTTTCTATTTCCGTAATTCGTTTTATGTCACTTGGTGCGCTGACGCAGGTGGTCACGAGCGCGACTTGACGAGAAACCGACACTGCTTTCCCCACCAAAATCTTTGATCCCAGATTAGATTAACGATGCCGATTGCTAAACTAGAGATTTGTGATTGTCAGTCAAAACCGTTTGAAATTGAGCTGCTTTATTTTAACTTAACTGAATTTAGTAGAGCGTAACTTTTGATGTTGATCAGAATGTTTGTTGTTGTATTTTTTTCGGTTTTTAATGTGGACATAAATGTTAACTAAAATTAAAAAAAAAAATTCGTGCCATCATTTTAAAGTATTCAACATCAGAAATTCGTCTATAGCAGAGCAGAAGGAGATAATCACATATCGCAATAATTTCTCAAAAATTCTTGGGATGAAAAAGTTAATAAAAAGAGTTGACGAAATTAAGATTGAAGTTTTTTATAAGAGCCGAGATTTATGAGTACAAATAATTAAGTTCTCTTAAAATCGTTTCAAAATTATAAAATTATTTATCCTCTCGCTTTTAGTTGAAACTTTTCCAAGTCTAGAACAGCAGACATTACAAGTATACAACACAAGGGAGGCGAGAGGCACAACACAAAAGGACCGTTGAAATATTAAAAGCAGGCCTAAATAAAAAGCCGTCTTTCCTAGATAACTGTCGGGGAATTAGGAAATCTCGTCTATAAAGAGTACCAGAATCGGATGAAGCGAAAGTAGTATGAAGGTACCGCAGCAAATGGAATTATATAGTCTCTGCCTACTCCTTCGAGAATGAGGCGTGATTTTATGTATGTTTGTATGAAAGGTAGGACTATTGTAAAAATCAACGCATCATGTTCCATAGCAAATGTAAAAATAGAGAATGTTTGAATAATGCATACGCAAAGTTTAATACGTTATTAAGAGTTTAGATAAGAGGCCGCTGATTCGACTCCTGAATGACTGAATTAGATAACCAGGTCATTTTGTAGCTTATAAATTGTTAACTGAATTGTTCATTTGAACGTATCACAGTAATTAAAATTGCTCTAAACAGCTTCATCTTTTATACTGTCTCATTTAATCAACCAACAGTCTTAAACAGAATGATAGGCCACAATCAGCTGGATGGCTTAGTGATTGAATTAAGATTTAGATATCGATACATTCGTTTCCATCAAAATGTCTATGCCTTCCGCCCCTGCCGGGCCCAATTAAAAGGCCGAAGAAAGCCTGGCTTGTCGTCGCTAAAGGTCTGAATGCGTGACAATGGTCTGATAACTAAAGGCGCCGCAGACCGGACAAAGTGTGTAGATAAATATAGGAAAGCGGACCCGGGCCCCGAAGTACTATGGTGGAGGGTGCAGCTGGGAATGCGCCAAGATGAGAGAGAGACTAGCCCATTGCCTTAAACAAGGGATTCTACAAATTAAACATTAACCTTCTAGGTATTACTCCTGTTATTGCTTTGAAAAAACGTACTCTCCACAATGTTTAGTTCGCCAACTGCCACTATGTAAGGTAACCGTCTGTCAAAACAAGGAAACACGTTGAATATCACAAACGGGAAACTTTTCTACCCGCCCCGAGAATAGTGTCTACATACATGCGGTACACTGTCAAGCGTTACATTGAAATCAAGTGAATGTTCTTACTAGGAAATATTTACAGTGTAGTTCTGCTTTGACATCATTTTAAAGAACTCTTTTCAATTTTAGAACTTGATTCAAGTTTATTCGTTTTCCGAAAGATTCCAAAAGAAGTTTACTTAAATCTGCAATATCTAACCTAAGTATAAGTAGGTATTTGTTTTATTCGCAAAAAGTTTGTGATATGTGCTCCCATCGTCATTTCATTTCAATCAAAAAATTTACAATCTTAAATGACTCTAGGAGCATATAGGCATATGGAAATGCACACATTGACGCTTAGTGCCAGTGCGTAGCACTATGGATAAGCAATAATGCTAGGCATAGGCACATTTACCACACAAATATAATACTGTGACTCATTTTATACGTGGTTAACTCAGAAACATAATCCTATTATTGTCTTAGCGTGCATAGGTAATGACGTTGGTTTTCATCTACATCTAAATTGAGTTACAGCCCACACTGCACGCGACAGTGTTGATACTTACTGGATTATGTACTTACTTACGAGTCAGATTTTTATAAAAAGGGTAAAATTAGTGACCCATACTTCTCTTGTATATTTTTTTTATTTTTTGAGATTTGGCAAAATAAGAAGCACACAGATAGACTACAGTACAGTGACTAAACATTTAGAATAAACATTAGATATTTCTACCATGTTCAACAGAAGCCAAGCCCCGGACACATTTCTAATTCTGGTATTTCAATACCTATCAATATTTATGATCTGCATAATATGAGAAAATTTTGTAAAATATAAAGATCCCTTTTTATTTGTATCTTTTGATTTAGTAGATAACGTTTCTTAAATATTCAAATTAAAATTATTTATAAAATAGGTATATGTTATTAATTATGGCGGCCTCTGTGGCGCAACGTTAGTACGCACTGTCTGTGACACCGGAGGTCCCGGGTTCAAATCCCGGCCAGGGCATGAGGAGAAAAGAACTTTTTCTGATTGGCCTGGGTCCTGGATATTTATCTAGTATATTAGTATTTATTATAAAATATAGTATCGTTGAGTTAGTATCTCGTAACACAAGTCTCGAACTTACTTCGAGGCTAACTCAATCTGTGTAATTTGTCCCGTATATATTTATTTTATTTATTTAATTATAAAAAAAGTGGAAAGAGACAAAAAAAAAACACGTGCTTATTTAGAAATCAAATTATAATTTACGTATCTCAAAGAATTTGGCAACGTATCAAAATTCCTAAATCACAATCGAGAAGTCTAGACTAGGCTCATATTTCCGGCGAGGTCAATGGTATTGAGTAGTCAACGGAAGATAAATACTGGAGCCAAGTTAAAGCCATCCATTTATCTGCCATTACTTTCTTTTCTGGAACAAATCCGAGCGCTCAATAAATATTATCAGACCTAAGTGATTTTGGGTGTTAGTCAGAGTCAGTATAATGAAATAAAAATCTTCACCGTCGTTTTTTTAACGTAAGTACTGCAATAGAGAAACTTAACTTTAAAAGCATTAGGTAATATTCAACCTTTTGGTTTGGTTAACTATTAATTAAAATGTGTTTTGTATCGTGGTAGCTTTAAAGTAATAGATATACATAAATACATAAAGTCACATCTATATCCCTTAGGGGGTAGACAGAGCCAACCGTCTTGATAAGACTATAGGCCACGTTCAGCTGCTTAGCTTAATGATAGAATTGAGAACCAAATAGTGACAGGTTGCTAGCCCAGCGCCTTAAAAAAGAATCGCAAGATTACAGCTTACCCCTTAGCCTTTTACGACATCCGTGAGAAAAAGATGGACTGGATCTTTTTGTCACGGATGCATTAGTGCCGGGACCAATACGGCAGTAATAGATATCTTACGTTTATTCGATTTCAATTATTTTAAATCCACTTATTAATGTGGAAAAATATAAAAATAGCTTCATCGTAAAAGTACAATTTTATTATCCATTACTTTATCTCTATACTTCTCTCAAGAAAATAGGTTAAGTATATAGTTCTTTGAAGCTTAATTTCCGTCATTAAAGCATTCTGGTGTTCAACTAACAACTTTATTACACTCCAGTGTGGACATTTAACCTTAATTATGTGTAATTTAATGTTGCCAGTAACTTTATGTCAAAGAAAAGTAATTTACTTATCATTATAAATAATTAAAGTCTAAAATTGCACTTTCTGCACATTCATTTTTTATCAGATTTATCGTAATAACCTCCATTAGTATATTAAAAACAGCGACTATACCTCTACAAATAAGCAAACTAACATCTGACAGCTTTACGACTGCTATCTGCTGATGATGTTGAATTCTATATGCGTAGGTACCCAAATTTTTTTACAATTTTCACTGTACCTATATATTTATAAATATTTTACCTTTTTAGAAGCGAATAATAAAATACTATTTTCATAACCTCTTTCTCATTTACAAAGATCTATTCCACGATACCCCGCAAGACTATGTTCTTTTATTAAAATGTTATGCTTCAGATACATATAGAGATCTTCAAAATCATACCGCACAATTTTGTAATGATTCATTGAATACACCTACTTCCCAAATACGTACAATTTTACGATACGCATAAGCAAATTTCGAGTAAAATGGCTATTACATACGGACTATAACTGTGGATAAGGGCTCCATTTTTTTCATGTGAAACCATAATAATTACCACTGTCTCTGCCAATTTGTATTAATATTTTTTACATAAAATGACGCGAGATTAATTAAGAAACTTACCATTCCCACAGATGGACCAAGCAGTCGAACCCGCACCCCGGATCCATGCTCATGCACGACGCCGCGGGCGCAGCCGCCGTCATTTTGAAAATAATGTCGTCACTCTATAATTTCACTTCCATAGTCCGGACACCTTGACGGCTAACCAATTTTGCGAAGGTAATGTCTGGAAAGAGAAAAGTGCCAATTAGAAACGTGATAGGGTTAACGTAAGCATGAACACTGGATGTGATGAAATGAGATGAAAGTGAAATTATGGTCGGTGTGATGCCATGAGACATTATGAAACTGATAATTTTGAGAACGCTGTTATGCTTTGGTTTCCTTTGTTCTTGTCTCGTAACAATACATATGGCACAAATTACTTGTTCGGCGTCACTTAATCATAGGGGCACAAGGAAAATATTAGGTCGAATTGTACGGAAGTTACCATAGACCATTAGTTTTTGGATGATGACTATTATTAGGTATATGTTCACAAATGTATTATTTGATATTTCCTCTTAAATTTTATTTTTGAAAGTTGTTTAGATTACTAGCTAAGAAATTTTTTAAATGTTTAAGAGCCAACCGTACTATATTTAATGTAATGATCATAATTTCGCACTCTATTTCTTCTTACACTACTGGCCGATTTATCAAAATTCCAGACTTATGGCAATATGCCATCTAGCATGACTACATTGGTACCACTAATTGGTGACCACTAAGGTCTTCAATCAATCAATCTTAAAAAGACTGATAGGCCACGTTCGGCTGTTTGGCTTAATGAAAGAATTGAGATTCAAATAGTGACAGGTTGCTAACCTATCGCTTAAAAAGAATTCCAAGTTTAAAAACCTATCCCTTAGTCGCCTTTTGCGACATACATGGGAAAGAGAAGGAATGGTCCTATTCTTTTTTCATCTCGTCACACATCAGTATACTGTTACTGTCTATACTAATATTATAAAGCTGAAGAGTTTGTTTGTTTTTGTAAACGCGCTAATCTCAGGAACTAAAAATTCGTTGAATAGACCATTTATCGAGGAAGGCTTTAGGCTATATAACATCATGCTGCAACTATTAGGAGCGAAGAAATAATTGAGGGCTTCAATTATGCCCAAACTATTCTACGCGGACGAAGTCGCGAATACAAGGCGCGCATTAGATATACGCGGCTTATAAAAAAGAATACAAAATTGATAACAGTTGCTTCCACTCAAAATAATTTAAAAGATAAAAACAACAATATGTTTTAAATTAGACCAAATTACAGATAAATGTGAAATTACAGATACATTTGAAATTTGATTCAAATTAATTTAGTTTCTTGGAGTTTATGGTGGGTGACACAAGATTGTAGTATTTTGAGAAGGAGAACCCGTCTCAGTGGCAGTGAAATTCTTGAACCGTCCAGGCGGCTATTGTTTACCGTTAGCTATAATTCTGTCCAGCAGACTGACAAATTGCTGTGTTTATTTATCACAAGATTATGTAGGAGGTACTGCTTATTCACAAGCCTTAACTTGTTTTTTGTAGGTACTTATTTCGAATCATTTTTTACGATAACTTCTACTTTGATTTTTACAACAAGAAAGTGCCACTTGGGTATATACATATGTATTGTCTTGTTTGTTAGTATGTATGTGAACTATTTATTGCTCATACATATATTAAATCATGTCTTTATCCCCTGCGGGGTACACAGAGTCGACAGTCTTGGGAAGACTGGAAGGCAGTCAGTCACACAGTTCAGTACATAAAAAAGAAATATAACAAATTACAAAACAGATTTAGAAGAATATGTATAATGGCGGATCTATCTCAATTCACGTTTGCCTCTTGCACAACTAGTTGTGCCATTCCTGTTATTGTATTGTACTGTATGCACGATTTTTTATGTATTTTTGTAATAGGATAAATATTAATGTTCGTTAGTCCTGAAATGCATCCCCACTGTCAAATAGGAAAACAGAATTCGTTGAAATGGGTATTTTATAAGAGGGTAAGGAACTTTATCCTGAAAATCCGTAAGTCCAAACTCAAGGTAAAATTCCCAAAATAAAATCCCATGGTAAATGCAGTATACCAAAAGTGCACTACTTATATATAAAATTAGACTGATTTGAAACGTTGCCTAAAATTGTTTGACTTTCTGGCTTAATTTTCAGCTTATTGTAAAAGTTTTCCATCTGTCGAAATATACGACGTCAAATTGATATCGGTCGCGTACCAAAGCCTGAGGCTGGAATGTGAAATGAAAATTTTCCCCAAGCTTGGCTGTTAAAGCCATTATCTGTTTTGTATCAAACACCCAATTAACGTTGGAAAATATCGGATATTGGCTATTTTATCGATTACGATCGCTTTCTGTTAACCGCTCTTGATTGGGGTTCGGTAATGTGTCATGATGTTTAACGTAAAATGAAACATCTAAAACAAAATATTAATAAAAACAAAAATTAATTTAATGTTGGCAGAATTATGGTTCATTCGGTCTTCGGTATTAATTTTGACGACCACGCCATCACTCAGTTGATGTGTTATAGGTACATATACATAATAACAGGAAATTTTTCTACTTTGTGGTAGGTAACATTCATGTTTTTGTAATTTTAGGATTTTAATTGGTAACCCAAATGCCGTAAATTCTATTTGAACCTCAGTCATTGATCCTTATTCTATTTTTGTCAATTCCAACCTGCGGACCTGAATAACCACAGGAATAATTTAGTTATGCAGGCTTGCGGTGGCGACGCAACGGTTTTAAAGATTATTGAAACAATTTCTGGAAAATTTACGGTTCTTTACCAGTAACTGTTTCAGATAATTTACCGTAAGTATCTTACAAGCGTTTAAGAAAACGCTATTGTTAAATCAAATGTTTTTTAACACCTGGATTTGGTAAACCAGCGAAGCGACTCCCGTCTGATCTCCGCAATCTTTGGAGAGGAACCTAACAGATAGTCAAAAATTCAAAATTTTTATTCATTATTATAGGATACTTCGTATCGCTTAATAATTGTCAAAACGTATGGTTTAACAACATTGGTTGACGTCAAATAAATTACTTAAAACTAAGTTTACTGCCGCTTCCAAGGCGTCAGTGCAGAAGAAGCGGTAACAAACTGCACTGCAGCATTTTCTTCAACAACGTCAACTTCACAATATCAATTAAACTTAGAATAGAAGCACTATGCACTATTAGTGCACTATGGTTACACTACACACCCAATTGCTAGGATGTGAAGGTTTCCGTACGATGTTTTCCATCGCCGTAAGAACATCGGTTGGCAATCAAGCTTACATAACTCAGAGAAGAGTCAGTGGTACGTGCCCGCCAAGCACTGAAATATCAATAGTGTATAAAATAATATTTTAGCCGTGTACAAAACCAAGATGAAAGATTTATTGTAATTGCATGTTTCTAAGTACGTATGTTAAGAAAGTTTCCGTTTTGAAACGCTTGCCATGTATTTGGGTCACAACTTATTACATATGCGAAAGCTATGTGGAAACGACGTCCAGCTTACTTTGTAAGTTTTTACACGAAATAAATATACTTTTTACTCTCCGTTAACGATCGAAGTCGCACGAACATTTTATTCTTACCACTAATATAAAATTTACATTACATTAGGACATTACACAAGTGCTAAGAATAACATACAACAGCAACCAATGATCATATCGAAGTTCGAGGTGTGGTGGTCACGAATTGCAATCGCAAAGTATAGAAGTCCGCAAGTATATACCGTCACGATCGACAGATACCTACGTGCTTATAACCTCAGTAAATAGAATGATAGACGAAACCTTTTTACATATGTTCTGCTTACTTCTAATGAAATCTCTTCAAGCAAACACGAGAGAGGGCACAAAATGAACCTTGATACTGACTTTTTGATTTATTATTTTGCTAAAGCTCTTGTTTCATCATAATTATAAAAACATACATACATATAATCACATCTATATCCCTTGTGAGGTAGACAGAGCCAACAATCTTGAAAAGACTGATAGGCCACGTTCACCTGTTTGGCTTAAAGATAGAATTGAGATTCAAATAGTGACAGGTTGCTTGCACATCGCATAAAAGAAAAATTCTTAGTTTATAAGCCGATCCCTTAGTCGCCTTTTACGATAGCAATGGGAAAGAGATGGAGGTCCTATTCTTTTTCTTCTCGATACATAATTATAAATTTTATAAATATACATAAAAATTGCGTTGCGTTGTTGTAAATGAAGGTAACTCTGTACTCTTCATTTCTTTGTTGTCACGATCTCATCTCGAAGACAATTGCAGTAATTACCGGTGGTGGTGGCGTGGTGGTAGTGCCGGTTGTCACTGTCAGCCGCGCTCCAATTGAACACACGTCCAAAATAAGATATGAATTTTTGTTTGTAAGGAAAAGATTTAAGAACTTTTAAATATAAAAATCACGTCGTGACGTCGATAGTTATGTTATGTGTATAGATATTTGAACGTTCATCATACATTCATATTATAAAACAGTAGTACCGATGTCTGTACCTGAAAGTCTGTATCTATCTATACTCGCGTCACAAGACAACTAATTAAATAGCTCCGATTTGAATTCGGTTTTCTCCGATGTTAGCCTTGGTCCAACTTAAAAATCGGTTTTTTTTAAGTGCCCCAATATTAGGCTTAGTCAGCTTTTTTTGGTATCGAGATTATCAGTAAACTTTTGCTTAAAACGAAGTCGCTGGCGAATTATTCTTTTATGGCGCGCGGAAATGCATTTTCTGAAGGCTAAGTGTACTAATGACTTTACTACTTTTTATACCAGCCATTTGCGGTTTTACGACCCTTTCTAGAAGAAACTACGAACATTAAAATTTCAACTTTATGACAGACAAACTGTAGGTACCACGGAATTGGACCGTGCGTGAAAGAGGCAAAGACATGACGTACTCACCTAGGTAATTTTTTTTGTATACTTTTTCATTTTGATTTTTAATCAGCTCTTAATCATTGCCATATTTAGTTTTAAAACAAATAGATAATAAGCATACTCTTGTAATGTCGTGTTTGGTTTTCCTGCGAAGGTTGCGGAGGTCAGATAGGAGTCGTTTCGTGTAAAAACACATACCCGGGCTGCTTTCTAGAGAGATGCGGATGTAACCGGGAATAAAAAGCTAAGAGGAAGTAGAAGAACCGTGACGCTGCTATACAGCTTAGGTTACGCTACAGATAGCGATTTCTGAAAAAACAACCTTACGAGCCGGGAACATATTTAGCAAAGTTTTCCTAGCATGCCTGACCTCAATACACCTTGGTAATTATGTTTAATTTTGTAAAATTACCGTAGTGCAGTCACGTGGCTTAAATTCAAGCTACATTAACCATCGATTATGAATCACGATGCTCGACTAGGCGGGGCTGACGGCAGTGAAAGTGTCCCGTCCCTACTCCCTACCAAACAGTTAACGGTACTTACTCTGAGGACATTATCTTCTCGATTCATATGAATCAAAATCAAAATTTTCCGGTATTTTTCGATTGCATAAGAAGATCACAGTAAATATTTATCTTTTGAAACTAGAAGTATAGATAGAAAATCCCATTCCTATATTACGATAAATGTGACGAAATTTACTAATAAATGTACTCATATCACTTATAATATGATACTTACTGCCTACATAGTATGTAAGACACTGATTTTGGAGTAACAAATCACATACATGGTGGCTGTTCCACCTGGCTTAAGTGGCTATTCCACTAAAATAAGATGGCTGTTCCATCGGATATTCACTTGAGGAATCGTGTCCCTTGTGGCCTATGACCTCCCTTACATCCACCCTTAGCCTCACTTGACTAAAGTCTTATCTGTCTGTTCGCTACAAACCGACGCATCAGTACACACATAGACACTATACCTAATCACAATAACACATTTAAACTGGTTATTACAAACTGATAAATTCATGCCAATATGCCAATCTAAGGTCTGCCGCGCCGATGGATGATGGATAAAGCATGGCTAGGGGCGAGCCTAGTCTCGAGCGTGCCACTTCCGCCATGGGGTTGGGCGACCCCCAGGTAATGGCTAGCCTTACCCTGGCATGCGGGGCTCTGCTGGGGCGGACAAAATTGTTCCCTTGCGTCTCGTGGGAATCGCATGGATGCAAATTTTTTGAAAGAGCACCTAAATGGCGGCGATGGTGTCCGCACCCCATCACGTCTCGTTCCCGGCGGGAGCGGTATGCGGTCTGCTGAAAGCCGCTTTGCGACGATGAATGTAAGAGGAGGAATGAAGGATAAAATTGAGGAAGTATGTCAGATGATGGGTGAAAGACGGTTGGATGTGTTGTGCGTGAATGAAACGAAGCGGAAAGGATGCGACGCGACGCAGCACGGTCCTTACACGGCGTATTGGTCTGGAATTTCCAGTACCAGCCGAGGCTGTCAAGGGGTCGGTCTAATCCTTTCTGCACGAATGGCTGAGTGTGTGAATGAGTATGAGTGTGTCAGCCCTCGTCTTCTATGGATTAGGCTGAAAGTTGGAATCACTCGGATCTTCGTTTTAGGTGTTTATGCACCGTGGGATGTGGGTTCGAGGGGTACAACATCAGCAAAAAGCGAAAACGAGGAGTTCTGGAATAGTGTAAGAGAAGTATTGAAAGTTACCAAGCCAAATGAGAAGATTATTATGTTAGGTGATTTTAATGGATGGGTGGGTGTAAAGCGTGATGGTTATGAAAAGGTGCTTGGTGCGTTTGGTGACGAAAAGGTGAATGATAATGGAAGAAGTGTATTAGAAATTTGTCTAGAGTGGGATCTTTTTGTGTCGAACTCAATGTTTCAACATAAAGAGATCCACACCTATACAAGAGTGGAAGGTATTTTAAAAAGTATGATAGACTTTGTGATTGTAGATGAAAGATTGAAGAACAAAGTGCTGGATACCCGTGCATATCGCGGTGCTGGCATTGACTCGGACCATTTACTGGTGATATCCCGGATAAGGGGTATCTTCAATCGCTGGCGGCACAGGGTAAGGGAGCAAACCAGCGCTTTGGAAAGAGTGAAAGTAGAAAATTTGCAAGATATGGATGTAGGTAAGAAGTATATTAATAGACTGAAGGATGAAATTGAAGATTTAGATGAGAGGAGCAATATTGAAGATGGATGGAAGGAATTTAAAGAAAGAATTGTGAAAGTAGCTGTTGAAGTGTGTGGTGTAAGTAGAAGAAGGAAAGGGAAAAATCACAAAAATGCGTGGATGAGTAAAGATGTGCAAGAACTTGTGCGATTAAAGAAGAAAGCATGGCTGGATTTGTTAGCAGCAAAAGCTAACTTAAGAATGCAAGAGGTTATAGATGAGGATGTGAATGAAGCACGTAAGGAATATAAAAAAATGAAAGATTTGGTTAAGAAAGCTGTGATTAGAAAGAAAGAAGAGTATAAAGAGGATTTTGACAAAAGGCTATCAAAAGACTTTCAGTCAAATCTGAAAGTATTCTGGAAATCCGTAAGGTCAGCCCGAGGAAAAACTATAACCAGAGAGCTGACTAGGATCAGATGCCAGGATGGTAGCGTTGTGAAAGGAGAAGAATGTGTGCTAAAGATATGGAAGGACTATTTTGAGAGTTTATTTGAAAAAAAGGAAGAAAATAAGAAAGAGTTCTGCTATAGCGAAGAAAAAGAGAATGAGATGGAAGGCGAAATTGAAATGTTTGAAATTGTGGAAGCACTTAAGAGTATGAAAGCGGGTAAGGCTGCCGGGTATGATAGAGTGTCGGTCGAGATGCTTAAAGCAGGAAAAGGCGTCGTAGCTAGACAGTTGTACTGCCTTTTCAATTTGTGCTGGAGAAGCGGCCGAGTACCAAAAGATTGGTGTAAGGCTGTTATTGTGCCACTTTACAAAGGAAAAGGGTCACAACTGGACTGCAAAAATTATCGTGGTATAAGCCTGCTTAGCGTCGTCGGCAAATTGTATGCTAAGGTATTGATTAATAGAGTCAGGAATGAAACTGATGACAAAATATGGGATGCTCAAGCGGGATTTCGAAAGGGAATGGGATGTACTGATCAGGTCTTTTCTTTGCGGTGCATAACCGAAAAGTTTTTGGCCAAGAGTCAAAAAGTCTATTGCACATTCGTGGATTTGGAAAAGGCCTATGACAGAGTTGAGAGGAATGAATTGTGGTCAGCACTTTCTATGCATGGGGTGAGCAGTCTCTTGATACGAGCACTGAAATCCTTATATGAGGATTCGAGTGCTTGTGTCAGGATAAACGGAGCGCACACTGAGTGGTTTAAGATTGAGAAAGGTGTTAGGCAGGGATGTGTTGCGTCACCGTGGCTGTTCAACCTATTTATGGATAGTTGTTTGACAGATTTGAAAGAGTCTGAAAGTGGATTAAGGATGAATGAATTACTCGTCAAATGTCTGCTCTATGCCGACGATCAGGTTATACTGGCGTCATCAGCGGAGGAGTTACAGGAGATGGTAAACTGTATGCATGAAGCTTTAAAAGAGAAAGGAATGAAAGTGAACGTAAGTAAAACTAAAACACTGGTTTTTGAAATGGAGAAAGAAATGACAGCATGTAATATTTTGATTGGAGGAGAAAAAGTTGAGCAAGTGAAAGAGTTTGTATATCTCGGATCAAAGTTTACATCAGATGGCAAGTGTGATAGTGATATTGAAAGGAGAGTGAACGCGGGGAACATGGTGAATGGAGCTTTGCATGCCTTTATGAGCAGTCAGAAACTATCCAAAAAGGCTCGACTGGCTGTGCACAGGGGCGTGTTGGTCCCGACATTAATGTATGGGAGTGAAAGTTGGGTATGGCAAAAGAAGCACGAAAGCAGAATAAATGCAGTGGAAATGAGAGCGTTAAGGAGTATGTTGGGTGTGAAATTGAGTGACCGGATAAGGAACAGCGTGATAAGGGAATGTTGTGATGTGAAAGAAGATGTAGTTACAGGAAT